>NC_064922.1:638685825-639343325 GCF_023897955.1 Schistocerca gregaria | reverse complement strand
CTGCAGACGCCACCTCATCAAGTTACGCCGTGAGCTCAACGATGAGAGTTAAATGTCACGACCAAAAAAGAGCTGAAGACAGAGCTAGGAGTGGAGTACCACGTATCATAATAGCGGTTAGACAGCTCCCAGTGCAGCGAATCTCTGGCCAAATCAATGCTGGACACTTAAAATCGCTGAGCAATCACGTCAGCCCTTTATTACGGCGTTCAGGAGCCTCCGCTTACATGCGTGTCTCTTCTCACCACAAGTGATAGATAGAAGATATTAGCCTGCCGCAGGATTACTGCACTTTGGACGAAGGTCACCTGGACTGGTTGGACGAAGGTTGACTGGACTTATAAGTCGCGAGGTGGTACAGGCCGATGATAGTTGCTAGCAAATAGCACAGCATGTCATTCTGAACGGAGAGGAATGTTCTGACGTAAATGTAACGTCGGGAATACCCGAAGGGATTATTACACGTTGAAGCGTGCCTACCCATCTCTCTAAAGAGTGAGATATTTCAATAAAGGAATTTCACGGTATGTCGCGATAAGAAGAGGCTAAGAATACTAAGTAATTCTGTGTGACTTGGGTACCGTGATGCAAAAGCATAACAGCACGATATGGGAGTCCCGGTGTTATTCTGAATAACAGTGCAAAATTCCTTTGCACTGGCAACACAGCAGTTATGAAATACATTAAATGTAATCCCAACTGCGAATATGGACAACCATCAGCTGTAGAATGGAATGACGACAGCGAAAATTTGTGCCGGACCGGGACTCGAACCCCGATTTCTCTCTTAGCGCCAGCAGTCGCCTTACCATTTTTTCTTTTGCATTTTTTCCGTTGCTGTTCGTTGTAGTAGGTTGTAGCAGACATCACATGACATCCATTGAAGTTCGTTGTCGATCCGTGCACGACTGACGGCTAGTCCATATGTCGCCAACCATACGTCTACAACCTGTACTGCACATCCATTATGTATATTGCCGTACAGGTGCCACTTGTGCCCGGTGTCGGGGGATAAATACGTTATTGAAGTACCTGTGTTATTCCGAATTACGACGCAAAGTTTCAAAGTCCCTTCGGATATACGAGCGACTTTTAAGTAATATGTCTCACATGTACGGGAATGTACCGTATGTGTGTTCGAGTAAAGGCTATAGACGCAGGGATGACATCGGATTGAAGTTTGGGTCTTGTCGTAAGTCGTGCACGAAAAGCCAATCGTATGGCGACTGCTCGCGATAAGCGAAAAATTGGGGTACGAGCCTGGTCCGTCACAAATTTTAATTACCGTCATTCTATTCTTCATCTAATGGTTGTTAAAATTCGCAATTGCTACTGCATTTAATGAATGAGTAAAAGTTTTTTGAGACAAAATACTGCAAAATCTTCAAAGATATTAAGTACATCGTCAAAAGTAAACCGTGAGGCAGGATGTATCACACCGATGAGGCGATTGACGGCGTTAATGTTCGGTGATAGAGGACCGAACAGTTTAACAGAACTTTTAAGTAAACATGTAGGCGAGCATAACGAAATGATCGGGAAGTATGTCTCAGGGTGGTTCTGCGTTGTAATAAAAAAACTGATAACGAAGGAACACATACAGTGTCCAGTCTTTATATCATCGAGCAATCCGCCCTCAGTCTTAGCTACTGAAATAGTAGAGACATACATACAAAATTAGATACGTTGCACAGGACACGAGGAAGGAAGGAGTTTTTTAATAAATCGAATTGTTATCGAGATAACAATGTAATCTATTTCGACCCGGTAAAGGACATTGCAACTTGCATGTTCACAGCTTGAAATGAGTTAGAGAAAAGACACAGACATGCGGAAGAAAAAAAGATACAAATGAATTAAAGACATTAGCTGTCAGTGGTCACTGATTTGTATCGGGAAGTTGAAATTTGTGCCAGACCAGTGTTCGAACGCAGGTGTCCTGATCACTGCACCATCTGGACATAATGGTCACAATAATATTATGGACAACCGTAGCACGCTTCCCATCAGACCCGGATTCTCAACTAAACCACACACTACTGATGTAACATCCCTGCTCTTTAGCATCATTACTTGCAGCACCTTGCCGATTCCCGTAAGATTTCGAGCTTAGTGTGCACCTGCACTGAAGGTATCATTGGCTATCGTCACCATAATTATGTATATATGTAGTATCTGTTCTTTCAGACATCCCCTTAAGAAAAGACGCCATTTTGATCCTGCAGCTGCTGTGAATCGAGACACAAAGGAGTTAAGAGTCATTAGCTGCCACTGGGCAGTGACAATGATGACGAAAGAATAGATATAACATTTATATAATTACTGCAGTGACGGCCAATGATCTCTTCTGTAGAGATTCACATTAAGCTCGAACTCTTACGCAGATCGGCGAGATGTCGCGAGTAATGAGACTAATGAGCAGGGGCGCTACATTAGTAGTGTGTGGTACAAGTTGAAAATTTGGGTCATACGGGAGGCATGCTAGGATACCCCAGGTAGTAGAGGTTAACACTGTGCCTGAATGGCGTATTCATCAGCATCTCTGCCTAGTAAGCAGGAAATCCTGGTTCGAAACTGGTCTGGCAAAAAGTTTTCAACTTGCCCATTGATACAAGTCTATACCCACTTGCAGCAAACGTCTTTGATCCCTTTGTGTCTCTGTTCATAGCGGCTGCAGGACCAAAATGGTTTCTGTTGTTTTGGACACCTCTGAAAGAACAGACACCACATATATAGAAGAAAAAGAAGAAGATAGCTAGATTCAATTCTCAAAGAATAGAATGACCTCTCGATACTTCTAGTGGTGTGATTCGCTAATTAACGTCTCTCGCACAGTTACTCTGACAATTCGTTATTTAATAAGCTAAAAAAAGAAAAATACAGTATATTGAAATAAATGATCACATACGTATTCGAATGCCTGATCCGTATGTTTTCCGTGCCAACATATGTACTGTTTTAACGACCATTCACTGGTCACAATCTGTTGGGGAACACGGGAAGCTCTGTGGATCTGTTTGTGCTAGAAAATCGTTGCAAAATGTAAGAAAACTTATAGAGGATCAGTGTTTGCTACAAGCACTGGCAGTTCGTCTTTACCAAAAATAAATGTCTTCAAATTAAAGAAAAATTATTTTTTTGACGACTGCCTAGATCCTGTTCAGTGTAAGACATTAAAATACGGCCCTCTTCAGATCACGTATGGTAAAATATGTCAGAATATAGCGTTCTGAAAATCCTGTATCGTTATACAAGCGGGAGCATATCTGTATGAAAAACAGATTCAAGAAACAACTACATAAACCAGTGTAGTAATACTGAGGTACTTCAAAATAACACATAATGAGAGTAAATTATAAGATGCGTGTACATCGAATAATTTGTCACTGCTGAAAGTGTTACTCATTCTGACGTACTCTCAGCCACATAGGTGATACAAGATTTTCAGTTCGCTACACGCTGATATGGTTTACCATGAGTGATCTGGAGATGGCAGCTGAGTCAACAGAAACTAATAACCCACATTTTAATGTTTTATACCGTAGGTGATGCAGACAGTTATAAAAAATATCTATTTTTTAATTAAAGAACTCTGCGTTTGATCCCTTTCTCCATTTCTGTGAGTTTCAAATATAATAAATAAAGGAATGTAAATTGTTGCACACAAATAAGGGGAAAGACCGGTCATCATATGATTACATGGCTGCTGAACAATCACTCGATCCGGTCAATTACAAGGCCGTACTGAGCAGGTAGCTAAATAGACGGGCAAGGCCGCTGGTACAAAGCGAGCATGCGAAAGTTGGCGCTGTATTCTGCCTAGCAAGCGTCTCCTGTTGCTCAAGAATGACATGCGGGTACTGGGCCTACGTGTAGGGCAGAAACTGTCTGTTGTACAGACAACAACGCCAAATGAAATTACACAGGCTCAAAGAACGCTTTGCATCAAGGGAATAGGGAACTCTTGGAACCAAACTGATGTCATGTGAGCCGGCCGCGGTGGTCTCGCGGTTCTAGGCGCACAGTCCGGAACCGTGTGACTGCTACGGTCGCAGGTTCGAATCCTGCCTCGAGCATGGATGTGTGTGATGTCCTTAGGTTAGTTAGGTTTAGGTAGTTCTACGTTCTAGGGGACTAATGACCACAGCAGTGGAGTCCCATAGTGCTTAGAGCCATTTGATGTCATGTGATCAGTTGTTACAGAAGTATCAGGACACAATGTGGGTGCTCCATAACTCAGATCACTAGAGTGGGTAAAATACTTAATATCTAATATAGAGGGTGGTGAGAAACAGTCTGATCACCTTGTAAAGTGTTGAAATGTAGATTGGGCTAAGAAGTAATTGCTAGGAAAAAAATTCTATACTTTGCATTGTTTCCACATTAATTAGCACTGAAGTTAGCCAGTCACCCTGTTGAGTGCTCAAATTCAACTGGTCCGCCAGACAAAATCAGCGTTAGTTGTGCTGAAAGCACAGATGATAGCGCTCGAGACTGCTCAAACTGATAAAGATGTAGACATACAGATGGTGGCTCAAAATATTTTTCTTAAAATACTTAACAGCTGTAAATAGTTATCCACAAAAAGTTACAATTACTGTTTTGTGTTCGTGTGTGTACTGCAGTGTGTATGTTGCTTGTGTTCTCTGATTGTTTTCATTTCCCTTTAGTTGCGTTTTGATTGGGTGGTTGAGTCTTTGTACTAAGCGGATGTTACAGCCATTGGAAATTGGAAATTTGTGGTAAGTTCTGTGGGACCAAACTGCTGAGGTCATCGGTCTCTAGGCTTACACGCTACTTAATCTAACTTAAACTAATTTACGCTAAGGACAACACACACACACACACACACACACACACACACACAAACACACACACAGACAGACACACACACACACACACACACACACACACACACACACCACCCTTGTCCAAGGAAGGACTCAAACCTCCGACGGGGTTTGGTTTAGTTCAAAACACATTCTTTATTTGAAGTTCATTCAGTGAGATTAAAGATGACTTAGCATTTGGTTTCTCTAATAGCTACACGATTATATCATGACGCTACTAATATGTGACACGATTTACATTGTTGCTTTTGCAGTGTATCTGTTTTATATCTGCACAGTTTTTCTGTATTATTCCGGAAAGTAAAACATGTTTTAGTAGTAACTTTTGTGGTATAGCTACAATGAGACAGCCTTTATCGTAGCACAACAATACGTTACATTATAGTACTTTTTTGATCACGGTAAGGTACGTAATAACTACGATATCTATACGGAAAGCATTTAACCTTCGTTTATGATGAGGTAAGTACATTGACTTCTGCAGAACTTAGCTTTCGGAGGACAATAACTACGACACCTCCACAGAGATTGTCTTACAGCAAGACGCACATTTAGCGCTACAGGACACGCATTAAACTATTTATTTTTCAACATATTTGAATTACAAAGAAAGTTTTCCGTGATACATTTCATTCCATTGCTGTAATCTGTAACACCTGAGGATATAATTACATTAATCCTCAGGGGGGTACACGCTTACTTTGTGTACCATGTGTATGGCAAGCACAAGGAGCCCTAGCTAATATGGTATTTGCTTATACAACTTTACACATCGGTACCATATTTCTCTAACACATTAATTACACAGCTATCTGATCATTTAACTGGGAGAGACAAACATTCATTTTACTACATCAGTGACAGATGTTTACGTAATTACACAGTTGGATAACTTCACACTGATGAAATTGTATTTTGTCTGTACTTTGTGAACTCTTCATATTTTTGCAGAACCATTGTGATACTATGAGAGCTTTGAATGATTTTGAATGATATATTTGGTATGAGATCATGATTTTTAAAGTACATTTGATGCAGATGACACTTTTGACATGAGCAGAGAATTTTTTTTAGGCTTTGAAATTATTGCAGAAAGCTATAACGTCCCCTTAGAACAATTATACAGGACTGTCTATGTGAAACGTCCTCTTTGAACAATTATACACGAATGTGCTTAAACTGACACAATATCTTTAGCGCAATGCAATCTGACTTCCAAAAATCCCTACGAAAGAATGGCCCTGACTATCATTAACCTATACGTTTCACAAATCACTTACCTCTAAAAAAATCTTCGTTACTCAAGCTACAGCAATACAGCGAGCGCCACTGCTGCCAGCTAAATAAAAGATTCAAACTACGGAAGGCACTAACTACTGATAGGCACAGTTAGCAAATGAAAGATTTTAATAGAGAACAAACAATGTATTTACCTTTATAGTCATAATATATATATCAGTTCATGACATCCAGTCTTACAAATTACAAAACTCCGCCATCTCTCTCCCCACGTCCACCACTGCTGGCGGCTCACCTCCAACTGCGCAACGCTACGTGCTGTTAGCATCCAGCTGCCGCTGCTCAACACTACAATGGCAGACAACAATGCAAACTAAACACAGACTGCGCACGGCACAGCCAGTGATTTTTATACAGAGCGCTACGTGGCGGCGGCGTTACCAATAAAAAAACCTAAACAGCTTACTTACACACTAACTTAAGTGGACTAACGTGAAGTATGGAGGGTAGAGTGATGGTTGAGTTGCTTCATAGAATTTTGTTCTGGGTCCTTCACTTCTCTCAATAAAACTTACGTCAATGATATGTCCCTAAATTTTCATACTCCGCAATTTCTTTTTCTTTTTGTAGATGACGCAAACCACCTTATGAAAGAGGTGCAATTTATCCAAATTTATTTCGCAAATAAGTTAATGGTTTACAGAAAACAGATCTATGCTTAACTATTACAAAACACAATGTACAGGGTGACACATAAAAACGAGAACATTTCCACAACCAGTAAAACTAGAAGTGATGAAGGAAACTAATTGCATTCATAGTTACTGAAACCTTACAACTTTGCAATTTACGAAACACTGATGGCATTTATAATTTTTTTTAAATATGTCTGTTAGAGGGCGTACTCCTGTACGAATACATTCGTGAAACCTGCTGTCTAGATTCCTCATTGGCCGCTGCAGCATCTCAGCTGGGATACTGTGAATTGCATCCCGAATTCTCTTTTTAACTCATCCAGTGTTCTTGGTCGAGTCGTGTAGACTTTGCTCTTGAGGTATCCCACAAGGAAAAAATCACAAACGGATAAATCTGGCGATCAAGGGGGCTAGGGAAGTTAACGAATTGTAAGATCAAGTGGTTGCCAAACAAGTCTCTCACATATGCCATTGATTGCCATGCAGTGTGTGATATCGCTCCGTCCTGTCGAAACCAAGCTTCTTGAACTTTTGGAAAGTTGTTCAATGCAGATGTAACGAAAGTTCGTAACATCTCCACGTAACGATCGGCACTGACAGTTATTATGTTTCCTTGTTCATTTGCGAAAAAATACGGTCCGATAATTCTATGTAAAGAAACGACACACCATACTGCCACTTTACTAGCTTTGAAGGGCGCTCATGAACGTCATTAGGATTTCTGTTTTCCCAGTAATGGCAGTTCTGTTTACTCATATAACGTGTGGGATGAAAATGTGCTTCGTCTGACATCCACAACTTCTTTAGAAATTTTTAAGTTTTAAACATGGCTGCTTAGTTCAGTGACCGTTTACAAATTAAAGTTAAAGCAATTGGAGTCCTCGGTCACAAAACTTAAGTCCTTTGACCAGATTTCAACACTTCTATGAGTGCCTTCTCAGAAATTAAATCTTCAAATTGGCCTGTAACGTAAGTACATATTTACGGGAAAACATTTTTATATAAGTGTGTGAAGCGAGAAAGGCCTTAGTCACAAAAATATTAAAAATATACATGGAAGGCGAGCCACTATGGACTGCTGATTCCTATAAAGTCACAGTGGGCAGCAGACTGAGGCGGCCGCATTAACAACTGCGGGCAACTGAACATTGAACCGAGAGTGTCATCTAGTAGCCATAAATATAAGTAGGCTACTTAACATTTAAAATATAGGCAACTGAAGTAACAGGCCAAGTTTTATTTGACAACAGCAAACATGTTAACTTTTTGTTTATGTAAAAGCTTAGAAATACAGTTTGAAGACTGAAAACTGATTAACATACAAAAAGAAACAGTACTTACACGTCACGTGTAAAATAAATATTAATGGAAAAAGCTTTGGACACCATTTTAAAGCAAAATGCGTGGTAAGCAAGCCACTACGAGCTTCATCGTCATTTTTTATTTTTGTTATCATTTGTTGACAGAATCTTAATCGTAAAAGGTAATCGTTGTCCTTCAGTTGTTGTACATCTGTAGTTTGTACGGACAAAATTTTACATCAAGATGAAGGATTCTGCGAACGCTCTCCTGAGACATTCCAACCACTCCAACTTGCTTACGAATTGAACGTCGTGGGCTCTGTAAGACAAAAGCGCTCAATCACTGCAGAATTTTTTACATTCTTCTAACTGAATATAGATGAAAACCTCTCCTGTAAGTATCTTGTACAAATACCAAATGAGACATTGTTCCATGGTCATTCTAGTGGACCTTCTGTACTGAATATTGTGGCTCATATTGAGTATGAAACGTAAATGGAAACCTTAAAAGTATATATTGAGAAAAATATTGATGTTGACCAAATAAGATTGACAAAACAAAACTCTGAGCTTGAGAAACTAACTCTTTATGTGAATTATTGCACGTCAAATGGGACATGAAAATCAGGGACACTTGCTTTAATATGTCCCGTAATTGTATTTTAATGTGATTCGCACATGCGTTGTTCAGAAACTGGTATGCCTTCTAATAAAATATGGATACATTACTTGTCATGAGTCAGCCATGAAAACTTTTAAATATGGTTATCCCTGGTGCAAAGGAATACCGACTTAAATTTGAATAAAAAGTACGACAGGCATACAGACACACTTGGAAGTAAAAAAAAATAATCTTGAAGTGAGCGAGCAGCCATTCGTTTATTTAAAGCCAATCCTTCTTACTTCTGGATGACAAATGGTTGCTATGGAGCCTTGGGTAACGTGATCCATTTAAAAATAGGTAAATTATTATCTTGGTTTAATACAAAATCTAATCTAGAAATATTACAACATGCTTAATGGCTCAACATCTCAGACTTGTGCTTAGCATATTTGTATCGTGGGATAAACTTTTAACGAACATGAAATACTCAATTGAAACGATCAATTAGGGCAATACTTACAAGATCAATTCCGGTTTGGAGGGGTGTGGTGGATTATACGGAGACCAAAAATCAGTATCATACAAGAGAATCAATTTGATGATACACACAACAATTAATTCAGTGATCAACAAAACATATACAGCCATTGGAGGGAACCTAAAGTACATTATGGAATGCATTGAGGCGCCCCACGCGTTAGGAATCTCCGCATACAGTATACAAATACGATATTCGTAAATCCGAATTTTTGGCCAAAAACCGAAAATATGTACTTTAACAATAACAATAAAAATTGAGTGGGGTCTGCTTTTAGCAAACCACAATTTTGTTTTTTGTCCCAGACATGTTTCACTCTAGTTGCAGCATCACAGTGGTTTTTTTATTATTGTGGTTGTTAAATATAAGGAATGTTGTAACTTCCTGGCAGATTAAAACTGTGTGCCCGACCGAGACTCGAACTCGGGCAAGTGCTCTACCATCTGAGCTACCGAAGCACGACTCACGCCCGGTACTCACAGCTTTACTTCTGTCAGTATCTCGCCTCCTACCTTCCAAACTTCACAGAAGCTCTCCTGCGAACCTTGCAGAAGTTTCATATCAGCGCATTAAGTCATTTCTTTTGATGTTGTCAGTGTGTGTGAGTCTACTTTATTTGGTTGATTTTTAGTGTAATACATAAGAAACACGCTATTTTTTAGTTGGGTATCAATTCTTCTGGTGAAGTTAGTGGCGAAATTTAGAATTTGTACGAACAGTTTACTAGTGGTCCTCTTGTACAGAGTCTCACACACCTATATTATGTATTATTTTTTGCAGTAGTTTGTTAGATATAGAAAACCCAATTTTTACTTTTTGATTTTTGAAAATATTTGGAATCCTCTGTGATACATTGCGTATGTATGGAATACTAGATATACATTTGTTATTCTCTGTTTCTTCTGTGGTGCAGTTTTCAACTGGGTTTTTCTTCACTTTATCTAAGATTGTGCAATCATTGGCAACTGCAGTCTTTTTCATTGTGTAAATTTCTTGTTGCATAATTTCTTGGTTCAATGGTACTTTGGTTGCCCTACGCAGCATTGAGCTATATGCTGCTGGTTTATGGATATTTGGGTGACATGAGGTTGAAGGGATTGTGGTGTCAAGTCACTGTGTTTTTCCTATAAATTTTTAATGTGCATGTGTTGTTCTGTCATGTAACATTTAGGTCCAGAAAGTTGATGCTTTTATTTTGCTCATGTTCCACTGTAAATTTTATTTTCTCATTTAGATTATTGAAATAATTTAGAATATCTGTAATGTCTTCGGTATCCCCTTTCACTAACAATATTGTGTCATCTACATATCTCCTGTAAAATTCGATTTTCTTTAGGCAAGGTTCTTGGTTGTCAAATAATTTTTGTTCTAAGTGATTTATGTATACGTCAGCTATGGTACCGGATATACATGATCCCATTGCTAGGCCATCTGGTTGCTTATAAATGTTGCCATTAAAGGTAAAGTAATTTTAACTTAGTGTTAGCTGAAGGACTTCCATAAATTCCACAATCTCTGTGTATCAAAGTTTCTTGTGTTGCATAAGGTTATTTTGTGTTACTGTTAGAGCTTCTTGTACAGATATGTTTGAGTAAAGGTTGGTGATGTCAAGTGATATAAACTACTCATCTTGAGGTAGCTTCCTGGTTCTAAGTTCTTTATCTAGAATCATGCTGCTTTTTTTTATAGAATATGTTGTTTAATATGTATAATTATTCATCAGTATGTTATTCAGTTTTTGTGACAGTTTATATGCTGGGCTATTTATAGAGTTGACTAGAGGTTCCTGCTGTATTCCGTTCTTACAGTGACTGTTTTTTTACAGTTTGTCACCTGCAACAATATAAAACTTCATGTAGGCAAAACATTTACACCAAAATTACGATTTCTAAACTGTTATGGCTATGCCTGAGATTCATGTGAAAGGGTGTGTGTGTGTGTGTGTGTGTGTGTGTGTGTGTGTGTGTGTGTGAGAATCTATTTACATTATGTTTCACTTATGGTTTCTTTTTTCGTCATTTTCTTCATTCTCAAGTTCTATGTGTTGAGTTGTCACCGTCACTGTCACTGTTGCCAACTGTAATAACAAGATGGCTGACAGTGGAACAGTTGAAGATGTCATTGTCGATTGTTTTGAGTATCTCAGGTGTGTGTGTGTGTGTGTGTGTGTGTGTGTGTGTGTGTGTGTGTGTGTGTGTGAGTGAGTGAGTGAAAAGAAAGGAGGAGAGGGAGAGGGAGAGAGGGAGAGAGAGAGAGAGAGAGAGAGAGAGAGAGAGAGAGAGAGAGACTAGGTTTGAGACTTTATCATTATTATTATTATTATTATTATTATTATATTTATTTATTTTTAGTTTTATGTGTGTGTGTTTCTGTGTGTATGTATGTATGTATGTGTCTGTGTGTACATGTGTGTGTGGGGGGGGGGGAGGGGGGGAGAGTTCTATAGGTTGGTTTTATCTAATAATTCCTTGAGCGCAGAAAACAGAGTTCCATTGCAGAGAGCTCTGTATTCATTTATTACTTGCTTTGCTTCAACTATGGCCTTTTGTATTGATAATTTTCTTCAGTCCTTAGTTTATATGGGGAGCTGCAGCTGCATTTGAGAAATTTCAAATCACTGTTGATGTCTGTTCACTTATTAGCACTACTGATGTGCTCTTAACGTCACAATATTATTTACATATCTTAAGTCACTGCCAAAAATATGTAAGGACACTAACAAAACTGGTGCAGCTTTAAGTATTTTCAAATCTGTATTATTTATTAAAATGTATAGGTACAAGAATAATGTATATGACAAGGTTATTTCTGTGTCTCAAAGCCATAGAAAAATATTTAAGCACACGTAATATTTATTTCAATGTTATTCCATATCTGAACTGTCTGTCAAAGTTACGTAAGGTTGCTTGCGCCATGTGTAATAATGTTATTTCCATGTCTAAAACGTCTGTAGAAAACACTGATAGGGTGTTAATAACAAGGAATTCGGGCTGGGAAGATTTCGGATCGGGTTACCCTGACGGAAGGAATGGGGTACATGCATAACTTCTTCAGCGTTCATCAGCTTTAATACCTGATTTGCCTTTATTAAAATCAAACGAGTTCTAATAACAATCAGTAGTAAAAATGACAGAAGAGACTTTAGAGAAAAGACTTTTAAACAGTTCCAACTAATTATGAGCCAACAGACTTTTAAAAACAAATAAATGGAGTCAGCAAAATTCACTGAGCAGTTTAAAAAAAATTTAATGGCCTTTAAACAGCTGTAACTGATTTTGAATTCACCGTCACTCAGTAGATAGCAAAGGCACAGAATATTAAACACAATAAACAATCACTGAATAGTTAGCTACACTTAAACAAAATTCCCTGAACAGATTTGAAACAAATGATTTTTTAGCAAGTGTTATTAATTATGAATCCACTGTCATTTAGTAGGCAGAAAGATACAGATTTTTAAAAACAATTAAGTTACCAAATAAGCAGGTACAATTAGCCAACGCTCACTGAAGAGTTTTTAAGCAAATGAATTATAAACAACTGCAATTAATTAAGAACCTACTATCTTTCAGTACACTCACATGGCACAGAATTTTAAAAACAATTAACAGTCACTGAATAGTTATTTAGCCAAAATTTATTGATCAGTTTTTAACCAAATGATTTTTAAACACCTGCTATTAATTCTGATTGGTGGTTTCATAATTGCATTAAGGGAGGGGGGGGGGGAGAGCGCGAGAGGTATGAACATACATGGAAGTTACTTAACTTTGACAGGTTGGCCACCGCCCTTTCACTCTTTAAGCCTGCAGGGGACTGGACCTCGTTCACTAGCGTTGAACCGGCCATATAACTTCCAAGTCGCTAGTGTGTTTTCCAAAATACGAGGGTGGTTTGAAAAGTTCTTCGAATCATCACGAGAGGTCAGCGCTGGCGCAACGAGTTATTCACGTGATATTCATTGCACTGTTGCCTGTAAACACTTGCCACATCAGTGGCCTTGGAAGAGAGCTGCGGCAGTGACGTGACTCTGTTGTTGTTCCCATGTAGTGATTTGCGAAGATGGAAAAAAATTAGATTCGAGCAGTAATCACTTCGTAAATGAAGGTATGAAGGAAAAGGACATTCAAGCCGATTTCCAGAATGCACTGGGGGACTCTGCTCCTTCATATTCAGTTGTTGCCAAGTGGACGAAAGAATTTAAATTTGGTTGGGAGAGCTTAGATGATGAACTGCGCAGTGGTCGGCCATGATGTGTCACTACTCCAGAAATCATTGCAAAAGTGCACAACATGGTCGCAGAGGGTCACCGATTGAAAGTGCATGAAACTACTCTCGGTTGCCAGATATCATCAGAAGGGGTATATCACATTTAACTGAAGAATTAGAAATGAGAAAATTATCTGCAAGACTCTTGACGCTGGATCAAAAACGCATTAGAGCGGACATGGCAAAATTACACGAATTAAGTATGAATCGTCGCCACACCCGCCTTATTCACCTGATATGGCTCGTCAGACTTGCATGTCTTCCTAAAACTGAAAACATTTTTCTGTGGACGAAGACTCACTTCAGACGGAAAATTGATAGCCGGAGTTGTCAACTATTTTACAAGACTGGAGGAAGCTCTTTTTCGAAATGGGATCGAGGCACTGGAACGTCGTTGGACCAAGTGTATTAATCTACAAGGAGACCACATTGAAAATAAACAAAAGTTTCTGTGATGTAAGTACTTTTTTTCTAAACCGATCCGAGAAATTTTTAGACCACCCTCGTATCATGCTCACTCACGGCATACGCTTCGCAGCGCAGGCGATAAACAACAATCAAAACGAGGCTTGATGCCTTCACAGGAGCTGATTCTTTGTCTTGTGTACCATCCAGAATTGCAAACCTCTCACGTTTCGGCCGCCTCGCTCCGCACACCACACTCACTCCATGTCCTAAACCTTGCAGCTTCGCGACTTTTGGCTCCATTGATGACGCCACCGGCGTACCTCCAAAGTTATCCGAATAAAGATTCTCAACGCGGGGCGTAATTCGATAGCAGGCTTAGTCCCACTGAAACTCAAAAACGCCCGTCTCGGTTCGGCGCTAAGGGCAGAAGGTAAAGACTCTTTACCCTCCTTCACCTGAAGTACAATTCATTACGGGCTAGCATATCAACTGGACAGCAGCCTGCGAAACGGTGAACCAGTTTGGTAGATGATGTTATTCTAGCCTTCACTCTGATGTTAAACTTACACACAAACACACGGTCACCGACCTTCCGTCACCGACCTTCCCCTTGAATTCGCGCCTCCCGCAATTCTATACATGCGCCTGACGCCTATGCGCGAGCAGTGTGCTGAGGCTCGTTCTGTGCCAGTTACGTTGGATGGTTGCGTACGTGACTCGCTCAGGGAGCAGCTCGTCTATGGTCCAAAAGTAGCTCTAGGGATATTCTATCAGACAGGCCACGATTAATGAGGCTGGAGTGACCTAGCTGGCCTCACGATGAACAGGATTAAAAGCAAGATTTTACCAGCGGAAAGAAAGCTTCCAGCGTTTTTGGACCTAGCATGAAATATTATTATAGCGACTTTCAAATTCCTATTCTTGCGCTCAGCAAAGGATGGCTGTGGGCAGTAAGGAGTAATGGTAACACAATGATTGAAACAAAATCTCTGGAGTTTCCTAAATGTAAATTCCGGAGCATTATCACGCACTTGGAAGCTCGATGGGTTCAAGGACCTTGGTAAGATGCTGTAGAGATTGGACACTAGTGACCCCTTGGCCGCTTATTAACCAGCTAAAATGGGAAAAACAGTCCACCAAGATGAAAAGCTCTCTCCCTCCCCCTCCCAGGTAGTCCGTAAAGAGATAGTCCACGGCTCTGCTCTCATGAGAAGGCCTTTGCTTTAGTTAGAACTGTAATTTCCTTTTTTGCATAACTGACACTCGCACACTAACGACAGTGTATCCTTACACATAGACGCTAAACCAAATGTTGTCTAAGTTTGGCCAAGGTTTTATGGAAAGCTAGATGACCACCAACTAAGCAGCTATGAAAATACCTAAAAACAGCGGAAATCAATACCTGAGGCAAAAAAGTTTTGAATGGCTTTCACCCATCCCCTTTTGACACCAATACCTTTATTAAGAACATACGCGTCTATGTTGTCGACATTTAAAGGCTGTTTTTTATTTAAAAAATGCAGGACTCTTCTTCCTGTCTCCTCATGAGGTCGCAAAAGAGTTCAGGAACACAGTGGCACCCAAGGCAAGTTGGCCACCATCCTCCGCATATTGTGGGGCGTTTCAAGCTTCATATATGCGACTTAATACGTCAGCCATGCTATTGCCTCGAAATGCGAAGACATGGGCTGCCCAATGAGCAACCATTGCAGTTTTTTCTGGATCAGGCCAATATCCATCTCAACGCCTGATTATCAGTCTAGAGCACAACTTCCATATGCTCTAGGTAGAACTTAAATTCCTTCAAAGCGAAGAGAACTGCTATAGCTGCCCGCTCGTACACGAATAATTTAATTCAGGGGCAGATAAGCAGCGCGATGAGTAGGAGACTAGGCGCCACTCCCCCTGATGTTTCGGAGGAATACCGATGCCACCCCAGGATTGGATGCGTCGGTCTAGACAATGGAGTGTTTTGCCAATATCTGGAATAACTAATGCGGGATGTAATGTCGCGAGTCAGTACGCAATAGCATTTATTGCACTACTTTGCAGTACGGCTGTTAGCTTTGGAGCCGTTGGCGGTGATGGAAACAGCCACTTGTATCTTACGTGACTCACTCGCACCTGTCGCTAGCCTAGCCGTGGTAAGCGGTACCTGTGTCAATTCGAGCGACAGAATAGTCAAGCCCTTAAGAATCTAAATAAACTGTATTAAATATTATTCAATTTAGTTAAAAGTCAATACACTGACCTTAGTTATTAAAAAGAAGATTGTGTAAAAATCTTAGCTTTCTAGCTGACATACTTTCAGAGTTATAGAAAATTACCTAAAACTGCCAAAACCGACTCTTGTAAGATTGAGGTCAGTTAGGATTCATTACAGCTTGTCTTTTAGTATCATGTGGAATCATAACTGAAGCTCACTGCACGTTACGTCAATTGGTTTAGAGTTTCATAACTAAAATCGTTAACTATTATTCATTTTCATAATATAACATTCAGGAAAGATCGGTATGTGTTGTGTGTTGTTGTGTGCGCAAATGAGAATGATTCAGAATGTGTATGTGGGACATATGAAAAAATTCAGTATTATCTCATGTTGGACATTACGTAACTATGTCATGGGAAAGTTTTAACCAATCAGGTTGCAATGAAAAATGTGGTTTCCCCACCTTCCTAATGACGTATGTCTAAGGGCACTTGCTTTTGCAAGAAGGTAGCCAGAATAGCCATTTGCAGCGTAATAGATTTCTAAAGTTATTCCAAGAGTAGTTTTCTTATTGTTTTGTTTTGTACAACATTTTATTAGTATTTGCATGATGAAGTGAAGTAAATGCATCTGCGCATAATGATTGGTGTAGGACACTTTTAGCGCGAAATTGATCTCGAAGGATTGTTTTGATTGGCTGGTCATTTTGAACAACCAATCAGGGTTAAGCATTTCCCGTGCATTGCAGGTACTTATAGGCTGTGAGAAGAGCAGCATTCAGGTCAGTCGCTGGCTGGCTATCGGACGTGCAGTTCATGTTGGACGTGTCCGTCTACATTATGAGTAAAATGAAGAAGTTATTGGTTTCTCACTTCCGGATAGCTGTGAAAACAGTTGTTTTACGGACAGATTATGAAAATTTGAGCTTGGTGAAGTGATTTGTTAGAGATATAAACGTGTGTGAACTTCCGGCCTTTGTAAAATTTCGCGTGACGTCTTTCATATTCGTCTAAGAAATATTTGGCGATCAATTTCTTTATTAGGAATCCACTGACAAGACCGAATGTGAAAGTCGTATATTGTAGCAGAATAATGACTGTAAATCATGCAATAATTTGGGTCGGACTTAAGTACATTTTTGGCTGCCTTGCGTGTGTACCGGGTTGTATGAACTGTGACCTGAGGACTGTGACATTATTCCTTAATTAAATACGGGATGGTGGCAAGTGTTTATTTTGAACCTAAAGAAATAAAAGATCTCGTTGCTGAATTTTGCCATTTTTCTAAAGAGATGAAGCAATCGCCCTCCACCTGAAATTTGTTATAAGATATTACAGAACAGCTTGCTACCAGAGTTAACGCGGACCCTGCAAATGTTAGTATTGACGATGTTTTCTTCAATGCTGCTTTTAACATCGTTTGGACAGTATCTACATATGTATAGAAACGAGCTGGTGATCTGCCGCCGTATTGAGGTAGGTGGAACTTTTGTTGTGCACAGTAGCACAGTACGACGAGAGACAGTGATCAAACGTTCAGTATGCGATTTCGTACCCGCCCCGCCGCAAGGACGTTTGCTAAGGACGGCTTTAACTTCTTCAAAGTAAGCTTGATTACTCTTCTCCCAAAGAACGCTCGCCTTTTGCTCAACAAGTTGCTCAAGGGTGCCGCCACTTGGGCGAAATTAGGAACAAATTTCCGAAATAAATTGGCCATTCCAATAGAACTGGCCACACCCTTCATGCTCTGGAAGGGGGGGGGGGAGGAGGAAGAAGAAGTCACGCAAGGAATGTGTCCGTTCCTGATCAATGCTGACCCGTTGAGCCGAAACCAGGTGACCTGCAAAGAATATGCAATGGCGAGACAAGGCTTGACAGTAAGACCGCCCTCCCTAAGACGTAAAAAAATCTTCTTTGAGGTTAATGTTCCACAAATGTGGCACTATAGCCACCACATCATAAAAATAGTTATAAACGGATCTCCCAAAATATTGTCCCAAAGACGAGACAACACGACTCCGTATGTAGACAGGAGGAAAGGAAACGATTTAATTCGTAAAGGTTCTAAACCGAGCGAGGTGGCGCAGTGTTTATCACAACGGACTTGGATTCTGGAGGACGACGGTTCAAACCAGCGTCTGGCTATCCTTATTTAGGTATTCCGTGATTTCCCTAAATCTTTTCAGGCAGATGTTGGGATAGTTCCTTTGAAAGGGCATGGCCGACTTTCTTCGTCATCCTTCCCTAATCCGATGGAACCAATGACCTTGCTGTTTGGTTCCCTACCCCAAATCAACGAACCAGCCAAAGGGGTCAATCAGTAAAAAAGGCAATTACTTGTTCGGAATCGTCTGTCAAGGGTATCTGATGGCAGGCTTGACTGAGGTCCAGCACAGAGAAACAACAGGCACCTGAGAACCAGGTGAAGCATTTGTGAAGGATGCGCAACGGAACTGATTCGAAGACGACCTTCTGGTTGAGTGCCCTCTAATCGACGACTGGCCGATAATCGGTACTCTGTCCTTTAGCAACAAGAAAAATTGGCGAATCATAGCGAGAAGTCTATGGCCTGACATTCCAGAGCATTTTATTAATTAGCCTACACAAAATCTTCATCTTGGGTTGCGATAATCTACAAGGTACCTGACGAACAAGAATATCGTTAACCAAGCGAATGTTATATCAGATCTTACTAGTGCCGCTAATTTATTCGTGAGGACATCGGGAAATAGTGTTGCCGAGTCTCTCCAGGTCCCAAATAATCAGTGGCAAACTCAGACAACCCCTATCGCACATTATTGATCGGTTAGAGCTCCGACACGAACACAGTGCTATCCTTTCATTACGGCAAAATCTGAAATAAAAGGCACAATCTTGTTAATTAAGAACCATCCCGGAATGCTCAGTGAAATAACAGCATAATTTGAGAGAAAATCTTATTGCTTAAAAGCGTGGGAGGTTAACGGATATAGAAGCTGAAGAACAAGGGTATGTGAAATTCGTAATACATCGGCATGAACTATATAATAAAAATTCAACCTGTTCGATAGAAAGCACGTTAATCCCTTGTAGTAGACGCAAAATGGGTTTTGGCAACCTAGCATTAGAGGAGATCACATTTACTGATAAGCAAAAGTTTTACAGAAAAGAGGTGTCATTAATTATGGACCTACTGTCGTTGAGGACAAATACAGAGTGCAGAATTTTCCAGCTACTCTGGACCGCAAGCTAACTTTGATCTTTGTACCAAGCTTGGTGTGAGGGAGAATTAAACCCCACAAATTAAATATTTCCACACCCAAGTTGATTGTATTATTGTCCTATAACGGTACAAAACAGTTGTGATTGAAATAACACTATGATATGACTCTGGACCTACATCTGCTTGTGTTACACTGGTGTACAAAAAAGAACTGTGAGAATTTACTGATCAGGACTGCGATTCCAAGGCTATCTGAACAAGTTTACAGACTGTATCTCCATAATAAACTACTAAATAACACTATGTTTATTGACCAATATCACATTTCTGAGACTGTAGCACATCAACCCACACTAAAATAGTGCATTTTGGTGAGACCTTTAATGCGTTGTGTAACTCAAACTGCATATTTTTGCAATATGAAGGCGTGACTACCAAATACACCAAATACTGTATACCGAGTGAGGTGACGTAGCGGTTATGGCATTGGACTCGCATTCTGGAGGATATAAGTTCAAACACGCGTCCAGCCATCCAAATGTAGGTTTTCGGTGAGTTCCCTAAATTGTTCCAGGTAAACGCCAACGTGATTCCTTTGAAAGGGCACGGCTGATTTCCTTCCCAATCCTTGACACCCCCCGAGGTTGTGCTCCGTCTCTAATGACCTCGGTGTCGACAGGAAGTTAAACATGATCTTCCTTCCTTCCCTTACCAAATAAGATATGTAAACACTGCACTCTTTTCCCCTGTATTACAGTGATGGTTATGATTCCATAGACAGAAAAATTAGAGCTCTCTGAAATTTGGTCTTTGCACCAAAATAAAATTATCTCTATTGCTTATCAAAATATATAAAAATGTCTTTTTTGACAACGCGAAAGATATGTGCTCATACAGTTATAAATTAATAATAGTAAAAAAATTATAGTAGTAAAAAAAATCACACAGTGTTCGCTTATTGACACTACTGCTGATAAACACACATTTAGCTGCAGCAGGCAAAGATCATAACTCTATCACTGTACACACAGTTTCAAGAAACCAGAAATCGTCTGCATTATTTATCAAATTACGTAAAAGATTTCTACTACGACATTAAGAAACACACATCGCACTACTGACCTAGATTACACATTGCGCAGCACTCGTCAACATGAATAGTTTGACCTTTGTACCACACTTTAAAGAACCATAAATTGTCAGTTTAATTTTGCAAAACACTCATGGCACTACAGATCTAAGTTACATGTTGAGGTGCACTTGATGAGGACTGACTCATGTTGTCACAAAGAGGAAACTACATAACACATGAAATACCATTTTGAACAGTGGAAAAATACATTTGTATAGACAGGAACGAAGGTTGCAATACTTTTAACCACCCACTTTCAACCACTTTCCGAAGTCAGCCAAATATTGTAGCAACTCGATGTCATGGTAAGAAATTTATGTTCCAGTACAAAACATTTGTCAACTTCTCCTGATAATGTTAACTTATGCTGCCACACGGTGGATCCTACATGACACTATAATGAAGCAGGAAGCCGAACAGCAGTTACATCATAAAAAATTGCCCTAGCAGAAGTGTAACAAATTACCCCTTACATCGCCGTAAATAGCCCTAACTTGTATCGTATTGTCTCATACAGATCCATGCATTGTGTGGGATAAGTTGTTGCACCATAACAACTCTGTAGGGGAACAGTAGAGATGCTATTACTTTGAACATGACGATTACCATTATCAGGAACGCTTGGTGAATAGTACTGCTGTATTAAGGGTCAGCTGGCATGGCAAATTTTTACAGTGTCATTGGGGCTAATAGCTGTAATATAAAATTGGACCTGTGTCACATGGATGGTGAGTATGGGTGACGTATGGGACAATGGGGCTAATTGTTGCAGTATAAAATTGGACCTGTGTCATATGGATGGTGACGTATGGGACAAATTGTTGCAATTTTACAGGGGTTAGCTGTTACGGAGTCACACCGTGACCTGTGTCACGTGAGTGTATGGAGCAATTTGTTACAACCATTTTGGGACTAGTTGTTATGGTGTAGCACCCTGCCCCAAGTCACCTAATTTCTATTAAATCACTATGTTGGAACTAATGTTCAGTATGTTACTTCATTGAAATGCCATGCCGTCCCCATTGTGCGACAGCATAAGCCAATCCTCGTCAACTGTAGCTTCATCTGTAAGTTAGATCACAAACAACATATGTAATTTTGTTAAATACATCAAATTTTTGTTTCTTTAAATTGTGGTACAAGGAACAAACTATTTTCATCAGCATGTGCAGTTTAACATGTAAATTAGATCAGTATTGCTACGATGTTTTGTGATGTTATAGCAGTAATTCTTCCCCAACCTTGATAAAACTTTGGTTTCTTTAAAGTGTTGTACAGTTACTGAACTATGCTCATTGCCAGTACAGCTGAACTCGTAACTTAGATTAGCAGTAGTGCTAATGAAAGAGCGCTATGTACTTGTTTTATTTACTATTCCCGAATAGTTAAGTTACAAAAGTGGTGGTAGTGCATTTTCTACAGTTACAGTAGATATCTTCATGTACTTTGAAAAGGTATACAGTATTTAATTGCCCTAATCACCAAGTGTGGTACGAATTTCTAACTTCCAAGTAGGAGGTACAGAGAACAAAGATGGGGATTGGTTGTTTGGTTTTAATGCTCAGTAAAATAATAGAAGAGTCTAGCTGTTTCATTTTAATGCTTGGTAAATGCTGTAGTGTGACTGAGGGATCTAAATGTGTGTCTGTTTTCTTAAAAGATTTCTGGTTGGCCAGTGGATGTTCTTTAAGACTTTAAAAATAATTTTATTTGTCATTACGGTACTGGGCTATCATTTGGAGATCTAAAAACTGGTGTGTTGGTTTAGAAGTTCTCTGTTTATGAAAATTGCTTTTCTTTTGTTCTATCAAGTCTACATTTTTTGCAAACTAAGATCCCATATAATGAAGATTTAAGTATTTGAAGCACAAATATTAAAATTCAGTTTCACTCAGGTACTATATTTTTATCATTATTGTTTTTGTTCTTTAGGCGCTTCCTTAGAATATTACATACAGTTTTCTTAACATTCTTATGAGTGCTCTGTTACATTTTTATTCTGAAATTTCTCTTTCTCGGTTTTCTCATAGGATCTTCTTGTTCACTCTCCCTCGACAACATTCAATAATATAATGCGATTATGCTTTGATTCTTGCTTCCCATCAATCTCTTCTGTCCGCCTCATTAACTGAGTGGTCAGTGCGACGGAATGCCGTGCAAAGGGGCCCGCGATCGATTCCCGGATGGGTCGGAGATTTTCTCCGCTCAAAGACTGAGTGTTGTGTTGTGTTCACCATCATATCATCCTCATCGAAGCGTAAGTCGCCGAAGTGGCGTCAACTAAAAGGACTTGCACCAGGAGCCCGGTCTACCCGACGGAAGGCCCTAGCCACACGACATTTCATTTCATCCACTCTTCTCAACCTGTTAACCCGGTCGCTGTGACCGAGCGGTTCTAGGCGCTTCAGTCTGGAATAGCGCGACCGCTACGGTCGCAGGTTCGAATCTTGCCTTGGGCATGGATGTATATGAAGTCCTTAGGTTAGTTAGGTTTACTTAGTTCTAAGTTCTAGGGGACTGATGACTTCAGATGTTAAGTCCCATAGTGCTCAGAGCCATTTGAACAATTTGAATCTGTTAATGACCTGATGGAAGCTTTTTTTTCTTCACTGTAACGTCTCATATTTTTATGAAGTATTCAATATGTGAGTGTAAGAAGTGGAAAAATAAGATTGGACGACCAATAAGGAAGTGCACAGCTTAAAAAGAGTATAGCACAGGGATGTAGCCTTTCGCTCTTGCTGTTAAAACTATACGTCGTAGAAGCAATGACGGAAATAAAGAACGCGTCGAGAGTTGGATCAAAATTCAAACTGAAAGGATATCAGCGATAAGATTTTCCGGTGACATTGCTATTCTCACCGAAAGTCAGGAAGAATTACGGGATCAGCCATAAAGAAATGAACGGTTTAATGATTACAGAATACGAATTAGGCTAATAGAAGAAAGGCGAAAGTAATGAGAAGTAGCAGAAGTGAGAACAGAGAGGAACTTAACATAAAAAAGGATTATTATGAAGTAGAGCAAGTTAAAGAATTCTGGTACCTATGCAGGAAAATAGCTCTTGAGGGACAGAGCAAGGAGGACATCTAAAGGTGAGTAGCACTGGCAAAAAAGGCATTCCTGGCCAAGAGAAGTGTACTAGTATGAAACATAGTCCTCAATTTGAGAAATAAATTTCTGAGAATATGCTTGTGGAGCACAGTATTGTATGGTAGTGAAAGATGGATTGTGGAAGAACCGGAAAGGAGAGAATCGAAGTATTTAAGATGTGGTGCTATAGAACGGTGAAAATGAGATGGATTGATAAGGTAATCAATGCGAAGGTTCGCCGCAGAAGTGGCGAGGAAAGGAGTAAATAGAAATCGCTGAAAAGAAGAAAGGACGGGATGACATGACATCTGCTAAGAGATCAGGGAATAATGTCAGTTGTGTTTGAGCGAGCTGTAGAGAGGTGAAAACTGTAGAGGAAGACAGCGATTGGGATACATGTAACAAATATTTGAGGATGTATGTTGCAATTGCCAACACTCAAGTGAAAAAAAAAAACAAAGCGGACGTTTGCGTTCTTATTACGATAGCAATTTTTGAAATTTTTCAGGAATGTGTTGACAATGTTCTTGTAATTTGGGTGTTCTTTTATTCCCTAGAAAGTTTTCAGTAACTGTGCGGCAACTTTTTCATTTTAATCCCGTATTCGTAATTCTTCATCAGTTTGTGAAACTGAGGACTAACAAGAGTTCAAACTTTCAGTATTTCTTGATTACTGAAAGGAAATTTGATATCATAATACTTGAAGTGGGTTCCATGTTGTGGCAGATAGCTGAAAATACTGAGGGCTGCAAAAAATATATCCACTGTTTAAAAGTCCATAACTGGCAAACTAATTAACGGAGTTGTCTCATTTTTGGTGAAAATGTAGCTTAAAGTCCATCTTCAAGATATCACTGTAGGTGTTCGAATTGGTCGCCATTAACATCCACACACAAACGATGCCGCCGAACTGCAGCAAGAACTACTGACTGCAACATGTTCAGTTGGACATTTGCACATTGAAGTACTATGGATTCCCGAAGTTCATCCACTGTGCGTGACTTTTGTCGATACACGACGTCCTATAGTGTTCCCCACAGGTAAAGTTCCGGGGCAGTTAGGTCCGGGGAACGTGGTGGATACTCCACAGCACCTCTACGACCTTTCCATCTTCCTGGTAGATTTTCGTCGAGATACGCGCTAACACGATTTTGGCAGTGGACTGGGGCACCAACTTGTTGAAAGTAAACTCTTCCGTCTCCATACAAGTCTCGAATGGCAGGTAAAATGGATGTCTGAAGCTTCTGAAGGTACACCTCACCTATAACTGTGCCAGTAGAAGATGGATAGGCCGTTGAGGTGCAGTGGTGTATTCACCAAGTTCCCCAGACATAACTCCTCTGGACTTTTACCTGTGGGGAACACTAAAGGACGTTGTTTATCGACAAAAGAAACACATATTGGATGAACTTCGAGAAGCCATCGTACATTCATGTGCAGATATCCAACTGAACACGTTGCAGTCAGTAGTTCTTGCTGCAATTCGGCGGCATCGTTTGTGTGTGGATATTAATGGCGACCATTTCCAACATCTACAGTGATATCTTTCAGCTGGAGTTTGAGCTACACTTTCACCAAAAATGAGACAACTCTGTCAATTAGTTTGCCAGTTATGGACTTTTAAACAGTGGATGCGTTTTTTGGAGCCCTTTGTATTTTCAGTTATCTGATATCATGCAGACTGGTGTTATTAATACACATTTCTTTGTCCAATTGTCAGTTCGCAAAATTTCAGTCTCATACAGCGGTCAATCAAGATTTATTTGCAAAATTGCGGTACAATGTACTGCACAGTAATTTGGAGTAAACTGACATTTAAAATTTTGTTAGTAAACTCTGTGTCCATAGTTTTGATATGGCACTTTTGCTCGTATGACGAGATCTTCATCAGATAACTCGGCGAATTTTCTGCAGGGATGATTTCCGTAATTTGCGACGAGACCGCTAAG
The DNA here is from genome assembly GCF_023897955.1 of Schistocerca gregaria. Classification (NCBI taxonomy): domain Eukaryota; kingdom Metazoa; phylum Arthropoda; class Insecta; order Orthoptera; family Acrididae; genus Schistocerca; species Schistocerca gregaria. The sequence goes on along the minus strand of NC_064922.1, from coordinate 639,317,837 downwards.
TAATAAGGCGCAATCGTGGCGCGGGCTTTGTCTGGCGCACGGGGTACGGGTCTAATTCCGCAGCTCAGGAGCGGTGCGGCGGCGCGGTACACTCACTCATCAGCTCGTAAATCAGCCGACGCCTCGCGCCCCGCTGCGCGAATATTGGGCTTTGGCAGCGGAGGAGCGCGCGCCCTCCTGCCTCCTTGCTCGCTTCCCCTGCGGTCTCGGAGGAAAACCGCGAACCGCTGGCTCCACGCACTGATGACTTCCGAGGCCGTAGAGCCTCCGGAAATGGAGCGAAATACGGTCTCTTCGTCAGTGCGCACCGCCTGTAGCCACAACCGTCGTCTGCTCCACGGCACAGACAGGGACGACTTCCTCTCTAACACTTCAAAGTATTCCGATTCCGGAGTTTTTTTTTTTAATCCAACGTTCTAACTTTTCATGTCGTAGTGCGAGAATTAGCGTTTTATCAAATATAAAGGTGTATCGTTAAAGAAAACTTTGCCGTATTTATAAACCACAGACCCCTAGGGTGAGCCTCTTGTTGGGTGTACCGGGCGATCAAAAAGTCACTACAAATTTGAAAACTGAATAAATCACGGTATAATGTAGATAGAGAGATACAAATTGACACACATGCTTGTAATGACATGAGGTTTTATTAGAACCAAAAAATATATACAAAAGTTCACCAAATGTCCGACAGATGGCGCTTAATCTGGTCAGAACAGCAATAATAAGCATAACGAAGTAAGACAAAGCAGAGATGAAGTAAGACAAAGCAAAGATGATGTTCTTTACAGGAAATGCTCAATATGTCCACCATCATTCCTCAAAAATAGCTGTAGTCGAGGAATAATGTTGTGAACAGCACTGTAAAGCATGTCCGGAGTTATGGTGAGGCATTGGCGTCGGATGTTGTCTTTCAGCAGCCGGCCGCGGTGGTCTCGCGGTTCTAGGCGCTCAGTCCGGAACCGCGCGATGCTACGGTTGCAGGTTCGAATCCTGTCTCGGGCATGGGTGTGTGTGATGTCCTTAGCTTAGTTAGGTTTAAGTAGTTCTAAGTTCTAGGGGAATGATGACCACAGATGTTAAGTCCCATACTGCTCAGAGCCATTTGAACCATTTGTTGTCTTTCAGTTTCCCTAGAGATGTCGGTCGATCACGATACATTTGCGACTTCAGGTAACCCCAAAGCCAATAATCGCACGGACTGAGGTCTGGGGACCCGGGAGGCCAAGCATGACGAAAAGTGGCGGCTGAGCACACGATCATCGCCAAACGACGCGCGCAAGACATCTTTCACGCGTCTAGCAGTATGGGGTGGTTCTAATAAAACCCCATGCCATTCTAAGCATGTGTGTCAATTTTTACCTCTCTGTGTATATTATTACGTGGTTTATTAAGTTCTCAAATTTACACTGTCTTTTTGATCACCCGGTACATCGGCAAATTGTGTGATAGGTAACAAACAACAGCAGCATTTTAAACCAATTTTCTGATGAGGAAAGAATAACGTAGCGCCTAAATTTCATTATTTAACTAAATTTTAATATATCCAATATGACTTAATGAATTGACCAGATCAATAATAAATTGAATTAGTTTGTATTTTGTGGCTGTCAGTAATAACAGATTACACAAAAAAACCAGAAAACAACCTCTTTCTGCAACGATAGCTTTACTTTCCTTGTACACTATTGTTATTTGTCTACGATGAAAGTTATAATTGCCACAGTAATTCAGCAAACTGCGCTACAGTGCTGGTTACAGGCCTCATAATGCCGTAAAAGCAGTGGCATATGGGGTTGCGCAGGTCGCCTCCCCCCCCCCCCCCCCCTACTTGCGGTGCCGCCCGCAGCCCGCATTGCCACCCCCGCGCCGCCCCCGCCAGTCAGCCCGCATGATGCTACTCGTTCGCTTCTTCGACTGAATCGGGCAACTGTAATAGTTGTACTTCACTATGTAGTATGCGCGTCCGCGTCATCGTATTTTATACGTTTCTGTCTGGCACGTAGGGATCGACTTCATGGCTTAACTCTATCGAACACTCGCCCTGACATTGATTGTCCTGTTGACGACGTAATTAACCAATTTGTCAGGAAGAATAGGCGCATAGAATTCATAATTTGAGGAAAAGAGCCACAACCCTAACTTTTTTATATCATAAGATGGCATTGTCTTGTATATTTGTGTAATCACTATAAATAAAACTTTCTTAAACTTCGCATGTGACTTGATTATTTTTTATTACGGTAATAGTAAAGGTAGCGCAAGATACCTGCAGCGCCCCCTCGTTGAGGATTTTCTGTGTCCGCCACTGTGTACAACGCATAGTTTTATATATATTTAATATTATATTTTTGCAGTTAATTACTATTAGTAATAGTAACACTATTACAAAATGAATTTATAAGAATACGTTTATTCCATACCCATATAAATGATAAAAATGGATGTCCATTTTATATATGTATTTATTTATCTATGGTTTGTACGTTGCACATCCTCTCCTTAACCGCTGGACTGATTCCAACCACACTTGAGACACACATCATCTACTGCACGGGAAAGAATCACGTGTAGTGTGGAGGGGTAACAACCATCTGCCTACGAAAGGGGTGACAGTGGCTGTCAGAAAGAACTGCACGACTAGCGAATACCCGGACTTCATTCATTTTGTATTTGAGAGTGACAGAGCACTTAGAGACTTAAAACAAACTTAACACACAATTTCAATTCCTTACGAAACTTTTTCTCGCTATCAGATCCCACAAAATGATGAAAGGGAAAACATTATTCGCTTGCTACAGTTTCGCTATTTGTGCAAGAATACACCAAGTCGAGTATGACTTTTTAATTTATTATTCATTAACTACCAACTGTATTCGCCTTATATTTCGTCGAGAGTGTTCACATATACCAAGGAAAGTGCCTGCAAAATTATATCTGGAAAGTACCTGCAAAATTATATCGTTCTACGACACACTGTTCAGGAGATATGACTACACATATACTGAGATGCATGAAGAACTGGCACAGCATGCAGATCATTTACTTCATTGGTACAACCTGTATTCGCAAAACATTTCGCTGAATGTACCTACAAAATTATACCATTATACGTCTCATAACTCTGGAAATATGACGTCATAAACATTTTGCTGCGTGAAAACGAAACAGCAATGCGAAAGTCGTTCGAGAGACGGATGCAACATATATACAAATATGTATAAAATATATTGAATGTATGTGAAATACGCATATGTGATGTGCATGTGAAGGTAAAGCTACAGGTAAAAAAGTCCCCCTAAACTCCCAGATGGATTTCAACGAAACTTGGTACACATATTAATTACTATTTAGAAAGAAATACTGTAGAGGGTAAGAAACAGCAACCTCCTACTGGAGTGGAAGTGATAATGTGCAGGTAGAAGGAAGAAGCGATGGGCATACCGTAAAAGGGAAGGAGGACAGTGACACAGATGTGGGGAGGAGGAGATAGGCAAATAGAGCGAAGTGGACAGAGAAAGGGAAGGAGATGCAAAAATGAGGGAAGAGGAGATGGACAGGTGAAAGGCAGAGAGAGAGAGAGAGAGAGAGAGAGAGAGAGAGAGAGAGAGAGAGGGGGGGGAGGAGGAGATGTGGAGGTGAAGGATAGAGAAGGCCAGAAAGTGGATGGAGGAGGAGATAGACGGGCGAGAAGATACGGACAGAGGGGAAAGAACAGGTGGACAGAGAGCGAAGGAGCTGATGATGAAGGAACAGATAGTCGAGGCAGTCAGGTATAGCAGAGGGACCGAGAAAGAGGCAGGAGGAGATGAACATAGGTTGGCGTGGGGTGGATGAGGTCGACAGAGAGAGAAAGTAGGAGGAGGTGGAAGAAGAGTTGGGGGAGGGGGATGTGAAGGTCAACAGATAATGGCGGATAAGGAGAAGATGAACAGAGAAGGTGTAATATTTCTGGCTTATTCAGCCATCATATTAGGCTCCAGGAACCTATTCCCAGGGCAGTGGAGATGCAAGAAGCATAGAGATGACGCAATGTGGGATGAGGTACCGGTGACAGATGTTAGATTCGGTACCATTCCAGTGAGAAAGAGCGCCTGCATGAAGCTGCTGCTCTGTGACTGGCTGCTGCGTTCGGCTGCAGGGCGCCAAAACGTTAAACTTTAATTGCTATTATTAATTAAACCTCTCATCCAGATTACTTCATTTTTTAAATAAACATCTCTCAACAGCCAGCTATCAATCAGCCATTTCAAAATTATTAAAATCAAAGTATTACTAAAACAAAAGACTGACGATATTACTGCCGATGCACTTCGGTGGCGTTCGGATCACGCCTTGCTGGCTTGGCGCGCCAAGTGTCTCGGGCAGTCCGGCTCTCCAGTTCTGACCATTCTAGTAGACAGACATGTTGTCTGTTATAGCAGTATTTGTTTCATGCAATTTTATTTACTACAGATCCGACCGTCGTTAGGTACAGACATGTTGTCTGTAATAGTAGTATTTGATTCATGTAATTTTATTCTCCAGTTCTGACCGTTCCAGTAGACAGACATGTTGTCTGTGGCAGGATGTATTTCATCTTATTTTAGCCAGATATAATGACTGTGGAAAGGTATGTTCAATACGTTGTGATCAAGAATAGTTTCTCGTGTCCATATCAATAAAAACGCGAGTGGCATCCCAAATGAGTTATAGTTTATTCGTAGCAGCCGTTCTTTGCAAAGTTAATCTCAGCCTCAAGAAAATGAATCCAAGACCTGCTCGCTGTTTTCTGCGCTGGGGACATCATCATCATGAGGACAGCAGGTTAGTGAAGTGTACAAGAACTTACGTATTCCACACAGGGCAGTGGAAACAACTAGGCACCTCGTGGGTACTGCATGCACAGTACAAATGTGCTCAGTGACACGTCATCTGCAGTAATGCAGAGGAGGTAAAGAAGGATAAAAGTATTAACACTATCTCACTTTTATTCCTTTTTTTTCTTGCCGTAAGGGGGCGTAGGTGGGAATAATCTCAGTTAGGATGAAGCAAGGTGTGTATGCAACTGGCTGTGCACGACATCGAACTCACTTCAAACGACAAAGTGTCTGTTCAGCATTCTTTTAAAAAGTCTGAAACATTTTGTCAAATGAAGTATCATGCGTTTCGCCGGCTCCCATTTGGTATTTGGCGCAGCGCAGAGGGGGCTGCTTTGTATAAGCTATCCACTGAAAAATTCAGCAGGGTAACCCATACAAAATTCTCGTAGCTATGTCACATCTCTTAGGATAATAAGAGAGACGACACCACAGTGTTACAGACATTTCCTTATTTCAGTTCTTTGTTCTTTGTGTTGCGGCCAGCGTCCTACAGCAGAGTCGGCGAAATAATATCCTTGACAGCTGGCAGCCCTGTTGTCAGCTCTCAGCTGTGGAACGGAAACGGCTACCGACGAAAACAATGTAGAGCTGCCACAACACCGAGGCGTTGCCATAAAGCCATGTAGAGCAACTGCATGAAGACTTCCCAACAGCCAGGAATTCTTTTACCCACTCCAGTATAGTTTGCAGCGTACGTAGCCTACAGGTAAATACGACTTGAAAGAAAAATTAGATTTGTCAAGCGGAACACATTATCAGATAACCATCTGACAAACCCAGTACTGCATGTGTGTTGATCGTCAGTTTTCTATTAGAAACGAAACATTGTGTACTCCTGCGGTAGAGTGCATGTGAGATGATCTTGGGCAATTTCGGTGCGTTGAGCGCAGTTTCTTGGCGTGTATACAACGCAATTTTATAAACGTCTCTATGGCAACGCCTCTCCTTAACTCTATAAGGTCTATATTTTCGCCTATAGCTGTTTGTGCTTCGCAGCTGAAACCTGTCAAAAGCGCTGCCAGTTGTCGAGGATCTCCTTCATTTATTGTAGGAGTGTCTTAGTAGTAACAAAAAATGTATTAAAACTTCGTACATGACGCGGCATTCATCACTCATCTCTGTATTTATGACGTCATACTCTTGAACTGTGGAAGGTAGATGTTTCTTAATCCCACAACGACTGTTGCCTGACAATAAAGGATATATGTGCCTAGATTGGTCGAAATCGGTTCAATGGTTGTGGAAGGGCATCTGGAACATACTTATACACACACATACCTACACATATTTTTATAATGTATATGGGTTTTCTAAAGTGAATATTTTCACGTTACGAAACGCCATTAGTGTCCTGAGATCTTCTGTAATAGGTAAGTATACCTCAGCTAACCGTATTTGAAGTTATGAGAATGTAATGAATAACGCAAAGCATCCCCCTAAATCAGAACAGACTTAATTTAGAACGGTTCGTCTTCGAGAAGATCGTGACGGTTGTCTACCATACTTAGGATCCAACTGTTAGCATGGAGGAAAAGCCGACAAGAGGGCCTTCGTTTACGGCAGTCGTTTTCAAACTTTTTGGGTCCATAGCTTCTTTGATGTGAACATGAATTCCTGTTGCTCTTTTCATACATCATGTCCGAATAGAAGTATAGGGTAAATAAAGTTATGTTTCCAAAAATTGGATAAGACTAGTTATTTCTTCAATAGCACTTTAATCAACTTTTTATGTTATTACATCTTATTCCCGAAACGAATTAAATGGGAAAGGTCAACTTGCTTCTTTATTAATTATTCAAATCTTGAGAGAAGTTTGGAATTGCCACTCGCGTCTGTTTCTCCACATTCATTCGTGATGTGTATTTCATATTGGTAACAGTCAGTACTGTAAAGCCTACTTCACGAAAGTAGGATGTTGTAAAAGGTATCAAAACATGTAGGGCCTTGCCATCTTCTGCGGATACTTTTGCTTCAGTAAGTTCCAAGCCACAAACAGCGATGAGGAAACGAGATTCGATTTCAATGTGGGGCCTGAAGAAAATATCAATAAGTTGCTCATCTGCAGCAATGAGGTCTGTTCATGGAAGTTCATTGATCCAGTTATGTTGATCGCCTTCTAGAAAATTCTTCAGAAAGTAGTCACTGTGTTTAGTAAATGATCCACAAACACATTCTTCATTCAACTGAAATTCGTATGCGTATCTTTCAGATCCAGCATTTTCTTCCACAGTTCAAGACAGCCATCTACCACGTTGTCATGGAAACATTTATCTGCCGGCCCTATAGGTACCACTACGAGCGCAAAGATTGTTCACTTGCTCAGAAAGCAAATAAACCAAATTATTATTGTTATGAAACCAACGCGATGGTCCTACTGTAAGGCCGCGATGCCCCTGGGAGCCCCAACGTACAGGAATCGTTTGATTCTACTCTTGACAACCTCCATTTTTCCTATAGTCACTTTAGCAAAATTCGCCGATTTTGTGGCAATATCTGTCTCTCGAACTTGCATAATTCCCTCTCCATACCGGAAGACTATCCATGAATTGCAAGCACATTTCTCGCTCACGGTGGAAAAACAAGCGCATTACAAAATGGTTCAAATGGCTCTGAGCACTATGGGACTTAACTGCTGTGGTCATCAGACTCCTAGAACTTAGAACAACTTAAACCTAACTAACCTAAAGACACCACACACATCCATGCCCGAGGCAGGATTCGAACCTGCGACCGTAGCGGTCGCTCGGTTCCAGACTGTAGCGCCTAGAACCGCTAGGTCACTCCGGCCAGCTGAAAATTTAAAGAACCGTCATTTGATGCTGACTGCAGAACGAAAAGAGCGAGTTGGTTTTCACATGATCGATGTTTTCGGAATCCCTGTTGGTTGGCGTGAAAGAGTTCATTCTGTTCGACATACCTCGTTATGTTTGAGCTCAGGTTATGTCCTAAGACTCTACAACATACCGATGCCAAGGATACCGGACGTTAGTTTTGAAGATCACATCTACTACCCTTTATGCAGACGGGTGTAACCTGTGCTAATTTCCAAGAACTCGGCAATTTTTTTTGCTCAGAGGATATACAGTAGGTTAAAGCAAGTAGAGGGGCTAACCCAGCCGCAAATTTAGTATAGTATTTCATACGGATACCATCGTGAACCGTAGCTTGGTTCAATTTTAACCATTTTAGCTGTTCCTCAACGCCACTGACACTAATGCTTATTTCGCTCATCTTTTCAGCGGGAAGACGATTAAATTTGGGCAATTCTCCTGGGTTTTCCCTTGTAAAGAAGTATTTCAAAACGGAATGTTCCGTTGCTACCCAGAATTTCAGTTTCTGTCTGATTCGCTAGAGACAGGACACCAACTTTGGTGCCCTCCTGAATCCACTTAGTTCACGTTCACATGACAGTCGTGGGATCCTGATCAATGCGAGTAGCAGTATTTCGGAACGACTAAGCACAGTCTTGATACGTCACAAACCCGCCACGCTGTTTGGTACCCCCAAATCAACTAATCAACTAACTAACCAAAGATCCCGCCACTATAGAATTTCCACTCCTACTAGAAGACTTTTCTACCTCATACAAACGAACAACATTAAAATGCCACAGAATGTAGACGGCGGTTTCACTGAAAGGCTATTGATTTGCATATTCTGAACGTTACTTCGACATTTGTTGCAATTTTAATTGCTTAGTAATATTCCTCCCATACTTCCAAGGCTATTTACAATGTGCGGATAAATCGTTCAGTGAATGAGTCTGTCTAAATAGGGAAACGTGGGTAAACGTGAATTCACATGTCACGTCAGGTCGAACATTACGACGTATCAGTGAATACGCTTAGCTGAAGTGTGTTTATCTATTGCGCATGTATTAATTAGTGTCACGGCTAATTTCATGGTGTACCTTCAGTCTCATAGTTTCTTGATTTCACTCAATCAGCTCTTTAACAGCCTTTTTTCATACTCTCAAGGCGTTTGGAAATGAGAAAATATTTACTTCAAAATTATTTTCTTCTTAGTGAATACACTTCTTCAATGATAAGTTTTATATTTTATAATGCGCTTGGCGGGCCGGAGTGGCCGAGCGGTTCTAGGCGCCACAGTCTGGAACCGTGCGACCGCTACGGTCGCAGGTTCGAATTCTGCCTCGGGCATGGATGTGTGTGGTGTCTTTAGGTTAGTTAGGTTTAAGTTGTTCTAAGTTCTAGGAGTCTGATGACCACAGCAGTTAAGTCCCATAGTGCTCAGAGCCATTTGAACCATTTTGTAATGCGCTTGTTTTTCCACCTGCCTCTGCCAAAGATGTATGTGATGTCCTTAGGTTAGTTAGGTTTAAGTAGTTCTAAGTTCTAGGGGACTGATGACCTCAGAAGTTAAGTTCCATAGTGCTCAGAGCCATTTGAACCATTTTAAATTTTCACAGAAGTGCTTATCGAAAATAGCATCGCCTCCCCTCCTGGGATTCCTATTTGATTTCTCGAAGGATCTCCGTAATACTTGCGTGTTGTTCGAAACTAACGGTAACAAATCTACCTGAAAGCCTATCAATTGCTTCGATGTCTTTCTTTAATCCGGTCTGGTGCGTATTCCGAATACTTGAACAGCACTCAGTAGGCCGAAGTAATGTCCTATACGTGGTTTACTTTACAGATGAATCACACCTTCCCAATGTACAGACATCTCCTTCCATAGTACTGTCCTTACACGCTTATTCCATTTCATATTGCTTTGCAACGTTACGCCTAGATATTTAATCTGCGTGACTGTGCTAAGCACCACACTACGAACGTACTGGGTTTGCCTTTGCTATTTATCGTCATTAACTTGTATTTTTCTACATTTAGAGCTAGCTGCCACTCATCGCACCAATTAGATGTTTTATATAAGTCATGTCTTACCCTCCTACAGTCACTGAACGATGAAAAATACACATACTCCACAGTATCTGCAGCAAACAGCAGCAGACTGCTACTTACCCCGTTCGCCATATCATTTGTGTATAAAGAGAGCGACAGCGGTCCTGTCACAGCGGTCCTTGCTGGGGCACTCTTGACGCCTCCTTTGGTGAACACTGGCTTCTGTTACTTAAGACGTCCTCGAGGCACTCACATACCTGAGAACCTATTCCGTATGCTTGTATCTTCGTTAACAGTCCGCAGTGCGGCACCGTGTCAAATGCTGTATGAAAATCCAGGAATGTGCAGTCCGCCTGATGCCCTAGATCCGTGGTTCACTGGATCACAGGAGAGAAAAGGCAAGCTGAGCTTCGTAAGAGTGATACTTCCCAAAACCGGGCTGATTTGTGGACAGAAGCTTTCCCTCTCAAGGAAATTTACTGGGATATTCGAACTGAGAATACTATAATGTGTGTGTCAGAACTCTCCGTTACATTGAAAACAATATAGTCAACTTAACGCCATACTTTGCATTGTGTAAGCACTCAGATATTGATAGTAACAACCTGAGAGCGAAACACTGAAGCGTGATTCTAAGCATTGTTATGCGACGAGGTCTGTCTGCCAGAGTGGAAGTAGTAGTGTTGGTCAAGAGCTCGGAGACAGAAGACGTGTCACGTCGGTGATGGCACATCTTACCACACTCAAGGCCTGATTTCGTTTATATTGCCAGGAGAGATTTTCATGGGTTAACTACGATTGAAGGTGGAATTCAAGATACAATTCGCAAACATAGCGCAAAAGCAAGTACAGGGCTAGGGTCATAATTCTTAGTTCGACTTTGCAATAACCCCATGTTTTACTTGTCAGTGAAAGAAGCCTCCTTATCCTCCAAATAATAGTAATTATTATTATTCTCAGGTAAATAATATGTTGTGGTTATTAAATGTTAATTTAACAATGAAATTGAAATAATTTGTTAACCTGGCACTCAGACATTATTGACACTTATGGAGTTGTATTTGTAATTGTCTGTTACTGGTTATGGGTTATGATGATTCTGAAGTTTTAAATAGACTTAACTTACGAAATCTCTTTCCACAGGATATTTAGTAGTTAACAGGGCCCAAACAAACTCATTTCTATTAAATTCATTCTTAGTAACAATAAGCTTTAGCCGCTGCTGCTGCAATCTGAAAACCACATGGAAAGAGGCAGTCATCTAAAGAGGTGAGTGCAAAACTTAGGGTCAAAACAGAGACACTGACGCACCGCAACATGTCATGTGCTCTAATCCAGTAAATCTCGTTTGCACAAATCAGATTCTGTAACACTTGTAAATTCTTATTCAAATACACAGTCAGATAGCTTATCCAAATGTTTTTCATGTAAGGATCTGTTGAGGGTTAAGGACAATGAAAGTGACACTCATACAACACGCACACGATGTTGTGCAGGTTAGTTTCCGTTTACTGATAGCTCAGGTTGCTTATGGAGGCCATTTTCACTGACGAACATGGGCAGTATAGGCTGTAGCTACGTTACATATTGGTTGCATATACGTTACACTATGATGGGTAGATCACATAACTAATGAGGACGTATTGAACAGGATTGGGGAGAAGAGACGTTTGTGGCACAACTTGACCAGAAGAAGGGATCGGTTGGTAGGACATGTTTTGAGGCATCATGGGATCACCAATTTAGTATTGGAGGTCAGCGTGGAGGGTAAAAATCGTAGAGGGAGACCAAGAGATGACTACACTAAGCATATTCAGAAGGATGTAGGTTGCAGTAGGTACTGGGAGATGAAGAAGCTTGCACAAGATAGAGTAGCATGGAGAGCTGCATCAAATCAGTCTCAGGACTAAAGACCATAACAACAACAACATGTTCAACGAATCTGCGCCAAGCCGATATTAAAGAGCTTGAACTGTAGTTTTGCTGGTCCGTTCTTTTACCCTTCTTATGTACAGGAGACGCCTGCGCTTTGTTCTAGTCACTTGGGACTTCACGCTAGGCGGGACATTTGCGATAAATGCAAGGTAAGTAGGAGGTCAGTGATAGCACACCCTTTTAAGAACCATGTCCCACCTTTTTTAATATTCATGGGACCACCATGATTTCCGGTGACTTCTGTGTTATTACTGTCTTTGAATAAAAGTGTCGGTCCTGTTCGTCTCATTTCGTATATCTTTCGTTTCGTTCTGTACTGTGCTGTACTGTAGTATGCTTTAGTAGTTCCTTCTATGTGTGGTCCAAGTTTCAGCGAGCTATGTTACTCGATGAGGCACGTCATGCGAAACGTACTTTTGTCCTAATGTTTTGCACACCAATGTAGCGTTACGATGGACGTATCTGTGTATGGGGATTTCAAGGAGACGTCGCATTGTTCGATTGCATTCGTCATCATATGGAATGGTATGAGGACCGTTTAGTGCGCATTAGGGTGACATCTAGTTCGCACATTTGTTAATTTAGACAGTAGCTATAACATTTCTGACGAGTTATGGCCAGTAGCTGTACAGTAACTTCGAGGTATCCGTAGCCATCTTTCAACAAGATAATGCAAGACAGCTTGGTGCCCGTAAGTTCTGACTTACCTAGATACTGTTGTCCTGGCCAGCACGTTCTCCAGATCCCTCACATAGGCTAAAGGACAGGGACGCCACACCACCACTTACCAGCCAGTGTAGGTGATGGACTCTGGAACAGAATTGAAGCAGCATGGAATGTCACATCCGTATCTTGATGCTAAATCAGTTCGACTTGGTGCCTCATTGAGTTAGAGCCATTGTTGCACCTACGGATGCCAGCTGTGTTTGGCACCATGTGTATCTCAGATTCACATGATTATTTAATCATATATTCTTCCTGATGCTACAATTTTAATCGCTAGACACGTGCATTAGTTCAGCCACAGCATAGCCTTCACTTGATAACATGAAACAGTTTCTCACGACAGAACTATGCACATAAGATGCGAGTGTCTACTGGCTGGGGTATGTCGCACAATGAGCAGGATCTGGCCTAATGTCTAGTGATGCTGCCTCTGGATCATGGGGCCCCGTGTTCGTTTCCCGGCCAGGGACTGGGTATTTGTGTCGTCCTCATTATTTCATCACCATCATCATCATTCAACACAGTGGCTAAATGGACTGTGTAAAAATTGGACTGTGTCAAAGTTGTGCCTTCATACAGGTGCTAATGACAGCACAGTTGAGCACCCCACGACACAAACATCATCATCACAATGGGCAGGATACAACCTACTAATATTGTGTAGAATCATCCATCACAGACACCAATTTTTGGATATGAGGACGATTTAGTAACGTCTGTTGCCCTTGCCAAATCTAACCTAAACAACTGCAGTTGCATCAAACTTGCCACCATACTTGTTAGGCCTTGGGCGGTGGCACAGGGAGCAAGTTTTTGTACCTCCTGTTCCCAGTTTCTCCTAACAGTTTACGATTTCGTTTTGAATGTGTACAGTTTATGGAGAGCTTATTTTATGCCATGATAATCAAAGCACAAGGCCAAACGCTGCGTGTTCCGAGCGAGGACCTTAGTGTTCTGTTGCTTTTCGCACTCCCAGCTTTACATGACTCTCTCCCATCTTAGTGAAGCAAACAAGCTCTTCTTTCATGTCCCCAGTCACACTATACATAAATGCAAATAAGCTTTATAAGTTAAAAATAAATTCCATGCGTACAAAGTCTCACATGCAGTAAGTACCGGGGCAGTGGCGGGTTTCTCAGCTACGGGAACATTCACAGAAGCGCAAAGAAACTGGCATAGGCATGCATATTCAGAGATATGTTAGCAAGCAGAATACGGCGCTGCGGTCGGCAGTGCCTATGTTAAGTCAACAAGTGTCTGGCGCTGTTGTTAGATCGGTTACTACTGCTACAATGGCAGGTTCTCAAGATTTAAGTGAGTTTGAACGTGGTATTATAACCCGCCAGGTTAGCTGAGAGCGCTGAAAGAGCTACTTCCTGGACTCGGGTAGGGGCGCCGGTTCTGGATCGAATCCGCCTGGCATATTACCTGTAAGGCTAGTGTGCCAGCCAGCCTGTATGTGGTTTTTAGGCGGTTTTCCACCTCCCAGTAGGTGAAGACCGTGCTGATCACCACGTCCCGCCTCAGTTACACGACTCGCAGACATCTGAACACATTCACACTGTTCATTCCATGGATTACACTCGACGCAGACAGCTGGGGTACACTGCTTTCGTTCTGGCGGGTACGGGGTGGTGGCAGTAAGGGCATCCGGCCACCCCTTAACATTACCCTTGCCAAATCCGCTCCTAACTATGCCGACTCTGCGAAACCGTTGGATAAAGGCACAAGTGAAAGAAGAAGAAGAAAGAAAATGCTATTATAGCCGGCGCTGGAGTGATGGGACACAGCATCTCCGACGTAACGATGAAGTGGGAATTTTCCTGTGCGACCATTTCACGAGTGTACAGTGAATATCAGGGATCCCATAAAACATCATATCTCCGACATCGCTGCTTGCGGAAAAAGATCCTGCAACAAAGGGAGCAACAGCGATTGAGGAGAATCGGTTAACGTGACAGAAGTGCAGCTTTTCCACAAATTGGTGTAGATTTCAATGCTGGGCCATCAACAAGTGTCAGCATGCGAAACAGAATCGATATGGACTTTCGGAGCCAAGGACCCACACATGTACTCTTGATGACAGTACGAGACAAAGCTTTACGCCTCGTCTGGGCCCGCCAACACCGACAGTAGACTGTCGATGACTGGAAACGTGTTTCCTGGTATCGAGCGGACGCACGTGTACGGGTATGGAGGTAACCTCACGAATCCATGAAGCCTGCATGTCATCAGGGGACTGTTAAAGCTGGTGGAGGCTCTGTAATGGTGTGAGACTGCAGTTCGAGTGATATGGGACCCCTGATACATCTAGATACGACTCTGATTACCTGCATCCATTCATGTCTATTGTGAATTCCGAAGGACAATGCGACACACCACACGTCCAGAATTTCTCCAGGAACATCCACCAAACTCTCCAGAGGTGAACATTATTGGGCATATCTGGGATGCCTTGCAACGAGCTGTTCAGAAGAGATCTGCACCCCCTCGTACTTTTTCGGATTTATGGACAGCTCTGCAGGATTAACGGCATCAATTCGCTCCAGCAATACTTCAGACAATAGTCGAGTCATGATACGTCGTGTTGCGACACTTCTACATGTTCTCTGCGGCCTACACGATATTAGATAGGTGTACCAGTTTCTGTGGCTCTTCAATGTATATGCTACATTCCATCATAACCGTATCAGAAAGAAAAAAAGAACAATTATCGTAATTTAAAGTTTCGTCCACACTAACATTATAAAAGCGGAGCTGTCTGTTCCGTTTTCACGAATAAGCCTCTGAGTCGATTAGGATGAAATTTGGTATGGCGACAGCTTGAGCCTCCAGAAAGAATTTAAGCTACTTTAGAAAGCGTGTAGTACAAGATATTTATTGATTTGAAGACTATTACGATAGTTAGAAGAAAAATATTTAATTTATGAGAAAGCTATTTACTCTTTGACTTTTGAACCTCTACCATATTTGTGAGAGTGCTTTTATTGGTTTTCGTGTGCTACGTAATTTTACTAGTTGAAATATGGAACGTAATAACGTTTCAACGTAATGAATGCAATGCTTACACCATCTTCAATATGTTTAATCCATACTTCCATACTTACACTATTAAATGCGAAAGTACCTCTGTTATCAGAATGAGATTTTCACTCTGCAGCGGAATGTGCGCTGATTTGAAACTTCCTGGCAGATTAAAACTGTGTGCCGGACCGAGACTCGAACTCGGGACCTTTGCCTTTCGCGGGGAGGAGAGCTTCTGTAAAGTTTGGGAGGTAGGAGACGAGATACTGGCAGAAGTAAAGCTATGAGGAGAGGGCTTGAGTCTTGCTTGGGTAGCTCAGTTGGTAAAGTACTTGCCCGGGAAAGGCAAAGGTCCCGAGGTCGAGTCTCGGTCCGGCATACGGTTTTAATGTGGCAGGAAGTTACATACTTCTGTTATGTTTGCAAAACTAAACTGCTGGACCGATTTCAGTGAAGTTTGGTATGGAGGTAGCACATAGGCTACCACAGAAAGATAAAAAAGTCAAGCCCTAAGAGAGTGAAGTCTTCTTCGACATCACATATAATGAATCGCTGCTTCAGTGGCATGCTGTATAGATGTGGGCTCCTGCCCATGCCCCTCTGTTCATACTGCTTCACAGTGACGCTGTGCATGCTGTGGCATCACATGGTGGGACAGCTTTTGAGTGAGCAGTGTACAGCGCACGTCCTGACCTACGCTTATCTAAACAGGCAAACACGTGAGGCTAGCTGGTGTTAATGCGTCTACAATAGCTTACTTACTCACCATCACTCACCATAATAAAACTGCAGGCATACACGTGCACCTGCGAGTAACAGCCAGTTTAAAATACACCCATAATTTTGGATACTGATTAAAGTTTTCGTATACGATTAGCAGGCACATGAAGTAAGTCATCAAATGATATTTTGATTACAGCTGTGATATTTGAAGAGTGGAGATGGAAAACCTTCTAAGTGGTAAGTCTGACATTTGTCAGTAGATTGATAGTCTATGACAATGTATCTCTTGTATATAAATGAATTATATCCTAAAAACTGGGAAGACATTCTGAATTCATAGGTCTCTGCAGCCTACTGCATCACCACAAAAATAATGTGACAAATTAGAAAATAAATACTTTAAGAGACGGCCGAGGTGGCCGAGCGGTTCTAAGCGCTACAGTCTGGAACCGCGTGACCGCTGCGGTCGCAGGTTCGAATCCAGCCTCGGTCATGGATGTGATGTCCTTAGGTGAGTTAGGTTTAAGTAGTGCTAAGTTCTATGGGACTGATGACCTCAGAAGTTAAGTCCCATAGTGCTCAGAGCCATTTGAACTATTTTGAGCTATTCAATGTCAGACTATTCTGTTTTAAACAACTTGTATGTATTTTCCTGCGTGGAAGGGTGTCGAACAGTATCTACGGTGGCGGAGGTATCGAGATTTACGCTGATTGGATATTGAAATGGCTGCAGTTTCTGCCACCTGGCTTCAAATAGCGGCAACCGGCAGGGACGGTCTTGGACGGCTAATTCCAGGGCACTCCCATCGAAAGCACTGGCCCAGCGCTGTCTTTGTTAGCGCAAGTATGGATCTCGCGGCACAAAATACTTTGACAGCCTGTTGAAACAAAGCAGCGCTTCCTTATTTACTCTAAGCTTTTATACATTGGTCTGTACCACACTTCATTGAATTTCGTTGAAGAAAGTTCCTGATACAAAAAGCATGATCTTTAAACATCTCGGAACGTAAAAAAATTTTTTGTCCACTAGTCAGTTATTCAGCATAGTAGTTGGCGATTTGACAACAACGTAGCCTTAACAGCAACTCAAAACGAAGTTAAAGGAATCTTTTAAATTATTACATTTGTTCAGACATCCGTCAATAAAACACATTCTTTGTTCAGGAGAAATAATCAGAGCTCCTTAGCAGCCAAAAGCCTTAGATCCTCACTCTATTTGCTTCTTATATCACTGTACAGTTCCATCGACGGACCACTTAACTGGCTAACGACATGCACTGATATGAAAAATGTCATGGGATAACCGTCAATATCGTGTCGGACCTCTTTTAGCCCGGTGTAGGACAGCAACTCCACGCTGTATGACTCAGCAAGTCGTCGAGTCTGCTACAGAAATACGGAGCCATTCTGTCTCTATGTTGTTGTTGTTGTTGTTGTGGTCTTCAGTCCTGAGACTGGTTTGATGCAGCTCTCCATGCTAATCTATCCTGTGCAAGCTCCTTCATCTCCCAGTACCTACTGCAACATACATCCTTCTGAATCTGCTTCATCTCTTGGTCTCCCACACTGCCCTCCAATGCTAAATTCGTGATCCCTTGATGCCTCAGGACATGTCCTACCAACCGATCCCTTCTTTTAGTCAAGTTGTGCCACAAACTCCTATTCAATACCTCCTCATTAGTTACGTGATCTACCCACCTAATCTTCAACATTCTTCTGTAGCACCACATTTCAAAAGCTTCTATTCTCTTCTTGTCCAAACTATTTATTGTCCTTGTTTCACTTCCATACATGGCTACACTCCATACAAATACTTTCAGAAAACTTCCTGACACTGAAATCTATACCCGATGTTAACAAATTTCTCTTCTTCAGAAACGCTTTCTTTGCCATTGTCAGTCTACATTTTATATCTTCTCTACTTCGGCCATTATCAGCTATTCTGCTCCCCAAATAGCAAATAATCCTTTACTACTTTCAGTGTCACATTTCCTAATGAAATTCCCACTGCATCACACGACGTAATTCGACTACATTCCATTATCCTCGTTTTGCTTTTGTTGATGTTCATCTTATACCCTCCTTTCAAGACACTGTCCATTCCGTTCAACTGCTCTTCCAAGTCCTTTGCTATCTCTGACAGAATTACAATGTCATCGGCGAACCTCAAAGTTTTTATTTCTGCTCCCTGGATTTCAATACCTACTCCCAATTTTCTTTTGTTTCCCTTACTGCTTCCTCAATATACAGATTGAATAACATTGGAAGAGGCTACAACCCTGTCTCACTCCCTTCCCAACCACTGCTTCCCTTTCATGCCCCTCGACTCTTATAACTGCCATCTGCTTTCTGTACAAATTGTAAATAAACTTTCGCTCCCTGTATTTTACCCCTGCCTCCTTTAGAATTTGAAAGAGAGTATTCCAGTCAACATTGTCAAAAGCTGTCTCTAAGTCTACAATTGCTAGAGACGTAGGTTTGCCTTTCCTTAATCTTCCTTCTGAGATAAGTCGTAAGGGCAGTATTGCCTCACGTGTTCCAACATTTCTACGGAATCCAAACTGATCTTCCCCGAGGTCACCTTCTACCAGTTTTTCCATTCGTCTGTAAATAATTGGCGTTAGTATTTTGCAGCTGTGACTTATTAAACTGCTTTCTTTGGGATTGGAATTATTATATTCTTCTTGAAGTCTGAGGGTATTTCACCTGTCTCGTACATCTTGCTCACCAGATGGTAGAGTTTTGTCAGGACTGGCTCTCCCAAGGCCGTCAGTAGTTCTAATGGAATGTTGTCTACTCCCGGGGCATTGTTTCGACTCAGGTCTTTCAGTGCTCTGTCAAACTCTTCACGCAGTATCGTATCACCCATTTCATCTTCATCTACACCCTCTTTCATTTCGAAAATATTGTCCTCAAGTACATCGCCCTTGTATAGACCCTCTATATACTCCTTCCACATTTCTGCTTTCCCCTCTCGCGAACTGCGCGCGAACTGACCTGTCGATTATGTCCCGCAAGTGTTCGATGTGATTTATGTGGGGCGATCTGGATGACCAGATCTTTCTCTCGAAGTGTCCAAAATGTTCTTCGAACCAGTCGCGAACAACTGGTCCGCTGACATAGCGCAACGTAAACTACAAAATTTCCTTCCTTGTTTGGGAATATTAAGTCCGTGAACGACTGAAAATGGTCTCCAAGAAGCTGAACATAACGATTTCCGGTCAATGATCGGTCCAATTAGACCAGAGGACACAGTCCATTACATGTAAGATTGATCCATACCGTTATGGAGCCACCATCAGCTTGCACAGTGCTTGGGTTAATGGCTCTGTTTGGTCCGCACCACACTTGGACCTTACCATCACTTCTTACGAACTGAAATCGGAACTCATTCGACCAGGCTACGGTTTTCCAGTCGTCTAGATTCCAACCAACGCGGTCACGACGCCAGGAGAGGCAATGAAGGCGATGTCTTGTTTTTAGCAAAGGCACTCGCGTCGGTCGGCTGCTGCCGTAGCCGATTAACGCCAAATTTCGCCGCACTGCCCTAATGGATACGTTCGTCCTACGTCCTACGTTAATTTCTGCGGTTAATTCACGCAGTTTTGTTTGTCTGCTAGCACTGAAAACTCTACGCAAATTCCTTTGCTGTCGGCCGTTAAGTGAAGATTGTCCATGGTGAGAGGTGATGCCAGAGTTTGATTTTCTCGATACGTTCTTGATACTGTTAATCTCGGAATATTGATTTCGCAAACACTATCCGAACTATAGTGCCCCATGCGACTAGCTCCAACAATCATTCCGCGCTCAACGTCTCTTAATTTTCCATCGTGCGGCCATAATCACGTCGGAAACCTTTTCACATGAATCACCTGAGTGCAAATGACAGCTCAGCCAATGCACTGCTCTCTTATATCTTGTGTGCCGATGCTACCGCCATCTAAATATGTGCAATTCATTACATCATGACTTTTGTCACTACAGTCTAGATTGAACAGTACATATATTCATTTTAAAGTGGCAGAGAACCATAGAAAAATGATATTCCTTCACAGCCTATTTACATGGATAAGAAAACTTACAAAAAGCGTTTTTAATTTTGGCGTTGGAGCATTCTTTGTAGCAGTATGCTGTCTGCCGCAGGGCGACTAAAGTTCTAGAATCTGGAGATGTTCTTCCCTATATACCGTACTGTTTTGGTTGTCACTGACGTGTTATCAGTCAGCACAAAGGAACGGTGTATTATGTTTATTGACAGCCACAACTCATCGGATAAGTGATTGCTGATGTGTTTAGACAATAAGAAGTAAACGATACTAGAAGTAATACGTCCCCCCCCTTCCCCCATTCCATCACCGCTCACACTCAATTTTTGATAATAAAGACATATACAGTGAATTCAGAACAGAAAAAGAACGTGGTAACAACTTCGTCGCTTATCTTACGTGGACTTCAACCGCGGAGTAGGCAAGATACTGTTCCGTGAAGGAATTAAGCCACTATTTCATACCATCCCCAAAATTCATGGTATTTGAAGCCCACGACTGATTCAATTAACCTCAACGCTGTAGGTGTTTACAAATTTCGATGACATCTGCATCGCTATGAGCGAGAGACGGATTAGCACTCACTTGTAGGCACATAAAAGTTACATCCGGCTTTCGCAACACAACAGATCTACAACAGCCGACACACCAGGCAGGAATGTGGCCCTCACATCAGATTCAAAACGCCTGTGTGCTTGCTAGATAGCCTCAGGTGCAGCATCAGTAAGTAAGGGAGGCCACTGAGATACTTAAACGCAGCAACATCATAACCAGAAAAGATTGCTGATATTCCACTGAACACGTTATCACTTCGCGTAATCTTCCGAAATTAATAATACTGATAATATTAATTATTATTATTATTACAAAAATAATAACTGTGTAACATAATGAAGAGTTAAAGAAGAAGTAATTAGAAGTTAAAGAGCAACACCGCTGGGAAAGAAATGAAGCAAAAGCTCGTTTATAAGCAAAGTTGAATATTATGATATCCTTGGAACACAAGAAATAGCACACAAATTAATGAAACACCTTAACAAAGAAGAAAGAGACACCGAAACTGTAAATGTATTACTAAGATATGACTGGATGACACATTATAAAGAACTGTGGTGCACTCCAAAAATCAAAGACGCAGATAATGAACAACTACAAAGAAAAGATTATATAGAACTGGCGGAATCGAAGACAGTTTTGAAAAATTGAAAAACCGAAAACCGCTACAAATAGATGGATTAAATACCGAACTGATTAAACACGAAGGAACTCTCTTAGAATTAAGAATGCCTCACCTCTACAACATGTGCTGGGTCAAATACGAGATGCCGGAGAAATGGAATATAGCAACGGTCATTTCAGTATACCCTAATATAGATGAAAGAAGTAAAATATACAACTACAAACATTCCGAATATTGCTCACAAAATCTAGAGCAAAATAATAAATTAAAGGCTGCGAAATATCTCGGATGTAATTTCAATTGGTAAAGAAACACATTTCGGAAAGAGAAGACCATGTATAGATGATGCTATTGCACTGAAACATATAATTCAAAAGGAATGAGAATTTAATATGGACTCTCAGCTATCACTTGTGGTTTAGGAAAAAGCATTTGACAGAATTCACAGAGATAAGCTATGGGCAATAATGGAAAAAATAGTAATCTCTAATCATCTAATTCAAGCCGCAAAAAGACTGTTTATGAACACCAGAATTAGAACTGACACAAGTGAAGAGATATCACTTAAATACAAACAAACCAAGGAGTAAAACAAAGGTTTATGTTGTCATCAACATTATTGAATATCTATGTAGGTAACATGATCAGAGAATACTAGATAACACAATTATTGGGATGAATAAACATGTTAACGCGAAGCTATTCGCAGTTATCATACAAGACAGGGAAAATAAATTACAAAAGGCCACAGTTAATAAAATGTTTCGGGCTATAATTTCTCCTTAAAACCTGGCTCGCTACTGACAGTCAGGATGTGAATCGGACATTCAACAAAGCTATGATCCCCCTTTAAATTGTACTCCGCAGAAGGGGACGAGAAGTTGGGTTTTAAAGCGAAATACATTCGACCACGGCATAACAGCCCGGAACATTTTATTAATTGTTACATTTGTGCTCGGATGGAAAAGACTACCAAATCCACGAATCCACGAATCCTCAACCGGTGGGGATAAAACTCAATGGGACCCGGGGCAAGTACGGCTAGCAACCTGCTTCCCTGGTACTTTAAATATGATGCTGGCAACAATCAGAGCAAAATGCCTCGGACCTTTGGAGGTGACGGAGTCCCACCTCTAATTGACAAACCAGGGACTCCTAAGATACGACTCGGCAAACGAATGGTAACGAGATGGGGAGCTATTAATATCAATGGGGGCTACTCTGGGAAGAAGGTAGAGCTGGCAGAGGTTGCAAGTAAGATGGGGTTGGACGTTTTACCTGTTAGTGCCATTCGGGTAAGGGGTGAGAAAGAAGTGGGAGAACAGAAGGTCTACCTGTCAGGAGTCAAAGCAGGAATAGCACAATGGGGTGTAGGGCTTTACATCAGGAAAGAAATGGAACCCAGCGTAGTTGCAATAAGGTATGTAAACGAACGACTGATGTGGATAGATTTGATAGTGTCTAGGAAGAAAATTAGGATTCTGTCAGTATATTCGCATTGTGAAGTGACAGATCAAGATAAGATGGATAGTTTTTATAACGCACTCAGTGATGTAGTTGTTAGAGTAAAGGACAAGGACAGTGTTCTGCTCATGGGTGATTTTAATGCCAGGATTGGAAACCGAACAGAAGGGTATGAAAAGGTTATGGGTAAATTAGGAGAGGATATGGAGACCAACAGGAAAGGGAAACAACTCTTGGATTTCTATGCCAGTATGAGCTTAGTAATCACAAACTCCTTTTTTAAACATAAGAACATTCACCGGTATACTTGGGAAGGCAAAGGAACCAGATCTGTCATATAATAACAGATGAGAAATCCCGGAAACCTATAAGGGACTCACATGTATTCAGGGGATTCCTTGATGACACTGATCACTATTTCATCTGCAGTGAAATTGGTATTGTGAGGCCGACAGTGCAGGAGGTCAGATCCATATGTAGGAGGATAAGAGTGGAGAATATTCAGGATAAGGAAACCAGGCACAAGTACATAACAGTGATCTCAGAAACGTACCAGTTAGTTGAATGTAGTCAATTACAGTCACTGGAAAAGGAATGGACAACGTAGAGGGACACAGTCCTAGAAGTGGCTACACAATGTCTTGGAACAGTAGTGTGTAAAGGTATGATGAAGCAAACAGCTTGGCGGAATGACACAGTCAAGGTAGCCTGTAAAAGGAAAAAGAAGGCGTATCAAAAATGGCTAAATACTAGATCTCAGGTAGACAGAGAAAGTTAAGTTGAAGAAAAAAACAAAGGCAAACAGATAATTGCAGCATCCAAGAATAAATCTTGGGAAGACTTTGGAAACAGGTTGGAGACTTTGGGACAAGCTGCTGGAAAACCATCCTGGACTGTAATTAGCAGTCTTCGAAAGGGAGGTAACAAATAAATGACAAGTATTTTGGACAGGTCAGAAAAACTGCTGGTGAATCCTGTTGATGCCTTAGACAGATGGAGGGAATATTTTGAAGAGTTGCTCAATGTAGGTGAAAATACGATCAGTAATGTTTCAGATTTCGATGTACAATGGGATAGGATTGATGATGGAAATAGGACCACACTTGAGGAAGTGGAGAAAATGGTCAATTGATTGCAGTGTAATAAAGCGGCTGGGGTGGATGAAATTGAGTCGGAACTCATAAAATACAGTGGAATATTAGGTCTTAAATGGCTACACAGGATAAGTGAAATGGCGTGGTAGTCGGGACAGGTTCCGTCAGACTGGACGAAAGCAATAATCACACCAATCCTTAACATGGAAACAGAAAAGATTGTAACAACTACAGAGGTATTTCTTTAATAAGCGTTGTGGGTAAAATCTTCTCAGGTATTGTTGAAAGGAAAGTGCGAGTATTAGTTGAGGAAAAATTGGATGAAAATCAGTGTGGGTTTAGGCCTCTTAGAGGTTGTCAGGACCAGGTCTTTAGCGTACAGCAAATAATGGAGAAGTGTTACGAATAGAATAGGGAATTGTATCTATGCTTCATAGATCTAGAAAAGGCATATGACCGGGTTCCTAGGAGGAAGTTATTGTCTGTTATACGAGATTATGGAATAGAAGGCAAACTTTTACAAGCAATTAAATGTCTTTACATAGATAGTCAGACAGCAGTTAGAGTTTACGGTAAATTGAGTTCATGGTTCAGAGTAGTATCAGGGGTCAGACAAGGCTGCAACCTATCTCCACTGCTGTTCATATTATTTGTGTATCATTTGTTGAAAACAATAGACTGGCTGGGTAAGATTAAGATATGTGAACACAAAATAAGCAGTCTCGCATATGCGGATGACTTCGTTGTGATGGCAGATTCGACTGAAAGTTTGCAAAGTAATATTTCAGAGCTAGATCAGGAATGTAAGGACTATGGTATGAAGATTAGCATCTCCAAAACTAAAGTAATGACAGTGGGAAACAGATATAAACGGATTGAGTGCCAAATAGGAGGAGCAAAGATGGAACAGGTGGACGGTTTCAAGTACTTAGGTTGCATATTCTCATAGGATGGCAACATAGTGAAAGAACTGGAAGCGAGGTGTAGCAAAGCTAATGCAGTGAGCGCTCAGCTACGATCTACTCTCTTCTGCAAGAAGGAAGTCAGTACCAAGACTAAGTTATCTGTACACCGTTCAATATTTCGACCAACTTTGTTGTATAGGAGCGAAAGCTGGGTGGATTCAGGTTACCTTATCAATAAGGTTGAGGTTACGGATATGAAATTAGCTAGGATGATTGCAGGTACTAGTAGATGGGAACAATGGCAGGAGGGTGTCCACAATGAGGGTATCAAAGAAAAACTGCGATGGAACTCTATAGATGTAGCAGTCAGGGCGAACAGGATTAGATGGTGGGGTCATGTTACACGCATGGGAGAAGCAAAGTTACCCAAGAGACAAATGGGTTCAGCAGTAGAGGGTAGGAGGAGTCTGGGTAGACCAAGTAGAAGGTACCTGGATTCGGTTGAGAATGATTCTGAAGTAATAGGCTTAACATCAGAAGAGGCACCAATGTTAGCACTGAATAGGGGATCATGGAGGAATTTTCTAAGGGGGACTATAATCCAGACTAAACGCTGAAAGGCATAATCAGTCTTAAATGATGATGATGATAATGATGATGACGATGACATTTCCAGACTTGAAAGTTTACATTTTACAAATTACAAATGGCATTACATAAACAAAATGAGATAAGTACAAGCTTGAATCTGACTATAAGTGAAATTAAAACCGTGGTTTTTTTAGCTATTCGCCCAGTACGAACAAAAATAGTCCTCAACAATAAACGAATTGAACAGCTAGCCTATTTCAAGTATTTAAAATGTGGCGTAGCATATGAACAAATAAACTAATACTTTCCTACGTGTTTGTGGCACAATAAGGATAACACTTAAGGGTTAAACAATGAAGGAGGTAAAACTGAAATTTTATTAAGTCACCGTAGTTCTCACTTCATTTTAGGGAGGTGAAAGTCGGACGCTGGGAGGTAAAGATTACGGCAACTAGGAGCAACAGAAATGAAATTTATAACTGCTACGTTAGGAAATACTTGTACGAGTATTTTAATGTTGCACTCATTCTGAACATTTTGCAGGGTGTGTGGACCTATTTTCATTGTGAATAACTTGTACGTCTCAACCGTTAGAAACGTAATGCTCTTTTGCTGACTGTAATAGCTAATCACTGACTGTTTTAAATAAGTGTAAACTGTGTAAATCTATATCAGTTAGTTATCAATTATGAATCATATTGTGTTTCTCTGACTATAACAGCCAGCTACTGGCTGTTTTAAGTGATCTAGGTATATTTTGTATAGATCTATAATACCTATCTGCAGTTATGAATCCTATTTGTATTTTATCGCTATACTTTCGACGTATTTCACAAACACAGTAAATACTTTCATATGTTATGGTTAAATGTGTGACAATACTTTGTGGATTGTGATAAGAAACGCCTCGTGACAATTTCCTTGTTTCTGCTTGTATATTCAGCCCTTATCCTGTTATTTTAATTTTTGAATCTTGTGAAGAATTTGTACAATGTTCTGAATAACCAGTGTCGCCTATAAACACTTTCAAACGATATGCCTGTTGTACCACTTGCAATTTTTAATGTATGTATGAATGAAATTTTCAGGCTGCAGTGGAGTGTGCGCTGATACGAAATTTCCTGGCAGAAGAAGACTGTGTGCCGGACCGAAACCCAAACTCGGGACCTTTGCCTTTCACGGGCAAGTGCTCTACCGATTGAGTTCAAGTCTCGGCACGGCATAAGGTTTTAATCTGTCAGGAAGTTTCATACCACCACACACTCCCCTGCAGAGTGCAAATTTCATTCTGGAAACATCCACCAGGCTACAGCTAAGCCACATCACCGAAACATTATTTCTTCCAGGAATGACAGTATGGCAAGATTCTCAGGAGAGCTTCTGCGAAGTCTGGAAGGTAGGAGATGAACTACTGGAGGAAATAAGGCTGTGCGGAGCGTTGTTGAGTCGTGCTTTGGTAGCTCAGTCGCTGAAGTGCTTGCCTGCCGAAGGAAAAGGTCCCGATTTCGCAGTTTTATTCTACCAGAAAGTTTTGTACAGATCTAGTTTATAACAATAAATATGTTTATTGTACATTATCGACATCTTTTTGTATATTATATAATATAATGAAAATATTTATTTATTATGATTCTATCTACCTTATTATGTTAAAGACTGATGCCACTTGCCGGTACCCCTAACACTAAATAGTCCAATGGTCTACTATCCGGCAATGTAGCGCCAGCAGTTAACAAGGACACAGCAGGTGACAGCCTATGAACTAACTGTATTTGGCCAGAAAAATTTGTGCGTGTTCTGTACGATAATGGTTTTACTGTATAATGTATGAAGTCATACAGCAGCGTCTTTTTCAATGAGGTATGTTCGCCTCGGGTATGTTACAATTTATATTTTGGACATTGGATTTTCCATAACGACTTTTATGTACACTACAGCTGTTCCTAAATACGTCCTTGATAAAATGAATTTGCACTACATTGAGTGGCAAAATGGTCTATGTATGTAGATGGTGTGTAGTACATGAATGACAATATCTTCTTTATAACGAATAAAGATTTTAGGCTACTGAACTTTTTTGCAATACTTCCTTCGATCTGAATATGGCACTTTAACTTGTGGAAACTAATTGACTATATTTACATTTATTGTGATCGGGGCAAATAAACTGTTCTAGTAAGAAGATTATTACTATGATGAGTTCATCAACCCGATGGCGATGAGTCTCCTCAGACACCGTACGTGGCCGTCCGCTCCGAGTTCTCTCATACACGTTGACTGACTAATCGATTGATTAATTAATTGGTGGGGAGTTGCGGGATTAAACTTCAATGTCATCAGTCCCTCGATTCCAAAGTTACACAGGGAAGAAAGAGGGTCGGCTAAAAGTGGACGGATCCCGTGAGAGGAGTCAAACTACAAAACTAGGAAGTTAAAACATACACAGTATAACGTATAAAAGGGTATCCCAAAAATGAAAACTGGGAGTACAGAGGGGTAAAAGAGCGGTCTACGAGGGGGCGTGGTCTTGGGTCCCATAACACGAAGAGAGGCCCAAACCACAACCACCCTGTACCTGCTCCAGCAATAAAACAAAACCTTATATCTGAAAATGAAAACCACTTTCACGGAGGAAATTGAGAACCAATTCAACCATTCGTGAATCATCTGCTGATATTAAATTTAAAGAATCTGGAAGACTGTACTTAGTACAAAGGGGCAAATGTAGGGGTCATTCCACCATTATGTGAGATACCGTTAGTGGGGCTCCACAACCACTTTGTGGAATGGTTCGCTATGCAAGAGGAAACAATGAGTGACGTCGTATGACAAATTAATAGACGGTATAAGACAGTGGAATTCTTCTGAGAGGAGTGGAAGGAAGAGTGCCAAACCTCAGTAGACTCTTTCATTGTGCAGAGTTGATTACTGAGAGCAGTAGCACACCAGATGTCATTCCACTTTTGGATGAAGAGAGGTTTGACGTAGATCCGCATATCTGCAGCTGGAATTGTGAAAGGTAATGGGGAGTAAGTGTATGCTTCTGTAACCAAGCTGTCAGCCTGTTCATTCTCTGGCATGCCCACAGGACTTGGGACCCACAGAAAGACATCTGAGCAGGCGGCACAGCCAAGTGCACAGACCAAAGGACGATGAGCGCACTATAGGACTTAACTTCTGAGGTCATCCGTCCCCGAGAACTTAGAACCACTTAAACCTAACTAACCTAAGGACATCGCACACATCTATGCCCGAGGCAGGATTCGAACCTAAGACCGTAGCGATCGCGCGGTTCCAGACTGTAGCGCCTAGAACCGCTCGGCGACTCCGGCCGGCCGATGACCGTAGCATCGGTTGATAGCCTGAAGGCTGCTCATTGAGTAAGTATATGTTACAAAACTGTGGAGGAGGGAGGCCTGAGGAACAAAATGGAGGGTCCTGTTGATGGCTAGTAGCTCTACTGCGAACACACTATATGATCCTGGCAAAAAATTGTGTTCTAAGGCAGTAGGAGTTGTGAAAGAGCATCCTGCCTTATCCAACGTCTTACAACCATCAGTGTAGAATAAGGTGGCATCCTGGAACTCTGCAAGGATGGAACGTAGAAGACACCCAAAACCATAGGGGTGACAGAGAGCTTAGGACCCTGGAATAGGTTCGTCCTAATTCGTTCTCTAGGTACCATGCAAGAGCTTGGAGGGTGGGAGGAAATCCACAGGTCACATTCCAATGAGTGGAGATGGAGATTCCAACAGAGGGAGTGAGGTGCATTCCAGCTGGCGATACTACCCAAGGTTGGTTTTCAAAAGGGAGACATCCCTCATTTGCAATGAGGACAGGGATGGGATGGTCAGGGAAGGGGCGAATGGCGATTGCATAAGGAAGCACGAGTTGGCTCCATCGTACTTGTAAAGGAGGAATACCTGCTTTTGCAAGGAGACTATGAAAAGGACTAGTGTGAAAGGCACCAATCGCCAGACATACCCCATAGTGGTAAATAGGTTTAAGTATTTGCAGTTTGGAAGGAGTCATTGAGCGAAAAACCTGCCATAAAGAGGATAGTAAAGATGGGGAAGAGTAGCATAGTCTGCACCCTAACAAGACTGAGCCAGGAGCCAGAGAGCATTAAGCTTCCACATGCATTTAGCGTTCAGGTGGCGAATATGGGGCAACCAAGTCAGCTTTTTCTCAAAAATAAGGCTCAACAAACGAGGCTGTGCCAACATAGAGGGGCTCATCACCTAAATAAAGGTCTGGATCAGGATGCACTGTGGGTCGACGACAAATATGCATAACCCGCGTTTTGGAGAGAGAAAACTGGAAGCCATGGTAGATGGCCCATGCAGAGGCCCATTGGATGGCACTTTGGAGCTGGCGCTCAGCAGATGCTACCGACTGGAAACTGCTTCAGATGCAAAAATCGTCGACATTCAACGCCAGGGCGGTTGGGCCACCCTCTCCCCAAGGGGAGTGGCGGGTTCAGCGGCGTTCGCGGCGCACGAGGCGGAGGGTCAATGTGGAGGCTGGCCGTGTGGCATCGCCCGCTCTGCCTGTGAGTGGACATGTGGCTGCTCCTTCAGCAAGGTCCGAGCAGGCACACGGGGGGAGGGGTTTATTAGTTATTGGGAGCTCCAACGTTAGGCGGGTGATGGAGCCCCTTAGGAAAATAGCGGAAAGGTCGGGGAAGAAGGCCAGTGTTCACTCTGTCTGCTTGCCGGGGGGTCTCATCCGAGATGTGGAGGAGGCCCTACCGGCGGCGATAGAGAGCACTGGGTGCACCCGACTGCAAATTGTTGCTCATGTCGGCACCAATGACTCTTGCCGTCTGGGTTCAGAGGTCATCCTCAGTTCGTACAGGCGGTTGGCGGTGTTGGTGAAGGTGGAAAGCCTCGCTCGCGGGGTGGAATCAGAGCTAACTATTTGTAGTATCGTTCCGAGAACCGATCGCGGTCCTCTGGTTTGGAGCCGAGTGGAAGGCTTAAACCAGAGGCTCAGACGATTCTGCGGAGAGCTGGGGTGCAAATTTCTCGACCTCCGCTATCGGGTGGAGAAATGTAGGGTCCCCCTGAATAGGTCAGGCGTGCACTACACGCCGGAAGCGGCTACGAGGGTAGCGGAGTACGTGTGGAGTGCACATGGGGTTTTTTTAGGTTAGAGAATTCCCTCCCTAGGCCCGACAAGACGCCTCCTGAGACGCGGCAAGGCAGGAGTAGGCAAAATGCAACAAGGAATAACAATATTAATGTGCTAATAGTAAACTGCAGAAGCGTCTATAGAAAGGTCCCAGAACTGCTCTCATTAATAAACGGTCACAACGCCCATATAGTACTAGTGTGAGGAGGGCTATGCGAGAGGCTTTCAATGAATTCGAAAGTAACGTTCTATGTACTGACTTGGCAGAAAATCCTAAGAAATTTTGGTCCTATGTCAAAGCGGTAGGTGGATCAAAACAAAATGTCCAGACAGTCTGTGACCAAAATGGTACTGAAACAGAGGATGACAGACTAAAGGCCGAATTACTAAATGTCTTCTTCCAAAGCTGTTTCACAGAGGAAGACTGCACTGTGCTTCCTTCTCTAGATTGTCGCACAGTTGACAAAATGGTAGATATCGAAGTAGACGACAGAGGGATAGAGAAACAATTAAAATCGCTCAAAAGAGGAAAGGCCGCTGGTCCTGATGGGATACCAGTTCGATTTTACACAGAGTACGCGAAGGAACTTGCCCCCCTTCTTGCAGCGGTGTACCGTAGGTCTCTAGAAGAGCGAAGCGTTCCAAAGGATTGGAAAAGGGCACAGGTCATCCCCGTTCTCAAGAAGGGACGTCGAACAGATGTGCAGAACTATAGACCTATATCTCTAACGTCGATCAGTTGTAGAATTTTGGAACACGTATTATGTTCGAGTATAATGTCTTTTCTGGAGACTAGAAATCTACTCTGTAGGAATCAGCATGGGTTTCGAAAAAGACGATCGTGTGAAACCCAGCTCGCGCTATTCGTCCACGAGACTCAGAGGGCCTTAGACACGGGTTCACAGGTAGATGCCGTGTTTCTTGACTTCCGCAAGGCGTTTGACACAGTTCCCCATAGTCGTTTAATGAACAAAGTAAGAGCATACGGACTATCAGATCAATTGTGTGATTGGATTGAGGAGTTCCTAGATAACAGAACGCAGCACGTCATTCTCAATGGAGAGAAGTCTTCCGAAGTAAGAGTGATTTCAGGTGTGCCGCAGGGGAGTGTCATAGGACCGTTGCTATTCACAATATACATAAATGACCTGGTGGATGACATCGGAAGTTCACTGAGGCTTTTTGCAGATGATGCTGTGGTGTATCGAGAGGTTGCAACAATGGAAAATTGTACTGAAATGCAGGAGGATCTGCAGCGAATTGACGCATGGTGCACGGAATGGCAATTGAATCTCAATGTAGCGAAGTGTAATGTGATGCGAATACATAGAAAGATAGGTCCCTTATCATTTAGCTACAAAATAGCAGGTCAGCAACTGGAAGCAGTTAATTCCATAAATTATCTGGGAGTACGCATTAGGAGTGATTTAAAATGGAATGATCATATAAAGTTGATCGTCGGTAAAGCAGATGCCAGACTGAGATTCATTGGAAGAATCCTAAGGAAATGCAATCCGACAACAAAGGAAGTAGGTTACAGTACGCTTGTTCGCCCAATGCTTGAATACTGCTCAGCAGTGTGGGATCCGCACCAGGTAGGGTTGATAGAAGAGATAGAGAAGATCCAACGGAGAGCAGCGCGCTTCGTTACAGGATCATTTAGTAATTGCGAAAGCGTTACGGAGATGATAGATAAACTCCAGTGGAAGACTCTGCAGGAGAGACGCTCAGTAGCTCGGTACGGGCTTTTGTTGAAGTTTCGAGAACGTACCTTCACCGAAGAGTCAAGCAGTATATTGCTCCCTCCTACGTATATCTCGCGAAGAGACCATGAGGATAAAATCAGAGAGATTAGAGCCCACACAGAAGCATACCGACAGTCCTTCTTTCCACGTACAATACGAGACTGGAATAGAAGGGAGAACCGATAGAGGTACTCAGGGTACCCTCCGCCACACACCGTCAGGTGGCTTGCGGAGTACGGATGTAGATGTAGATGTAGATGTAGGTATCCACTGGGCCAACAGAGGTGGCAAGCCAGTTGATTGCTTATGAAGAAAAGTGTGACACTTCATACAGCAATCTGTGGGGTACCGTTCTCCTGAATCAGAAGGGTGCTGAGTGAAGTGCCAACTCAAACCAGGAAGAGCTAGTGGGATAAAAACTCGCGTATAAAACTCTGAAGGGGGCCGCAAAAACCTTTGTCATTGAGGGTAACTAAAATGTGATGGCGCCAAGCCGTGTTGTGAAGTGGGTGGGGGAACCGTCATTTAGGAGACGCAAATCAGAGTCTGCAAAAAGTTGGTCAGTTAGGGGACTCCTACCAGTTGAAGTCGCACTCCCCCACAGGAGGGTGGTGTGCTTCTAAGTCCTTATGGAGGAGATACAGGGGCGGGCTTACGTAGAGGGAGATAGACATCGCAAACGGTGATTGCTGGAGTCGTTTGCACTCTAACCAGTATTGCTTCCAGGCTAGTACGAAGGGGAATCCAGTCACT
Organism: Schistocerca gregaria; assembly: GCF_023897955.1. Classification (NCBI taxonomy): domain Eukaryota; kingdom Metazoa; phylum Arthropoda; class Insecta; order Orthoptera; family Acrididae; genus Schistocerca; species Schistocerca gregaria. The sequence continues at coordinate 639,284,797 of NC_064922.1, read as the reverse complement.
AATGAAATCGGAGCGAACCAAAGTCAGACCTCCATAGATGCTATCCTGGGGCCTGCACGGTTCCGATAGAATGCCTGATAATCACGAAATGTTGGAGAGTGGACATTACAGAATTGTGTTTCATGAGGGCCAAGACAGAACTCAGAATAGGAGGAAATAAGACGTTGTATTTCCGGTAGATGGCGATAGTACCCGTTGCAATTACACCGGATTATTACGCGGCAAGAGTCCAAGTTAGACATAAAAAAGTCGAGAGAAGGTCATGACACTGACAGTTGTCATCACCGACTAGGATGGGATGATATCCATAAATGTCAGACTCGGGTTGCGAGGGGGAAGATCGCACCTCTGGAGGCACAGGGTGTAGGAGCTTGTCCTGGGACTCATGTTTCTTCTCCTTTTTTGGAGGTGGATGAGTGCAGGGCACAGAGGGAAGACAGGTTCCTGCAAGATTCAGAACCGAAAGAGAGTGGGTGACCTTGGGGTACACCGATGGCACATTTAATAACTGAGCTGTAATAGTAGGCTAGTAGGCTTCTGGCCTGATAGACGCCGGGGAAATAGGTCAAGGGGGGGTGGGGGGAGTAACCCTATCACTGGCAGATACTGAAGGAGGAAGAAGGGGGACACTTCTTTGGCCAGGAAGTGAGGAAGTGGGTGCGGCTCCCAGATGGGAGGTAATGGGAACTGAAGATGACGAGACAGGTCTGGGGTAAAGTAACACAGGCAAAGGTTGAAGAATGTGACACCGGATGGTGTCTCTCACATTTTTGGTGAGCCTCAGCATAAGACAGGCGTGCCAGGGAATTGTACTCTTAGATCTTCTTTTCTCTCTTGTAAGCTGGGCAATCTGGTGAGACAGGGGAGTAGCTCTCATGACAATTGACACAATCAGACGGCGGAACACAGGGGCTTGCCTCATGGAGTGGATGTCCACAGTCACTACATAAAGGGTCGGCTGTACAGCAGGAAGACATATGTCCAAAACGCTAGCACTAAAAGCACGTCATGGATGGTGGGATGTATCGCTTAAAATCGCTCTGTAGCACATAATCTTGACCTTCCCTGGGACGGTATCAGATCGAATGCGAAAGTAAAGGCGCTGTTATTGGTGTAGAAATCTTTGAGGCCCTTCTGCACATATCGAGCAAAATTAACGCTGCATCGCTCCAGATGAGGCTGGAGTTCCTCATTAATTTGCAGGATGAGGTACCTATGAAAAATGACTCTATGCACCATATTCAGAGATTGGTGAGGGGAACAGACACCGGGCCATTGCCAAGATGATGACAAGCACAATGAGCTGTAGACTGGGCGGCAGAAACAAGCTTTGATCAATAGGGAGCTTGACCGCTTGTTACTGAGAGAATCCACGTAACTAAATTTGTTCTCGATATTCCACAAAGCACAATGACTTAGTGGCGGTGAATGAGTCTCGATCCGTCCTATTACAGAGAAGGTAGCGGGTAAAGTGTTTCATCCCAAGAGAGCGAGCCTGGCCCTCCTCCCACGGTGTAACTAGGGAAGGGAAGGCTGCTGGCTCTTAGGAAGCAGCATTCAGTGATTCTTCATCATTCAAAGGGACGGCCGTTCTCAAACGGCCAGATATTTGCAAACTGGTACGCTTCATGCACCAGGAATCCACCTTGATACTACCCACTCCGACCAGAAGCTCTCCCCATGGGCGCCACCTAGCCACAGCAAGGGCCACCTGGCACGCAGCCATTGCCGGGAGTTCCGACGCTCCAGGAAGACAAGCAGCCACTCCTTGGCATACATGGGAACAGCTCAGGGGCCAGTAGTTTGATCCGTGTGTTGTCGGGGGGCTCAGTCAGGAGGGTGCATAACAGCCCCACCACACAGACTGGCTACATGTGCTGGTGATCTAGTTGGTTGGAGAGGGGCTACGGTGGGGAAGAAAGTGGGAGGAAAGGAATCCACACCGTAGATGCTTGGGAGGGAGTTCTTCGCCAAATGGCTCACACGAAAAAAAAAAAAAAAAAAAAAAAAAAAAAAAAAAAAAAAAAAAAAAGATTTAGAAGTGGACATAAACGCCAAAAAGGAGGAACAAAATTGCAAGCAATACAGAGAACCAGGCGCATAGCCAGATTTACATAAATCAGAACACCGAGAGAGGGGAGGAACGGGTACGAGGGAGGAGCAGGGTGAAGTAAATGCAGCCAGGGAAGGAAGAATGCGCTGCAATATCTCGAAGTCCGGTGTGCGCTATGAACGAATCCACGAAAGAACCGTGAGACCCCTGGCGAACCGTACCTTCACTATGAGCACGAACAGCCCATCGTCGAGTGTTACTTACGTCGAAACAATAATCACGGCACACAGCTTTCATTCTGCGGTACGATTTCGGTCGGAGGCACTTTTTCCGCTGTTAGAAACTCGGTTACAGCATGCTGTTTCTCAGGCACTGACGTAGTTAACACACCAGCTTGTTACATACTACAATCCGTAACCTTCTAGCAGCGGCGGGTTCCAGTTTGCGTGAGCGAAGCGGGAAAGAAAGCCGAGTAATACACATGGCATGCAATACCTCAATCGATATTGAGAACAGTACAAAAAATTCAGAGGCATCTCTTTTCAGCAAGCGCTCGGAATTTGGTCTTCGATATTACCCTATGTCTTCAGTTGTGTGACTATTACATATTGCTTCTAATGAAAATACATGTAGCCGGCCGGTGCGACCCTAGGCGCTACAGCCTGGAACCGCGCGACCGCTACGGTCGCAGGTTCGAATCCTGCCTCGGGCATGGATGTGTGTGATGTCCTTAGGTTAGTTAGGTTTAAGTAGTTCTAAGTTCTAGGGGAATGATGATCTCAGAAGTTTGTAAGTAGGCTGTTTAGGTTTTTATATTGGTAACGCCACGTAGCGCACTGTATGAAAATCACTGGCTGTGCTGTGTGCAGGATGTGGCTGGTTGGCATTGTAGAAAAAAATCTCTATTGTAGTGGGCAGTTGGATGTGAACAGCGCGTAGCGTTGCGCAGTTGGAGATGAGCCGCCAGCAGTGGTGGATGTGGGGAGAGAGATGGCGGAGTTTTGAGAGCCGATAATATGGACGTGTGTCCATCAGAGACAGTAAAATTGTAAGACTGGATGTCATGAACTGATATATACATATTATGACTTTTGAACACTATTAAGGTAAATACAGTGTTTGTTCTCTATCAAGATCTTTCATTTGCTAACTATGCCTACCAGTAGTTAGTACCTTCAGTACATGAATCTTTTATTTAGCTGGTAGTAGTGGCGCTCGCTGTATTGCAGTAGTTCGAGTAACGAAGATTTTTGGAGGTAAGTGATTCATGAAAGGTATAGTTTATTGTTTGTCAGAGCCATTCTTTTGTAGGGATTGCTGAAAGTCAGATTGCGTTACGCTAAAAATATTGTGGGTCAGTTTAGTGTTGATCAGAATAAGTAAAGAGAGAAATGTCTGAGTATGTTCAGTTCTGCTCCGCTGTTTGAAAATCAAATAACGTGAAGAGGTTTATCAGCACAGTCATTCATAAATTTTTCTAAGGGGACGTTTCAAGTTAAGTCTCATGGTGCTCAGAGCCATTTGAACCATTTTGGAAATACACTCCTGGAAATGGAAAAAAGAACACATTGACACCGGTGTGTCAGACCCACCATACTTGCTCCGGACACTGCGAGAGGGCTGTCCAAGCAATGATCACACGCACGGCACAGCGGACACACCAGGAACCGCGGTGATGGCAGTCGAATGGCGCTAGCTGCGCAGCATTTGTGCACCGCCGCCGTCAGTGTCAGCCAGTTTGCCGTTGCATACGGAGCTCCATCGCAGTCTTTAACACTGGTAGCATGCCGCGACAGCGTGAACGTGAACCGTATGTGCAGTTCACGGACTTTGAGCGAGGGCGTATAGTGGGCATGCGGGAGGCCGGGTGGACATACCGCCGAATTGCTCAACACGTAAGGCGTGAGGTCTCCACAGTACATCGATGTTGTCGCCAGTGGTCGGCGGAAGGTGCACGTGCCCGTCGACCTGGGACCGGACCGCAGTGACGCACGGATGCACGCCAAGACCGTAGGATCCTACGCACCGCCACTTCCCAGCAAATTAGGGACACTGTTGCTCCTGGGGTATCGGCGAGGACCATTCGCAACCGTCTCCATGAAGCTGGGCTGCGGTCCCGCACACCGTTAGGCCGTCTTCCGCTCAGGCCCCAACATCGTGCAGCCCTCCTCCAGTGGTGTCGCGACAGGCGTGAATGGAGGGACGAATGGAGACGTGTCGTCTTCAGCGATGAGAGTCGCTTCTGCCTTGGTGCCAATGATGGTCGCATGCGGGTTTGGCGCCGTGCAGGTGAGCGCCACAATCAGGACTGCATACGACCGAGGCACACAGAGCCACCACCCGGCATCATGGTGTGGGGAGCGATCTCCTACACTGGCCGTACACCTCTGGTGATCGTCGAAGGGACACTGAATAGTGCACGGTACATCGAAACCGTCACTGAACCCATCGTTCTACCATTCCTAGACCGGCAAGGGAACTTGCTGTTCCAACAGGACAATGCACGTCCGCATGCATTCCGTGCCACCCAACGTGCTCTAGAAGGTGTAAGTCAACTACCCTGGCCAGCAAGATCTCCGGATCTGTCCCCCATTGAGCATGTTTGGGACTGGATGAAGCGTCGTCTCACGCGGTCTGCACGTCCAGCACGAACGCTGGTCCAACTGAGGCGCCAGGTGGAAATGGCATGGCAAGCCGTTCCACAGGACTACATCCAGCATCTCTACGATCGTCTCCATGGGAGAATACCAACCTGCATTGCTGCGAAAGGTGGATATACACTGTACTAGTGCCGACATTGTGCATGCTCTGTTGCCTGTGTCTATGTGCCTGTGGTTCTGTCAGTGTGATCATGTGATGTATCTGACCCCAGGAATGTGTCAATAAAGTTTCCCCTTCCTGGGACACTGAATTCACGGTGTCCTTATTTCAATTTCCAGGAGAGTACATGCAGCGTCTCGTTTCGTTTGACTTCTTGAGAGATTTACCTTTAGCCTTTCTACTCGTTTGTGCATCATAAGTTTTAACGTCCTACCGTTCAAAGAGGCGTGCCTCGCGGTGTAGCCGTGCTGTCTGGGGCGTCTTGTCACGGTTCTCGCGGCTCTCTCCGTCGGAGGTTCGAATTCTCTCTCGAGGCGGTACACAAACTGACGGAGCTCCGACATATTCAAATATGTCTCACAACATTCAATCATGCAAGGTATCTCCACACACTTTGTTTGGATCGTACTCACTTGGAAAATGACAGCCTTAGACGCCGGATAGATCTGTAAATTGACGTGATGTGGGTAGCTAAGCAAAATGGAGCGCTCCGCTGTGAGTACTTGTTAAACTGACATTCTCTCAATGTTTTGACCTTTTCCTCAGTAACAACTATTGAATATGAATATAATTTAACCAGTGATAAATTTAGTCACCATGTCAGGTGAAGGGCTTGACGTTGTACTAAGCTTGTAGCATACACAGTATTGCACCGATGTGATGCAACGTTTTGTATTACGTTGTGCGATACTATGCTCTTGGGGATGAAGTGGAACCATGACTGGAGCTTCTAGGACGCTCTTGGTGAAGGAATATCATAACGCAGACTAGAAAACTCTCTGAAGAAACTGTGTGCCAACATTCCTCTTTGAAGAGTGGACTCAATGAAAAGAGTGCGTCTAAGAGAAGGACAAGGAAACTGTGTGCCTCTTGAGAGTTTATTTTACAGTACGTTTCCATACGAAATACTCGTACGACTACAAAGGTTCTGTCTTTCTTACCATTAGCAGAGGCAGCTGAAGAGTTACAAGGGAAGAGAAATTAGATCTCCTAACAGAGGAGAAGGCGAGACCATAAATAAAAGTGATGCCATCGCTATTGGTCTTGGCGTGGGCAGTGCCCTTATCGTGAGTATCGAATACAGGTAACCACTCTGACACGCGTACCGCAGCGGCACTGCGTTACTGTCCATGCCGTCCTGGGGACTTCCAAGCAATTACGTAGGTCGCAATGGCAATATATTAGCGCCTAGCAGCTCGGGTGAACTGCACATGGTCACAAGATCCAAGAAGCTACGATCATTAGTTAACCTTAAAAGGGAAGATCACCGACCATCTCAACGATTTCACTGATCTTTCTCCCTAGTGTGGTACACTCTTACAGGGGGTGGGGAAAATTATAGCCACACCAAAAAACACAACACATTACCACACTTTATACGGTATAGGAAAACCTAGTCTTCTCGGAATGGATGCTTACAAGTCCTGGATGGTTTTCAAGGGTATCTTTCAACATTCTTCCTGAAAAATTGGTGCAAGTTCAGGCAACGACGATGGAGGTGGACAGGAATCACACACACCCTTTTGCTCAAAGTAGATCGCAACAACTCAATAACTTTGAGATCTGGTGACAGAAGTGGCAAGGGCAGATGAGGCAATATGAACGAAATTCCAGTCCTGGACGATATGAGCTGTGTGGACAGCGGCCTTGTCGTCTTGGAATACGGCATCACCAAGGGGATCAAATATTGTACCAAGCGAGTTACGTGACATTCCAAAATGGTCACATTGAAACGTCCCCTTTGAAAAATTATACAAGACTGGTCTATATGAAACGTCCCCTTAGAAAAATTATACAAGACTGTGCTTAAACTGACACACAATATCTTTAGCGCAACGCAATCTGACTTCCAAAAATCCCTACGAAAGAATGGCCCTGACTAGCATTAACCTATACGTTTCACAAATCACTTACCTCACAAAAATCTTCGTTACTCAAGCTACTGCAATACAGCGAGCGCCACTACTGCCAGCTAAATAAAAGATTCAAACTACGGAAGGCACTAACTACTGATAGATATAGTTAGCAAATGAAAGATTTTAATAGAGAACAAACAATGTATTTACCTTAGTAGTCATAATATATATATCACTTCATGACACCAATTCTTACAACTTTCAAAACTCCGCCATCTCTCTACCCACGTCCACCACTGCTGGCGGCTCACCTCCAACTGCGCAACGCTACGCGCCGTTAGCATCCAGCTGCCGCTGCCCGACACTACAATGGCAGATAACAATGCAAACTAGCCACAGACTGCGCACAGCACAGCCAGTGATTTTTCATACAGAGCGCTACGTGGCGTTACCAATAAGAAAATGTAAACAGCCTACTTACAACATAATCCTCGGCAGTAATGTGATCTTGTAGAATACCTATGGGGCCCGTGGAATACCATGATGTGTCTGCCCATATCACCATCGAACCTCCATCAAATTTCACTGTAGGGGGGCGGGGGTTGGGGGGGGGGGGGGTCGGCGGCCGGAGTGGCCGGTGCGAGCCTAGGCGCTACAGTCTGGAACCGTGCGACCGCTACGGTCGCAGGTTCGAACCCTGCCTCGGGCATGGATGTGTGTGATGTCCTTAGGTTAGTTAGGTTTAAGTAGTTCCAAGTTCTAGGGGACTGATGACCTCATAAGTTAAGTCCCATAGTGGTCAGAGCCAGTTGAAGCAGTTAGTTCACTGTAGGGGCGTAAATTCGGTCAGGCTGAATAAAATGCGAAACAAGACTCATGCGAACAAATGACTTTCTTCCATTGGTCCAGGTTTTATAGCTGCGCACCATCATTTCCTGTTGCGGACGCTTGCATCACTGGTAAGTGCTCTTGGAATTCCAGATCTCTCTGCAGTTCTCTGCTTATGGGGCTCCCTTCGTGTTGTTTTGGTGTTGACAGAAATCGCGAGTACGACATTCAATTCTGCAGTAACTTTCGCAGCCGTCGAGCTCTTATTTTTCGTCACAATCCTCTTCAGTTACTGCCTCTCACGAACACTCAGCACCCACTTACGTGAGCATTGTGACTTAGCGGATGATGTTTTTCACTTTTCCTGTATGCGGTATAAATCTTTGCTACGATGCTTCTTGAAACACTAAACACTTCTTCTACGTTGGTTACGGAAGGAAGTACAATGCGAGCACCAACAACTTGCCAACGTTCGGATAGGCGTAGTTCCGACACAATGCACTACCAACAACGCAGAACACTTTTATAATCACAACTAACACTTACTGAGGACATTCCACAAATACCGTTCGTGGTCAGATACAACACCGCAAAGTTTAGGCTTGTCTAATATCTGTATTTATGTTCAAGTGTATCCATATTTTCGCCCAATCCTTGCAGATGTAACGAATGCGGCTATAGTACGATGCATTTTTCAAGCCTTTTCGCGTAATCTAAATTCAGTTTTACGAGCGTGTTGAATGTAGGATCACGGAGCGGTTTATGGCGCGTTGTCACGGTTCACGCGGCTCTCCCAGTCAGAGTTTCGAATCCCCCCTCGCGCATGTGTGTGTGTGTGTGTGTGTGTGTGTGTGTGTGTGTGAGTGTGTATTTACCAACCTATCTAGCTTACATCGATTCTGAAAAAAAAAAAAGGATTTGACAGGGGTAATAGAGAGATATATACTAAGTAGTATCTGTTCTACGGACATGTCCGAAAGAAAGGATACCATCGGTGACCATGCAGCTCGTTAGAATGAAATTACAATCAAATAAACACCCTTAGCTGCTTACAGGCGTTGACATACGTCAACGGGGACAGATGAAAATGTGTGCCCCGAACGGGACGCGAACCTGGGAGCGCCTTCTTACATGGGAGACACTCTATCTATCTGAGCCACCGAGGATACAGAGGATAGGGCGACTGCAGGAATTTGCCTCTGGCACAACTCCCGCGAAACCCACATTCTCAACGTATTGTCCCGTACTACATTCGTAGTGCCCCCGCCCATTATACTCATTACTAGCGGCGCGTTGCCGATTCCCGTAAGAGTTCGGGCACTGTTCGTGCATTCGCGCAGAAGAAGAAGATGGTCAAGTGGCCGGTGAGCCTTAACTATGAATGACGTATGTCAACGCCTGTAAGCAGCTAAGGGTGTTCATTTCATTGTAATTTCATTCTAACGAGCTGCTTGGTCACCGATGGTATCTGTTCTTTCGGATATGTCCGTAGAACAGATACCACCTTAGTATATATATATATATATATATATATATATATATATATATATATATATATATATATATATATATATATATATATATATAGTTAAGGCTTACCGGCCACTTGACCATCTTCTTCTTCTGTCCGAATGCACAAACAGTGCCCGAACTCTTACGGGAATCGGCAACGTGCCGCGAGTAATGAGTATAATGGGCAGGGGCACTACGAATATAGTGCGGGACAATACGCTGAGAATGTGGGTTTCGCGGGAGGCGTGCCAGAGATAAATCCCTGCAGTCGCGCTATCCTCTGTGTCCTCGGTGGCTCAGATGGATAGAGCATCTGCCATGTAAGCAGGCGATCCCGGGTTCGCGTCCCGTTCGGGGCACACATTTTCATCTGTCCCCGTTGACGTATGTCAACCCCTGTAAGCAGCTAAGGAATAGGGAGAGCCTTGGGTAATAGCGGCAAAACGTGGATATACAAATCATGTAACAAATCGCATCAAGAATCTTTTTGTTGGAACTTATACACTGATGAAACACAACGTTATGACCACTTGCTTAATAGTCTGCTTGTCCGTCTTCGGAATGAAATATGTAACTGATTCTGCATATGAGGGATCCGGAAGTTGGTTAGTAGGTTTGTGGAGAGATGTTAAGTTAGGTGTTTACCCACAGGTCACATAATTCGCGTGAAATGCTGGCTGCTGATTTGCGGAAGCGGCGATTCCACCCGACTACGACGCAGATGCAATCTATGGATTTACATTAGGCAAATTTGGTCACCGAAACATCAACGTGAGTTCACCATAATGCTCCTCAAAACACTGTACCACGGTTGTGACTCAGAGTCACGGGAAATCATACCGCTGAAAGATTACAGCGCCGTCGGGGAAGACTGGAATCATGAAAGAATGCAGGTGTATCGCAGCTGTCAGCCTGTCTTTGATTACCATCATAGGTCCTACGCAAGTGCAAGAGAATGTCTCCTATAGCATAATAGTAGCTCTATCAGTCTGCCCACAGGCGCGCTGCACGTTTCGAGCCGCCGTTCACCTTGATGATGGCGTTTGTGGAGACGACCATCGACGCAGTGTAGAGAAAATGTGATTCATCTGAAGTTCCGACACGCAACCATTTATCGACGGTCGAACCTGATGGTCCTGTGCTCAATGAAGGCGTAATTGACGATGTCGCTGTATTAACAGGTGAACACGTAGGGGTGGACTGCTACGCAGCTCCATGTTCAACAATGTATGAAGAACGGTGTTCTCCAAAACACTTGTGTGTCCACCAACACTGTGCTCTTTTGGTGGGTATGCCAGAGATCACCGTTTGTTGTTCTTTATAAAGCAGAAAAGCTTCCAAACCGACGTCCAACCATTGAACGCCTAGTGGTAGTTTCACTGTGCTTCTACCTCTTTCCATCCATGCTCACGACAGTAGAACGTGAACATTCTATCAGTTTCGTCGTTTTCGAGATACTCGTTCTCAGGCTTTACGTAACAATAATCTGCCCTTTGTCAAAGTAATTTACTTTTTTTTTTGAGTCATCAGTCTTCTGACTGATTTGATGCAGCCCGCCACGAATTCCTCTCCTCTGCGAACCTCTTCATTTCAGAGTAGCATTTGCAACCTATGTCCTCAATTACTTGCTGAACGTTTTCTATCTCTGTCTTCCTCTTCTGTTTTTGTCCTCTACACATGCCTCTAGTAGCATGGGAATCATTCCCTCATGTGTTAACATATGTCCCTTCTTCTTGTCAGTGTTTTCCACAAATTCCTTTCTTCTCTGATTCTGGGCAGTACCTCCTCATTTCTTATCTTATCAGTCCACCTAATTTTCAACATTCACCTGTAGCACCACATCTGAAATGCTTGATTGGCTTCTGTTCCGGTTTTCCAACAGCCCATGTTTCCCTGCCATACAATGCTGTGCTCCAAACGTACATTCTCAGAAATGTCTTCCTCAGATTAGTGCTTATGTTTCATAATAAACACTTCTCTGACCCAGGAATGCCCGTCTTACCCGTGCTAGTCTACTTTTGATGTCCTGCTTGCTCCGTCCGTCATTGGTCATTTTGCTGCCTAGGTAGCACAACTCCGTAACTTCATCTATTTCGTGTCCACCAATCCTGATGTTAAGTTTTCAATTATTCTCATTTCTGCTACTTCTCATTACTTTCGTCTCTCTTCGATTTACTCTTAATCCATATTCTGTATTCATTAGCCTGTTCATTCCATTCAGCAGATTAATTTCAATCAGGACTGCAATGTCATCAGCGAATCTAGTCACTGATATCGTTTCACAATGAACTTTAATTCCACTGCTAAATCTTTCTTTTGTTTCGATCATTGCTTCTTCGATGTACAGACTGAACAGTAGGGGCACTTCGTTCCGTCGTCCACTCTTATTATTCCCTCTCGGCTCTTGTACATATTGTATATTATCCGTCTCTCCCTATGACTTACACCTATTTTTCTAAGAATTTCGAACACCTTGTTCCATTTCACATTTCTAATATTTTTCCAAGGCGACAAATCCTATGAACGTGTCTTGATTGTTCTTTAGTCTTGGTTCCATTATCACCCGCAACGTAAGAATTGCCTCTCTGGTGTCTTTACCTTTCTTGAAGCCAAACTGATCGTCATCTAACACATCCTCAATTTTCTTTTCCATTCTTCTATATATTGTTTTTGTCAGTAAATTTGACTCATGCGCTGTTAAGCTGACCGTGCGATAGTTCTCGCACTTGTCAGCTCTTGCAGTCTTCGGAATTGTGTGGATGATATTTTTCCGAAAGTCAGATGGTATGCCGCCAAACTCATACATTTTGCATACTAACGTGAACAGTCGGTTGGTTGCCATGTCATCCAATGATTTTAAAAATTCTAATGGAATGTTATTTATTCCTTGCGCCTTATTTAATCTTAAGTCTTTCAAAGCTCTTGTAAATTCTGATTCTCACAATGGATCCCCTATCTCTTCTAAATCGACACCTGTTTCTTCTTCTATCACATCACACAAATATTCCCCCTCATAGAGGCCTTCAATGTACTCTTTCCAACTATCCACGCTCTCCTCTGAATTCAACAGTGGAATTCCAGTTTCATTCTTCATGTTACCACCCTGCTTTTAATTCCACCAAAAATTGTTTAAGTTTCCTATATGCTGAGTCAGTCCTTCCAACAGGCATTTCTTTTTCGATTTCTTCACATTTTTCGTGTAGCCATTTCGCCATAGCTTCCCTCCATTTATTTCATTCGTCAGTGACTTGTTTTCTGTATTCCTGAAATTCCCTGAACATTTTTTTACGTCCTTCTTTCATCGACCACATGAAGTATTTCTTCAGTTACCCATGATTCGTTCGCAGTTACCTTCTTTGTACCTATGTTTTTCTTTCCAGTTTCTGTGATTGCCCTTTTTATAGATGTCCATTTCTTTTCAACTGTACTGCCTACTGAGCTATTCCTTATTACTGTTTGCAGAACCTTAATAAACTTCAAGTGTACCTCATCATTCCGTAGTACTTCTGTATTCAACTTCTTTGCTTATTGATTCTTTCTGAGAAATCTCTTGAACTTCGGCTTACCCTTCGTCACTTGTACATTGTGATCTGAGTCTATATCTGCAGTTGGGTATGTCTTACAATCCAGTATCTTATTCCGGAATCTCTGTCTGACCATGATGAAAGATAACTGAAATCTTCCCATACCCCTCCCCCCCCCCTCCCCCAGCCTTTCTCAAGTATACGCCCGTCCTGTCCCACATTACTATAAGATTTTCATCTCCCTTTACGTACTGTTTACGCTTTCAATATCCTCATATACTTTCTCTATCTCCTCATCTTGAGCTTGCGACGTCGGCGAGTGTACCTGAACTATCTTTGTCAGTGTTGGTTTGCTTTTGTTTCGGATAAGAACAACCCTATCATGGAACTGTTCACGATAATACACCATCTGCCCTACATTACTGTTCATAACGAATTCCCGTTATATTATTTTCTGCTGGTGTTGATATTACCCTACACTCCTCCGACGACAAATTTTTGTTTTCACTCCGATTCACTTCACTGACACCTACTGTATCTACATTGCAACCTTGCATTTTCTTTTCTGATTTTCTAGCTTTCCTAACAGGTTCAGGCTTCTGACAGTCCATGCCCCAACTCCTAGAGCGTTATGCTTTCCAGGGTTATTCAGTTCTTTTCCGGTCGTCTTCTCCCTCTTGGCAGTCCCCTTTCGGAGATCCAAATGGGGGACTATTCCGAAATCTTTCGACAGTGGCGAGATCATCATGACACATTCTCAAGTACGGGTGACATTTTCTGTGGGTACACATAAGGTGTCTTCAATGGAGTGGCTTCCATTGCCTTCTGCATCCTCATGCCGTTGATCATTGATGGTTTTTCCGCCTTCGGGAGTAGTTTACCAACCCAAGGTCACTTATCTCAATCGATTTTCCCATTTGCAGTTCGTATCTTCGTTAGGATTATTCCCCGGTCGTGCTCCGCTTACATACTTTTTGTGGTGTGCGTACTGTAAGACCTTCGGTACACACACAATCAGATTATTTGACTTGTCGCTCTAACAAAGTAGGCGAGTGTCAGCAATATGTCTCGTGGTCTTATCGTGGTTTGTTTATCTTCTGCCATTAGGTCAGACAATAGAAATGCCACTTGCACACTTAGAGTAGCAGATTGACGGTCAGCAACTTTCAACAGAACTTAATTAATTTTCACACTCATTTATTAAAATAATAAAAATCATAGATATTACTTAACTTGGTATTGGATGCTGTTTACAATTGACAATCTGAAGTTCCTTTGGTATTGGAACGTTAATCTTATTCTCACATATATCTCTGATACTTCACAAAAGTGCCTATACATTTATCTTCGTGGCTATGTACAGGAATATGGTAATCTTATTAAGCTAAGACTGAAACTTGACTATAGACTGGTACAGACTGGTGCAGACAAATGCAGACTGACTATCAGAGGTCTGTACACTCGTTACAATACCTCGCACGTTCATGTATCACTGCGCGAGTCTGATCCGTGAGGAGAAAAGGTTCTACGTAAGAAGCAATCTCATTGGCTGCATTACATATTAATACGCGGATCGGCGGAAGCAGAATTGGGTGCGTCTCAATGGCAGCACCATCTCGTAGTGCGGAGACGGACGAGCGCTGCGCCTGCGCTGTTGTGCTTAGCGGGGCATGCTCTAGTGGGAAAGTTGTGTACGCGCTGACTACGCGGAACTATATACACAACTCTTTTGTTACTGTGTCACGTGCCCACAACGCCACCAGGCAGCGCTCAACGTCGCGGTGGCCAGCAGTGCATTTTACTTGACATCCTCAACAACACAGGGAAAAAGATCTTAATAAACCAAGGTGTGCGACAGTGGTGTACATTATCGCCTCCTCTTTTAAATATTTATACGGAAATGGGAAGAATAAGCCCCAGAAGGGGTCCATATACACAAGAATAAATTTATTAAAGTACAGTCATATGCTAATGACTTTTTTCTGAAGACGAACTACAAATATCACTACATCTTTTAAACTTAATTGGAAAGTACTATATTTATAAGATAGCAGTAAATAAATGTAAAACAGTGGTATTCCGTGGGAAATTGTAATCGAAGAAGAGATTCTGGAACAAGTTCAACACTTCAGTTGCCTAGGGAGCTGTATTGTATTGTATGGAACCGGAGAGGCTTCGTCCCCGCCGTAGCCTGCAATGGTACACAACTCTACAACAGGCTACAGCAGTCCACTCACCCCACCGTCGCCCCACACCGAACCCAGGGTTATTGGGCCGTTCTCCTCCAAGTGCCCCCCCCCCCCCCGTCCACCCCCCCCCCCCCCCCGGTAACGTCTCAGAGGTGTAACTCCAATGTTTGCGTGGTAGAGTAATTATGGTATATGCGTACGTGGAGAAACTGGTTGTGCAGCAATCGCCGACATAGAGGCTCTGGCTCTGAGCACTATGGGACTTAACATCTCAGGGCATAGGTCCTCTATAACTTAGAACTACTTAAACCTAGCTAACCTAAGGCCTTCACACACATCCATGCCCAAGGCAGGATTCGATCCTGCGGCCGTAACGGTCGCGCTGTTCCAGACTGAAGCGCCTAGAACCCCTCGGCCATACCGGTCGGCGCCGACGTAGTGTAACTGAGGTGGAGTAAGGGGAACCAGCCCGCATTCACCGAGGCAAATGGAAAACCTCCTTAAACGCCATCCACAGACTGGCCGGCACACCGCATCTCGACACTAATCCGCCGGGCAGATTCGTGCCGGGCACGGGCACGCCTTCCCGCCCGAAAAGCAGTGCGTTAGACTGCGCATGCCGGCCGGGGTGGCCGAGCGGTTCTAGGCGCTACAGTCTGGAGCCGCGCGACCGCTGCGGTCGCAGGTTCGAATCCTGCCTCGGGCATGGGTGTGTGTGATGTCCTTACGTCAGTTAGGTTTAAGTAGTTCTAAGTTCTGGGGGACAGATGACCTTAGAAGTTAAGTCCCATAGTGCTCAGAGCCATTTGAACCATTTTTAGACTGTGCTGCTAGCCGGGCGGGCAGTGATCTGTGTTACTTTTAACTAAGATGTGAATGTAGATATCAGATAACAGACATATCAGAGTATTTAAGAAGAACATTTGAAAATACATGAAGAGCAACAAAAGTGAAATTTTAGTGTATGTTAGTGAACCCTAGGTTTTGAAGAGGAAAGATTTTAGCCATGTTCATATAGCTGAAATGAGATCTGTACTAGCAGTCTAAGGATGCACTATGTCATACAAGTTTCCTAATGTAAACATCAGTTACAATTTTTGCAGTAAATCACATAACAGGAGAGCATAAAACCGGAAATAACATCTGGAGCGAATACGGGGAACAAGGATTCAAAAGATGGTCTTACAGTAAAACCGAAAGGACACAGGGATATAGAATGGCCGGTTAAAAGATGGAACTGAGGCAAGAATAGGTCGAAAGATCTAATCTGTGAAAGGCTGAAGAATCTTAACAGCTGTACCTGACCACACTTTGCTGCTGCTCAGGCTGCTTAAACGCAAAAGAAAGAAAAAGAGAAAGCACACGTTTCTGCTATCTATGGGAATTGCATTTATGCCATCTCCTTTTCTCCCTGTCTCTGTCCATCTCCATCTCCTCCCCCCCCCCCCACCCTCCCCCCGCCTCACCCAACCCTACTCTCTGCTTCTCTCTCTCATCATTAGTTTTGTTTATTGTTATTGTAAATACAGATCCTATAGCAGTATTCTGATCATATGTCAATAAGCCAAAATTACGGGTTTCCTCTTTGCTAACAGTATATGACTCTTTTGTCAGATAAGTTGCCGGAGAGGTTCCTTTATTTTTGAGTTCGCAATACTAAAAAGGAACCATTTTTCATGTTAGCTGCTATGTGTGCATCCTTAAAGGGACCTTGGCCATGTTTCTACTCAAAACTCACTAGGTGGCAAGGCAGTGCTTAGAAAAACCCTATTTTGGTGATTGGCACATTAGTTACGGTGATTGTGAGCAAAGAGTGAACATCAAGTCCTGTATTAAGTACGGGAAAACCCCTATTGGAACGTGGGCAATGATTAGGCAAGCGTATGCAGGCGAGGCACTTTCAAGAAGTCATGTGGAGAGAGAGATTTAGTGCAGTAAGATCCCAGAGCTGGTCGTTCGTCTACAGCACACACCGCTGCAAACGTGGAGCTTGCAACTGCAAGCTGCAGAGACGGATTCATGACTGGAAATGTAGGGTAAAGGTCATACGAACAAGTGTCAGAAACTGCATCATTGTCACGGTAAATCGCAATAACGAAATTACAGTTCCTCTGACCACGTGTCGTGTGTTCGTTATGTGTTGTAAGCTGTGTGATTGACGCAGCGTACTGTAAGCGGCAGAAAGGTCGGATACTGATGTTGGATACATGAAGAGAGGGTATTTGCGTACGGCCAAACAGATGGAAAAGTCGAGAGGGAACACTGCTATACAAAAAGAAAAAAAGAAACCCTCACTGACACCAACCACATTACACAATATTTCAATCGCTTTTTGGGGGTTTGTGTGATAATGGGTCCTTTCAGACAAGTTAACGTGTATGGAGGCGGCGGGCTGTACATACACCAGATTTAGAAGACCGAGTTATGTAGGATATTGAGACGAACGCTTGCACAAAGTCCAGGCAAGTGGCCCACCAACATGGTGTAAGCCAAAGCTACAAATATGTTTATCGTGCATGACAACCGCTACTATCCCTATTACTTGATATCCCATGGATGCCACTTTGAACACTTCTTGTGAAACGGATGCGATGCAGTTCTGCACTCTGATCTGGGCCGATATGTTGTTGTTAGATTCACACCGTCCATTTCTGGACGTATGTTCAAGACACCTCTTCTCATCCACTTCCAGTCAGGAATTTTATTAATGTTCTTCCTGTAGGTGAGGACAGTGTATTAGAGGACAGTATAAGGCGGACAGAGTTGGCACAAAAATAATTAGTACGTACCAACGTGGGCGGTGCAGTAAGGAAAGGGTGGCGCTGTTGTCAACAACCACCACACGGTAGGGGAGGTGCAGGTTCAGTGCTGATAACCATGTGCTGCTCAGATATGGAACGCTCAGCGTGTAAGCGCAAGTCATTATCTACCTCCTACATGTATGAGTCTAAATACTGATGTAACTATACGTATGGCAGTAATATTCAAATCTTGTTCTCGTATACTGTTGACAGGTTCTGCCTAGACGGTACTTTTAGACCTTCATAGATATTCAATTCTCTGTCTACAGGTTTTGAAACAACTCTTACAGGACATAAAAGGAACATTATGTTGTTAATTTAGATGTTGTTGTTGTGGTCTTATGTCCAGAGACTGGTTTGATGCGTCTCTCCATGCTACTATAAAGCTTCTTTATCTCCGAGGATCTAGGGCAACCTGCTTTCTTCTGAATCTGTATAGTGTATTCATGCCTTTGTCTCCCTGTACGATTTTTACTCTCCGCGCTTCCCTCCAATACTAAATTGATGATCCCTTTATGCCTCAGAACGTCCCCTACCAACAGAGCCCTTCTATTAACCAAGTTGTCCCACAAAATCCTTTTCTCCCAATTCTATTCAGTACCTCCTCATTAGTTACGTGATCTACCCATTTAATTTTCAGCATTCTTCTGTAGCACAACATTTCGAAAGCTTCTATTCTCTTCTTGTCTAAACTATTTATCGCCCATGTTTCACTTAAATAGATCGCTACACTCTATACAAATACTTCCAGAAAAGACTTCCTGACACTTAAATCTATATTCGATGTTAACAAATTTCTCTTCCTCAGAAATAATTTCCTTGGGATCATCAGTTTGCATTTTATATGCTCAGTTAGTTTGCTCCCCAAATAACACACAACTACTAATTTAAGTGTTTCATTTCCTAATCTGATTCCCTCAGCATCACATGATTAAAGAGACTACATTTCATTATCCTCTTTTTGCTTTTGTTTCTACATCTACATATCTACATCTACATGGATACTCTGCAAATCACATTTAACTGCCTGGCAGAGGGTTTATCGAACCTTCACAATTCTCTATTATTCCAAAATCCCGTATAACGCTCGGAAAAAATGAACACCTATATGTTTCCGTACGAGCTCTGATTTCCCATATTTTACTGTGGTGATCGTTCCTCCCTATGTCGGTCGGTATCAAAAAAATATTTTCGCATTCGGAGGAGAAAGTTGGTGATTGGAATTTGGTGAGAAGATTCTGTCGCAACGAAAAACATCTTCCTTTTCATGATGTTCAGCCCAAACCGTGTATCATTTCAGTTACACTCTCTCCCATATTTCGCGATAGTACAAAACATGCTGCCTTTCTTTGAACTTTTTCGATGTACTCCGTCAGTCCTATCTTGTAAGGCTCCCACACATCGCAGCAGTATTCTAAAAGAGGACGGTTAAGCGTAGTGTAGGCAGTCTCCTTGGTAGGTATGTCACATTTTCTAAATGTCCTGCCAATAAAACACAGTCTTTGGTTAGCCTTCCCCACAACATTTTTTATGTGTTCCTTCCAATTTAAGTTCTTCGTAACTGTAATACCTAGGTGTTTAGTTGAATTTACGGCTTTTAGATTAGACTGATTTATCGTGTATCCGAAGTTTAATGATTACCTTTTACCACTCATATGGATGATCTCAAATTTTTCGTTATTTAAGGTAAACTTCCACTTTTCACACCATTCAGATGTTCATCTTATATCCTCCTTTCAAGACACTGTCCATTCCGTTCAACTGCTCTTCCAGGTCATTTGCTGTCCCTGGCAGAATTACAATGTCGTCGGCAAACCTCAAAGATTTATTTCTTCTGCGTAGACTTTAATTCATACCCCAAATTATTCTTTTGTTTCCTTTACTGCTTGCTCAATATACACATTGAATAACATCGGAGATAGGCTACAAACCTGTCTCACTTCCTTTCGGGCCCCTGTAGTCTTATAACAGCCATCTGGTTTCTTTACAAATTGTAAATTGCCTTTCGCTCCCTGTATTTGTCACCTGCACCTTCAGAATTCGAAAGAGAATATTCCAGTCAACATTGTCAAAAGATTTATCTAAGTATACAAATGCCAGAAACGTAGGTTTTCCTTTCCTTGATCTATCTTCTAAGATAAGTCGTAGGGTCAGTATTGCCTCACGTATTCCAAATTGATCTTCCCCGAAGTCGGCTTCTACCAGTTTTTCTATTCGCCTGTAAAGAATTCGCGTTAGTATTTTGAAGCCGTGACTTATTAAACTAATAGTTCGGTAATTTTCATATCTGTCAACACCTGCTTCCTTTGGGGTTGGAATTATTATGCTCTTCTTGAAGTCGGAGGGTATTTCTCCCGTCTCATACATATTGCTCACTAGACGAAAGCATTTTTGTCATGGCTGGCTCTCCCAAAGGCTGTCAGTAGTTCTAATGGAATGTTGTCTACTCCCGGGACCTTGTTTCGACTTAGGTCTTTCAGTGCTCTGCCAAACTCTTCACGCACTATCATATCTCCATTTCATCTTCATCTACATCCTCTTCCATTTCCATATTGTTGCCCTCAAGTACATTGCCTTTGCATAGACCCTTTATATACTCCTCCCTTCTTTCTGCTTCTCCTTCTTTGATTAAAACTGGTTTTCTATCTGAGCTCTTGATACTCATACAGCTGGTTCTCTTTACTCCAAAGGTCTGTTTAATTTTCCTGTAGGCAGTATCTATCTTTCCCTATTGATATATGCCTCTACATCCTTACATCTATAGTCTAGCCATCCTTGCTTAGCCATTTTTCAGTTGCTGTCGATCTCATTTTTGAGACGTTTGTATGCATTTTGGCTGCATCAAGTACTGCATATTTTCTCGTTTCATCAATTAAATTCAATGTCTTTACTGTTACCCAAGGATTTCTACTAGCCCTCGCCTTTTGACCTACTTGGTCCTCTGCTCCCTTCACTATTTCATCTTTCATAGCTGCCCATTCTTCTTCTACTGTATTTGTTTCCACCGTTATTGTCAATCGTTCCCTGAGTCTCTCTCTGAAACTCTATACAAATTCTGGTTCTTTAAGTTTATCCATGTCCAGTCTCTTTAAATTCCCATATTTTTGTAGTTTCTTCAGTTTTAATCTACGTTAATTTAGATACATAGTCATTAAAATGGACTGAAATGGTAATATCTCAAATGTGTACCAACGGTGATTTTTCATTTCTCATAATTTTATCAGTAGGACTTTTGTCTGTGCATCCTGCGTCACATTTTCGTCTTGTTTATTCGTTTCCGTACGTGGATGTGGGTGCAAAATTTATCTTATGTCGAAATCTGTCCTTTTGTTAAGTGTATGTAACATCGTACCAGATTACGACTTTAATTTATATCCGTATTTGTCGAAAGAAACTGTAGCATAACATTTCCAGTGCTGGAATGAATGTATTACGAAAGGCAGTACCTTAAAAAAAGCAATCTACAGCTTCACCCGTCACACAAACGGAAATCTCGCATAACTTGTAAGCTTACAGCTAGCGAGTGTGCAAACTACCGAATTAACAGCGTATGTCAGTAGGACACATAGCTCGGTGGATGTAAATGTTCTAGGTCAATGGTTTCTCACTGAAGTACCGAAAAAGGATTAGTCGCATGAACAATATATCAACAAAAGCAAAAGTAGTCCGAACACGCACTACTAGCAGGAAATCTCATAAAACATGTGAAAAAATGTGGAGTTGTTGACAACAATGGAAAGTAAAAAGAGCATGTGTCAAGTCAAATTCCGTGTCAATCTTTTGACAATTTCTTGCCAGTATTACCTAAATATAAAAATTCCTTCTCCTCCTTCTTCCACGTTGTTCCGTAAGTAGTGAGGTCATGGGAAGTGCTTGTACTAGATTGTTCCCAATCCCCTCCTTTAATCTATTTATTGTGCCATTCAAATAGATAGTGGTTCCTGGTGCTGTATCAAGAACGTCGTTTAAGGAGATGTTTACTATCGTCTGCCTTTAACGACCTAACTTGAATGACATTGAATATATTGACACGTGTCTGATACCAATAGATCTGCCTGCTCCTACAGTACGTGAAGACTTCGGTGCCGTGGTACCTACTAAAGAGATCTAAAGAGACAGCAATGATACAGATTGAAGTGCACAGGTCAGCAGGTAATACACTTTGTGATCAAAAGTATCCGGACACCTGGCTGAAAATGACTTACAAGTTCGTGGCGCCCTCCATCGGTAATGCTGGAATTCAATATGCTGTTGTACACCCTTAGCCTTGATGACAGCTTCCATTCTCGCAGGCATACGTTCAAGCAGGTGCTGGAAGCTTTCTTGGAGAATGGCAGCCCATTCTTCATGGAGAGCTGGACTGAGGAGAAGTATCGATGTCGACCGGTGAGGAATGGCACGAAGTCCGCGATCCAAAACATAGCAATAATGTTCTATAAGATTCAGGTCAGGACTCTGTGTAGGATAGTCCATTACAGGGATGTTATTGTGGTTTAACCACTCCGCCACAGGCCGTGCATTATGAACAGATGCTCGATCGTGTTGAAATATGCAATCACCAGCCCCGAATTCCTCTTCAACAATGGGAAGCAAGAAGACGCTTAAAACATCAATATAGGCCTGTGCTGTGATAGTACCACGCAAAACAACAAGGGGTGCAAGCCCCCTACATGAAAAACACGACCACACCATGACACCACTGCCTCTGAATTTTACTGTTGGCACTACACACTGGCAGATGACGTTCACAGGGCGTTCTCCATACCCACACCCTGCCATCGGATCGCCACATTGTGTACCACAACATTTTTCCACTGTTAAATCGTCCAATGTTTACGCTCCTTAAACCAAGCGAAGCGTCGTTTGGCATTTACCGGCGTGATGTGTGGCTTATGAGCAGCCGCTCGACCATGTAATTCAAGTTTTCTCACCTCCTGCCTAACTGTCATAGTATTTCGAGTGGATCCTGATGCACTTTGAAATTCCTGTGTGATGGTTTGGATAGACGTCTGCCTATTACCATTATGACTCTTTTCAACTGTCGGCGGCCTCCGTCTGTCAACAGACGAGGTAGGACTGTATTCTTTTGTGCTGTACGTGTCCCTCACGTTTCCAATTCACTATCACATCGGAAACAGTGGACCTAGGGACGTTTAGGAGTGTGGAGATCTAGCGTACAGACGTATGACACAAGTGACACCCAATCACATGACCACATTCGAAGTCCGTGAGTTCCGCTGAGAACCGCCATTCTGCTCTCTCATGATACCTAATGACTAGTTAGGTCGCTGATATGGATTGCCCGGCAGTAGGTGGCAGCACACTGCATCTAATACGAAAAAAACGTATGTTTTTGGGGCTGTCCGGATACATTTGATCACATAGTTTAGCTCACGCAGCTGCTCCTTTGGAAAAATAGGATAGATTCTTCCGGAGCTCAGGAAGAGAATGCTTTACTCTGTAGGCACCAAGATCTCTACAATCATTACTATCTCATTTGGCTGATATTTCTGCGAGTTTTGTTAGTTAAACTGAAAACTGAAGACCTAGTGTTGAAACAGCAGTTTAGCCGCCCTCTCGCAGTACGTGAAAACGTACGCGGACGAGGAACTGGTGACGTCACATGGTGGAATTCCACGTTCCCCGACACCGCAGAGCGTGAAATAACGTACATGTCACGCCAGATTTGTACCTCGTGGCGAATGAGTTGCGACATCGTTTTACGTCACAGGTAGAACGTAGGAGGCGCCACGTTGCACGATGGTAAACATAGTGTCTGGTGGCTTTTGTTTTTCATAGACAGTTTCAAAGCATCAGGAAACTCAGAATCTCCCGAAAATGTGCGTTTTACCTACGATCTGCTATAGTAAAGTGACAGGAAACTACATATCGGTGTGTTGAAGCTTTCTTAAACTGATGTTTTTAGTGTTATAACTTGTGTGCTAAGAAATTATACTGTGTCAATGCTGCGGCACAATGACGATTTATCAAAGGCACGTATTTTTAGTACAATTTGCATATTAAAAATTAAACAAATATATATATGAAGTCTTTACATGGTTTATGTCATATAATGAGGGGCCAGTACTGTGTCAAAGCTGTAGGGCAGTTGCTAGAGCCCTGAGCTCATAATTTGTATGAGGTTAGCGTCCAGCACTTTTCAGAATCTTCTTTTCCTTTTTCATTTTTTTGCTTTCTACAAGATTCTAAGTGTTTCTTATTTATTTAATAGAAGTATTATCTCATAAGTCAATGTTATTTATTATAAGTAATGTATATTTGCAGTTTTCTGTGCAAAGACCAACGATTGGAATCTTTCCCCAGTGGCCAGAAAACGTAGAGTAACTGCCAATCTGTGTTAGAAAGTAAAGTTACAAACTGGAAGTTTCTGCTACAATGAAACTTTCTGTAAAATATGTACACTACTCGGGTTGACGGAGGAGATAGAGAAGATCCAAAGAAGAGCGGCGCGTTTCTTCACAGGGTTATTTGGTAACCGTGATAGCGTTATGAAAATGTTTAGCAAACTCAAGTGGAAGACTCTGCAAAAGAGGCGCTCTGCATCGCGGTGTAGCTTGCTAGCCAGGTTTCGAGAGGGTGCGTTTCTGGATGAGGTATCGAATATATTGCTTCCCCCTACTTATACCTCCCGAGGAGATCACGAATGTAAAATTAGAGAGATTCGAGCGCGCACGGAGGCTTTCAGACAGTCGTTCTTTCCGCGAACCATACGCGACTGGAACAGAAAAGGGAGGTAATGACAGTGGCATGTAAAGTACCCTCCGCCACACACCGTTGGGTGGCTTGCGGCGTATAAATGTAGATGTAGATGTACTCTCTTGGTTTTTAAAATGGCTAATGTTTGTATCTTGCCAGTAAATATCTTCCATTTGAATGAAATTAAGAAACGAATCTCGATCTTGAAATATATGTGATGAAGTACATTATGTCAGAGTGATGGCAGTCAAAGCACAATCGAAAATAAGGTTGTTATGCTTGCGAAAACTGGTATTAGGCGATATGCCTTAACTATATTCAATCTGAAAACAAAATGGGATTATGATTCAACTCAGTTAAGGAGTAAATGGTACTATGGAATTTCAGCTCGTTGTACAGCATTATGTAGTTTCCTTCCACCAGCAGTTCACTATTTGATCCACTGACGAGTCCATAATCCTCTTGGGAATTTTCTCCGCTCTTCTTTAACAATTGTTAACACAGGTAACGCAGCCATTTTACGAGCGTCCATTTCCGTAAAGAAACTGTGTGGTTTGCGAGCCGAATAATGTCGATAATGGCCGCTGGAGTGCGCCGTAGCGCAAATCACATTAGCCAGCTCGTCCCGTGTGTCGGAGGCGCTGTCTCTCGTGAGGACGGATTTTCCATTTGCGGCCACGTCAACGTTAGGTACCACTACACGTCTAAGGACGACTTAAAAGAGAAGTGGTTGTTTTCGGTAATTACACAGTGAAGTTTCATTAAAAATCTCATAAATATTTCAAGTACATATATTCTGCTCCTTTTATTAATACAAAACAGTTTTCAAATAATTCTAGAATAACGAAATATTTTTAACATCGTAAATTCTGTCCAATGTTTTATTCTTAAAAATACGTCAGTGGATACTTAACATTGTTTATATGCAACGTGAGTGAACTTAACAAGCAGAAAACATTGTCGGTAGGGGAAACACAGCAACGAGTATTCGTGTTGGCTATTAATAAACCGCTTCAGCTGTATTTGTCCTTATTCTTAGATCACAAACGGTTTCTTGGTACTAAAAGTCACATCTTCAGGTAAACATCTGTATAACAACGAAGGCAGAAGGAATAACAAACCCCGAGACGTGCATTGATATGATAATTTAAAACATCTTTAAAAAATCTATTAAAATCTTTTACATAAGAATATTAAAAGGTTTGTAGTGACATAAGTAAAACATTAGAGCTAAAAAGCTCTCAATTTTGGACCCAATGATCGTTGTCCATCTGAACAAAACATCGCTGAAAGGCGGTATGTCATGGAATAAAACAGCCATATTGCAATCCAATATGGTGGACAGGTTCTAAAAAATTATACTACAGTCATCCACGGGTAAAGTGAAAATAAAAGAAAAACTACTAAGACATAATCTGCAAATAGCATGAAAAACCAAAAAGTGGTTGCAACAAAATGGAGGAATCTTCTTGCCAGACCAAACCCACCAACTGACGGAAACGCAGACCCTGAAAACCCCACTTATCTCTTCTTCAACCGATGTATACGCAATCGCGAACAGGGGACGAAGCCGCGTGCTGTCATACTGAGGGTAATAAAGTAAACCGATTGTCTGTAGACGGATCGCACATGCGCTAATGATGCGCGGACTCGACCAAATTATCGGTGCTCTTTTGTGAGCACACGAGTGGTGAAGGCGAACAAGTGGTATTGGGGTAAAAGGTACGAGAACGTGGTTGAAAAACAATCTGTAGAATATAATAGCTACAACTGAGATAAGTTTTCATTCGTAACGTTGGTAAGTTATGCTAACCTAAAGGAACTCCTGAACGTTTAATTACTCAAAAGAGGAACATTAGAGGCAAATGTTACGGCAGCGCAGACTGAATAAACCTTAAAACTTTGTGAATTTTAAAAATTCTTGTTTCGTGAAATTTTTGAAAAATGTTTTCTTAATTTTTTTACAGTTAAAAGGAATCAAGAATGTAGTGAATTTTAATACTTACTAAATACGGATAAAACTTGATAAAATTTTAAATTTTTTTTGAATAAACCCTAGACGATCAGGGGTATGTATAGAAAGTAGGGAGATGAGGTGGAAAGGGGGAGTAAGAAAAAAGGGAAGGAAACCGTGGGGAACTGCGAACTAGGTAAAAAACGTGCAGAGTATTACGTCAACTAACTTAGTCTACATTTGCCAAAATGCTACTGTGCCTCAACTCAGGGTTTGATGTGAAAAACGACTAAAGGATATCATGATTTCGATCTCCTCGAATATGCTTAAAGTGGGGCTTTTGTTCTTGTAAAATTCTTAAGTTTCTAGGGAGGTCGGTGACGGAATGTCGCTGCTCGCGAAAGTGGGCATACAAGGCAGATTTTGAGCTAGAACCCTAAGACGTTCTTTAGTCCTGGTACTAACGATTCTTCTAGTTTGTCCCATGTGCCACACGGGGCAATACACCCCGGTTGCATTATTTCTGGGACAAGTGGCTTGTTCTCTGTGCCTATACGTTGTGCCCACGTTACCGCAAATAAAGAAAGCCGCTTCAATATTTTACAGCAACTGTATGCTGATCTCTTTGGAAATATTACTGACATATTGCATTTATTGGTACAAGGTACCAGCGGCAGTCCGACTATCGGCATTGATAAGGGTACTATCCGTTGCGTTAACTTTCGTTCTTGTCTTTTAGAGGATACCCTGATTAATATCGTTGAAGAAGTTACCGTCATAACCATTTTTGTGGGCTGTGTACTGTGTAATTCGAAACACTCTTCCTCTGATTACAGATCACTATGGAACCTGTATAGAAACGACCTGAAAGCTGACACCCTTTACTTGGTAAAGAACATTCAAGAGCTTAATCGCATAAAATATTTCTTTAATAAAGACAGTCGGTTTCGACAGACTTTGCTGTCATCTTCAGGTTTGAAATATCTTTTTGTTGTGAAACGTGTTCCTTTTACTTGGAACCTCACTCCAAGTTGTCAGGTAGACCACCGTAGGTCCTTATATTCTGGGCCAGCATATCCTGTACCTGATCTACCGGAATATGAGTATACATATCCTTGACATGTTGCATTAATTCATGAAAGCTTTTGAGACGTATGCCATGACTCAGTTTCCAGTATGTGCTAGCAATATCTTAGCTTGGTATAGGTATGAAGATGACATTTTCCTTCGTCTCAGTAGTACACGAAAGGAACGTGGAAGAGCTGAATGGCTTACGCGAGAACATTCAATGTACTGCTTAGCACAATGAGTGCGGGACGTTTGTGTACCTGGATCTTAAGACTACTCTTTTTTTGTCATCATTCTTTTTACTGGTTTTATGCGTCCCGTCACGAATTCCCCTTCTGTGTCAGCCTCTTAATCTCAGAGTAGCGCTTCCAACCTACATCTTCCATTATTTTCTGTATGTTGTGAACGTGGTACCAAAGTCGGATTTGGTATTTGCAAGAAGGCAGCCACCACTGATACAGTGATTCATACCTCCTCCAACAACCCTATCAAGGACAAGACATGAGCATTAACTTCATTTCTGTACAGGCTCCTTAGTGACCCATTGTCAAAGGAAGCCTCCGATAGGGAGTTTCGAATTATCACGGTGACTTCGTCAGCGGTATTAATCAAGATACCCTCAGAAATATAAGAACGAAAGCTAATGCAACGTATAGCACCTTTATCAGTAGTCTGAGGACCTCTGATACCACCTATAATATAATTCCGTATTTCGACAATGTTTCCGAAAACATAGGCAGACAGTAAAAGTACTGAACTGGCTTTCATCATTCCCAATAACGTTGGTACAAAGTATAGGAACACATAACATGCCACTTGTTCCAAATATACTGCAACGTGGTGAATTGCATCACCTGCAATGATTGCCCATGCGGTATATCGGAAAAAGTGATGGCACCTTTAGTGCCAGGTTTATAGAACATCTTAGGGATTCTAGCTCAAAATCTGCGTTGTATACCCACTCTCGTGAGCAGCGGCATTCCGTCACCATTCTGCCTAGTACCTAGAGAATTTTACATCGAGAAAACACGGGCCGCAACTTTAAGTATCTTCGAGAAGGTCGGAATTATGAGATTCCATAGTCGTTCTCCACGAACCATGAATGGACGAACGAAGGTGAGGCACCGTAGCATTTTGGCTTAGGTTTTTCGCATCTCACGTTAAAGTATGATTTTCAAAAGGATTTATAAATTTTCTCAAGTTATATCTTGTCTTATAACGTATTAGAATTCACTTCAGTCTAGATTCCTTTAAACTGTAAAAACGGAAAAGCGGTAAGAGTGCTTTTCAGGTTCTGCAATTCCGTCAATAGCTATTTGTTTGACGGCTTTGGTCTGGGTAGAAGATTCCTCCATTTTGTGGTAATCACTTTTTGGCTTTTCATGCTATCTGCAAATTATTTCTTAATAGTTTTTCTTTTATTTTCGCTTTAGCAGTGGATGACTATGGTATAATTCGTTACGACTCGTCCACCATATTGGATTAGATTATGGCTGTTTTATTCCATGACATACCACCTTTCAGTGTTATTTTGTTCAGACGAACAACGATTGCTGGGTCCAAAAACTGAGCTTTTTAGCCCTAGTGTTTTACTTACGTCTGTACAAACCTATATATATTCTTATGTAAAAGTTTTTAATATATTTTTAAAAAATATTTTAAAATCTTAGAAGTATTTTAGAACATTATCATATCAGTGGATGTCTCGGGGTTTATTATTCCTTCTGGATTTATTGTTATATAAATGTTTACCAGAAGATGTGTCTTTTGGTACCACGAAACCAGTAGTGATCTAAAAACAAAGACAAAATGTAGCTGAAGCTGTTTATTAATACCCGAGATGAGTACTTAAAGTTGGTTTGCATTGATTGAATTGCATCACCTGCAATGATTGCCCATGCGGTATATCGGAAAAAGTGATGGCACCTTTAGTGCCAGGTTTATAGAACATCTTAGGGATTCTAGCTCAAAATCTGCGTTGTATACCCACTCTCGTGAGCAGCGGCATTCCGTCACCATTCTGCCTAGTACCTAGTACCTGGCCGAGTTAACGAAACATTACTCTGAAAATTCATCAAAATACTGATTTAAAAGGTCCGAATTATGCTCAAATTGTGGTATTAACATTTTAACCACCAGGTTTTGAAATAATAAATCAAAAATTAATGTGTGATTCAGTGCAATATCAATTTAATTGTACTGTCACCTTGCTGCAGCTGGTAAACTTTGTCGGTACCGGTCTTCAGCATTTGTGCAGTAATTCTGTCACGTAAATTCATGTGAGCTATGATATTAATTGTATAACATTGTTTACTTGCTTAAACAATTATTCATATTTGCCTGATTGACAGCTACTGTCGTATTTGCGTTCAGAGATAAATTCAGAACCCATGAGTGCCGTTACCTACATCAATCTCAGAGATGTACAAATCGTACCTGGTGAGCATTTTCCTGGCACAAAAACAGTGCATATCACTGATACTGGCAGCCACGCTTTTTTGGCGCGTACCAACTAATATGAACTAATATGAACAAAGCACTTCATGTACCATATTTTGCAAGCAATATATCTGTTTCTCATCACTATGCCTTACCTTTCTTACCCACTGAAGTCTTCATTTCCGTTACTACGATTCGTAATACCTTTTCTTAGAGACGCTAACACTGTGATAAGAAAGGAACAGTGTAATGTTTTGGCAAGCAAACATAATCATTGAAAACTGTGTAAATAGCTTCCTCTCAGCAGTTTGATTTTACTTGCGATTTCTGATCTTAAGGTCGTTGGTTCAATAAGAATGCTGGTGTAGCTTACAATATCTTCTGTTCGTAATTTTCCATCGCCCAGTTATCAGTTTGGAGCGATATCGATCTTTTGCGCTCTGTGGAGTTTTTCACGTTTCTACCATCTTTGGTTCGTTCTTCACTGCACTACCATGAATAAAGAAGAGGTTACTTGTGACCTCTTTAAGAACGAACATATCGCCCATATTTTCAGATTATTGTTGCTTTAGTATGCCATCTTGTCAACTGTAATTAAATGTGAATAGCAGTTGTAAGAGGAATATACGTCTGACTTGAAACACACATGGAGAGACATAAAACTAACTTTTACATATTGTAATTTGTGGCTGAGGAACTGTGTTTCCCCATCCTAAAATGTCTAACTGGCATGCCCGGGACGTGACTTTGACTTTAAAAGGCTATTCCGAAAGAGTTAATTGAACTATATTAACTAAAATTATAAGAACCCAACAAAAATAGCATTACATTGTAAAATTATACTTATCGAGTATGAGGGATATTAAAATCTACATCTAAATGTACATGGTTACTCTGCAATTCAGTGCCTGGCAGAGGGTTCATCGAACCATTTTCATACTACTTCTCTACCATAGCACTCTCGAAAGGCGAGTGGGAAAAAGGGACACCTAAATCTTTCCGTTCGAGCTCTGATTTCTCTTATTTTACTATGACGATCATTTCTCCCTACATAGGTGGATGTCAACAAGATATTTTGCATTCGAAAGAGAAAGTTGGTGATTGAAATTTCGTAAATAGACCTCGCCGCAAAGAAAACCGCCTTTGTTTCAGTGACCGCCACCCCGACTCGCGTATCGCCATCACCGCTATTGCTCGATAATACGAAACGAGCTGCCCGTATTTGCAATTTTTCGATGTCCTCCGTCAGTCCTACCTGGTAAGGATCCCACACCGCACAGTAATATTGCAGCAGAGGACGGACAAGTGTAATTTAGGCTGTCTCTTTAGTGGGTTTGTTTGGCCTTCTCCACAATATTATCTATGTGGTCATTTCATTTGAAGTTGCTCGTAATTGTAATTCCTAGGTATTTAGTCGAATTGACAGTCCTTAGATATGTGCGATTTATCGTATACCCAAAATTTATCGGATTTCTTTCAGTACTCATGTGGTTGACCTCGCACTTTTCTTTGTTGAATGAACTAAATAATATAAGTAATCGATAAATGTTAGCATGTGCGTCTATAGCTGTGCGTCATTGTTTACTACGGATTTCATGGCACTACTTGTGAATTTTTGATATGAAAATATAAGTTAATTTTCAAAGAAGTTACCACATTTAGCTAGTGAACCTAGGTCTGAAGTGAAGTCTAGGGCAAAGGTGCAGCGGATTAATCGTGAGTATGGAGCACTTTATGGACAGGCCCGATACATTCAATTTTTACAGATTTTCTTGAATGAGTTGCGTTGTTCGTTTACGTAGGCCGAGCAGCGGCTTTGTGTAGCTTACTGATATATGTGAACCAGAAGAAAAAATTACTAGTTCCTGTGTAGACTGTGGTGTCTTTACTAATGTGGTGCCAGACATAACTTACACGGTGAATTGTCAACGTACTAATAGTAAACATGTTTGCAATAAGTACGTTGTGGAAAACAGTATTTTCGTAATTTTTAGGAGGAAGCAGCACCATATGTACTCTGCCTTATATAATTCTTGTAAATATGTGAAGCTATGAGAAGGTGTACCTCAAGGATATCTTTGCGTTGGCTGAAGAACAGACGGTTGGAAAGCATCGACAGTCAGATTTAGAAAGGGCAGCTAATCAAATTTTTACCGACATTAATAAATGGTTCATAGCCAATTCAGTGTCATTAAACTTTGAAAAGACGCAGTATATGCAGTACAGAACTTCCAAGAGATTTCCTTCTGGTGTGTGTATAAAATATGATGACATGGAAATAGGAGAAGTGGAGAGTGTACAATTCTTGGGATTACAACTTGATAATAAATTCAGTTGGGAGCGACAAAATACCAACAGCTAAAGCGCCTAAACAAGTCTGTGTTTGCAATGCGAATGATGTCAGACATAGGAGATATAAATATAAAAATACTGGTATATTTAGCTTATTTTCACTCCATTATGTCATATGGTATCATATTTTGGGGTAACTCAGCAAACAGAGAAACAATTTTTAGAGTACAGAGCGTATAATAAGAGTAATGAGTAGTGTAAATACAGGAACATCATGTCGAAACCTATTCAAAGAATTGGGCATATTAACCACAGCTTCTCAGTATATTTATTTCTTCATGAAGTTTGTTGTAAATAATACATCTCTTTTTCAGACTAACTGCTTAGTACACAGTATCAATACTACGAATAAGAACAATATACACTGTTATTGTTGTTGTGGTATTCAGTCCTGAGACTGGTTTGATGCAGCTCTCCATGCTACTCTATCTTGTGCAAGCTTCTTCATCTCCCAGTACCTACTGCAACCTACATCCTTCTGAATCGGCTTAGTGTAGTCATCTCTTGGTCTCCCTCTACGATTTTTACCCTCCAAGCTGCCCTCTAATACTAAATTGTTGATCCCTTATGCCTCAGAACATGTCCTACCAACTGGTCCCCTCTTCTTCTCAAGTCCAGCCACAAACTCCTCCTCTCCCCAGTTCTGTTCAATACCTCCTCATTAGTTATGTGATCTACCCATCTAATCTTCAGCATTCTTCTGTAACACCACATTTCGAAATCTTCTATTCTCTTCTTGTCTAAACTATTCATCGTCCATGTTTCACTTCCATACATGGCTACACTCCATACAAATACCTTCAGAAACGACTTCCTGACACTTAAATCTATACTCGATGTTAACAAATTTCTCTTCTTCAGAAACGCTTTCCTTGCCATTGCCAGTCTACATTTTATATCCTCTCTACTTCGACCATCATCAGTTATTTTGCTCCCCAAATAGCAAAACTCCTTTACTAATTTAATTGTCTCATTTCTTAATCTAATACCCTCAGCATCACCCGACTTTATTCGACTACATTCCATTATCCTCGTTTTGCTTTTGTTGATGTTCATCTTATATCCTCCTTTCAAGACACTATCCATTCCGTTCAACTGTCTTCCAAGTCCTTTGCTGTCTCTGACAGAATTACGATGTCATCGGCAAACATCAACATTTTTATTTCTTCTCCATGGATTTTAATATCTACTCCGAATTTTTCTTTTGTTTCCTTCACTGCTTGCTCAATATACAGATTGAATAACATCGGGGAGAGACTGCAACCCTGTCTCACTCCCTTCATAACCACTGCTTCCCTTTCATGTCCCTCGACTCTTATAACTGCCATCTGGTTTCTGTACAAATTGTAAATAGCCTTTCACTCCCTGTATTTTACTCCTACTACCTTCAGAATTTGAAAGAGAGTATTCCAATCAACATTGTCAAAATGTTTCTCTAAGTCTAGAAATGCTAGAAACGTAGGTTTGCCCTTCCTTAATCTAGCATCTAAGATAAGTCGTAGGGACAGTATTGCCTCACGTGTTCCAACATTTCTACCGAATCCAAACTGATCTTCACCGAGGTCGGCTTCTACTAGTTTTTCCATTCGCCTGTAAAGAATTCGCGTGTGTATTTTGCAGCTGTGACTTATTAAACTGATAGTTCTGTAATTTTCACATCTGTCAACACCTGCTTTCTTTGGGATTGGAATTATTATATTCTTCTTGAAGTCTGAGGGTATTTCGCCTGTTTCATACATCTTGCTCACCAGATGGTAGAGATTTGTCAGGACTGGCTCTCCCAAGGCCGTCAGTAGTTCCAATGGAATGTTGTCTACTCTGGGGGCCTTGTTTCGACTCAGGTCTTTCAGTGCTCTGTCAAACTCTTCACGCAGTATCGTATCTCCCATTTCATCTTCACCTACATCCTCTTCCATTTCCATAATACTGTCCTCAAGTACATCGCCCATGTATAGACCCTCTATATACTCCTTCCACCTTTCTGCTTTCCCTTCTTTGCTTAGAACTGGGTTTCCATCTGAGCTCTTGATGTTCATACAAGTGGTTCTCTTATCTCCAAAGGTCTCTTTAATTTTCCTGTAGGCAGTATCTATCTTACCCCTAGTGAGATAAGCCTCTACAGCCTTACATTTGTCCTCTAGCATCCCTGCTTAGCCATTTTGCATTTCCTGTCGATCTCATTTTTGAGACATCTGTATTCCTTTTTGCCTGCTTCATTTACTGCCGTTTTATATTTCCTCCTGTCATCAATTAAATTCAGTATTTCTTCTGTTAGCCAAGGATTTCTACAAGCCTTCATCTTTTTACCTACTTGATCCTCTGCTGTCTTCACTACTTAATCCCTCAACGCTACCCATTCTTCTTCTACCGTATTTCTTTCCCCCATTCCTGTCAATTGCTCCCTTATGCCGTTCCTGAAACTCTGTACAACCTCTGGTTCTTTTAGTTTATCCAGGTCCCATCTCCTGAAATTCCCACCTTTTTGCAGTTTCTTTAGTTTTAATCTACAGGTCATAAGCAATAGATTTTGGTCAGAGTCCACATCTGCCCCTGGAAATGTCTTACAATTTAAAACCTGGTTCCTGAATCTCTGTCTTACCATTATATAATCTATCTGAAACCTGTCAGTATCTCCAGGCTTCTTCCATGTATACAGCCTTCTTTTATGGTTCTTGAACCAATTGTTAGCTATGATTAAGTTGTGCTCTGTGCAAAATTCTACCAGGTGGCTTCCTCTTTCATTTCTTTGCCCCAGTCCATATTCACCTACTACGTTTCCTTCTCTCCCTTTTCCTACTACCGAATTCCAGTCACCCATGACTATTAAATTTTCGTCACCCTTCACTATCTGAATAATTTCTTTTAATTGATCATACATTTCTTCAATTTCTTCGTCATCTGCGGAGCTAGTTGGCATATAAACTTGTACTACTGTAGTAGGTGTGGGCTTCGTATCTATCTTGGCCACAATAATGCGTTCACTATGCTGTTTGTAGTAGCTTACCCGCATTCCTATTTTGCTATTCATTATTAAACCTACTCCTGCTTTACCCCTATTTGATTTTGTGTTTATAACCCTGTAGTCACCTGACCAAAAGTCTTGTTCCTCCTGCCACCGCACTTCACTAATTCCCACTATATCTAACTTTAACCTATCCATTTCCCTTTTTAAATTTTCTAACCTACCTGCCCGATTAAGGGATCTGACATTCCACGCTCCGATCCGTAGAACGCCAGTTTTCTTTCTCCTGATAACGACATCCCCTTGAGTAGTCCCTGCCCCGAGATCCGAATGGGGGACTATTTTACCTCCGGAATATTTTACCAAGAGGACGCCATCACAATTTAATCATATAGTAATGCTGCATGCCCTCGGGAAAGATTACGGCCGTAGTTTCCCCTTGCTTTCACCCGTTCGCAGTACCAGCACAGCAAGGCCGTTTTGTTATTGTTACAAGGCTAGATAAGTCAATCATCCAGACTGCTGTCCCTGCAACTACTGAAAAGGCTGCTGCCCCTCTTCAGGAACCAAACGTTTGTCTGGCCTCTCAACAGATACCCCTCCGTTGTGGTTGTTGTGGTTGCACTTACGGTACGGCTATCTGTATCGCTAAGGCACGCAAGCCTTCCCACCAACGGCAAGGTCCATGGTTCATGGGGGGAGGGACAATATACATAAAGATTTTAAATCACTTACTGTTGCCCAGAAAGGAGTCTAGTATTCAGCAACGCACATTTTCAATAAACTACCAGCAACCATTAAGAGTTTAGTTTCAGACAAGGCACAATTTAAACATAATTTAAAAGAGTTTTTGGTGGCTAAATCCTTCTATTCCATCCATGGGTTTCTGAGCAAGTGCAGTAGACCATTTTAATGAAAATTTATTATACTTTAATATTTGACAATACTTGGTTGTAACAGCCAAGTAACTACGTACTGTGTGAATGATGGATGTATGGAAAGCAGATGTAAGTCTTAAGTCTTTAAATAGCGGAAGTTTAATTTTAAATCTTGTACATAATCTGACTGGTCTTAACTGAGGATCACTGAAATGAATAATTTACTTTAATTTTTGACAATACTTGATTGTAATAGCCAAGAAACTAGCAAATGTCTGAATGATGGATTTAATGAAAGCAGATGTAAGTATTAAACCTGTAAATATTACAAGTTTAAATTTAATTCATGTAAATAATTTTACTGTTTATTGACTGAGGACCACTAAAATTAATGAAACTCAAGTTTTTATAATTACATTTTTGTATTGTGTTTATCTGACATGTTCCACACCCAGGAAGATTCCCTCTTTTATGGGTGTATGGAATGAATAATTAATCTAAACTAATCTAATTCCACGCGGGATTAGCCACGCGGTCAGAGGCGTTACAGTCATGGACTTTGCGGCTGGTCCCGGCGGAGGTTCGAGTCCTCCCTCGGGCATGGGTGTGTGTGTTTGTCCTTAGGATAGTTTAGGTTAAGTAGTGTGTAAGCTTAGGGACTTATGACCTTAGCAGTTAATTCCCATAAGATTTCACACACATTTTTCTAATCTAATCTAAGCAAATGATCTTCCAAGCAAAAAGATGTTGAAATGTGTGTGACATCCTAAGGGACCAAATTGCTGAAGCCATCGGTCCCTAGACTGACACACTACTTAAGCTAACTGAGACGCTACGAACAACAAACACACCCATGCCCGAAGGAGGACTCGAACTTCCAGCTGGAGGGGACGTACAATCCCTGACATGGCGATTCAAACATCACGACCACTCCGAACGGCTCTCCCAAGCAGGGGTGTGGCTTCTGGTAAGTACTCGAACATAAATGTACCTACTGCACTCCACATTTCAGAAACAGCTAGACCGGTCCCCTTGAAACAGTATAATCTGCGAGGATGCTTTGTTGTTAAAACTTTCTTAAAACGTGGAGGACATGGGACAGCAACCAGTAGTATACGGTGAAGAAACACATTGTTGATTGCAAGGATGTAATTATAATTTATTTACCAGTTACGCGTTTCGCCTGATTAAGGCTCCTAAGATTGGCCTACACAAGAAATATGCCTTTCGTAGAAATGGCATGACCTCATTTTGCAAAACTGCAGTTACTAGCAAGGACTATTGTAACTCGACTTAAGAATTTTAGATAGCATTAGGTACACGGGATACCGAGCATGCAGAACGTCCAAGCAAATGATTGCCCTCGTAAAATATCCGGAAACATTGCAAGATATCCCATAAATAAATGGAACGAAATATAGCCGCAAAGTCACACGCGGAGACCGGCTTTGTCATAAAAATATATTTTACACACCATGAAATAGGAGAAAGAAAAAAAAACCAAAATCAGATCACCTTGTTGCTTCATGTGACGTAGTCCAGTGAATGTAAAAAAAAAGGATCAGACTTACATAGGTCTGTCAATGCGCAAACATGTTTGAGGCGTAGTTGTTCGTATGCGATCTGTGCACCTAGTACAGGGCAAGGGAACACTGAGACGTGCGCCAAGTGTCCGCAAAGTGTCAGCTGTCAGCAGCTGGCGTTAGTGAGCTGTGAGTTACAGTGTTTTATTTAATTGCCAAACACAGACAAGGGCTAAATAACAAAACATGAGAGAGACTACAAGTCATGTTAAAACACATAAAACTAAGCGTATGGGAACTTGTGGTAAGCTATTTACAGACGTGGTCCAAAATTAAAAGATAAAAACAATAAATAAAACTGCATTCATTAGCGCTAAGAGATAACAACACATTAAGGACCCAATGGAAATGACAGCCGTCAGAGACGAATGCTAATGGTAATTGGTGGTACAAATATGAAGACCTACAAAAATTCAAAACATCGAAACTAAAATAAAATCGGAGCGTATGTGCTAGAGGCGTAAAATCGGAGCTATTATAAGTCACATATATAAAAAAGATAAAAACTACTCGTATTAAAATTGTGGAAAATCCATTTACAGATGTGAAGAAAATTGGTGCTAAAGAAATGCTTCTTTATTTATTCCCTATGGAGAACCTTAAGATATTGTGTTTCTTACATCGACAGTATGTTAGGCCTCTAGCGCTTAATGTTCCAACTTTATTTAAATTTTAACTGTTTCAGTTTTCGTATGTCCTTTTATTTGTACCACCTGTCACTAATTGCATCAAGCTTTCATGATTGTCATTATTATTTGGGGGACCTTCATACTTTTTTACGTCTCAGCATTACGGAATAGAGTTTTACTTATTATTTTTTGCCTTGATACTTTGGCTCACAGCTGCAAACGATTTATCCACAAGTTTTAATGCAACTGGTTTTACATCAGTTTTACATGTGACCTGTCAATAGATCTCATTTTTGCTACTTACCACTCGCCTGTATCTCGCAGTCAAATAATATTTCGCAACTCGCTCAATGACGTCATCTGCTTTGAGGTGCCGACACTTGGCGTGCGCCTACGTGTGTTCTTGTCTTCAGTATTACGTGTTAAATGAAATGAAATAATCGTGTGGCATTGATGGCTGGGAGTCCCCACCTGGGGAATTACAGCGCCGAGTTGCAAGTCTTTACAGTTGACGATACAATGGGTGACTTGCGTCTCGATGATGATGACACAACATTTTGTTCCCGAGCGGAGGAAACTTCTGTCCCGCAGGGTGAATCAAATATGGCCCCGGTGAATGGCACTCAGATCCGCTGACCACTCAGCTAAGGGGGCGTACACTACATGCATAACCCGCATGTGAGCAACTACAACTAAGACATACTTGCACATGACAGACCGGTGTAGGTCTGATACGGTTTTGCATTCATTCGTCTACGTCTCATATCTCAACAAAGTAACATGCCTTTTTCACTTTTATTCTCCTATTTTATGAGGTGTAAAATATATTTTTTATGGTAAGACAGGTCTCCGGATGTGACTTTTTCAGCTATATTCAGTTCTATTTATTTATAGGACACCATTAAATGTTTCTGAACATGAGGGCAATTATTTTCTGTGACGTTGATATGCTCGGCATCCTGTGTACGTAACACTATATAAGTCATGGTACAATATTACATCCTAGTAACTCCAATTTTGCGAAGTGGAGTCATGCCACTTCTAACTAATTGCATATTTGTTATTTAGGCCAATCTGAAGATGCCTGTCATTTGAATATAAATAATAAATACATCCTTGCAGCTAAGGCTGTTCCTTCACTTTTTTATTAACGTCGTTGTCGTCTCCGTCGTCGTTGTTGTTGTTGTTGTTGTTGTTGTGGTGGTGGTGATAGTGGTGATGGTGGTGGTGGTTTTCCTCTAGATAATGGTTTGATGCAGGTTTCCGTGCTACTCTATCCTATGCAAGCCTTTTTATCTCAGGATTGCTACAGCAACATACTGGATCTTCTTACTGTGTTCATCTCTTGGTCACCCTCTACTTCTACTACCCACACTTTCTTCTATACAGAACTGGTGATGCCGTGAGCTCTCAGACTATGTCCTTCTTTTGGTCAAGTTGTGCCACAAATTTCCGGTCTCCCTAGTTCTATTCAGTACCTCCTGATAAGTTATATGATCGGCCCATCTATTCTGCAACGTACTCCTATATCACCATATTTCGAAAACTGCTATTTTATTTATTTGTTTTATGTAACAGACAGAAATCAGATATCAACGGTCATGTTCTTTCAGGTCGCATATTTTTCGTAGCTAATGAGTGCAATAAAAGAACCTGGGACGCAATTTGTTGTTGGATGTATTCAAGACTTGGTCTCTGAGGAGATGAAGACCGAGAACTAATTCAATAAGGGGATACAGTGGTCACAAATTGTTGTCAGCTGAATGAGAAGGGTACGCAGAAAATGAGAATGGCACGCAGAAAATCACCAACAGCAGAGCCCTGTAAATGAAATTTCTTTAATGATGGTGCGATTTCTTGTATATTCCTGCCCTGGCGTACGGTGGAAAAATGAAAACTTCTTATCACCATTCCTGACGACGTGAGAGCATTCATACCCCTTAAGGCTGAATAAAAAGTAATTGTCTTTCTTGATTATTTCTTCTCATTATTCTGGCGAGTTGATGTGACTTAAATAATTTGTTGATTACATCATGTCTTAAAAGCTAAATTGGTACCAGTGACTTTGTCAATTTATCAGCGACATAAATGGAGTTCCGTAATAGTCTTACATTATTCGACGATGATGGAGCATTAGTAGTATGTCCAGAGTTGTTCAGTCACGGTTAAAAAAACACTGGCAATGAACTTCACAGATTCCGCCGGTCGCTGCATCACGACTTCAGTAACACTGAGTCATTGTAGATTGTTTCGCAACTCTTATTTCCCCATCGCTCTTCAGTGTGGTAAAATAGTATATGTAAAATGAAGGTGGACAGGGGAAGGGAAGAAGGAAGAAAGAAAGAAAGAAAGAACGAAAGGAAAGGAGAGGAAAGGAAAGGACGGAGATCACTGCTCTCAGCTGCATCGGGACACTACGCGGAATCAGCGGTGTAAAAATGTGTATCGGACAAGGTTTCGAACCTGGGCAGGTCGATCCCAGGTTCGAATCCTGATCAGGTACACATGTTCATTCGTCACAGCTGATTCCGTGTAATGTCCAGATGCAGCTGAGATCAGTCATCTCCGTCCTTTCCTTTCCTTTCTTCCCTTCTACGCCTCCAATTTACGTACTGAACCGGTAGGGCTCGCTATTTAAATTTTTTTTGTTTTGTTTTTTGAAAGCATCCGCCTTGTCAGTACTCGCCGCGATGTCAATATCGAGATCGGATTGGAGTCTGATCGCCGCATATCTTTGGCGAGTTGGCTTCCCTCGCGCCGCGGGGCGGACAGAACGAGAAAGAAGGGGGTTGTTGTGTGTGAACTCAGGACTGTCCGTGTGGAGCGACGTCCGTGTCGGAGGGAAAGGCTGCTTGTTCGGTGGGCCCCGCAGAAGCAGTCGGTTGGGAACGGAACTCCGTGAGCTCGAAGACATAATGTGGAGGGCTAGTGTTGTCCCGATGGCGATCATCGTGTGGTCACTCAAGAGCTGAAAAGTGATTTCTTGGTTCTGTCCTTGCATTCGGACGAAGAAGTACGTCAAGTTTCGTGTATGAGGTGAACATAAGAATAGTAAAAAGGTAGACATTGGGGGCACGTATATCAGACTTGTGAGTGGTGTAAGCTTTGCTCCAGTACTGCAGTCTCC
Organism: Schistocerca gregaria; assembly: GCF_023897955.1. Lineage (NCBI taxonomy): Eukaryota > Metazoa > Arthropoda > Insecta > Orthoptera > Acrididae > Schistocerca > Schistocerca gregaria. Next base: position 639,243,505 of record NC_064922.1, on the reverse strand, counting down.
AGTTAGAGCGCTGCTTGGTAAGAGGGCGTTGATATCGGCAATGTCATCTATTTAGCTGCTTTGCAGTACACTACTGGCCATTAAAATTGCTACACTACGAAGATGACGTGCTACAGACGTGAAGTTTAACCAACAGAAAGAAGATGCTGTGATATGCAAATGATTAGCTTTTCAGAGCATTCACACAAGGTTGGCACCGGTGGCGACACCTACAACGTGCTGACATGAGGAAAGTTTCCAACCGATTTCTCATACACAAATAGCAGTTGACCGGCGTTGCGTGGTGAAACGTTGTTGTGATGCCTCGTGTAAGGAGGAAAAATGCATACCATCACCTTTTCGACTTTGATAAAGGCCGGATTGTAGCCTATCGCGATTGCGGTTTATCGTATCGCACCGTTGCTACTCGCGTTGGTCGAGATCCAATGAAGGTTAGCAGAATATGGAATCGGTGGGTTCAGGAGGGTAATACGGAACGCCGTGCTGGATCCCAACGGCCTCGAATCACTAGCAGTCGAGATGACAGGCATCTTATCCTCATGGCTGTATCGGATCGTGCAGCAATGTCTCGATCCCTGAGTCAACAGATGGGGATGTTTGCAAGACAACAACCATCTGCACGAACAGTTCGACGACGATTGCAGCAGCATGGACTATCAGCAAGGAGACCATGGATGCGGTTACCCTTGACGCTGCATCACAGACAGGAGCGCCTGCGATGGTGTACTCAACGACGAACCTGGGTTAACGAATGGCAAAATGTCATTTTTTCGGATGAATCAGTGTTCTGTTTACAGCATCATGATGGTCGCATCCGTGCTTGGCGACATCGCGGTGAACGCACATTGGAAGCGTGTATTCGTCAACGCCATACTGTCGTATCACCCGGCGTGTTGTTCCCATTGACGGCACTTTGAACAGTGAACGTTACATTGCAGCTGTGTTACGACCCGTGGCTCTACTCTTCATTCGATCCCTGCGAAACCCAACGTTTCAGCATGATAATGAACGACCGCATGTTGCAGGTCCTGTACGGGCCTTTCTGATTACAAAAAATGTTCGACTGCTGTCCTGGCCACCACATTCTCCAGATCTCTCACCAATTGAAAACGCCTGGTCAATGGTGGCCGAGCAACTGGCTCATCACAACACGCCAGTCACTACTCTTGATGAACCGTGGTATCGTGTTGAAGCTGCATAGGCTGCTGTACCTGTACACACCATATAAGCTCTGTTTGACTCAATGCCCAGGCGTATCAAGGCCGTTATTACGGCCAGAGGTGGTTGTTCAGGGCACTTATTTCTCTGGATATATTCACCCAAATTGCGTGAAAATTTAATCACATGTCAGTTCTAGTATAATATTATTTGTCCAATGAATACCCGTTTATCATCTGCTTTTCTTCTCGGTGGAGTAATTTTAATGGCCAGTAGTGCAAACGGCTGTTTTGGATCGAAGGTGGATCCAAGTAGAGGACCGAATCATTGCTTGTCTAATTAAGAGACATAAGTCGGCCCCAGCTGTTAGTCTCTGTTATCTGCAGTTGTTCTTGTTGTTGTCTTGAGTCCTGAGACTGGTTTGAAGCAGCTCTCCATGCTACTCTATCCTGTGCAAGCTTCTTCATCTCCCAGTACCTACTGCAACCTACATCCTTCTGAATCTGGTTAGTGTATTCATCTCTTGGTCTCCCTCTACGATTTTTACCCTCCACGCTGCCCTCCAATGCTAAATTTGTGATCCCTTGATGCCTCAAAACATGTCCTACCAACCGATCCCTTCCAAACAAATACTTTCAGAAACGACTTCCTGATACATAAATCTATATTCGATGTTAAAAACTTTCTCTTCTTCAGAAACGCTTTTCTTGCCATTGCCAGTCTACATTTTATATCCTCTCTACTTCGACCATCATCAGTTATTTTACTTCCTAAATAGCAAAACTCCTGTACTACTTTAAGTGTCTCATTTCCTAATCTAATTCCCTCAGCATCACCCGATATAATTTGACTGCATTCCATTATCCTCGTTTTGCTTTTGTTGATGTTCACCTTATATCCTCCTTTGAAGGCACTGTCCATTCCGTTCAACTGCTCTTCCAAGTCCTTTGCCGTCTGTGATAGAATTACAATGTCATCGGCGAACCTCAAAGTTTTTACTTCTTCTCCATGAATTTTAATACCTACTCCAAATTTTTCTTTTGTTTCCTTTACTGCTTGCTCAATATACAGATTGAATAACATCGGGGAGAGGCTACAACCCTGTCTCACTCCTTTCCCAACCACTGCTTCCCTTTCATGCCCCTCGACTCTTATAACTGCCATCTGGTTTCTGTACAAATTATAAATAGCCTTTCGCTCCCTGTATTTTACCGCTGCCACCTTCAGAATTTGAAAGAGAGTATTGCAGTCAACATTGTCAAAAGCTTTCTCTAAGTCTACAAATGCTAGAAACGTAGGTTTGCCTTTTCTTAATCTTTCTCACGTGTTCCAACATTTCTACGGAATCCAAACTGATCCTCCCCGAGGTCCGCATCTACCAGTTTTTCCATTCGTCTGTAAAGAATTCGCATTAGTATTTTGCAGCTGTGACAAATTAAACTGATAGTTCGGTAATTTTCACATCTGTCAGCAGCTGCTTTCTTTGGGATTGGAATTATTATATTCTTCATGAAGTCTGAGGGTATTTCGCCTGTCTCATACATCTTGCTCACCAGCTGGTACAGTTTTGTCATGACTGGCTCTCCCAAGGCTGTCAGTAGTTCTAATGGAATGTTGTCTACTCCGGGGGCCTTGTTTCGACTCAGGTCTTTCAGTGCTCTGTCAAACTCTTCACGCAGTATCTTATCTCCTATTTCGGCTTCATCTACATCCTCTTCCATTTTCATAACGAGTAATTGACACTCTGATAGTGTCCACGAGTGCACGTTGGAGGTTCTGTTAAGTGTTTGTAGTAAGGGAAAGACTGACTTTGGAGTTTTTCAGTCGGACGCTTCCGAATCGTGTTAATTGCAGTTAACTTCTTACGGTGTTGTATGGTTCTACTCGCCGTGGCGAAATCGCCGATAGTATTTTCATAATTTAGTTTAGGACGTCCTTCTGTGATTTGCTGTGGCCCTCCTAAGAATTTAAAGTCCGAAATATTTTCTTACAGCCATGCTGAGGTTGCTTGCAACAGTTGTTGATTTGTCTCTTGTCCACCCCACCGTACTGCTGTTTGGCGGTGCGGTATAGTCGAAGTTTTAAGTAGTACCGCATCTACTCCTTCGCCTGCCGAGTCGCGTCCACAGCGACGTATAATCCCAGTATGAAATTTGTGTAAGTTGGTAGCGCACTGTTAACGTTTTGTACATCGCTGAAAACCTTTCCCGTGTCGCTTGTGATCCTGAAGGAGAGTGAGGTGCACAACAGCGGATGACCACGACGAAATCAAGAGATATGTATTGTATATATTTTTTAACGGATGTAATTACTGAGATTAAGAGCTCATTTGTGTGTTTCTATATTTATTTTGAAAGGAAAAAAATACATACCTGGTTCTTTATAACATATATGCTTAATTGTATAATCTTTGGGTGCAGTATGCAACACATGTAGGGTGGTTTATGGTATAAAGAGTTTAAAAGGACGGAAAATATTTTGTGGTGCGGTGCGCATCGTAGAGGCTACGGGGTTTGAGTGTGCGTTGGTAGTAATCAATTTTTTTGCATATACGTTGTTATAATTAAAAATTTTTTGATCACAATTTTGTTGCCCTTAGAGATCACAGGTGCTATCTACAAAAAGTTTGGTATTGGAATATGGCGTTAGAATCTCTTATTTAACCTTTCATTATGCAATTTGTATTTTTTTCGTTTGCTTAAAATAGATTTTGAGTTTTAAGCTTTGTAAATTGATTCTGAGATCTGTTCTTTGATCTGTTAAAATAATACTCCAGGAACTTTCATTAACAAACTATATTAAGGATCTTGTTGTTCATGATAACGAATGTTCATTTACTGTTTTAAAATGAAATTAATAAAGTCTTAAAATTTTGAAGTTAAAAAAACGCTTTTATTAGAGAAACGGTGCCTGCCCATACTCCCCACAACTTCCTCGTATTCAAAGCATTGGTGTTCGGGCGTTGTGTGATGTTTTCCCCAGTATGTATCCCAGCTAACGCCTGCGGGGCCATGTCACATGTAGTGTATCACAGATGTGGATTCTGCTTGGTGTCGCATTCGTATAACTGATTAGCCTAGCTGGGAAATGGGTCCATCTTCTTCAGTGGGGATGCAGAGATACTTCCGACCTACTGTGGAATCGGGAGGAAGTGGACAGGGACTGCAGATAGGGAACGCTCGATGGGACTGTGAGTCGGCCGTGAGGCGCGCTGAAATAGTCCGCGCAGTTGCTATAACGTTGTGTCCCGGATGGAGCAGTGGTTAACGCACCTGTCCAGTAAGCAGGAGGTCCCGAGTCCGAATCTCGGTCTGGTACACATTTTCACTCGTCCCCGCTGATTCCGGGTAATGTCCTAACGCAACTGACAGCAGTCAACCACTTTGTTTTCCTTTCTTCCCCTCTCCGCCTTTACATGTAATGTCCCACAGCTACATCGTGTCTGTTCTTTCGGATTTTGGAAAAATGAGCTTACATTACGTGCACCTTTTCCAAAAGCGTAAGAATCTTTGTGAAAACTGTTACAGCGTAAAGTGAAGCCAGTCGGGAATGACAAGGAAGATAAGGCTGTGAGAAGATATCAGCCAATTGACGGCTAGCCGACCTCACTTCCAGCACAACAACGCTAATGCAGCGCCCCTATGTGGAGAGGACATAAGCGCCGCGTCCGACTAGTGACGGCCAGTTCAGTAGCCTGTTTCAAGACTGCCCACGTGGATAGAAGCTTCAAGATTAGCCACTTCGATAGCAGTTCTGGACAGACTTTTGTCAGTTAGATATAAGCAGTCACTGTGAAGACTGATTATTTCGTATGTCGCCCTTTGCTTGCGTCACACCTGTGTAATTGCCAAAGTTAATTTTCTTATTGTATTAGAACTCATTAATACGAGTTGTTTTATTGTTTATCTAGCGAGCCAAGTAGGCAGGATTCCTATACACAACAGAAAAAGCTGCGAGCTGTTATCGGCATCCGCATTCGAACGTTTGCCCCGTCCACTTTCTGCTTAGTCTCGTCGTCTCAGTAAACCAACATTGTACAATGTTTTGAATAATTTTTTCCAGGTCTTCGTACTAGGAATATGGCTTTGGAGTTGGGACACTGAAATATAATTAACCATACAAGTCTCATAAAATTCATCGTTTGTCCAGTGTCTGAGTGTAGCGACAATTTGTACCATTCGAAAGCGAGCTCTAGAATAATGATTACCGAAGATTATTCGTCATTGTCCATGTTGCCAACTGTTTACTGTACGTTAGATTCTTAATACTGCTGTACTGACGACTATTATTTCGTGACATGGTCGGGGTGCAGAGAAGAAAAGCTGTTTTACATAAAGTCCAGATCGAAATATCTTAACAATCATTGATTACTTATTTCCTCTGAGCAGTCAGCCGTCTTCACACCAGTTCATAAAATGAGTGCAATGTCTAATCACGATATTGAGTGAAGACAAATTTTCTTCAGCATAGCACACGCTTGTGTACTAAAGTAAGCGTGCATAAGCATTTAATCTATGATGACAGTGTGTCTGCATCCGATATTGTGATCATACACCAAACTCATTGCTCTGAACATGATTGATTGCTCATCTGAAACTAGTAATCAGTGTTGAAGTACGGTGATCTGGACTATTGCAGGATTTTATTTAAAAAAAAAAAAAAAAAAAAACATTTAACGGTTGGTATTGAAGACCGTAAATGCTTTCGGTCCTCAGACTACTTCTCTCGAAAAAGAAAGTCGACGAAGTCACTGGAAAAGGAATACAAAGTATATGCACGAAATAGGCCCAAGGTCATTTGACAGAGAACGTAACAGAACTCATCTTCATCCTCCATCTTGATGATGTGCCTACTCACATGTATCTGTATCGTTCTTTCATTTACAGACGTTGATCCCAGCTCATCTCGAGTCTCTGCATTTCACTTTCGATCTTTCCTTGTACATCGTGCTACTTGTCTGAGAAATCTTGTTACGTGTCAGATTTAAAATTTTCCAGGTGAGTTAAATGTTCGAAGAGATTTTGGGATTGCAGCCGGTCGTCGTAAACTTCATTCCACGGTATTTCAACTGGACACCAGCCAGTCATCTCCAGGTGGGTCATCGAAGACTAACGAAGACTAATTATGTTATGTATATACAGCCACAACGGTTGCACGAAATTTTTGTCAGTTACCAATGTTTTCGAGTGCACTAGGGCAATCCTCATCAGAATAAAAAATTACATGAAATACATGTAATCACGCCAAGGTTAAAAACGTCTGAGCGAAAGTGTTCTCGTCAAACATAAATGTCACAGAAATAAAAAACTAAAATGTGAAATCATGTTATACTTTTACATTTTATATTTTTATTCCTGTGACGTTTCTGTTTGATGAGAGCACTTTTGTTCAGAAGTTTCTAACCCTGGTGTGATTGCACGTATGTCATGTAATTTGTTATTCTGGTGAAGATTGCTTAGTGCAGTTGAAACCATGGTCAACTGACAAAAATTTTGTACAACCGATGTGGTTGTGTATACATCTTCTAATTAAACAGCTTACGGTTGCTGGATCGCAGCCAGTCAAAAGGTTTAAAATTTCACTGACGAAGACGTTCTCCGTTCCTCCTTATGTAGCGCGCTGACAGTATTACCACTAATGCGTCAGAGTCGCGGTGAGAGAAGGACCACACCGCTCGAGGTCAGAGGCTTCGCTGGTGGAACTGCAGGGATTAACTGTCTTCGGCGTTGCCACTCGTCGCAGTTATTGGAGTATTCTGGCGTCTTCATCTGGAGCAAATCTCGGAGATGAAGGGATTCGACGCATTATCCAGCTGGTAAGCGCTGTCGCGATTCATTACATTTTCCGCGATGCGTATTTCAACGGATTCTTTCATAATGGAGTCCCAAATAGATGTTTCTGAGGCCAAAATTAAAGTTTTGTCATATTCCCCTGCAGATACAATGTTCCGCAACTGCTGACGTACTGGGTTGCAGAAGATGAGTGCAACGATTATGTTCTGCGCAACGTTCTTCCACTGTGCGTGTTATTTGTCCTAAATAAGTCATACCACACTGGCTAGGTATTTTGTAAATTCCCGCCTTCCGCAATAACAAATTATCCTTCACTGATCCCACTCACTCCGTAATTAAGCCACGAGTGGCCTACCGGGACCATCCGACCGCCGTGTCGTCTTCAGAGGAGGATGCGGACAGGACGGGCGTGGGGCCAGCACGCCGCTCTCTTGAACGAAGCCGCTACTATTCGGTCGAGTAGCTGATACTAAAAGGTATCAGATAGATTATATAATGGTAAGACAGAGATTTAGGAACCAGGTTTTAAATTGTAAGACATTTCCAGGGGCAAACGTGGAGTCTGACCACAATCTATTGGTTATGAAATGTAGATTAAAACTGAGGAAACGGCAAAAAAGAGGGAATTTAAGGAGATGGGACCTGGATAAACTGAAAGAACCAGACGTTGTACAGAGTTTCAGGGAGAGCATAGGGGAACAATTGACAGGAATGGTGGTAAGAAATACAGTAGAAGAAGAATGGGTAGCTTTGAGGGATGAAGTAGTGAAGGCAGCAGAGGATCAAGTAGGTAAAAAGACGAAGACTAGTAGAAATCCTTGGGTAACAGAAGAAATATTGAATTTAATTGATGAAAGGAGAAAATATAAAAATGCAATAAATGAAGCGAGCAAAAGGAATACAAGCGTCTCAAAAATGAGATCGACAGGAAATGCAAAATGGCTAAGCAGGGATGGCTAGAGGACAACTGTAAGGATGTAGAGGCTTATCTCACTAGAGGTAAGATAGATACTGCCTACAGGAAAATTAAAGAGACCTTTGGAGATAAGAGAACCACTTGTATGAACATCAAGAGCTAAGATGGATACCCAGTTCTAAGCAAAGAAGGGAAAGCAGGAATGTGGAACGAGTATACAGACGGTCTATAAAAGGGTGATGTACTTGAGGACAATATTATGGAAATGGAAGAGAATGTAGATGAAGATGAAATGGGATATACGATACTGCGTGAAGAGTTTGGCAGAGCAATGAAAGACCTGAGTCGAAACAAGGCCCCCAGAGTAGACAACATTCCATTAGAACTACTGACGGCGTTGGGAGAGCCAGTCCTGACAAAACTCTACCACCTGGTGAGCAAGATGTATGAAACAGGCGAAATACCCGCAGACTTCAAGAAGAATATAATAATCCCAATCCCAAAGAAAGGAGGTGTTGACAGATGTGAAAATTACCGAACAATCAGTTCAATAAGCCACAGCTGAAAAATACTAACACGAATTCTTTACAGACGAATGGAAAAACTAGTAGAAGCCGACCTCGGGGAAGATCAGTTTGGATTCCGTAGAAATACTGGAACACGAGAGGCAATACTGACCTTATGACTTATCTTAGAAGAAAGATTAATGAAAGGCAAACCTACATTTCTAGCATTTGTAGACTTAGAGAAAGCTTTTGACAATGTTGACTGGAACACTCTCTTTCAAATTCTGAAGGTGGTAGGGGTAACATACAGGGAGCGAAAGGCTACTTACAATTTGTACAGAAATCAGATGGCAGTTATAAGAGTCGAGGGACATGAAAGGGAAGCAGTGGTTGGGAAGGGAGTAAGACAGGGTTGTAGCCTCTCCATGTTATTCAATCTGTATATTGAGCAAGCAGTAAAGGAAACAAAAGAAAAATTTGGAGTAGGTATTAAAATCCGTGGAGAAGAAATAAAAACTTTGAGGTTCGCCGATGACATTGTAATTCTCTCAGAGACAGCAATGGACTTGGAAGAGCAGTTGAATGGAATGGACAGTGTCTTGAGTGGAGTACATAAAATGAACATCAACAAAATCAAAACAAGGATAATGGAATGTAGTCGAATAAAGTCGGGTGATGCTGAGGGAATTAGATTAGGAAATGAGACACTTAAAGTAGTAAAGGAGTTTTGCTATTTAGGAAGTAAAATAACTGATGCTGGTCGAAGTAGAGAGGATATAAAATGTAGACTGGCAATGGCAAGGAAAGCGTTTCTGAAGAAGAGAAATTTGTTAACACCAAGTATAGATTTAAGTGTCAGGAAGTCGTTTCTGAAAGTTTTAGTATGGAGTGTGGCCATGTATGGAAGTGAAACATGGACAATGAATAGTTTAGACAAGAAGAGAATAGAAGATTTCGAAATGTGGTGCTACAAAAGAATGCTGAAGATTAGATCGGTAGATCACATAACTAATGAGGAGGTATTGAACAGAACTGGGGAGAGGAGGAGTTTGTGGCTGGACTTGAGAAGAAGAGGGGACCAGTTGGTAGGACATGTTCTGAGGCATAAGGGATCACAAATTTAGCATTGGAGGACAGCGTGGAGGGTAAAAATCGTAGAGAGAGACCAAGAGATTACACTAAGCAGATTCAGACGGATGTAGGTTGCAGTAAGTACTGGGAGATGAAGAAGCTTGCACAGGATAGAGTAGCATGGAGAGCTGCATCAAACCAGTCTCCGGACTGAAAACCACAACAACAACAACAGTTCCGCAATTGGCATCACGAGGCTGAGTGCACCCCGAAAAATGGCAACCGCGCATGGCCGCCTGGATGGTCACCCATCCAAGTGCCGATCACGCCCGGCAGTGCTTAACTTCTGTGATCTCACGGAAACCGGTGTAAGCACTGCGGCAAGGCTTCACTGATCGCAGCAGGCCTGAAATCTTAGATGGTGGGCGTAAAAGCACTTTCACATAAAAGAGGAAAGAGAGTGTAACAGACATGATACTGGATTTGGGGTGGACATCATTAAAACAAAGGCATTTCTCATTGCGGTGGGATCTTCTCATGAAATTTCAATCACCAATTTTCTCTCCGAATCTAAAAAAAAAAAGTTTTTCTTACACCGACATACATATCGAGAAACGATCATCATAATAAAATAAGGGAAATCAGAGCTCACACAGAAAAATGTAGGTGTTCGATTTTTCAGCGCACTGGTCTAGGTGGAATAGTAGAGAACCATTGTGAAGGTAGTTCGATGAACCCTGTGCCAGGCACTTAAGTGTTATTTGCCAACTATCCATGTAGACGTAGATGTAGATGTAAAAATGGTTCAAATGGCTCTGAGCACTATGGCACTTAACATCTATGGTCATCAGTCCCCTAGAACGTAGAACTACTTAAACCTAACTAACCTAAGGACATCACACAACACGCAGTCATCACGAGGCAGAGATGTAGATGCAGATGCTGCTGCTAATCGTTAGTGTAAATGTGGATAACTTACTGTTTTGAAATTCGGACAAAAGTTATCCAACAATTTATTACTAATAATTACTTAATCTGTACTATACAGCAACAAATATACCCATTTTATAGCTGACTTCAAGCGCTATCAGATAGTATGTCGTATGTAACTGCAGAGTACTTGAAAAAAGTGCCATTGTTACTGTTGTTATATTTTCCCCTACAGGCGTTAATAAATGAGTTAACATTTAATATTAATGATTTTATTGAATTGAATTCATTGCAATTTCGACGCTGTCATCAGATATTTTCATGTGTCTTCCGGAACGTTTTTCAATTTTTTAATTATATATGGTTTTGTTTTGTGCGTAGAGAAAATTTCGCCATGATTCTCATAACCACGCTGCGGCTCAGTTTTAACCCTTTCTGCTGAGCGGAAATCCAGGCGACATCCGTTTTCTGGCTGCTCAGGTACTTGCAAACTTCCACGCTTGGCTTGCTGCAGCCCTTCGGACCGCACAACGGCTTTTCCTTACCATTCTGGCCACACCTACAACTTGCTAGTCATACGTCGCTCATTTAAACCTCTGTACTTAATGTATGTCGCTTCTTAAGAAATAGGCGTCGCCATCTATTGCGTTTTCGAATCCGCATGTAATCTCATAATATCGTGAATTTTAAAAATTTCCCCACCAATTAAATGTTCAAATTTCATGCCTGCAGCGGTGGTCGTTCAATGCATCCTACGATATTTCAACTGGGCACTTGTCAGTCATCCTCAAGTGAGCCATCGATGACTCACCTGAGGATGACTGGCAAGTGCCCAGTTGAAATATCGTAGGATGTATTGAACGGCGACCAGCTAAAAGCCCGAAATTTGTTTGTGCCATTATCACGCAGCATCATGACTAATACAAGAAAAGTACTCTAAATTGTTCTGGGGGTTAAATTTAGATCATGTTGCTCTTCAACTGCACTAATCATGTCAGCGAACTTTATCTGTGTTTTCTCAAGTTATTTATTGAATTACACTGTCGGCGATGTACTAGAATATCCCAGATACTCTGTCGCCACTCCCTCCCTAAGCCAAAAAATATTGGTTACGTTTAAGTAGTAACCACATCGTCGATTTTAGGAACATTAGGTGCTGCATTATAGAAGAAATGTTGGTTACTGGTGGGAGAAAGTTGTTATCTAATGTTTCAGCAGATATGTAAATATCACTGAACATGAGGATGAAATGGAAATAAAGCTAATGTGTCGAATTTGTTGTTAAAACATAATGCACCACGATACACCGTTTTATTTGGGAAAGAAATCTGTTAAATTGCCTCTAACCTAAATCGCTTGATGTCAGTAACTACTTGCCGAATTTTAAGTAAAAAAAGTGTCGATTCATTTACTCTGTAGGAATGTCAGTGTATAGTGGTTGGTCGTAATTACATCAACGCAGTCAGCTTCATTTTACGTATGTCTGAGGATGTTTTGCGCCTGTCCTGGCCAGGTGTCACACTGATCCTGAACGGTATGTGACCTTAATTGATCTACAATTCTGACTCTGGTGATTCAGAATCCCGAAAATTCAATACTACTAAAAAGATATTTCGAAAAATTTGTTTTTGTAACATCTCACATCCGATAAAGAAGGAAAAAGCTAAACATATTTGCGCGAAAAAAATCTGATACAGAGACTTCATGCATCTAGAGGCCCTTGAAAGAAAGACACGTTTCTGTCTTGCAAATTATTCGATTCTTGTTTTGATTGGTTCGTCCAAATCATTAAATTCAAGACTATGAACATAGTGGCAACAAATTCTGTACTCTTATACACGACAAACATTTATTTCAGTGTACCAAAATTGTGTATCACTCTTACTCTAGTTATATTACTTTTTTTAGTTACATCGAGGGAACAGGAAGACATAAAGACGTTGCAGAAGCACTGTGACCCTGAGGATATGGAGCAGGCCGTGATGGATGTGTGTACGCTTCATTGATGACTTTTGTACCACAAAAATTAAAACCAGTATCAGGGGGAAGAAGATGGGACACTTGAAGGCCTCAGAAGAATAGAAAGTCCAAGAACTACACCCTTTTGGTTAGCTAGCTGCCCTGAGCTCGATGTTCTGCGTGTATGTTCCACTAGATTAGGGCTTGAGCCACCTTTCTCTGTGGAATCAGGGAAGGAAACAGTGCGTTACCAGGTTCAAATGGAATCTATGTCTTATGTTCTCACAATAAAGAATGTTTGTTCGTTGTCGTACCAGTCAGTGGTGCAGAATAAAATGTCATTGTTTATGGAAAGGTGAAAGAGCAGGCCAAGATTTCAGGAAGAGGCATCCGGGATTATCTATCCATAAACCTTAAGGTTCTTATTTTTCAAGAGCAAAGAGGCTTAGAGGAAAGGAAGTTAATAATTTCTTCTGAATTCTGGAAGATGAGTTAAAAAAAATTATCCTGCCAATGGCATGGACGAAACTCGTTTGTGAGCCATACAAAGCAAGATTCCTCATATTATTGATCTGGAAGACAAAAGACAGATAGGATCTCTAATATCAGCAGAAAAGGAGTCACTTGTGACTGTCATTACCTGTGTGAGTGCTGCAGGTGGTTTAACTCCTCCCCTTGGAATTTTCACTGGGGAAAACATGAACGAGCAACTGCTAAAGGATAACCCTTCAGGAGCTACTGCTCCATGCCACCGATATGGATGGATCCAGAGTAACACGTTAACTAAATGGTTTCAAAATTTTATCGCTACGAATGCATCAATGAAATCACTTGTTCTGCTCGTACTTAACGGTCATTCTACCCACAAGGCGCAAAATAAACGATATACAGTTAGCCAGAGACAAATACGTCACCACTACTTGCTTGCCACCCCACATCTCGCATAAAATGCAGCCTTTGGATCGGACGTTCATATAGAAACCGGAATCTTACTCCAGTGAGGAAGTAAGATATTTTTTGAGACAAAGTGCATGTCCTTTGATTGTATTTGAGATGAATGAACTCTTTGGTCGAAGGTTCAACGTTGCGACATTGCTGTAAATGGTTTCAGTGTGGGGGAGGGATTTTTCCTGTTAACTGGAATGTTTCGGGCGATGATGGTTTTATTACTAATTCGCAGTTGATCCTAAGTACTCTCAACCATCACAGGATAAAGACCTCTCTGAAGATCCTTAAAGTTCCAAGGAACTGGACCAACTGTTACACAGACAGCAAAGAGCACTGATTTTGTACCTGTCCGCAGGAGTTCAACAGATGGAGATTTAGAACCACTTCTTCAGGCAGCAGTGGACGTAGTTACTGGACCACTTCTTGAGAGTTCCGTAGATTTACGTAGTTATATTCTTTCTTTCCATATTTCAAGCACTCCGTCTTCAGGCCACAAGTGGCCCATCGGGACCATCCGACCGCCGTGTCATCCTCAGTTGAGGATGCGGATAGTAGGGGCATGTGGTCAGCACACCGCTCTCCCGGTCGTTATGATGGTTTTCTTTGACTGGAGCCGCTACTATTCGGTCGAGTAGCTCATCATTTGGCATCACGAGGCTGAGTGCACCCCGAAAAATGGCAACAGCGCATGGCGGCTGGATGGTCACCCATCCAAGTGCCGGCCACGCCCGACAGCGCTTAACTTCGGTGATCTCAAGGGAACCGGTGTATCCACTGCGGCAAGGCCGCTACTCTTTCATATTTCACCACCACTTAAAATAATATCCACTAGGGGATGAAAACAGGGAACAACTGCCATATTTTTTGGATCACCTAGCAAAGAATAACTAGGAAGCTAAGTTTAAAGCAAAGCTAGGTTTCAAAAACTTTAATCAACAGCTCATTAACAGAAAACGAAATAAAAAATGCGGCAATAGTAGTTTTGGTAAGACAAGTAAAGACAAAAGACACAAGAGAGCTTCATATTAGTGAAAAAATCTAAATTAAATGAGAAATTAAAGTTGATTTTGAAGGACGACTTCAGTGAAATCTTTTCAGTCAGGGTAAGACTTTGTATCATCTTTTGTGGCAAATGACAATGACGCTGTGTTTCTTGTTTGTGATGGAAAGGTTTCGAATGACCCGAGAGGAGAAATTTTGGTTTGGTGGATGGTTTTTAAAATGTGGACCAGTCTTGACTCACTGGGGATGACAAGGAATATTAAATCTGTGAATTCTGCAAACAGACTAACGTAAAAGGAATCGCCTTAATAAGGTAACAAATGTTAGTTTTACAGTTTGTTTTCTAGAGTAAGAAGATGTATCATATTTGTTACTGCGTTCAAATATTTTTTTCCATTACTAATATGTAATTCATTTAACTCTTCCGTGGGAAACATGCTTCCCACCTCTGTATGGCGCTACCACCTAGTAAACAGTATAGCGTACTACTTCCAATCGGAAGTTCCCGTCGTTTTTGATTAACCTTCGCGCAGAGGCATTGTATAGCTGAGTATTGCTCTGTAGAGGAGCTTTTCAGTGCTGTTTGCGTGACATTTTATGATTTTTTTCCTCAAAGATATAGTATAAGGTAAATAATTTAGATTTACCCAAATTTATGAAGGAAAACTTAAAACTGGAACGAGAATGCCAGTTTGAAACAAAAGGAACCATTTCTGCAGTAAAACTGATGGATAACCGGCCAGCCATTTTCCTGTCCTCAGTTCATGACCCATGAGAAACATCCAGAGTGGAAAGGAAAAACAAGGATGGTACTAGTACAGAGATTTCTTGTCCTGAAGTTGTGGCAGAATAAAACTAAATAATGGGTGGTGTCGGTAAGTTTGATCAATTATGAGAAAGGTATGCTACTGGCAGACGTTCTGTAAAATGCTGGCACAGAATATTTTATTTCTTGGTGGACGTTGCTGCAATGAACTGTTTTATCCTGTGGGAAATAACTAAAAGAGAAAGTGGACAGCAAGATCAGCTCACATACTGGAACCATCTAGCCAGACAATTGATCGCTGGCTTCTCATCCCATAAAAGGCGTGGACAAAAACCTTTCTGGCAAAAAGGGGTAAAGTACCTGAACATTTTCGTCATGGGGCTTTGGGGAGCATCAACCCATTTTAGGAGAAACCTACTGGACGTGCCGTTATTGTAGTACCAAAGCTGCGGAAAAGAGCACTCGCTGTGTTTGTACATATTGCCAAACACCACTTCGCATAGACCCATGTTTCAGAAAATTTCATTGGAAGTAATTGTGATCAATCACTGTAACAAGAGAAGTAAATTTATCAAATAAATATGACATATTGAAAAAGTTTTTTTTTGTCATTTAACTCCAAGGAAGGGCAGTGGGAAGAATACTTCCCACCTTGCTGTGTGACCTCACTTTCACAGTTGGAGCGAATTTGATATTCTGTATGATAAATATACCTATCTGTTAACTACTATCTGCTCTCCATTCATTAAAAAACTGCTTAATAATTCTGTCCACGAAAGGGTTAATGATTTAAGTTACACACAGTCTTAGAATTGTTTTTCGTATACAATAAAAACGTTTTTACTCAAGGTTACATGATCACGTAAATTTTAACACTTTATTCCGTATTTCTCGGCTATCCTATATTACCCTCGAACCACAACTCTTAAAAAAAAATTCCTTTTCAATGGAAAGTTTTATGCATTTTATTACGTGGAATATAAGCACTTCTTGAGAAATAGTTAAAGTTATTGATAATCTGTGTTTAAGAGCTAAGAACGAGCGCTATTTGGAGATACAATAACAACAGTAAAGTGTATCCCATAATACCCGAAGCTCCTATAAGTTAGCCTCCAAGTGGCACGTAGCACGGCAGTCATAATACAGAGCCAGTGCACGTGGCTATCTTCTGGAATTCCTAAGTTCAGGTAGCCCATATTTGTTCTCTGTAAACATTGGAAAGAAATTTCGAAATACTCTCTGAGCTGTGATTATCAGGAAACATAATGATAAGATTAGTGGGAAGATTCCGGGTAACTGTTCTTATCTCAAGATTCATTATATGGAAGTCATGCACATAAAAGCCTTCCAACAACTTTTGTTATATCTGCGAAATCTCATAAGAGCAATGACCCTTGACAACTAACCAGGTTTATGGAAATGCTATCCAGCAAAGATATTATTAGGCGTCACAGAATCTTCAATACGCTTTGTATCGAGAAGCTGAGGCATGCCCTCTCTGGCGAACATTACATACAGTTATTTATGCCTTGTTTCAGTGGAAGAGGCATTTTCATTGGCATCTGCAATCTGTGTTACACTGTGTACAGCTTCCAGATCAAACCCAGTTCCCTGGATAATTTGACACACGCAAGTAGAAAAGAATGTAATTATATTTTCGTTCTGTCTCTTGAAAGGATATTCTGTCTGCGAATCGCAAAAAAGAAATCTGTGGTTCTGCTCTGTGTAATGAGGATACGTGCTGGAAGTATGTAAACTTCATTGGTGTGTAGACTTTTGTACCATAAAAATTTAATCAGTATTTTACTGAGATGACTTGCTACAGCTGTCAGAAAGTTTAGTACTGCATTTTAGCCAGCTGTTGTACGAATTACTCTTTATCGTTTTCGATCGTCGTGACAACCATCATAGGAAGACTATCAACAAAAATTAAGTATGGGCAGTACAGATAATATCAAGTAAGTAACAAAGAGTTACCAAATTATGTGAAAGTAGTCACAAAAAGAATACATCAGATAAATAAGAAATACATTCTCCTTTAGCTGAATCAAAACTCCTCAAAGTTACAATACACTGTGACACACGACAGCATAAAATTGGCTTCATAGTACGTCGCAACTGAATATGAAAGAAATAGCACTGACCTCATTTGAACAGAGAACAGCAGTGATCACATGTACGAACTTCAAAGAATACAATGCAAAATAAATCCTGTCATATTCAGTATAATTTATATACATAGATATACTCTGTCAGCAATTGAACGGGTGGAAAAATATAGGTACCTCTTAAATGTGATCGTTTTACAATGTATCGATGTTGTCAACATTGAAGACATACATTATTCATGGTAAAGCAAAAAAATTATAACTCAAACAGTGATATTTACATGCACTTAGCTTACATCTCATAAAGCTGTAGCTTCCACCAACAAGTCTGTAATGTTTTGTAAATTATAAATTCCTAGACAAAAACTTAGTAAATTCAGTAATAACTAGCACAGACATCAAGAAAATACATTATTTATATATCCTTGCTATTATGAGCTTACGTCAAAAATAAATAGGTAAGTACCAGTTACAAATAATTTAATCATATTCTAAGTATAATACAATATGTAAAGACACATGAACCTACCTGTATTTCTGTTAATGCTGAAGAAGTTTAGTTTTAACAAAGAATTAAGAGAATTTTAATTAACAATTTAAGAATTTTAATTAACAAAGAAATTTCATTATTATGCAACTGAAACTTAAAGTGCTAATCGGTAGTTATATAAACTAAGGTATGGTTACATTTAAAACGTCGACCAATCCAAATCTCCGTGTACTGATGACTTAAACGCTGAGTACCATACAACATAAATAAGTAATCTGCAGAAACTGTTGTATATGTTGCCAAATACAAAAGCAATAGTCTTGCATAACATTTGTGTTATGCTATTACCCTGGCTCAATGTAACCCTGGACAATGTCAAGAATACAAGTTTTTTCTATTACGTAAACGTTGGTACATTGGTAAGACAACAAACACCTATATAAATATATCAGAACATAATGTTCACTCGAAACATAAGTGCATAAATAATACAATTGTAAAAACAAAGCTGGATTCTGTTATAGAATGAATCTAAACCACAGGAAATATTTAATCTCATGTTCCTTCTATGTACCATCATTTTTTTGATTCGTATTGATCCTGACTGCATACACATTTTCCACATCCTGGTGTAATGGTACCTTCAAGTATATGTTTATCTTCTGTCTCTTCGCTGAGATATTTTTGCTGCTGAAAAAGGACATTTGTATAATCTTTTATCTTTGGTGACAGCTGACGATCTGCTTTGAAGAAACCATATTTTTATTGTTTACCGTCGCTCAACTATCGGCAGTTTTTGTGTTTACTAGCATAGGTACGATGATCAGGTCCTATTTACATTTCGTGTACCTTATTAGTAGAATTTGTAGTTTTTATTTACTACATAAACCGAAAACTGTGTGATCCTTTAGAGCACCGTCTGGTCATGTGTGCTCTTTTCGTGTGCTGCTACACAAGAATAGCTTGTTGCTTTCTTAGATTTTTTTTTTCGCTATGTTTTACTGGCTTTGCCAACCTAGTTGCTTAAATGTCTGGCTTCTGTTAGTGTTAGCGTGATTCTCATTGTTATAAATGTGATACCAAAGAAAAGTACCACATTTCAACCATCTACAATACTAACAGGTGAGGAAATTGTTGCAAGCTCTTCTCGAACATTTACAAGAGACAATGACGTTATGGAAGCAGAAGATGATGAAGACGATGACAATGAAGCAAGTGCTGCTAATAATACTGTAATTAGAGGTTTTGGCGCAGTTTTTGAAATAGCTTTAGGCTTTGATTCCATTCATAAAAGAGACTCAATAGAACGTGCGCCGGTGGAACTCGAAATCAGTTTACCCAAAACTATAGAGAAATGCAAAAATGAAATGACAATTTTTTCTTAAATGAAAATCCTCACAAAAATCGAAAGGTTCCGTAGACTGAAATTGACAGAAGGTGGAGCGAACTAAGATGACTCAATCATTTTCTTCAAAGAGAGAAGCTTGTTGAAACATTAAAACCCAGTGAAATCTGTATAACATGATTAAAAGTTGTGCTATATTGCAGATTAAAAGGCTCTATTCTTGCCTTGGACATCTATCAAGAAAGAAATGAATCCCAGGAGAGCGAATTTGAAAATTATGCATTACGAGAAAAGGTAGTTTGAAGTCGATCAAATACGTCTTGGGGTAGAAAAAGGAAACGGTACTTTGTCAACTATTTTGCTGACTTTGCCCTGCTTGTAAGCTAAAAACAAAAACAGACGTTGGCTTGTGGCATAATTACGACTAATAGAAAGGGTTTCCCATGAGTCCATTCGCTTCCTAAGGAAATTAGAAGAGGTAACTTTGATTATAGATTGTCATTCTCTGAGATTGGAACATTTTTCTGGAAAGTCAAAACTGTGTGTCAGCTTTCCAAGTATTATGTAACAGAAGTAGTTTCTATGTGCTGAAAACAGAAGCGTGGTTTTAAAATCAACAGTCAGTGATCTTGTGATGGACTGAAATTGTAATATGGGAGACGTGAACCATGCCAGCAGAATTGTATCTGTTCACGGGCTGGGAAAAAGATCCAAAAAGCATCTATGAATTCTACAATGAAAGCTTTCACGACCGGATGTTTCAGCTGCCGAGAATTCTTCCCGATTGTATGGCCGTGGTCCATGGAACTCTTCTATCCCTGAAGTTTCGTCCAAAGCTTCGCTGGACATCTTCGGACGTGCTCCTGGTTGTGCTGAGTCTTGCCGACTGACGAGTCGGACGTCGAAGAACGGCCTAAATACCGTGGAAGGTGGGCGTGGTCTGGATTTCACGTGATAGCAGAGATGAACCTTGTCAAGGATAAAATATAACTATCGATCATAGTAAGTCAAAGAAAAAAACTTCTCATCCAATCTTTGGCACCACTCTCCATATGTCCCTGAGTTTCATAGCTTCTTCTTTTCTGTCAAAATTGTCACCATGTTTATATATTTCGAAGGCTTCAAAATGGTTCAAATGGCTCTGAGCACTATGGGACTCAACTGCTGTGGTCATCAGTCCCCTAGAACTTAGAGCTACTTAAACCTAACTAACCTAAGGACATCACACACATCCATGCCCGAGGCAGCATTCGAACCTGCGACCGTAGCAGTCGTACGGTTCCAGACTGCGCGCTAGAACCGCGAGACCACCGCGGCCGGCTCGAAGGCTTCTCTATACAGCCGTGGATAATAGTTCGTCATAGTACATATAACTTCAGTTTCCGAAAATATCACTACGTGATCACCTGACTGAAGAGCACGTTCCGCCACAGCTGACTTGTCTGTTTTTCCTAGTCGGCAAAGACTTTTATGTTCCTTCAACCCTGTATTCATACTTCTCTTTGTAGTTCCAATGTAGACCCAACTACATGTGCACGGAATCTTGTATACACCACTTGCAGACAAAGAGGGACGCTTATCCTTAATGGAACGAGGTGCTTGGCCTATTTTATTATTTGGTCTGAAAATTGGTCGAATGTTATTTTTCCTTAAAATCTTGCCGATCTGATCCGTTACATTTTTGATAAAAGGTAGAGATATCGTGCTCTTCCATCACTGTGTCTTATCATTGTCCTTAGGCCTCCTGTTATTCCGTCGCAAAACTTATTTCCTTACTAGAGTACCCATTCTTCTCAAAAGCCTGCTTTAGATGTTTTAACTCGGCGTCCAGGTATTCCGGCGCACAAATCCTTTTAGCTCTGTCCACTAGACTTTTAGTTACACCTCTTTTCTGTTGTGGATGATGTTTGGAATCCTTATGCAAGTACCTGTCGATATGTGTAACCTTCTCGAAAGACTTTATGTTTCAAGTTGCCATGAGTTTGTGTCATAATGAAGACATCCAAGAAGGGTATTCCATTGTCTTTCCCCATTTCCATGGTAAACTGGGTTTTAGGATTTATGCTGATAAATAACAAAAGAATTCCTCTAAAGCTTTTTTGCCATGTGACCAAACCACAAATGTATCATCCAAGTATCGATACCACTGACGTGGTTTCTTATTCGCTTTTTCCAGAGCTAATTGTTCGAACGACACACCAAGTAGGATTGCTCTGACATTGTTAATCCTTCAGATGCTATAGGAAAAATATTTTTGTACTTGAGCGTTATGTTCCATAATACGAGGTGCATTCAAATTCTAAGGCCTCAGATTTTTTTCTAATTAACTACTCACCCGAAATCGATGAAACTGGCGTTACTTCTCGACGTAATCGCCCTGCAGACGTACACATTTTTTACAACGCTGACGCCATGATTCCATGGCAGCGGCGAAGGCTTCCTTAGGAGTCTGTTTGACCACTGGAGAATCGCCGAGGCAATAGCAGCACGGCTGGTGAATGTGCGGCCACGAAGAGTGTCTTTCATTGTTGAAAAAGCCAAAAGTCACTAGGAGCCAGGTCAGGTGAGTAGGGAGCATGAGGAATCACTTCAAAGTTGTTATCACGAAGAAACTGTTGCGTAACGTTAGCTCGATGTGCGGGTGCGTTGTCTTGGTGAAACAGCACACGCGCAGCCCTTCCCGGACGTTTTTGTTGCAGTGCATGAAGGAATTTGCTCTTCAAAACATTTTCGTAGGATTCACCAGTTACCGTAGTGCCCTTTGGAATGCAATGGGTAAGGATTACGCCCTCGCTGTCCCAGAACATGGACACCATCATTTTTTCAGCACTGGCGGTTACCCGAAATTTTTTTTGTGGCGGTGAATCTGTGTGCTTTCATTGAGCTGACTGGTGCTTTGTTTCTGGATTGAAAAATGGCATCCATGTCTCATCCATTGTCACAACCGGCGAAAAGAAAGTCCCATTCATGCTGTCGTTGTGCGACAACATTGCTTGGCAACATGCCACACGGGCAGACATGTGGTCGTCCGGCAGCATTCGTGGCACCCACCTGGATGACACTTTTCGCATTTTCAGGTCGTCATGCAGGACTGTGTGCACAGAACCCACAGAAATGCCAACTCTGGAGGCGATCTGTTCAACAGTCATTCGGCGATCCCCCAAAACAATTCTCTCCACTTTCTCGATCATGTCGTCAGACCGGCTTGTGAGAGCCCAAGGTTGTTTCGGTATGTTGTCACACGATGTTCTGCCTTCATTAAACTGTCGCACCCATGAACTCACTTTCGACACATCCATAAATCCATCACCACATGTCTCCTTCAAGTGTCGATGTATTTCAATTGGTTTCACACCACGCAAATTCAGAAAACGAATGATTGCACGCTGTTCAAGTAAGGAAAACGTCACCTTTTTAAGTGTTTAAAAGGTACTGTCATCTCTGGCACGTATTGACAATGAACGCGGCCTCATTTTAAAACAATGCGCATGTTTCTATCTCTTTCCAGTCTGGAGAAAAAAAATCGGAGGCCTCAGAACTTGAATGCAACTCGTAAGTATACGGGTATGTCAATTGTACACTTGTGTACCGAGAACTGAGTTCCAATAACGTCTCTATAAATACAGCCCTTAAAAATAGACCATAGCAGTGGAAAAACATATATACTATAGGTTTCAATTAAGAAACGCTAATACTTGACCTCTCCCATTAAGCCAGAAACTTAGCAAGCCACATTTTGTAGCATTCTAATGAACTTGAACTGTAGGATGAATTGGCTCTGTAGTATTCGTTATATTTCGATTGGGTATCGAAGTTTTTCATGGCGTTATGTGACCAGTCTGACGATTAACTTGTGTAAAACAAGTAACAGATAGTCAAATTAAATTTTAATAAATTAATCCCCACTGGATAAAGAAATGTGAATCAGTACTAGTGACAGCAGAAATTTAACTACTTAGATTTTAATTTCCTACTCCAGATTGCATGTGTGGCTAAATGAGACGGCACTGCGGAGGTAGACCGAACGTCAGTGAGGGTGAGAGATGCAGTATAGGTCGTGGAACCCCATCAATTCCGCCCAGCACCACTCACACAATCGCCGATCGTTTCCCTGTGTGAAGGGAAATGCGACGTCGGTGAAATCTCCCAGAGCAGTGTTTTTATGAGCGGGGGATAGAAGCCACACTAGCACAGTTGGCACCTTGCACCAGGCCTGAAGCATTACCCGAATACATCTCAGGAATCTGCAGGGCAATAGAATTTGTTTTTAACAAGCTGTGTCGGTGAGGTGCATGTCGCCTAATGGCTACAATCAAAGAACTGCTTTTGTAGAAGGAAACAACTGGGCTGTTAAGGTAAATTGAAAGAACAGTTAAATGGTTCAAATGGCTCTAAACCCTATGGGACTTAACATCTGAGGTCATCAGTCCCCTAGACTTACAACAACTTAAACCTAACTAACCTAATGACATCACACACATCAATGCCCGAAGCAGGATTCGAACCTGCGACCGTAGCAGCAGCGTAGTTCCGGACTGAAGGGCCTAGAACCGCTCAGCCACAGCGGCCGGTGAAAGAACGGTTAAAGAAACCAAGAGAGCTGCTGTTAGCTCACATAAATGATCTAGGAGTGGAAGTAGAGAGTGTGACTGCGATTACAGAATCTAACCGAATTAACCAGCGCGAGATTTTTGAAAAGATAAGACCGTATTAGCTTAAGTCCTTTAGTTATAGGCCCAACCGGTTACGCAGCATTTTTGCTGCATCATCAGATGTATCCTGATATGCTACCTGTGTAGTACACAATCCCATGCACTTTCTGACTGTTCATGATTATATGTGGTCTGTGCTTTGATAGCAATCAAAGCATATGGGTACCCCAGTAGCTCACCAGATACTGTTAACACATGGTATCACGGGAGCGTTCTATGTTATTTTATTTTCGACGTCCACTACTTAGAAAAAAATTGCTGATTTTCAACGCTGGGTCATCCCATTCCCTTTTTTCGATCTGAACATCACTTGATTTTATTGCACCTTATGTCAAAGTATGTTGCGTACGTTTTGGAGCCTATTGGCTAACAAGTTTGTTAGTTAACTACCTGAAATTTCGGTAACGAAGGGAGGTCAGTGTATTCCAAGACAAATGTTTTCAGTGAGTACTTACAAGAATCAGAGGTCAATGTTTTCCTTGTTGGGAGCTCTCTGCACATAGTCACTTACACACTTCCATGACTCTTTGAAACTTCTGCATGTCCGAGACATGAGGTTCTAATCAATGTGAATTGAACACAGACGTGGAGACGAATTCTTTGTGACTTGCCAATTACTGACCGTTGCAGACACCATTTGCAAATCCTAAGTACGGTGAGGCACAGCTATAACGGCAAAACCGAAACTGTAGCGGGAGGTGAAGTTATTGTAACAATTTTAAGTAATTACAGTCTTTATGTCGCAGATTTATTAGCGGTTAGAACTTCAACAGTCTTTCAACTCCGGTAGAAGATGCACAGGCATATTCTTCTGAAGTATTTTCGATGTCTATGTACTAACTTACGAAAATCGCTGTGCGCCTTCTGCAGACATACATGTTTGGTTGTGAAACGCATTAACTTTGAACAGTCATTCCAGATTCTTTATTGTAGCTTGCCAATTCGTTTGTTTATTGATTTCCAGTTTTTATTAAATTCCTTAACTGTGAGCTGTAATTACTAGCAAATAATAAACTTGGTTGATTGTGATTTAGCTGTCAGATGCATTTCTTAATCATTGATTTGATGAATGATAATTTACTTGTATCACACATTGCAGGACCAAATAAATTTACTTAATTAAAACATCCATTTAGAGAACCCCATCCACTCAACAGCGTACACTTACAAGAGCTCACCTACGTTTATCTGTCTCTAATAGTGCCCCCATACGTCTATGCAACAGTAGTAGTGAATTACGTATACTTTTAATTTTCTTAGTCGATCATCGACGTCTGTAAGTGCGACTTGATGATTTATTTTGATGTTAATTTATCTCTGTGGTTACACGTTAAATTATTTTCCCTTCACGTTTCTTCATATTTAGATTATTATTGCTGCGATAGTCCTTCTTTCATTGGTTTCAATCGTTGTCATGTGTACACATTACACTCAGAGCTACTGGACCCACATACGCGTTTGACTGTGCAACTGAGACCTGCCGTACTTGGCAGAGAATTGCGTTCCTCCGAACTCTTCAACCTATGCTTTTTGACGTCACCTGTTTACTTGGCACCCGAGAAACATTCATTACTTGTGTTATTGCCGACAAGTGAGACTGAAGGTCAACAATGACAGGATTGGCCAGCATCGTAGCAAAAACATGTTGTGACGGGAAAGAATAAGGAAAAACTTTTCATTTCCTTAATAGAATAAACTCTTTGATAGATAAATAATGTTTAGAAAGAACGTCAGTGAACAGTGAGCTTTTGTATTCTATAGCAGGTATCATTTAAGAGACCCTGAAGTTATAGTCAATTGGAAAAGAGCCTCTTGCCGTGTTCAAGATTACTAACGTTATAAGGAGGGGGGGAGAAGAAATGATGTTTCTTCAGATTTATAGTGGCCTGATAATCCTGCTCTTTATCTCAGCATGGTAATGGGATGAACTATATACTCATTCAGTGTTGTTACTTATGAAATGCTGCTGAAGATCAGAAGAAATTTGTCAGTATCTGAGATAAGACAGATGTGGTTTCAGAAAAGGCAAAGTTGCTCCATAGACATAAGGGGGCACTATTAAAGACAGATAACTGTAGGTGAGCTCTTGTAAGTGGATGGGGTTCTTTAAATGGAAGCTTTGAATAAGTAAATTTCTTTGGTCCAGCAATGTGCGATACAAGTAAATTGTCATTCATCAAATCAATGATTAAGGAATTTATCTGACGACTAAATCATTATTAACCAAGTTTGTTAGTTGCAAGTAATCAGATCTCACAGTTAAGGAATTTAATAAAAACTGGAAATCAATAAACAAATGAACTGGCAAACTACAAAGACACTTCAAGAGACGAACTTAAGATTCAGGACAACTGAAACGAGATGATTCGTTTTGTAAGAAAAACCGTCTTTTCCTTGCTGCAATATATTTTCATTTCTTCCAGATGCATTTCGTCTTTTACTTTAAGGCATTTTAATGGTTTCCCGAATGATAGAACTTTGTTTTGATACGCGACATTTGTAGATTATAAAATAGCTCACACCTTTTTTTACGTAAATAATTGATTGCTTACATTTTTCAAGATTCCAGCTAATATCTGCGTTTCCTCTCGTCTGGCTCATGCTGGAGGTCACGCTGTAACATTTTAGGAAACACAAGCTCATTTTGACGCTACTAACTCTTTTCTCCTTCGCAATTTTCGTGTTCTTTACGCTAATTGCTGTGTGACACTATTATACTTCTGTCACTAGCTGCAGATATTTAACCAAAATCTGTAATTTAAAGTAGTAGCTAATGTACGTGTTGCCAAACTAACGAAGTATATGTTTGTGGAGCATTCTTCTGTCTTAAACAAACAAAATAGGAAGCTACATGAAGTGAACACGCAGTAGTTACGACTTTGAA
Organism: Schistocerca gregaria; assembly: GCF_023897955.1. Classification (NCBI taxonomy): domain Eukaryota; kingdom Metazoa; phylum Arthropoda; class Insecta; order Orthoptera; family Acrididae; genus Schistocerca; species Schistocerca gregaria. Next base: position 639,216,918 of record NC_064922.1, on the reverse strand, counting down.
ACATGGATGCGTTAAAGTATCTACAGCTATTGACAGAAGAGTAATAGTGCCCCGTAGTAGTTAGCGTAAAAGACCATGGAAACTGTGAAGACGAAATAAGTCCGTAATGTGAAAATGTGCTTGTATTTCGTAAGGGAAGCTATAGTGCGACTTCCAGCATGTCACCAGATGAGAGAAAACGCACATACCAGCTTAAAACTCGAATAACTGTAAGTAATAATGTTTTTACTTAAAAAATAAGGCATGAACTTCTTATAATCAGCAAATATCACAAATCACAACAAATCTGTATCAGTTTAGATTCCAGTGAAAATGTCAAGAAAAAGGCGCTTTCTCTTTACATAAAGATTTTCCTATGTTCGCTGAAGATAATGACCATGCAAACAAAGTTGGGGAAGCAAGTTGAATAGGAGACCATACGCAGGCCTGCTTCAACTAATCTCCAGAACATGTTCAGTAGAACAACTAGGAATGAAGTAAGTAGGAGGAGAAGAGGGAAAATTGCAGTTTAATGTCCCTTCGACAAAGCGTTCATTGGAGACAGATCATAGCTCAGATAGTAAAAGCAAAGCGGCCATGCCGTTTTCTTTAGAACCTCCCCGGTATCTGCGTTACGCGATTAGGAAAATCACGGGAAACCTAGATCTGGATGACCGGATGTGGATTTGAACCGTCATCCTCCAAAATGTGCTACTATAGGGCCATGTCGCTCGGTAAACGAAAAGAATAGGAGTAAAATGGAGAGGTAAAAGTATATGTGAGAACACTAACGTTCTTGGTACCTTTCGCTGACGGAACCTGCTCCTTTGAATAGTCTAATAATAGCACCCCTTGTTGCAAATTTTCGGCAGGTCCCACATTCGCGTGACAGCTTTAGGAGCTCCTGTACGATCCCTTCGTTTCACCTGACGACGTACAGCACCCCGGCAAGACCAGAGACACAACTTCAAAATGCAATATGCAATATTTTATAAAAACCGTCTTAAATAATTCTAGAAAAGCTATGCCGATATACTATAAGCTTCTTTTAAATTTCAGGTAAGCATTTTCGACAGTAACTTCCATCATATTCCATACGCAGTACTGTAGACATGTAGTACTTTTCTCGTAGAATATGAAGTGTTAACTGGTAATAATTTATTACTTCTTAGAATTGAGTCATTTTTCTTACTTTTCTAAAGATTTATTGTTTTTATTATGATCCCTTATTTAATACTTCAGCCATTTTTCCACCCCAAATAATACATATATTTTTTACTAACTGTAATATATCACGACATCCTGAAGACCGTGAGGCAAAAAACTAGTACTTAAGTTAGAATAATAAATTAAGAACAATGTTAAACTACTTTACTAGAAAAATACAAAACGGGACGGGATGTCAATCCTAAGTTCCCGGGTTCGATTCCCGGCTGGGTCGGAGATTTCCTCCGCTCAGGGACTGGGTGTTGTGTTGTCCTAATCATCATCATTTCATCCCCATCGACGCGCAGGTCGCCGAAGTGGCATCAACTCGAAAGACCTGCACCAGGCGAACGGTCTACCCGACGAGAGGCCCTAGCCATACGACGTTTCATTTCATTTCACTTAAGGAACATAATTTACTATAATATAGTTGGTTTAGATTATGTAGGAGCACTTTTCCCAAGAAAAATGATTCAGTATTAACTTTCTTTACTGCAGAACATGCAATTTTTTTCTTATATGTCGCAACACAGGGAATTTCGTAATATTTACAGAAACTGTAATCGTCAACACAGTGTGTGTTCCTCCAGACATCCATGCATGGCTCAAGGACACGGTAATGTACGATACACACATTCTAAGAACATAGACATTTTAATAGAAACAACGATCTTAAAAAATAGGTTCAGTTTATCTCATACATGAACTGTGTCACTGCTCAGAATGTGCCGCTTTTGTTGAAGACCCATTCATACCTGCCAGTGGCAAACGGGGGGAGACATTGTTCTTGCTGTGGCAAATCATGAAGTAGCTTACAAAGAAAATGACACAACTGCCCTGTAGTAGACAAACTGCGAGATACAGATGTGACGTTTTTCGTGAATGGTGGAGAACTTCACATGCATTTTTCAGTGACATAACTAACATGGGCATTTTATGACTTGCCACTTTCTTTGACGGGCTGCGATGTAGGAAACTTGTCAAAACATTGTACTGAGATGGCATTACTGTTTGTCTTGTAGTCTGAACAAAAATCTATGAAATAAAACACTGGTTAAACATTAATAAAATATCGAAATAGTTCAGTAGAGATCAATTTCTTTAGTAATGGAGATGCGATAAGGGCGAGAGATGAAGAAAGTTATCCACTTTTCTTTTATATGTAACATGGCTATCTGAAACGATAACGAATGACACATAGGGGATAAAGCTACGAATAATATATGAATAAATGTAATTTGCTTTGGCGTCAATTAAGTATTCTCAGAAGGATATGAATTTCACGTGGTAATTCAAAACTTCGAGACACAGTAGAGTGGGCCTGGAGGAACGAATTGAAGATAGGAAACATGCACAGAAACTTCCACTAACGGTGACAAAGCGTAGCGCAAATGTGGTGACGAGTGCCCACCGATTTACTCTACTCTTGCAAGACTTACCGCTGTTTTCAGCAGTGAATATTGCCCCAGTCGGTGAGGATCCATTAATAACGATGCAAATTCGAAGAACTTGACAGTTATCTTTAATGCAACGGTAAGAAAAAAATTAAACTCTGTAGGTGGCTAAAACACCTTATTTTTTATTTAAAAAGTAAAGTAACGTAATTAAACAGACATAACTACAGCTAACACCAAAAGTGTCTGCCGCCAGTAATACAGCACGCCAGAGACCTGCGTATCATCAACTGGCTGACCCGTTTGCACGAAGGTCAGTAACGTTCTTACAGGCCACTGATCTAACATGATGAATTTAGTTTTTTAGGGAAATTTGAGGAGTGGTCTTTATGAAACCCACTACAAGACTACAGAATAAGAACGCACACAGCACATGAAATTAGCTTTATTCCTAGCAGCAAATAGCAAAAAATGCATCTAATCGTTCAGTAGATCTCTCCTTTAGCGCTATGTAAGCCTCGGATTCTTTGAGAGTGTTTTGATAAGAAAAACCAGACATAGTAAATGTCTGTACATTTTTATAGATAACTGATTTCAATCCCTGGAATCGCGTATCTTCAGTTATTAAGGGATAAGAATGGAAAGTAAGTTAAACTCCATACAAAAATAAAACATAATTCACAGTGCAACGTAAACAACAGAAGAAATGTGAGGTATACAAATACCAGATAACGTGAAAAAGCAATTTACAGATGTGACAAAAAGAATAGCAGCAGAAAATGGTACAATGAGAGCAGGGCTCGTTATGAGTAGAGATGCACGACAAAAAGAGTACTCCTGTGTACATTTACATGATAGGATTATAATCACCAGAATCGACAGCAGTACAATGGCAATAACAGTATTTCCGGTATACATGTCGGCATGGAAAGCGGAAGATGGGGAGGGAGGGTTTCAGGGAAAGAGAGAGAGAGAGAGAGAGAGAGAGAGAGAGAGAGAGAGTATATGAGGGGACTAAAGGGGTAATTCATTATATAAAGCGTGATGGAAGTCTAATAACCGTGTAATCGTGTGAGACGGGAAGACAATAGCAGAGAAAGAAATGAAGGTGGTTGCGAAAGAGTAGAGGGTCGTCATTGCGAATAAGATAGGTGAATGTTTTCCGGGGGCTACGATATAGATTTCGGCAGTAATACAAAATACACAGTTCAGGAATCAGAAGAGGAGAAGTGTACGCTGAAAAGGCCTGGAGTCATGGGGAGATATGAACTTGATCTTTTATATTCAGGCATACAGTCCAGTCCAGCTATTGCATAGAAATGCGTACCTGGAAATATATTAAGACCACAGTTTTTTAAGAGAATTGCCTGGAAGAACAAATGTATAATGAAGTGACATAATAAGATATTGACGAATGATCAGGTGGGTTTAAAATTTTCTGAAGCCGTTGACACTACGACAGTGAACACCATAATAGGCAGTTCTGCTGAAGAAGAAGATCTCTAAGAAGCCTAATGGCAGAAAATGTACAAAGATACACATATACAAAGAAGGGTTTTGTCAAGAAACCTCATTAACAGGAACTACGTAAACCGATACGCGAAAGAAGTAAATAAAAAATGTTCAAAACAAGAAAGGATTGCAGCATTGTAAGTCACTTAGGAATGAAATTGGTAGGTAGTGTCGAGAACCTAAATCGAAACAGCTTCATTAACAAGATGAAGACTAGGAACTGTTGGAAGGACACATTCAGCGCACTGGAAAGTCAAAACACTTTTATGTCAGATTAAAAGTAAGGAAATTAACGTTTATACACAAAACGCAGAAGAGAAAGAGAACTTAGATCTGCGTCTATATGATTACTCCGCAATTCACATTGGAGTGCCTGGCAGAGGGTTCATCGAACCACCTTCAAACTATCTCCCCACCATTCCACTCTGTAACAGCACTTGGGCAAAATGAACTCTGGAATATTTCTGTACGAGCTCTGATTCCTCTTATTTTATTACTATGATCATTTTTCCCTATGTGGGCTGGCAACAATAAACTATTTTCACGTTTGATGGAGAAAGTTAGTGATTGAAATTTCGTGAAAAGATCTCGGCAGCAAAGAAAAATGCTTTTGTTTTAATAATTGCCACCCCAGATGACATATCACTCCCGTTGCACTCTCCTCGCTATGTCCCGATCACATAAAACGAGCGGATCTTCTTTGAACTTTTCTTGTGTCCACCTTCGGTCTTATCTGTTAAGGATCCCATACCGCGCAGGAGCACTGTAGCGCAAGACGGACAAGCATAGTGTAGGCAGTCTCTCTAGAAGATCTGTTGCACCTTCTAAATGTTCTGCCATTAAAACACAGCGTTTCATTTGCCTTCCCTACTGCATCATCTGTGTGATCCCTCCCATTTAAGTTATTCGTATTTGTAATCCGTAGGTATTTGGCTGAACTGACAGTCTTTAAATTTGAATAATTTACTATGTAACCGAATTTTGATCAGAATTCCTGTCGCGCTTATGTGGATGACTTCGTACTTTTCCTTATTCAGTGTCAGCTGCCACTTTTCACACCATACAGATATCATGTCCAAGTAATTTTAAAGTTGATCTTCTGATGACTTTACTAGATGGTGAATGAAATAGTTTATATGTAGATGAGGAACAGTAGAGAACCTATAACACTTCCTTTTGGAGCACCGGATCTCATTTCTTTTTTAACCTACAATTTTTGGTCGATTACTACCTACAGTGAACTCTCTGATAGGAAATCAGGAATCTGGAATTTGTGGACAGAGTACATTGTTTGGCTTTAAGAGGAGCAGAAAGTATGTGTTACCGTGATAAAAGAAGAAACGGCTGTAGGTTTGGAAGACATACGGGATGCAGAATTAAAGTCAGAGCCTGAGAAGGGTTGGAAGACTTAAGAACAAACAAGATTGGCAGGACGGACAAAAAGTTTCCGAAATTTCTGAGCTTATTGCAGGAAGTGGCAATCAAAATATTTTTTTAAAAGATAGTATACAAAAATCTGCAAAACTGCAGACATACCATCAGACTTTCAGAAAAATGTCATCCACACATTCCCGAAGACAGGAAGGACAGATATATGCTAGACGTAACGAACTGTCAGCGTAACAGCTCCCACATCCAAGTTTCTGACAAGAATGTCATGCAGAAGAAATGAAAACAAAGTTGAGGATCTGCTCGTTGAGGATCAGTTTTTCTATAGGAAAGGTAAAAGATCAGAGAAATAATTCTGACGTTGTTGTTGACAACAGAGGCAAACTTATGAAAAATGAAGACACCCCCGTAGTATTAGTCGATCTAGAAAAAACGGTCGCCAGCGCGAGATGGCGAAAAATATCTGAAATCATTAGGAAAGTAAATATAAGTTATAGAAAAAGACGAGTGATATACAATATGTAAAAGAAACAAAAAGGAACAACAAGAATTGGAAATAAAAACGCTCAAATTAGAAAGGGCCTATGGTAGAGGCTTTGTCGAGCTGACGGCGAGACTGAAGTGGTGTTTTCCAGGACACTTGGCTAAGAACAACTTCAAATTGACCAAAACACTGATGCAGTGGCTGTTCGAGAGTGGATATCTAGAGACCGAATAAGAAAAATCAGAGGAAGGCAGGGGTGTCGTTACCCTGTTTACGAAAAGAAAGGACTGAAATTAAAGGAGCTTAATGATAAGATTCGCTGGTGATATTGCTATCCTCAGTGATAATTAGCAACAATGACAAGATCTGTTGCATGAAATGAATAAATGCATAACGTCGATGGAGAATAAATACACAGTGTCAAGACAATAGCTGACCATGTAGATATATCACTTATCTCATGCATCTCCTATGGGTGTTTGGAAGTTTTATTTCTGTTTAGTGTTTTATCCGTTCTGATCTGAAAATGATCCATATCAGAGATTGAAATCAAGCGACATGACGCAGGGGTAAAAAGCACTGCAAACATAGAGGGGGAGGGGAGCGAGGAAGGAACTTTGGGTGAATTTCTGATCCAGAAATCCTGATTCAGGTACCCTACGACTGTGACATAAGGTGGACACCAAGGTTGATTTGATTAAATCACCCTTCACAGACCATAGTGGTGCATAGGGCGCACTGTATATCCGATGAAGACAATTTGCAAGAAGAGCTCACAAACCTCAAGAGCATTTTTAAATCGAATGGATTTTCTCCGCAACAAATTCGTAGAGCATTGAATGCAAAACCTAGAATGTAAGTATGTGATGGGGAAGAAGATAGTAATTCCTTCAGATCTAGTGCGTTTTTGCCCTGTGTGGGTGTCCTTTCCTCGAAGACAGGCCGTGTTCTTGAGAAACACTGTGTTAAGATGATCTTCCGGCCCCCACGAAGATTGCAGCTTTACTTGGCTCAATGAAGGACGATTTACAGCTTCGTAAAGCGGGTGTATATCAGATTCCTTGTGGAAATCGTGAGAAGTCGTACATAGGTCAAACAACACGCACCGTTCATGAGAGATGTGTGGAGCATCGAAGATACAGATGCTTATTACAGCCAGACAAGTCAGCTGTGGCCGAACATTGTATTAATACAGGGCATTCCATGAATTATAGTGATGTGAAGATTTTAACATCCACCTCTTTCTTTTGGGAATCTATAGAGGTTATATTAGCTAATAATTTAATAAACAGAGATAATGGTTTTAATTTGCACAAGGAATGGGTAATTAATCTACTGAGAAGTCGTCATGGTGTCACCGCCTACCATAATACATCGATAAGCGAATCGAATGTCCCTATGCCTTCGCCACAGGCATTTCTTTGCCGCCGACCATCATCTGTGAACCGCATGCGCAGTAGCGCCGCGGTGGAGCATATAAGGCCGCGCTTGGCATCTTGAACGGACGATTTGCGGCCGAAATATCAGTGGAGGAAATTTTATTTGCGTGGCTGCATGCCCAAAATTTGATGGACTATCGAAGAACACATCGAAAAGCAGTTAGAAGCCTCAAAACAATTACGAGTTTGAAACCATGAAATAATCGACAAAGAAATGTTTAAAGCTGTTCTAGTCTCAGTTGTTACTAAACCAGTATCAGAAGTGGAAAGTCAGGAGGTACAGTCACCTCTAACACTTAAGAACAACCTCGAAATGGATAAATGGCAGCAGGGAATAAAAGAAGAGCTGGAAAAGATTTACAGCAAACTGCAGAAGATGATTTCACTATCATTAGGACTGGAAACAGAGTCAAGCGGAACAAATAATTCTACACCACTGAGCAAGAGTCACGCTCTCAGATAACGCAAATGGAATCAAATGAGACAAATAATTCTACACCACTAAGCAGAGTTCATGCTCTCATGGGAAGCAAATGAAATTCTGGATGCAATAATAGTGAACACTCTCACAGAGACTCTTGATATTAAGAAAATAAGCAGAACACTGGAAACAGGTTTTAGGTCTTGTATAACGTGATTTTAAGCACTGTATCTCAGTTCAAATGTTTCAAAACTGTAAAGATAATGGGAATAAGACAAGCCCTAGAACCTGGATTATACAGTTCAGTCGCTACCTTCTTGGTCTTTGGCATATAAAATGGAGTACACTTGTGCACCCCTCCAAGGAGCGACAGTGGAGAAGATGAGAGGAATAGCTGGGGTTAGCACCTAATACCTTAAATTCAGAGACTCTTTCCTGGCAAATTAATGGTCATGAAAGATGCTAGAACGTGTGAAACACAAAATGATAATATGCAAGAATTTAATGGCACCAGGATACATAAACCCACGTTCTTCGAAGCTGTGGTAAGAAATACTCAATCCTTAGACATTCCTCATAGTCCAGGTAACTGTACATTGGTGAGGAAATGCCATTATGGAGATAAAATTTTATATTTTACTGACTTCTTCCGCCTATATCTTAATTTATCTGTATCACAACACGTAATCCAGCTGTCTACATTTCTTTCTAAAGAAGATCGAGGTGAAGATTTGGAGACTTGGCCAACACAATTGGAGGGACAGACCCAGTTGCTGCTGGCAGGCGCCTACACAGCTACTAGCCACACAGCAGCTTCTCAGTTGGCAACCAGTTATGATACCTTATTCACTTTCGCTGCTGACTGACTAATGGAAGTAGGAACAACGTTGCATGGACTTTCCTGGCGAGCTAGTCCCAAGGGGCAGGAGATGAAGAATGGGGGGGGGGGTCTTCTCATCAAAACATGGTGGTATCATAATAAGTGACACTGCAGGCATGGATATATACACTGCCAACTTCCTGTGCCAAGAGCAAGGAGACTCCTTCTGTGTTGACTCTATGGGCAGTAGCAGGTGAACGTTATCGCTATAGCATTTCATATGCAGAGGGACTACATGATATCTGATGATTTATTATTCTTTCCAGCAATATGTGAGGTTGGTAGCATAGCCAGTCTGTGACAATGTGCAGTACTGGGCTACATGCCACTGTTGTTTGACGCATTCATTCTACTAGGAAGAAGACACACATGCTATCACCCATAGCAAATGGCGCTGATCAGAGTATCTACTTTAGTCTAAGCCCATGTATAGCAAGGACCTACGTGTTCATACTACTTCATAAGTGAAACCTATTCAGCTCTCAAGGGAGCCATTACCTCTCGCTGGCATTGTACAGTCGACTTGACAAACGCCGAATGACAGAATTTTCAAACATCCATGACTAATTTGGTAACATTTTGGTGAAACTAAAAACAGTCTGTGTGACTACAAGCACATGTTACCTTCCTACTGAGTAGGTAAGATTCGAGTGTCATGTCCTCATTCGAACACTTGTTGCCATTACATTGACAGACTTACTGACCCTGTTCCAGAAGACACCTCGCAAAAGGAGGAGGTGACCTGCCTGCTGTATCAAGCTCTAGATGAACCCATCTGTCACGCCATGCCCAGCCTAAGAACCACAAGCACATAGACACCCTCAATGCTGATACCTACTAGTCTTCAGAACATTCAGTGACTATGTCATTTCTTCATGTGATAAAGTGAACAATTCTGTCTTTGATGACAAAGTTAACACCTCACAGTTCTCGTGTGACGATGGTGTACCTGCAATCTCAGATGAGGTTCATATGCAATACTATGTGTACTTCCTTTAATCAGAATCTTATTTTCCACAATTTTTTTTCCTCTGGTCACTGATGCATGTACTTCATATTTTTCATCGTGCAGTAGCAATGATATATGTTGGTTCATCGTACGGATAACATGTTGTTTTCAAGTCATGACATGCTGCGTTTATTGAGGGTTATCTTTTGTGGTAGTTATTACTGCAAATTAATTTATGCACACCATGTTTTCATAGAGAAAATATTGACATTACATGTTCCATTAATTTTCCAGTATTATATTGGTATTTCTATCACATTCTAGTAGATACAGCTGACAAAGGAAAACGTGTATATTTTTATGAGGTCAACTGATAAATTTTAAAATGTTTACGTTACTCATTTCCAGTTGAGTTCATCGTGACAATATTAGTGCGTAGCATAATTTATATTTTATCTTGCATATGATTGATTAAATTTTTGTTCAGCATATCCCTGGCGATTTTACATATTTATTTTGATAGATATTTTAAGACAAAAACAGTAAGAAGTTTCTAATCCAGTAACAGCTTGAGCATAATGCCGAAGAAATGTCACTTCTCAATATTGGTACAACACTGATATCGAAATAGTACATTACGATTTTGAATGGATCTTCAGTTAAGTTATTATTTCTCACCTTACTTCGAGACTAGCCAAAGAACCATAAGTTGATAAGGGAACAGTAGCATACAATTTTGTTACACAGTTCCAGATCTAGCTCAGGTAAAGGAGTGAATGCTTTTACATGCAAGGAATTTGATTTGGATTCTGTACAATTACTTATGTTCATACAACTGCCTCAGTATTATGGTCTATGGTTAGGAGAGGTGAACCGGTTTCCTTTTGGATAAATATGTTTCCTTTCGTTTTAATACTCTAATATTCTTGTTGTGTGATTTGCAAAGATGCTTTATTTTTACTCTCCACTCGGCCAATGACACTCGTGGTCATGAGGTACAGCACTTTTTTAAAATCTTGCTTACCAATGCGCCACAATCTTCCTCTAGAAGGACATCTCCTGTGCAACTTTTTTGTGCAAGTGGGATGTCATGAAAAGCGGCAAGCCCTTCAGCTCATATCTTCTCATCTGTCTTTAATAATGTGACTGGAGAGGTGTTCGGTTATTTGAACAGGATTAATGCGATTACTGTGATTGTATGAGCTGGTTTCGTCTTTTTAACGTACTGTAATCTAACATCGCAATGACTATATAAATTTGCTTTTGTGGGAGACCTTTGGAAGTGAGAGGTGCTGCAATTTATTGTTACTCTCTTCATTTCTGTGTTGAGTTTTGAAATTTAAATAAGAAGAAAATTGTTGATGAAGGAAGATCACATATCTTTGCCAACAACGGGGAAGAGAAAACATTTAACTAGAGTTGAAAAGAGGATGCGAATTACTTTCCTCTCCCCTTGTTACATGAGAAGTTCTCAAAAATTTCTTTTCTTTTACCCAAGCAAATGATAGCCACAGACGCAGGTTTCGTCATTGAAAAACACTGAATTTTCTGATGAAAGAGTATGTTATTGTCAAATCTCAATGCAAAGAAGTGAATTCCGTAATAATACTAATAATGATCATAATTAGTTAAGAACATTTATTTCTGGCTCGACTTGCAAATACTGAAATATGAAAACGATAGTGCGCTTATGAATCACAAAACTGGCCAATACAAACTAACTTAAATTACTGAAAAACACACAAAACATTTCGTGCTTAGAGGAATACGGATTACACAGCGTACTACCAAATAAAGATGTAAATATGTTAAAATCAATTACTATTTCACAGTATCATTTTAAGTACAAAAAGTACAGCTTTCTAGTAGCAAGGCTTTAGGAAAAAAGGAAGAAGATGGCTATTCACTTTTTCTACTTTTTAACATAAGACAATCAAAAACGTAGGGACAACTGAGATGTTATCAATAAGTTAACATTCTTTGGTGGAATAAGATCTCTAACATCGTTTAGATACCAAAAGTTGCTTGAACAGGTGAGCTATACTGAGGCTCAGCTAAACGAACCTTGGGCAGCTGAGAGCTCACATATTGTTACACAACTATAGGGGAGGAGAATAGCAAGTAGAGCCCCCTCGCTTTGTCGAGGAAACAGCCGTTTCACCGGGAGGTGTACTGGTGCAGGGACGGTTGTTTAGTAACACAGGTCTACTGTGGCCGGGTGAGATAAGAGTATTCGTTCTGAAAAACGCAACTTCTTCAGTAAGTAATAGGTGGAAGGATCATATTAAGAGAAATCCTTCAGCAGATAAAACGTTATTGGCTTTCCAAAAAAAGTGACTTAACAGCTTTGACCTACTAAAGGTTCGGAAATTTAATTCATTGGCTTGCTAACGTTACATCTTTTCTCGATATATTGATGAAGAAACAATTGGCAGGCTGTAGTAACTTTTGAGAGGATTTTTTTTTTTTTGGGTCATCAGCCTTTTGACTGGTTTGATGCGTTTCCTGTGCCAACCTCTTCATCTCAGAGAAGCACTTGCAACCTACGTCCTCAATTATTTGCTGGATGTATTCCAGTATCTGTCATCCTCTGTAGCTTTTGCCCTCTACAACTCCCTCTAGTACCATGGAAGTTATTCCCTCATGTCCTTACAGATGTCCTTCATCCTGTCCCTTCCCCTTATTAGTACTTTCCACATATTCCTTTACTCTCTGATTCTGTGCAGAGCCTCCTCATTCCTTACCTTATCAATCCACATAATTTTCAATATTCGTCTGTAAATCCTCACCTCAATTGCTTCGATTTGCTTCTGTTCGGGTTTTCGCATACTCAGTGTTTCACTACTATACAATGCTGCACTCCAGAAGTACGTTCTCAGAAATTTCTTCCTCAAATCAAAGCCTATCTTTGATACTAGTAGACTTCTCTTGGTCAGTTCTAGTCCGCTTTTAATGTCCCTCTTACACAGTCCGTCATTCGTTACTTTATTGCCTAGGTAGCAAAACTCCTTAACCTCATCTACAACGTGACCATCAATCCCGATTTCATGTTTTCGCTGTTTTCATTTCTACTACTTCTCACTGCTTTCGTCTTTCTTCCATTTACCCTCAATCCATATTCTGTACTCATTAGGGTGTTCTTTCCATTTAGTAGATCATGTAATTCTTTTTCACTATCGCTCAAGATAGGAATGTCATCAGTGAGTAGTATCATTGGTATCCTTTCACCTTGAATTTTAATTCCACTCCTGAACCTTTCTTTTATTTCCGTCACTGCTTCTTCAATGTAAAGATTGAACAGTATGGCCGAAAGACTACATTCCTGTCTTACACCATTTCTAATCCGAGCACTTCATTCTTGGTTTCTACACATATTGTTCCCTCTTGACTCTTGCACATATTGAATATTATCCGTCTTTCCCGAAAGCTTACCTCTACTTTTCTCAGGTTTTCGAACATCTTGCATGATTTTATATCGTCGAAAGCTTTTTTATGTCAACAAATCATACGAACGTGTCAGGATTTTTCTTTAGTCTTGCTTACATTGTCAGCCGCAACGTCAGAACTGCCTTCCTCGTGCCTTTACCTTTTCTAAAGCCAAACTGATCTCTCATCTAGCACATCCTCAATATTCTTTTCTATCCTTCTGTATATTATTCTTGTCAGAAACTTTTATGCATGAGCTGTTAAGCTGATTGTGTGATAATTCTCGGACTTGTCAGCTCTCGCAATCTTCCGAATGTGTGGATGATGTTTTTCCAAAAGTCAGATGATATGTCGCAAGACTCATACAATCTACACACCATCCTGAATAGTCTGTTACCAGTTCCCCCAATAATTTTAGACATTTTGATACAATGTTATCTATATCTTCTGATGGATTTGATCTTAAGTCCTCCAAAGCTCTTTTAAATTATGATTCTAATACCAGATCCCCTATCTCTTCTAAATCGAGCCTTGTTCTTCTTCCATCACATCAGACAGTCTTCTCCCCCATTGAGGCTTTCAATGTATTATTTCCACCAATCTGCTATCTTCTCTGAATTTAACTGTGGAGTTCCCGTTGCACTCTTAATGTTACAACCCTTGCTTTTAATGTCACCGATGGTTGTTTTTCTTTCCTGTATGCACAGTCTGTCCTTCCGACAATCATTTCTTTTTCGATTGCTTAACATGTTTCGTACAGCCATTTCGTCTTAGCTTCCCTACACTTCCTCTTTATTTCATTCCTCAGCAACTTGTGTATCTGTATTCCAGAATTTCCCTAAACATTTTTGTACTTCCTTCTTTTATCGATTTCTTATGTTATTCATGGTTTCTTCCCAAATACCTTCTTTGTACCTATGTTTATATTTGCAAATTCTGTGATGGCAATTTTTAGAGATGTCCATTTCTCTTCAGCTGTGATATACATTATTGTTGAATCTATAGCCTTAGAGAACTTCAACCGTACCACGTCATTCCTTAGTACTTTCGTATCCCACTTCTCTGCATATTGATTCTTCCTGACTAACGTCTTAAACTTCAGCCTACTCTTCATCACTACTATATTGGAATCTGAGTCTACGTCTGCTGCTGGGCAGGCCTTACAATCCACTATCTGATCCGGAATTTCTGTCTGACGATGAGGTAGTCTAAACGAAATCTTTCCGTACCCCGCGGCCATTTCCAAGTACACTTCCTCCTTTTGTGAGTCTTGAATAGAGTCTTTTCTATTACTAGCAAAAATTCATTTCAGAACTCAATTAGTCCCAAGACCATATTCTCCATATTCTCCAGTACACTTTTCTTTTTCAAGTCATGTGTTTCCCTTTCAGTATCCTCATATACTTTCTTTACATCTTCATCCTCAGCCTGTGACATTAGGATGTATACCTTAACTACTGTTTTCAGTGTTGGTTTACTGTCGATTCTGGTTAAAACAACCCTATCACTGGATTGTTCACAGTCATTCACTCTCTTCCCTACCTTCCTATTCATAACGAATCCTGCTCTTTTTTTCTGCTGTTGATATTACCCTTTACTCATCCGACCAGAAATCCTTGTCTTCTTTCCATTTCACTACACAGACCTCTACTATATCTAGAATGAGACTTTGCATTTCCCTTTGCAGATTTTCTAGCTTCCCTACCACGTTCAAGCTTCTGACATCAGACGCCCCGACTCACAGAACGTTATTCTTTCGTTGATGATTCAGTATTCTCATGGTCACCTCCACCTTGGCAGTCCCCCTCCGGAGATCCGAATCGGGGACTATTAGGAATATCTTGCCAATGGAGATATTATCATGACACTTCTTCAACTACAGGACACATGTCCTGAGGATGCACATTACGTGTCTTTAATGCAGTGGTTTCCATTGCGTTTTATATACCTGAAAAGTGAAGGGTTCGTTGGATGTCTTGGAGATGAACAGATCAGTGCTCTGCAGGCTAATGAGAAGAAGACAAAATATAGTAAGAGGGATGGAAACAATGCTACAGACCTGTAAAAAAGCATACTACGAATTATTATGTATGCATGTCAAAGATTATCCTAGCTATAAGATTCTGTTTTAGTGTAAACCGCCTGATTAATAATTCGGTACTTACACTCCTGGAAACTGAAATAAGAACACCGTGAATTCATTGTCCCAGGAAGGGGAAACCTTATTGACACATTCCTGGGGTCAGATACATCATATGATCACACTGACAGAACCACAGGCACATAGACAGAGGCAACAGAGCATGCACAATGTCGGCACTAGTACAGTGTATATCCACCTTTCGCAGAAATGCAGGCTGCTATTCTCCCATGGAGACGATCGTAGAGATGCTGGATGTAGTCCTGTGGAACGGCTTGCCATGCCATTTCCACCTGGCGCCTCAGTTGGACCAGCGTTCGTGCTGGACGTGCAGACAGTCCCAAACATGCTCAATGGGGGACAGATCCGGAGATCTTGCTGGACAGGGTAGTTGACTTACACCTTCTAGAGCACGTTGGGTGGCACAGGATACATGCGGACGTGCATTGTCCTGTTGGAACAGCAAGTTCCCTTGCCGGTCTAGGAATGGTAGAACGATGGGTTCGATGACGGTTTGGTTGTACCGTGCACTATTCAGTGTCCCCTCGACGATCACCAGAGGTGTACGGCCAGTGGGAGATCGCTCCCCACACCATGATGCCGGGTGTTGGCCCTGTGTGCCTCGGTCGTATACAGTCCTGATGGTGGCGCTCACCTGCAAGGCGCCAAACACGCATACGACCATCATTGGCACCAAGGCAGAAGCGACCCTCATCGCTGAAGACGACACGTCTCCATTCGTCCCTCCATTCACGTCTGTCGCGACACCACTGGAGGCGGGCTGCACGATGTTGGGGCGTGAGCGGAAGACGGCCTAACGGTGTGCGGGACAGTAGCCCAGCTTCATGGAGACGGTTGCTAATGGTCCTCGCCGATACCCCAGGAGCAACAGTGTCCCTAATTTGCTGGGAAGTGGCGGTGCGGTCCCCTACGGCACTGCGTAGTATCCTACGGTCTTGGTGTGCATCCGTGCGTCGCTGCGGTCCGGTCCCAGGTCGACGGGCACGTGCACCTTCCGCCGACCACTGGCGACAACATCGATGTACTGTGGAGACCTCACGCCCCACGTGTTGAGCAATTCGGCGGTACGTCCACCCGGCCTCCCGCATGCCCACTATATGCCCTCGCTCAAAGTCCGTCAACTGCACATACGGTTCACGTCCACGCTGTCGCGGCATGCTACCAGTGTTAAAGACTGCGATGGAGCTCCGTATGCCACGGCAAACTGGCTGACACTGACGGCGGCGGTGCACAAATGCTGCGCAGCTAGCGCCATTCGATGGCCAACACCGCGGTTCCTGGTGTGTCCGCTGTGCCGTGCGTGTGATCATTGCTTGTACAGCCCTCTCGCAGTGTCCGGAGCATGTATGGTGGGTCTGACACACCGGTGTCAATGTGTTCTTTTTTCCATTTCCAGGAGTGTATATCGATAGGACCACGTGCACAGCAAAGTCTAAGCAACTCCGTCATATCTGGTTTTGGCAGCAGCAACGCTACCGGTTTTATGCCATGTCATTTTAGTTGATAGGTTCCATTCGATATGCATATGCAGGGGCATGTGGTCAACACATCTCTCTGCTGGGCATTGTCTGCTTCCGTTACTAGAAGAACAGCATCATATACGCATAGCTACATGCACTGTAACCATGCTTTCTTTAAGGAGACTCAGATGTGAATGAAGCTTTAAAAACAATTTCTTTTTCGTGAGTCTCTGACATATTCGAACAGTCTCCAACATATAGCTATTTGTGCTTACTGTGGCTGGTAAAAACACAACTTTCCCAACAGTTTTCTTTGGTAGTATTGAGAATAAAGTCTAGTAAGGGATATGCAAAGAGCAGCACTTTGCCTCTAGAGATTTGTTTATCTTTCTGGCAAAGATACAGATACCTAAAGGAGTAAAACGATAAATGTAAATGCACTGAAACTGCATCATGCCACACTAATGTCAATATGCATTCGCAAACGTACATGCAATTATCCATAATGTTCGATTCAATCTATAATTATTTATCAGCTATCTAACTTGTTGCGGGTTTTTGGTGTGTTGTTGTATGTAAAAAACATGTTTTTGTTCATCAGCCTGGCCTACTAACCAAATTAGGTTAATAGATGTGGGATGTAATTATCAAGGCAAAATATGATGAAAGTCATTTTTTCCTGTTGGAGGGAAGGTGTGGTAAACGTGTCCAGTAATTTACATATAAATATATCTGAACAATAATCATACTATAACGCTATACGATTCTGTTTAAATGTTGCATATTCCCCTTAGTTTATATTGAATGTGGTGCAGCATCATCGTAAATTGTAGTATACATTACTATTATGCTCTTTCCATGTGTATCAGAGGCTTTAAAATTTGAATAATGCAATTAGTTCTCATATAAATGTTGTGAAATATAAAGCTTATGTGTTCTGAGTATTGTTAAACTGAAACGACAATACACTGTGTCAAGATACATGCTGGCACTGTATGCTATGTGATACTCATCTCCAAGGCTAGTGACATCTCTGTGTGCATTTGGTGTGGCTTGCAATGGAAGAGGTAGGCAGAAGATGTAGCAGTTTGTGAAAGGGCTTCTGATGGCATGACATCCTGGCAATGTACATTAACTGTGTTGATGTACAGGTATGTATTAAGGTATGGTGCTGGCGTTTATAAGGGGGCAGGGTGCACATTATTGAAGTATTCTGTCGTTTCTTCTTTTCTCATCTGGCAGACAGTCGATGGTGGGTAGCTCGGCTGGCAGTTTCGTCAAGATCATGACGACGACAACACAAGTTGTACGTGTTTAGTGGAAGTTTCATTTGACAAGACGAGTCATAGCGTATGTACATGGAACTTGTTATTTTGCTGTAGCTATTGCTCTACTGTGCGGGTATGTAAAAGGTGGGTGATGGTCGTGTTCACAAACAATGCATTGACACTTTGGTGGGGAGTAAAAGTTTACCTTTATTTATAGTGGAGGCATTATAGTAGGCAGACACACACACACACACACACACACACACACACACACACACACACACACACACACACATACACACACACACACATCAACATAAAGTGCTCAATTTTTCTGGCTGGTACATCTGCATTTCCGCATATGCTACAGATTCTCTAACAGTTTCCAAATTTGGATGCAGTTGACTTAAATTTTGCAGACTACGGTATAGTGTGATTATTTTATACTTTCAAATTATCTTACCACAGTATATGTATACCTTATATGCAGTATATGTGTGGCGTAATTTTGGTGCATACACCAGCATAAGAGGCTTTAAAATTTGAGTAATGCAATTAGTTCTCATATAAATGTTGCGAAATATAAAGCTTATGTGTTTTGAGTATTGTTAAACTGAAACGAGAATGCACTATATCAAGACACATGCTGGCACTGCAAGCTATCTGATACTCATCTCCAAGTCTAGTGAATCTCTGTGTGCATTTGGCGGGAAAGCTGCCAGTACAAAATGTAATTCTTTTGTTATGACAGCGGTTCACCAACCCCATTTGCACCAAGTAAGGGTTGAATATATATATTGTAAGAATGGGAAAGGCTATTAGCAAAAATACCGAAAAGTTCAACACTAGTGAAGTGCCAATTTTCACATAACTCTCTAATAAACTCTCCAATAAAGTTTCCTTTAATAATCTAAGAATTTCTTCATTGATAATCCTCAAATTTTTACACAATACTCTAATAAATGTTCATATAGAAATAGGCTACATATTTTTAAAATATATGTGGCATATAAGTGTAATTACTGTGTAAAGGAAAAAGTAATTTTGGCAGAAATATCAAGAGGTTCATGTGTGAATCTATAACGTCAGAAAAAATTTGTATGCACACAACAGTGTGCTGTGACTTTACTGAAATCAGAAATTTGTATTTATGTCTTATCAAGTTATAACTATAATACTTCTATGAAACATGAATCTTCTAAAAATTTGTAATCTTAACCCTTCTCAGGGTTGTTGTTGTTGTTGTGTTGGTGGTCTTCAGTCCTGAGACTGGTTTGATGCAGCTCTCCATGCTACTCTATCCTGTGCAATCTTCTTCATCTCTCAGTACCTAATGCAACCTACATCCTTCTCAATCTGCTTAGTGTATTCATCTCTTGGTCTCCCTCTACCATTTTTAACCTCCACGCTGCCCTCCAAAGCTAAATTGGTGATCCCTTGATGCCTCAGAACATGTTCTACCAACCGATCCCTTCTTCTGGTCAAGTTGTGCCACAAACTTCTCTTCTCCCGAATCCTATTCTGTACCTCCTCATTAATTATGTGGTCTACCCATCTAATCTTCAGTATTCTTCCGTAGCACCACATTTCGAAAGCTTCTATTCTCTTCTTGTCCAAACTAGGTTATAGCCTTGCAAAATATTACCATTGGAGCTTAAATACTCATAGGTCCATCTCCTGGACTGGTGTCTCTCATTCCCCACATACCAATGATGCCAACCGATTTACTCATTCACTTTAAGCTACTTCAGTTCTTAACGATGGGTTACTTTCAAACATCAAAAAACAAGGCTCGACAGGGGGGGTGGGGGCAAGAGGAGGGGGAAGGAAATTAGAGATGGTAAGGAATGAGATAGATACAGAGGGCAGAGGAGGAGAATGACAAGGAAAGGGAGGAGCAGTTGATGCAGAGGTTGAGGAGGACATGGGGTGGTGGAGATTAGGATATACATTCCCATACACATTTAGCTATTGCAGGGCATTGTCCGGTTGCTTGCAATTAAGACAGTATTGGATTGCGGTCTCTGGACAACAGACAAATGCTGTGTGGCTGTTCTACGATGTAGTCGAAGAGGTATACTAAAGAGACTACTTATACTATGCTTGTTCGTCCTCTAATTGAGTATTGCTGTGCTGTATGGCATCCTTACCAGACAGGAATGACGGAGGACACAGAAAAGTTCAAAGAAGGCCAGCTCGTTTTTTACTACCGTAAAATAGGGGGAAAGTGTCACGGATGTGACAAGCGATCTGGGGTGGGAATCATAGAAACAAAGGCATGATTCGATGCACCGACATCTTTTCACAATATTTCAGTCCCCAGCTTTCTCATCTGAATATGGAAACATATAATTTCGGCACCCTCCATGAGGAGGAATGACTGTCACAATAAAGTAAGAGAAATCAGAGTTCGTCGACAGAATGATTTAAATTTTCACTTTTAACATGCGCTTTTAGAGAGCGGAACAGTAGCGAAATAGTCTGCAGGTGGTTCAACGAACCCTCTGCAGGCAATTAAGTATGAATTGCAGAATAGTCATGTCGATGTAGATGTAAAATGACAACCAGTCTTATAGTTGACGCATATCACAGAACAGCTGTGTTGTCTGGTCTGTAACAGTAACAACAAAAATCTAAGTGTTAAGGTTATTTATTTATGGACAATAATCAGAACGTCTGTAGAATACACATCCATGAAAGCGGTATAATGTTAGCACCGATGATGGAGTTCTGTCACGTGCGCACGTGAGTTGGTGGGTTCTTGCTAATAATAACCAAAGTGTTGTAATAAAAAGGATTGACAGATAGTTACTTTCAGACGCCATTTGTCCTACTGATTGCTGCTCCTGGCGGCGTCTCATACTGGAGGGACGTAAATAATATAGCACGCGCGCAATTAAACTATAAAAATTGAAATTGCCAAAGGAGGGGGGAGGGGGGCAAACCTACACGCCATTGATGTCCTGGTGGGACCCCGACCACGTTTTGCCAAAATTCACAACGCCGTCGACCACAGAGGGAGGGGGAGGGATGACGTGTACACAGGCTAACTAGATAGTGACCATAAACAGTTGTATCAGTTGACAGTTGTATCAGTTTTATGACAAAGAACCTTATTATTCGCAAAATACAAGCTAACGCTTTTATTGGACGTCACTTAAAAAAAATGGTTCAAATGACTCTGAGCACTATGGGATTTAACATCTATGGTCATCAGTCCCCTAGAACTTAGAACTACTTAAACCTAACTAACCAAAGGATATCACACAACACTCAGTCATCACAAGGCAGAGAAAATCCCTGACGCCGCCGGGAAACGAACCCGGGAACCCGGGCGCGGGAAGCGAGAACGCTACCGCACGACCACGAGCTGCGGACGACGTCACTTTCACATTTTTTGGAAACAGAATAATATCTTTGAAATGTAAAGGCTTTTCGCTGAGAGGAACCCGAAATCGGATATTCTGATGGTCTATGATCAATCTAGTCATCTGGAATAAGAAAACGAAATGTCAAAGGCTCGCAAAATCTCAGGATGCCCAAATTAAAAAATTCTGAAGACTATTTTTCAAGATCAGTACATACCACTTACATAGCCATCGTTTAAATGAAATTAGCGTAACAGCAGCTCCCACAGAGTTATACGAAACAAAACGTGCCGTAATTCTTGCCACGCTCCATTCGTGAACTGAGTGGGAAGTACCTTAATACAGGCTGCAGTAAAAAATGTGCGACACGCCCTGCACGAAACACGTAGCCGTGGCAGAGACTGCTCGGGGAAAACCACTAGCCTTGCGCAGGGTGCCCGCTTCCAACGTACCTGCCCTGTAATAACGTCGCAATTACCAGAGGTTCGCGCCGGGAGTGGGCGGAAGCATTCCGTCCTTCCATGGCTCCATTAACGTGTTCTCTCTGGTTGGCATTGACCCTAACTTCAGTCCGTACAGCTTTCTTTCTTTCTCTCTACCTCACTTTTTTTGCTTATTTTTTTATTTTTTCTGTGTCATCAGTTTTCTGCCTCTTCCTTCTCATCTTTGCTTAACTCTTCGCGCAATTTCCCAACCTTCGTCTACGTCAGTTGTTTTTTACCCTGTATTACTGCTCCGTACCCTGTAGGACACTGATTAACACCTGAGCGCTAACGTGCTGCTTGAGTTTCAATTCCACGTAATTTAATCACACACTTCCCTGTAATCCAGCATCCGTTTAAGTTACCACTGCGCTGAAGGCAAATTACTTTCTCCTTCATGGCTCATTTGCCGCTAAAATACCCTGAAGACGACAAGGAAATTTGTAAATATTATTTTCGCGAATAAATAATTATGACCTCTACTGAACCATACGAAATAATGTATCTTCAAAAAATAAAGTTGTCTCTTAGTTTCTACGTAAATTGCTAAAAGAGAAGGGGGGAGTAGGCTTTCCCATCACTCCCCGTGCCTCCATGTTTTGCGTCAGTACCATTGACGTAACGGACATAAGTGGCGCCTGGGACACCCCCCACCTACCCCATCCCATCGGTTCCAAAGGCACAGAACTTTATTTACGCCTACTACACCCAACGCCCCCCCCCCCCCCCCCCCCCACCACCACCACCTCAACCTTCCTTGGTACCCGATTTACGACACTACACGTCACTGGCACTCCACCCTCTAGTTACAAAATATAGAGTTTAATCTATCTTGTTTCTCTAGGAGTCCTTTTGGCTCCATTTGGCACCATTTGGTGCTCGGTATATGATAGACCCCCTTGGCCCCTTCCCCCCTCCCCCTTCCTCACAGCATTATATTCTAAAACACAAACTTTCATTCTGAGCTAGAGAATTTACCTTCTTAGTTGCTTGTCATCCATTTAGCTAGTGTAAAACTATATAAATGACGTCAAAACCACATAGAATTCATCGGTGGTAAAGGCGTGAAATTCAGTAACGAATCATTCCTTTGATTTTTATGTCACCCATCGATTCTTTTTCCTCTGACTCGCATGGTTGGGGGTCAGAATTACACTTTAATGAACAAAGTGAGGGCATATGAACTATCAGACCAATTTTGCGATTGAATTGAAGAGTTCCTAGATAACAGAGCGCAGAATGTCATTCTCAATGGAGAGAAGTCTTCCGAAGTAAGAGTGATTTCAGGTGTGCCGCAGGGGAGTGTCATAGGACCGTTGCTATTCGCAATATACATAAATGTCCTTGTGGATGACATCGGCTTTTTGCAGATGATGCTATGGTGTATCTAGAGGTTGTAACAACGGAAAATTGTACTGAAATGCAGGAGGATCTGCAGTGTCGTCCTAACCGCCGTCTGCTTCACGTCTGCTGTGCAGCGAGCTACGTTAATTTAAGTATTAACTGTATTTTTCTTACTTGTCACTTCTTCTTCCATGTGTTTTTGCTTTTAGGAAGCTTCAATTGTCGAGTGGTATTAATAGTGTTCCATAGATTTCGTGTTTGTTTTGAATACAGTCAGAGAGAGTCCCATTAGTCAACCATAGTGCCAGTAGTGCTAGTGTTTGTTTTGAATACAATCCAGAGACAAGTAGTGCTATATTCATTGTTTTCTACAAGAAGTTGTTAGCAATCACAGTTTAGTCAATAATCAGCAGCCTTTAGTGAATTAGCAGTCTAGTTAAAAGTTGATTAAGTCTCTTCAGTAAATTGATTTCTTTAGGATGGATTGGATGTGTGACTGCTGTGTACGGACGCAGGAGGAGCTGGCCGCTGTTCGCGAACAGCTGAACGTGTTGATGGCCGCGGCCAGCCGTCTTCAAGGCTGCTGCCTCGGAGCGTAGCGGCAGTCAGTGGGGAGTCTGGTGCGTCGCAAGGTACACCCCAGGTGTTACTTGCTTCACCCACTGTCTCTGCTGTCGAGACATCTTCGCGGGTACCGGGCGCGGTTGGGCCACCCTCTCCCCAAGGGGAGTGGCGGGTTCAGCGGCGTTCGCAGCGCACGAGGCGGAGAGTAAATGTGGAGGCTGGCCGTGTGGCATCGACCGTTCTGCCTGTGAGTGGACATGTGGCTGCTCCTTCAACAAGGTCCGAGCAGGCACACGGGGGGAGGGGTTTATTAGTTATTGGGAGCTCCAACGTTAGGCTGATGATGGAGCCCCTTAGGGAAATAGCGGAAAGGTCGGGGAAGAAGGCCAGTGTTCACTCTGTCTGCTTGCCGGGGGGTCTCATCCGAGATGTGGAGGAGGCCCTACCGGCGGCGATGGAGAGCACTGGGTGCACCTGACTGCAAATTGTTGCTCATGTCGGCACCAATGACTCCTGCCGTCTGGGTTCAGAGTTCATCCTCAGTTCGTACAGGCGGTTGGCGGAATTGGTGAAGGCGGAAAGCCTCGCTCGCGGGGTTGTATCAGAGCTTACTGTTTGTAGTATCGTTCCCAGAACCGATCGCGGTCCTCTGGTTTGGAGCCGAGTGGAAGGCTTAAACCAGAGGCTCAGACGATTCTGCGGAGAGCTGGGGTGCAAATTTCTTGACCTCCGCTGTCGGGTAGAGAAATGTAGGATCCCCCTGAATAGGTCAGGCGTGCACTACACTCCGGGAGCGGCTACAAGGGTAGCGGAGTACGTGTGAAGTGCACATGGGGGTTTTTTAGGTTAGAGAATTTCCTCCCTATGCCCGACAAGGCGCCTCCTGAGACGCGGCAAAGTAGGAGTAGGCAAAATGCAACAGGGAATAACAATATTAATGTGCTAATAGTAAACTGCAGGAGCGTCTATAGAAAGGTCCCAGAACTGCTCTCATTAATAAACGGTCACAACGCCCATATAGTGCTAGGGACAGAAAGTAGGCTGAAACCAGACGTAAACAGTAATGAAATCCTAAACTCAGATTGGAATGTATACCGCAGAGACAGGCTGGACAGTGAAGGGGGAGGCGTGTTTAAAGCGATAAGAAGTGCAATAGTATCGAAGGAAATTGACGGAGATCCGAATTGTGAAATTATTTGGGTGAAGGTCACGGTTAAAGCAGGCTCAGACATGGTAATTGGATGTCTCTATAGGCCCCCGGGCTCAGCAGCTGTTGTGGCTCAGCACCTGAAGAATAATTTGGAAAATATTTCGAGTAGATTTCCCCACCATGTTATAGTTCTGGGTGGAGATTTTAATTTGCCGGATATAGACTGGGTGACTCAAACGTTCATAACGGGTGGCAGGGACAAAGAATCCAGTGAAATATTTTTAAGTGCTTTATCTGAAAACTACCTTGAGCAGTTAAACAGAGAACCGACTCGTGGCGATGACATATTAGACCTTCTGGTGACAAACAGACCCGAACTATTTGAATCAGTTAATGCAAAACAGGGAATCAGCGATCATAAAGCGGTTACTGCATCGATGATTTCAGCCGTAAATAGAAATATTAAAGAAGGTAGGAAGATTTTTCTGTTCAGCAAAAGTGAGAAAAACCGGATTACAAAGTACCTGATGGCTCAAAATAAAAGTTTTGTCTCAAGTACAGATAGTGCCGAGGATCAGTGGACAAAGTTCAGAACCATCGTACAATTCGCGTTAGATCAGTATGTGCCAAGCAAGATCGTAAGAGATGGAAAAGAGCCACCGTGGTAAAACAACCGAGTTAGAAAACTGCTGCGGAAGCAAAGGGAGCTTCACAGCAAACATAAAAATAGCCAAAGCCTTGCAGACAAACAAAAATTCCGCGAAGCGAAATGTAGTGTGAAGACGGCTATGCGAGAGGCGTTCAATGAATTCGAAAGTAAAGTTCTATGTACTGACTTGGCAGAAAATCCTAAGAAATTTTGGTCCTGTGTCAAAGCGGTAGGTCGATCAAAACAAAATGTCCAGACACTCTGTGACCAAAATGGTACTGAAACAGAGAATGACAGACTAAAGGCCGAAATACTAAATGTCTTCAGAATGAGATTTTCACTCTGCAGCGGAGTGTGCGCTGATATGAAACTTCCTGGCAGATTAAAACTGTTTGCCCGACCGAGACTCGAACTCGGGACCTTTGCCTTTCGCGGGCAAGTGCTCTACCAACTGAGCTACCGAAGCACGACTCACGGCCCGTACTCACAGCTTTACTTCTGCCAGTATCCGTCTCCTACCTTCCAAACTTTACAGAAGCTCTTCTGCGAACCATGCAGAACTAGCACTCCTGAAAGAAAGGATACTGTGGAGACATGGCTTAGCCACAGCCTGGGGGATGTTTCCAGAATGAGATTTTCACTCTGCAGCGGAGTGTGTGCTGATATGAAACTTCCTGGCAGATTAAAACTGTGTCCCCGACCGAGACTCGAACTCGGGACCTTTGCCTTTCGCGGGCAAGTGCTCTACCAACTGAGCTACCGAAGCACGACTCACGGCCGGTACTCACAGCTTTACTTCTGTCAGTATCCGTCTCCTACCTTCCAAACTTTACAGAAGCTCTTCTGCGAACCATGCAGAACTAGCACTCCTGAAAGAAAGGATACTGTGGAGACATGGCTTAGCCACAGCCTGGGGGATGTTTCCATTCTGGAAAGTAAGAGCATACGGACTACCAGACCAATTGTGTGATTGGATTGAGGAGTTCCTAGATAGCACTACGCAGCATGTCATTCTCAATGGATAGAAGTTTTCCGAAGTAGGAGTGATTTCAGGTGTGCCGCAGGAGTGTGTCATAGAACCGTTGCTATTCACAATATACATAAATGACCTGCTGGATGACATCGGAAGTTCACTGAGGCTTTTTGCAGATGATGCTGTGGTGTATCGAGAGGTTGCAACAATGGAAAATTGTACTGAAATGCAGGAGGATCTGCAGCAAATTGACGCATGGTGCACGGAATGGCAATTGAATCTCAATGTAGACAAGTGTAATGTGCTGCGAATACATAGAAAGATAGATCCCTTATCATTTAGCTACAAAATAGCAGGTCAGCAACTGGAAGCAGTTAATTCCATAAATTATGTGGGAGTACGCATTAGGAGGGATTTAAAATGAAATGATCATATAAAGTTGATCGTCGGTAAAGCAGGTGCCAGACTGAGATTCATTGGAAGAATCCTAAGGAACGGCAATCCGAAAACAAAGGAAGTAGGTTACAGTACGCTTGTTCGCCGACTGCTTGAATACTGCTCAGCAGTGTGGGATCTGCACCAGATAGGGTTGATAGAAGAGATAGAGAAGATCCAGCGGGGATCAGCGCGCTTAGTTACAGGATCATTTAGTAATTGCGAAAGCGTTACGGAGATGATAGATAAACTCCAGTGGAAGACTGCAGGAGAGAAGCTCAGTAGCTCGGTACGGGCTTTTGTTAAAGTTTCGAGAATATACCTTCACCGAAGTGTCAAGCAGTATATTGCTCCCTCCTACGTATATCTCGCGATGAGACCATGAGGATAAAATCAGAGAGATTAGAGCCCACACAGAAGCATACCGACAATCCTTCTTTCCACGAACAATACGAGACTGGAATAGAAGGGAGAACCGATAGAGGTACTCAGGGTACCCTCCGCCACACACCGTCAGGTGGCTTGGGGAGTATGGATGTAGATGTAGATGTAATATAAATGAGGGGATAGCCATTTCTTTCGTAAGAAGGGGCAACAGCCTACGTCTCCAGTATGATCAAACCCAGTAGAGTACTATGGTGTTCGAACCCAGTTACTGTCGAGAACAGTTTGACGTAACCCCAAGCAATTATTTAACTATTTCATATTTGTTGTTTGTTTGCATATGAAATCGTCCTATAAACGTGGACTCAATCTATTAGTGATGAAATTTGGTTTACCCCCTATATGGGCGAAACTTGAATATTGTGGTATTTTCTTCTTAAATGGTTCACTCTGATAACGTAAAGTAAATATTACACGGTACTGAAAATTCTGTTTCTTTTCGTAGTAGCAAGTCAGCACAAATATAGTTGCAATGGAGGCCTTCATACGTAGGACTTTTAACTCTTGAGGTCCTGTGACCATTTAATTACTATGGACGAACCCGGAAATGTGATTCATGCAATGTAAAATATATAAATGACAAGATGTTGATGAAAATGGAAGTTCTCTGGAATTTCATATTTTGATTGTTCAGTTGTTTCTTGCATGTATTCTAATCTACGTCGTCGACCACACTGTTTACCCTTTACATCTCCCTCCAGAACTGCGCAAGGTATTCCATTATGTCTTATGATATCTCTTTCTGTCCCTTCTTCTTCTCCTCCTCCACCTTCTTATAAGTGTTTTCGGTATTTTCCTACCTTCACCAACTCTGTGGAGACCACCCTCAGTCGTTATTATCAAGCCACCAATATTCAATATTTTTTCCATTTTTCTGTTGCATCACGTTTCAAATGCTTCAATTCTATTCTGCGCCCCTTTTCTCACAATCTAAGATTCACAACCGTACAGCATTGTATTCGAAAAGTACAT
This sequence comes from Schistocerca gregaria, assembly GCF_023897955.1. Classification (NCBI taxonomy): domain Eukaryota; kingdom Metazoa; phylum Arthropoda; class Insecta; order Orthoptera; family Acrididae; genus Schistocerca; species Schistocerca gregaria. The sequence goes on along the minus strand of NC_064922.1, from coordinate 639,188,569 downwards.
TCTCAGTAATTTCTTCCTCAAATTAAGACCTATATTTGATACGGCCATTTATCACCTCTTTGTCGGTGCTAGTCTGCTTTTTATGTCCTCCTTTCTGCGTCTGTCATCGGTTAGTTTGCTTCGAAGAAAGCAAAATTCCTTTAATTCATCTACTTCATAACCAGTAATCTTGATGTCAAGAATTTCGCTGTTGTAATCTCTATTACTTCTCATTACTTTCAACTCTCTCCGGTCTACTCTCAATCCATATTTTGTTTTCATTAATAGCACATTCCGTTCAACAGATCCTGTGATTCTTCACCTTCACTGAGGGTAGCACTGTCGTCAAAAAAATGGTTCAAATGGCTCTGAGCACTATGGAACTTAACGTCTATGGTCATCAGTCCCCTAGAACTTAGAACTACTTAAACCTAACTAACCTAAGGACATCACACACCAACCCAGTCATCACGAGGCAGAGAAAATCCCTGATCCCGTGGGGAATCGAACCCGGGAGCCCGGGCGTGGGAAGCTTGAACGATACCGCACGACCACGAGCTGCGGACCACTGTCGTCGCTCAATGTTATCTTTCATATCCTTTCACCCTAAATTTTAATCTCACACTTGTAACTGACTTTTATATTCGTCATAGCTTCTGCGATGTAGACTAAAGAGTAAGGGCGAAAGACTACATTCCGTCTTTTTTATAAGAGCACCTCGTTCCTGGTCTCCAATCTTATTGATCTCTCCTGGTTCTTGTACATACTGTACACTACCCGCCTTGCACTATAGCTCACGTCTATTTTTCTCATGATTTCGAACATCTTGTACCATTTTACACTGTCGAACGCTTTTTTCGTGTGAATTTTGTGGAAGATTTCTTTTTTCCGAAAGTCTGTTGGTGCATCGCCAGGTCTCATGGATTCTACACTCCAACTTGAATACTCATTCGGTTGCCAGTTCCTCCAATGATTTTAAAAATTCTTATTGGATGTTATATATCCCTTCTGGCTTATTCCATTTAAGTCTTCGGAACCTCTTTTACGTTCTGATTCTAATACTGGATCTCCTATCTCTTCTGTATAGAGTCCTATTTCTTCTTTTGTCATGTCGTATGACAATTCCTCCCGCGATAGTTGCACTCACTGTACTCTTGACACGTTTTCGTTCCCTCCTCTGAATTTAACAGTCGAATTCCTGTTGCACTGTTAGTGACACCGTCCGAGCTGTTAGTGTCACCTATGGTTGTTTTTACTTTTCTATATGTCACCACAATAGCAAAATAATGATGTCAGGCATAATTCAGTCAATTTATTTTACTCGTTATTTCTTGTTGCTATTCAAATGTAACACACCGAAGCTTTGTCTGCAGTTTCCCGAAGAATGTCAGCAACATTCTGCCCTCGTCGGGATTTCCTGCTTACTAGGCAGGTGCGGGTTTTGCGTGGTATCTGCTCTTTCGGACATGTCCGAAACAACAGACACTGGACATTAATATAATTGGTAAGCCTAGCTGGGCAATGGATCCACCTTCTTCAATGCGGATGCACAAATACATCTGATCTCCTGTGGGTATTTCTGAGTAGCGAACAGGCGTGTAATGGATAGGGACTGAAGGTAGGTGGCGCTCGGTGGGGGTGTGTATCAGCAGTGAGGAACTCTCAGATACTCTGCGCAGTTGCGATAACGCTGTGTCCCGAAAGGCGTAGTAGTTACAGCACCTGACAAGTACACCTTTTCGATCGTCGCCGCTGATTCTGCTTAATGTCCCGCTGATTTTAATATCAGTGATTCCCTTCAATTGACATGTAATGTTTCGCAGCAGCGGATTCTGCTTCGTGTCTATTGTTTCGATCTTGTCTGAAAGAACAGTTCTACCACATATTCTCTGACGGATCATTGTTATTTCTGTTATTTCGAACTTGTCAGAAGGAACAGACACCATTCATTCCTACAAACTTGTGACAATGTTTTATCAGAGTTGTAGATTTCTGGCCTCTGTGTTCGATTCCTAGAAAACATAAAACCTTAGTACTAAGTTTAGTAAACTGCATGGAGAGCTCAAGAATTATAGCTTGCATCCACTTTCCTGAATCAGTATTTGATGCCAGCAGAGGGTAAAAAAAAATTCCGTTTTATTAGCGTTTCCGTGTACATGTTAAATAGCGACCGATAAAATTTGTATTCACAAAACCTTAAAACCAAAATATAAATATGACGTATTAAATTATATTTGTGCGATTAATGAGTGTTTTTCATCGTGTCGGCTAGCTTAAGTTTGAAGTAATACTAACAATTTATGACTATCATTGAGTGTATCGCTATAAATTAACCTCACCGCTAGTGCAGTATCACATAGACTGCGACCAAATTCGCGTAAATCTAGACCGCAGCTCGTGGTCTAGTGGCTAGCCTTGCTGCCTCTGGATCATGGGATCCCGGGTTCGATTCCTGGCCGGGTTGGGGATTTTCTCTCTCCAGGGACTGGGTGTTTGTGTTGTCTTCATCATTTCATAATCATTATCATCATTCGTGACAGTGGCTAGATTCCTTCTGCGCAAAAAAAAAAAAAAAACTGTGTACAAACTGGGATTTTGTACAGGCGCTGATGACCGCGCAGTTGAGCACCCCCCCCCCCCCCCGCAGGCCAAACGTCATCATCATCATCATCGCGTAAAGCTTCGACATCTGGTAGCAACTTGGGGTAGCGAGGACTCCGCTTTCTTATGCGGAGACCGTCTCAACAACAGCGGCTCTGTATCACATGCGGTGAATCATTAGTACCGTACCAACTCTGCCACGTATCTGATAGACAAGTAAAATCCTGTTATTCTACAGCTTCTCAAAAACAAGGAACATGAGCAGTGGTGAAAGGTGGCTAAACTGAGTCACAGCGCCAGAGATTGCGCCAAATAGTAGTATTCAGCCGCCTCCACTGGCACTTGCCGCTGAGAAGTTGCTGAGGGCAGTGGTAGTTCTGAGGTAGGCGTGATCTGAACTTGTTGAGACGTCGATAGAGTACTAGTTGTTCTGTTGGGCAAGACACCAAATGTTGTTGGATTGGGGATGTTGTAATGATCAGAGTGTATTTTTCGTCAATATATATGAAGGTAAAGAAATTTTTATTTTTATTTATTTCAAACTTCCTAACTACTGCACCTGCTCAACATTGCTGGGTGCCACTGATGGACTGCTTCTACTGGAATAATGTCACTTTTTGCAGTCTGCACCTGTTCAACATTGCTGGGTGCTACTGATGGACTCCTTCTACTGGAATGATGTCACTTGTTGGTGTCTGCGCCTGCTCGCTATTTTTGTGTGCCGCTGTTGGAGCTGTTTAAATACTGCTGATGAAATGTTATGAGACTGCTATTTGCACCTGTTGACCATTGCTGGGTGATACTGTTGGAACTGTCAACTACTCTGAGGAGTCCTACTTGTTTATTGAACTATTGAAAGGATTTTATGTGAACATTTGTATAAACTGATTTTTTGTGTGTTTACTCTTTATGAAACGTTATGAGACTCTTACCTCCACCTATTCGTCATTGCTGACGGTATTGATTAAATTGTTTACCCACATGATACTTGTGTAAACTATTATGTAAAATCGCATGTATGGAAGCATTTGTATTCCTTACTGTATTTTATATATTAGGTTATTGAAGGGTCAGTGCAAAGCCAAAATTTATTTAGTTATGTGGTATTTACGTATTTAATACTATCTATTATTTTTGTCTGTATTTTTATTTGACGAATTTGGTGGTATTTTCACCACCAATGCTGGCAAAAATACCATCAAATTTTAGCCCGTGGAGGAGGGGCATATGAAAGGTGGCTACACTGAGTCACAGCGCCAGAGATTGCACCAAAGAGTAATATTCAGGCGCCTCCACTGGCAGTTGCCGCTGAGAAGTTGCTGAGGGCAGTGGTAGTTCTGAGGTAGGCGTGATCTGTACTTGTTGAGACGTCGATAGAGTACTAGTTGTTCTGTTGGCCAAGACACCAGATGTTGTTGGATTGGGGATGTTGTAATGATCAGAGTGTATTTCTCGTCAATATATATGAAGGTAAAGAAAATTTTTTATTTCAAATGTGTTATGCCTCTTGGTCACAGGTTCAGTCAACAAAGCATCTGGCTCGTCTTCTTGTGTTAGACTGTAATTCTGGTTTCTATATGTAATTATAGTATTTCTACTTTTTTTGTAATTACTTCAGTGTAAATCGTGTTTAAAATATCTTGTCTTATTGAGGTACAACCGTGCCAGATGTGTACGTTGAATGACACTTCCACACACAGAACAGTTACATTTGTACTTTGTTGTTTCGTAGCTTTTATAGTTGCTGGGGACTTAATTAATTAATTGTGTTAACGGAAATTTCCTTTCATTCTTTGTTGTTATTCTATGCAGTCAGATTGTGTACTAATATTATTCAGGGCCAACCCGTTACGATACTGCGTAACCGCACAAACAGCGACTAGAAACTAAAAAATATTTGCATTATATTTAATTAAGCCCCCATGCAGTGGCCACCTGCTCGCTCGCAGCTTAATTGGAATAGTACTGCTAACATGACAACAGAAATATCAATAACGAACATAATAGTAGTTCACATCCTGGGATGTGACTATTCTGTCAATTATTAAGCAGGGACAGGTAGTGCCATTTTTATTTTATTCCCTTTATATAAGTATTGACTAGCTCCACTGTCGTATTTAGTTTACGAGTATAAACTAACTGTGTTAGCTCTATTACGCAAAAAATTAATGTGGTGACTATTTTATAGCTTATCGGATCCTACTGTCCAATTTCATTCGATATAACTTTCATTAGGCTATTTAATTTGTTGGTCACAATAAACAAAAGGGCCAACTTTGTAACGAGCTGATTTTCCAACATACATTTGTTAGTACTCGAAGTGAGCGTTAGATGCACCTTAAAGTTTGAATTTACCTATCTCTACGGACATAATAAGACGAAGATTTGATTTATATTAAGAAATTTTTTGTCAGGTATGATCTGTTTCTTTATTAACAGCATAAGGGTGCACAATGGTGTCACTGGTGCTGTTTGGGGATCGGAACTCTGATATTTTAAACCCTAGGGTATACCTAGCAACTGAATGCACAATTTTGTACTCCCAGAGCTTCCATTGAATTTGAATTCCTTGTTGTTCCCTTTGTGTCACTATGGGAACTTTCGGAGGATTGTTGCAGTAGCATCTCACCTATGAGTCAACTGTAATTGATTAGCAATCTGTGCACAACATTAAAGTAATGAACACAACAGTAGCTTCATCTCCTTAATTTAGGAGTTGAGTTTTGCAACTAAATCATGTTGACATTGTAACTTTTTTAAGATTACGTTGATTGCATGACTGAACTGTTGAATGGGTACTGAACTTGAATTGTCGTGTTGTAACTGCAAATGGTGTGCTTACTCTGTGTTATTGTTATCAAAACTTTACACAAATAGACTGGGCAATGCAACTCCCAATACCAATAAAGAAATACAGTCACTGCATAATACATTTTGCCTCTTAGGCTCTGAATCATCTATCCCTGTTCAAAACTGATAATTTTGGTCCCTGTGCACATAACAAATAAATTGTCTTACCTCTAGAGAAGCAACGGTGCAACGAGATCTATTTTGATCTCTCACAAGAACATAAATATGCTAGCTACAGTCTGAGCAGTGTGCAATGCTGGCCATAATACTTTGAAATGCACATGAAATACTTTTGGCTGATAAACGGGAACATTTAAGAAAATACAACTTCTTTAAAAAAATATGAACTAGGCAGGGTGGCGGTGCTGATTATTGCGAATTTATAACACTGAGCTATTTTTAGCAGAAATTAGATTGCAAGTTAAATATGGCTTTTCAAATGACATCTGACAACTGAAGTTACATGACTCGCAATTGATTCACAAACAGTGAGGTTTAAACAGCAAGTATTATGTAACCTCATTAAAACAGTAGGAAATCATCAAATTACATATAGCTCTGTTAACAAACCTTAGAAGCATTGCCAAGATAAAATATCTATCCAGCCTTTTTATCAAAAGCGTTGACGTGCATTCTGGGGTTACTCAACAGTTACAAATTATCAGCCAACTCATCTATACTAATGCGCTGGCAAAAACAAAAATTATAATTATTGAACATCTTTACCTTGTTTGCATGAAGGCTTCTGCTTCCGAATTCAACAATATTGACATACCTAAATTAATCTAAAATTTGGTGTCTTGACAAAGCGCACCACAAAAACTGCCTACTCCATCGTCTTTTCCTCGCGGACAGCTACCTAACAACAGTGCGCCCAGCGCTCTGAAGCTTACAACACGCAACACGACAATTAGAGTTCAGTACTCATTCAAAAGTTCAGACAGTCAATCAACGTAATCTCAAAAAGTTTAATTTTTATGAAAAAAAACGTTCAAATATGATAAGTGATTTTTACTGAGTGTCCACTGTCAGTGTTGCTGCCATTCTGCTTGTGATCTGGAGAAATGATACCTCTACGTGATCTCTTGTGTCAACAAATAGGTCCAAACTGTTTAGCATTTACAGGTTGCTGAGATAATAGGTGCAACTGTTTACGAATACACAGTGAAACGACGTACTCCCATAACCTGAGGATCGTGGGTACGGCGTCAGAAATTATCACTGAGGACAAAATGAACCCAAGTGGAAGCTTCCCCGTGTATTGATCATAGACTCAGGAGCGATTACATAAACAGAATGAAACTAACTTACGAATACTCAAAAATATAATCTAGATTATCAGTGAAAGGAGAAAATGAGAAAAAGTTAATAAATAATAGAAAGCCTGAAAAATAGATTACTTAGAAATTAAAGTAACAGGAGTAGGAAAGTGGCTAAATTATAGGAAACGAAAGAAACTTGTGAAACAATGTGAACGAGATGGTTGTTAGAGTAATGGCTGCAGCGCCCGGGAAAGGGATGTCCAGTTTGGGCATATTTGCTGCTAGCGAGGAAAAAAATCTAAGTACAGGAGAAAGAAAAGCTGTATAAGGGAGAAGAACTGTTCTGAAACTTGATAAGAAAAATAGGGATGGTTTGAAAAATGTAGCTGAAGTGGATCACTTTTAAGCCACTTTAATCTTGTAACACTATCGCGCAAGACGGGCCATTGAGCCAGAGTCTTATCCCTTCTAAACGCGGTATAATTAGGTCTTCCTGTCTCGGAACCTTATTTTACGCTCATGTTGAACATTTTTTCGGCAAAAATTAATTTTTTACAACTCATTATTAACAAACAAAAGTATCTATATTAAATGCTATGTAAATAATTTTTGACCCGTAAATTAATAAGTCTATACACCACAAAATGGAGGCCAAAATATCACAGCTCGGGCTCCGTAACTAAACGATTCGCAGGACTGAGGGGAAAATGTAGGTCTACAATCAAAATTAAACTTAAGTACATCATCAGAACTAAATTTCTATGTCCTGAACCCCGAAAATAAATTTCCTAAAGTGAATTAAAACTGACGACCGGTTGAAGATGTAGGTGCTGTGAATCGGTCTATTTTGTTGCCTTTAAATGTAAATAGATAACAAACATTATGAAAAATGTTTTATTTTTTGAAGTTCACTCCAAAATTACAAGTGTCTGTTCTGTTATATCCAAAACGGCATCGAATTTTACCTATTAGTTTTTTAATCATCCGAACAGGTTAAAAAAGTTTTCTCCAGTAATACATGTTTAAAGTTTTAACTCAAGTTTTATAAAAGTTTTCAGCTTACCGTTTACTTGCTATTCCTGGGCCATACAGTAAACCTCCTCTTCTTCGAGGATATCATTTTCTGAAGGGCCGGTCAATCTAGCTGCAGTTCAAGCCTCGACGCCGCTCTGGAAGGAGCAACGATCCCAATGCTTGACGAGTTTATCATCCCTTTTCATGGAAAATGAGCAAGACGTGGTGCTGACAACCGCTCTCAACTTTCATGTTAGACAAGACACCATTAAACCCGTCGTTAAAAATGAGACACGCCCGAATGGTAGCAATTTGGACGTCTTTTACACTAGATAAGAAGTGTTTTGCAGCATACGTTCAAATTAATGAAGTGAGTACTTCATTGTTGTTCTGCGTATAGTCTCCATCAAACTGTCGTCAGTGGTATGTTTATACACATACCTTCAGTAACTAAACTACTTGGTGACGGCTTATGATCAAAAGAGTCCGGTCCCCCGTACATATGAGGTTGCATCCATTTACAACAGCTTTCGGAACAGTAATCATGCTGCGGATTGTCGTTGGATGAACTATGTGATGAAATGTGTCTGTATCCTTCATTTTCCATCTCATACTCTCGAGACATCTGGCGGGCAAGTGCAGCACCTATACCGATATTTTATTTATCGTAGAACGTTACAGTAGCTTTACGGTGAAAGACATATCGATTGGAGTAGAAAACGGGGGAAGCGCAGAGGGCAGCTAGAGTGGACAAATGTGCGCTTCCATTGATACGTGATTTTCAGGTAAGGGATAATCTCCCGACAAAATATGTTTGATAATGTATTCTTAAGGCCCAAAAAATCGAGATATTAAAAATTTTCTTTTTGAAACACCGAGAACGGAATACCCCCTTAAAGGTTTCCCACGCTCTTCTAGGCAAATGTCTGAATGTTCCCCAATAGCTGCCTCGGGCAGCATGAAACACAAAATACGAATAATAAGGTGCCACACTGTGAGTGGTTTTTTGTGCCAGTTATGAGCAATCGTGCGTCTGAAATATTTTCCTCGGACACCCATAACGCATGATTTCAACGCTAGAGTTCGTGTTTCTGACCTCAAAGAAAGGGTGTATGACGACCTTCCCAGGCTGTGGTATATCTACCATGTTGTCGGGCGGAAATGCGGTGGAATCTGGTGACAGTGTGACATCATTAACTCACGTTACACTTTACATGAAATTCTGAACTATAGCCTTATTTTTTGCAAGTGTCTACATCTTACTGTCTGAGGCGTCCATGAGTCCGAGGGTGACGACACAGGGTGCCACGCTTTTGCACCATTACAGCCGAAGATTGCAAGCACCTTTCAGCTGAATCTGAAATTTATACGTAGCAATAGGATATAATTACGGGGTTGTGCAGTATACATGCAGACGCAAGACAGACTTAAGTCTGTGTGCAAACAACTGACAGAAATTAGAGTAAATCTCAAAAAACGACGAGGACACTACAAGAAAAACTGTTAACGAGAGGACGAAGAAGTTTTGGGAAAACAAGAAGACTAAATCTAATAAAGTAGTAAAGGAGTTTTGCTATTTGGGGAGCAAAATAACTGGTGATGGTGGAGGTAGAGAGGATATAAAATGTAGACTGGCAATGGTAAGGAAGAGTTTATGAAGAAGAGAAATTTGTTAACACTGGATATAGATTTAAGCCAGGAGGTCATTTCTGAAACTATTTGTATGGATTGTAGCCATGTATGGAAGTGAAACATGGACGATAAATAGTTTGGACAAGAAGAGAATAGAAGCTTTCGAAATGTGGTGCTACAGAAGAATGCTGAAGATTAGATGGGTAAATCACATAACTAATAAGGAGGTATTGAATAGAATTGAGGGAAAGAGGAGCTTGTAGCACAAGTTGACTAGAGGAAGGGATCGGTTGGTAGGACATGTTCTGAGGCATCAAGAGATCACAAATTTAGCATTGGAGGGCAGCGTGGAGGGTAAAAATCGTAGTTGGAGATCAAGAGATGAATACACTAAGCAGATTCAGAAGGATGTAGGTTGCAGTAAATACTGGGAGATGAAGGAGCTTGCACAGGAGAGGGTAGCATGGAGAGCTGCATCAAACCAGTCTCAGGACTGAAAACCACAAAACAACAACAACAAATCTAATAAGTGGTTGTATGTGTTCTTCAGTGGGCCAAATGGTATAATTATAATGATAGAATCTCTTTTCTCCATAAAGCAGTAGTATCAATATACATTATTTACACGCCACTCAGTATGGCAGAAACAGCTTCCGTGGTCTGACACTAAAATAACTGACACCATTGTAAGAGTGGCTTAGGAAAGAACTACACGGGAAGCATGGAAGAGACTTGAGCAAGATAACATCTAATTGACACACGCAGGTCTGCGTAGTGAACCAGGGATAGCTGAGAGTGATGCGTGAGTAGGCTATTGGAACGAGGAATTACCGGAAGAATATAAAGAAATGGCAAGGAAAGGACGATAGTTACACGGAGTGTGGGAATCATTACATCTGTATGTAAAGCCCTAGCACAGACGAAATATTTAGAAAGGCGTGATAAGATTACCAAAATAATCTACCAGAATTTGAAACTGTAATATCAGTTAGTGGAGCACAGCTCTACCTGCTACAGACAAATTCAAAATTTACTGCAGTCACAGACTAACAACCGGTAAAAAATTGTGTTCACCTGACATAACAGTGATCACTAGCTGAAAAAGTCAAATCCTCATAGACATGGCTGTACCCAGCACCCATAATTTGCAAACCATCTGCAAGATGAAGAAGGTCACTCTGGAAACGAGAACGAGAAGATGGATGATACAGGGAGCGGGAAGATGAGGTGAAAGGCTTGTCTGTAAACACTGTCCTTGTGTTATAGGAGATTGAAGTTATCTCCAAAGAAACTGTGAAGAGCCTACAGTACTTAAATTGTATCCCTGGCTATGCTGATATTATCGATTGAATAGTTCGTCGCGTTCTTGGAGAAAAATCTAAAACATATCCGGATCGTTATCATTACCCCAATACCGTGTTTAAAAGTGAGTGAGCCAATAAACTTACATCTATATCTGTGTGACTTCTCTGGAGTTGATACTTCAGATGCCTGGCAGAGGATCCATCGAACCACGTTCAGATTATTGATCTACCGTTCCACTCTCGAGTAGGACTCGGGAAAAACGAACACACAAATCTTCCCGTATGAGCTCTGTGTCTCTTACTGTACTTCGATGGTCATTTCTTCCTATGTAGGTGGATGTCAACAAAATATTTGCACATACCGAAAAGGAAGCAGGTGGTTGTAATTTTGTGGGAAGATCTCGCCGCAACGAAAAAGCCTTTTTTTGCTATTAAAAACAGACTTAATCACGATTTATTTGTCAAGGTGACTGGTTTCGACCACTACTGTGTTCATCTTCAGACCAGAGAGTAGGAATCTCTTCCTGTTGGAGATGAAGATGACCACAGTGGTGGTCGAAATCGGTCACCTTGATAAATAAATCGTGACCAAGACTGTTTTTAATAGTAAATATTTGTAACACGATGATGACTGTCACTCCCATAATGATTCAAAAGTGAAAAAGCCTTTATTTTAATGACTGCTCCAAAACGCGCATGTCGTATACATGATACTCTCTCCCTGTTTAGCGATAGTACAACGTGAGCTGCCTTTCTTTGACTTTTTCGATGTCCTCTGGTAACCCTGTCTGGTTAGCATCCTATACCGAACCGCAGTATACCATAAGAGGAATCTCAAGCGTGGTGGAGGCAATCTCTGCTAATAAAGATGCCAATAAAACGCAGTCCTTCGTTCATCTTTCCCACAAATTATCTATGTGATCGTTCCAACTTAATAATTAAATAATAATAAAATAACATCCTGGAAGATTAAAACTGTGTGCCCGACCGAGACTCGAACTCGGGACCTTTGCCTTTCGAATGTGTAATTTTTGCTGCAGAGTGAAAATCTCATTCTGGAAACATCCCCCAGGCTGTGGCTAAGCCATGTCTCCGCAATATCCTTTCTTTCAGGAGTGCTAGTTCTGCAAGGTTCGCAGGAGAGCTTCTGTAAAGTTTGGAAGGTAGGAGACGGATACTGCCAGAAGTAAAGCTGTGAGTACCGGCCGTGAGTCGTGCTTCGGTCGCTCAGATGGTAGAGCACTTGCCCACGAAAGGCAAAGGTCCCGAGTTCGAGTCTCGGTCGGGCACACGGTTTTAATCTGCCAGGAAGTTTCATATCAGCGCACACTCCGCTGCAGAGTGAAAATCTCATTCTGGAAATAAAATAACAGTTTTTGTATCAAAGGATTTGGAATATTAATATCTGTGGCAGTGAGGAGTTTGCTTTCTTTATAAGTGTAATTAAATATTAATATTTATTGTGCTTATGTGCCTTGACAGCATTAAGGATTTACATCGACCAGGGCTAGCAAACGAATCAGATTTATTCCACGAAAGAGATTATACCAACTTGCCTCATCATTTTTTTCTGTGAGTTAATAAGGCATTAAGGCAAACTGGATTATTATTCGAACCATTAGAAAGCAGATAAAGGTTTAGTCGTCCTTCTGTACTCCCGTTATTCCTTTAGGAGTGAATAAAACGTGACAAACGTGTATGTATTCGAAATCGTTAGAAACAAAATACATTCACGTTCTTTTTCAACTGGTATTTAAACGCTGCCTTTCAATTTCTGCACAAACTGTACAGTTTGGTACAGAGAGAATATAATTTTCTTTCTGATGTGGACAATGTTTGCTGACATGGGGGTGAGGATGAATATGACCTACTATTTTTTCATCTGATAGCTTTCACAGGAATTCTAGCGTGTCCGAAGAAACGATTATCCTTCGTTGAAATCAGATTCTCTTTTGGAGGCACGCAATTAAATAAATCGAATATAAACTGCAGAGAAAATTTACGAAGAGCGTATGTCACTATCACAACGAGTGTGTGTTCTGTATGGTCGCTGGGAGAGTGGATCAACGCATTTGGAATCTGAGCTTGTAGAGTTTTATTTGTGTCAAACAGGAAGTTCTGAGCACGTTGGACTCGAAAGCCTTCGAATATATGAAACATAAAATGTAATACCGCCAGTAAAAATGAGCTGCCCTTTTCTGACATTTTTCGATGCCTTGCTTCAATCGTGTCGGGTAAAGACCCCACACCGAACAGCAATATTCCAGAAGAGGACTCAGAAACGGGGTGGAGGCAGTTTATGCCAATACAAGCGCCAATAAAACGCAGACTTCTGTTCACCTTCCCTTCAACATTATCTATGAATTTTCAGTTCCTGCGACTTGCTAGATCTAGATGGGAGGGCGCTAGCGGTCAGATCAAAAACCGAATGACATGTGCAGAAATTTTTGCCACCAGGACTATGAAACGTTTACGAGCTTGAGACAGCTGCTGTTTAGTTTTTTCATGTTTTATTTTATTTATCAAACGTTATTCCTGCAATTTAGTACTATCCAATTGCTGTACGCTAACAGCAGGTGTTCTCATGCATGAAAGCCGGGACGGCAGCAGTAGCAGTAGATGTTTACGATTACGGCCCGTCCGAAACTGGATGAAAGGATTTCACGATGTGAGGCACGGTGGGCGGGGTCATGAGGCCTTTACGGAGTGGAGCCGTTTGATCGCCGAACTGTGTTTGGGTCTGCTTGCTAACCAGCTGCATCGATCCCCGGACGGAGCGGGCACGGCAAACGATTCGGCAATAGGAGTCGGCATTTTCTCGGCTCTCGAGGCCCTGAGAGGCAACCAGACACGTATGTTTGCCTTTGTGGCCCTCGTTCTCAGTTAGAGACGGACGTATTTGCACACGCGCCCTACGATGGCCTCTGCTAACGGTAGTTGTCTAAAAGGATACTGTGAATGTTAATTTTGCTTCTCCATACAATTTCCACAGCATTTAATGTTGATGACGATCATGATGTTTGGTTTAGGAAAGTGGGTGGGTGGAGAGGTGGGGGGTCTCAACTGCGTGGTCATCACTGCCCTAGCATTTAACGTATCTTTACACTTTGAGCAAGTATTTACGAAGTTTAAATATCACTTAGAAGAAGCAAGATGTGACAATGAAATCTGGTATTACTCTTCGTGCCGACTGTTGGCACATCTGTGGCACTGTGAGATTTTTGCCGGCTTTTAACACATCTCTAACGTTTTGACATTTGTGGTTGCAACAGTGGCGCCACCTCTAGGCCGTGAGACCGAAGTGCGGCAGTCAGCGGTACGCCGAGAACGAGACAGTTCAGGAAGCACCTCTAATGTGGGAAATGAGTTCCCGAGCCGGTAAAAGGAAAAGAGTATCGTACTTGGTCCAATATACGGTCTGATGACTTGCCCGTAGAATTATGTTGGATTTATAATATTCTTCTCGGGTATGCAGCCGGATCATAACGTCTTCATGACACAACCTGTTTTTGGAGGTACGTTGACGATACGTTTATGGTGTGGCCTCATGGAAGAGAAGCTCTTGACCGCCTCCTAGATCATTTCAATTCCCTGCATCCTAGCATCAAATTTACCATGGAGGTGGAAACTGATGGAAAGCTTCCGTTTCTGGATGTTCTGGTGTACAGAAAGGATGATGGGACACTGGGACATAGCGTTTATCGAAAGCCTACGCACACGGACCGTTACTTACATGCTTCTAGCTGTCATCCATCGTTCCAGCGTACGGAGGTCCTGCGGACGTTGGCGAGAAGAGCTTATGCCATTTCAGATGGAGAAAGCTTGACACAAGAATTGGACCATCTTAAGATTGTGTTCAAGCAGAATGGCTATACAGATAAACAGATCCGTTGTGCTTTCCAGTTTGGACCTTCGCCTGAACCACCAGAAGATACCTGCAAATCGGTAGCTTTTCTGCCTTTTGCTGGGAGCATTTCCTCGAAGATAGGAAGGATTCTGAAAAGATATCACATTAAAAGTATTTTTCGTCCACCAGCCAAGATTAGAGCGCTCCTTGGCTCGGTTAAGGATGAATTGGGTTTGAGGAAGCCCGGTGTGTACAAGATCCCTTGCCACTGTGGAAAGACTTATATTGGTCAGACAATCCGGACCATTCAGGAGCGATGTGTCGAGCATCAGCGGCACACAAGGCTGCTTCAACCTGAGAAGTCTGCAGTGGCGGAACACTGTCTCACCGAGGGACACAGAATACTATATGACGACACACAAATGGTTGCCCCTGCATCTCGCTATTGGGACTGTATTTTAAAAGAATCCATAGAGATTCGGTTATCTGACAATCTTATTAATAGAGACAAGGGTTTTCTTTTAAGTAAGACTTGGGACCCAGTGTTATCTGACATTAAAAAACAACGGTCTGTGGTTCTATCGTCGGAATAAAATTTTTATTTTTTAATTTTTGACAGCGATATCTCGATTTCGCCTCCTTCCATCACTGGCGGCGGGGTATGTCTACTGCGCTAGAGGGCGGTTACGGCACCTTCTCGCGCACGCGTTGTGGGTCTTCTGCGGCCTATATAGGGGCCGCCGCTTGCGCTGGGAAGTCAGTTCCGGCGAGATCGTGCACCAGCACTCTCACCTGAAGATGGCGGCCAGTTGGACCGCGGAAATATTGTGTCATGAAGACGTTATGATCCGGCTGCATACCCGAGAAGAATATTATCAATTATTACGCCGGGAAAGCCTTCGTAGTCATGTTGGATTTAGTTTGCGTTCCAGGTTACTACTGACGGATATGGAATATACTACCCGACGATAGAGGATTCAGACACCTACGTCATGACCTGATGTTAAGTCCCATAGTGCTTAGAGCCATTTAAATTCGAATCTAATACTGGACAGCCTATATCTTCCCCATCCACTGCTGTTTCTTCTTCTATCACGTCATCAGACAAGCCCTTAGCCGCATAAAACCATTCAATTGACTGTTTCCAGCTGTTTGGTCTCTTCTGTGCGCTTAACGATGGTACTCCCATTGCACACTTGTTGTCATCGCCCGTGTTTTTAATTCTGCAGTAGGCTGTTTTGACGTTCCTATATGGTGAGTCAGTCCTTCCAACAAGAAATTCTTTTTAGAGTTCCTCTCACATTTTTCATTTCGGACCAGTTTCCTCACCTTTCTGTTCATTTCATTCCTAAGTGACTTGTATTTCTGCAGTGCTGAATTTCCGTGAATAGTTTTGTACTTCCTACTTTCGTCGATCTGCTGGAGTATTTCTTCTGTTACCCATGGTTTCTTCGCAAAATAATTGCTCTGAGCACTATGGGACTCAACTGCTGTGGTCATCAGTCCCCTAGAACTTAGAACTACTTAAACCTAACTAACCTAAGGACGTCACACACATCCATGCCCGAGGCAGGATTCGAACCTGCGACTGTAGCAGTCGCACGGTTCCGGACTGCGCGCATAGAACCGCGAGACCACCGCGGCCGGCGGTTTCTTCGCAGTTACCTTCTTTGTACCTGTGTATTTCTTTCCAGTTTCCGTGATTGCCCCTTTTATGGAGGTCCACTCCTCTTCATCTGAACGACGTACTGAACTATCCATTAGCGCAATTTCTATAGTCTCATAGAAGTTGAAGCGTATCTCGTCATTCCTTAGTACCTCCGTCTCCCACTTTGTTGATCTTTGCTTCTTCCTGATTACACTCTTAAACTTCAACCCAGTCTTCACCACTACCAAATTGTGATCTGAGTCTATATCTGCTCCTAGTTACGCCTTACAATCCAGTATCTACTTTAGGAATCTTTGTCTGACCATGACGTAATGTAACGGGAATCCTCTCATATCTCCCCGCCATTTCGACGTATACCATCTCTTCTTGTGATTCTTGAACAATGTGTTGGTTATTATCAACGGAAATTTATTTCAGAACTCAGTTAGTCTTTCTCCTCTCTCATTCCTGTTACCAAGCCGATATTCTCCCTTTCTTCTATTGCTTCCCCCACAACCGCATTACAGTCCCTTAAGGCTATTACATTTTCATCTGTATTTGTGTTCAGTATCATCATATACTTTATCTCTTCATATTTTGCTTGCGACTTTGGTATGTATACGTGGGCTATTGTTGTTGGTGTCGGTTTTTTTGTCGATTCTGATGAGTATAACCCTGCCACTGAAGCGTTCACAGTAACACGCTCTCTCTCCTGCCTTCCTATTCATAACGAATCCTACTCCCATTACATCATTTTCTGCTGCTATTGATAATATTCTATACTCGCCTGTCCAGAAATTCACGTCTTCATTCCATTTCACTTATATATACTATGCCTTAGCCTTTCTAGCTTTCCTATCCCTTCAGACTTCTGACAATCCAAGGCTCGACGCGTAGGACGTTTTCCTTTTGTTGATTATTGAATCTTTCTCTCATAGTGAACTCCCCCTTGTCACTCCGCTCCCGGAGATCCGGAAGGAGGACCAGTCCAGAATCTTTTGCCAATTGAGAGGTGACCATCACGCTTTTCAGTAACAAGCAACGTTTCTTGTAGATACACGTCATGTGCCTTTAATGCAGTGGTTGCCAGTGCCTTCTGGACCCTTATGCTGTTTTTCATTGATGATTCTTCCGCCTTTAGAGGCAGTTTCCCCACCCCTGGGCAATGCTGTAAGTCTTCGGCCGCCATTGCTGATGATTTATGTTCAAAAAGAAGTAACAGGATTCGAACCCGTGATCGAGGACGTTTATATTGCCTGTCAAAGGTGCTACCCCTAGAGCACCGAAATGTTAAAAGTCGTAGAGAATTTTATTTTCAACTGTTTTTTTACATTTTGAAACATAAGACAGCAATCGGTACTTATAGGAAAAAATCTGATAGATCATTTTAAGCCCTACAACTTCCTTATTCAGCATTCTTCGATCGAAGCTATAGTTCTTTACTTATTTAAGAAAACCCGTGTTTTGCAACTTAGTTTTTTTTTTTGCCTTGTTCACCATCCTGGACAGAGATTCATGAAAGAGAAGCTCTATTTAATTTCCTACACGCTTAAATTATTGGTTTTCAGACCATAATTTTTGCAAATTTAACATTAACCGTGACGGGTTGCTTGCACTATACGGCAGAACTAGAAAATGTGTAATTAATGTTACGTTTACTGTAAACAAAAAAGCGCTGGCCTCGCTAAATTCAGTCTGTCAGCCCGATAAGTAACTGCAGTAGCGGAGATTGAGATGTGTGACTAATCCGACCGTTATTTTAAACGATTTCGATACTGTGCTCACAGGCGGTGCGTCCGTGTGCAATTGGTGTAATCAGTAAGCGTTGGTACTTGCAACTTGCATACATTGTTGTAAGTGCAATTGAAATTACGTTCAAGTGGCCAAAACTAGTATATTAATTATTTACATAAGTAAGATATGTCTCAGAGAGTTTATGGGGAAATGCTACGGAAACACTTGTGTAGTACAGTGGACCGGTGGTCCTTGGAACTGTCAAGATTTAGTTTCCAAAGGTGAGCTGAGTGCTATATACCATAGGTTATGGTAATTCACGAGAAGCAAAACGGACTCTTCCTTTTGTAATGTGAGAATGGTTCTCTTGCACTACTGGTTATTGTTAAGCAGTGCTATCCTTTCAGGGTAAATACAATAAACCTAACCCAATTTTTGTTTTGGTTCCTCTAGCGGGGGGGTGCCATACTGTGCCGCTTTCTGTTGAGTAAAGAACACCGCTGCCACTGTACGGTTACTGTCTGTAAAAAGCGCATCAGGCAAAGTCCTGAGCAGAAAGAAACCGTGAAATCATACCAGAAAATAACAACCTTGGATTAGAAAAACGTCAGATCACTGCCAAAAGTGGCTGAATGTAGATAACATAAAACGTGATAATGACGAATACTTAATGTTGTAACATTATAATGCAGTACAATTTGAATTCAAATTTCCCGCATTGTAAAATCCATATCGCAGCCCACGATGGAATAATATAGAAAGTTCCAACCGCTGGAACTAAAAAGAAACATAAATAATCCATTAAAATACGATGCAGTGACGGGAATGGAAGAAAACACACAAAACCAGAGAAAACGAAACCATGTGCTAGTAGATGAGACGAGTAGAGGACAGCGCCGGGTCTGCATGCAGAATAAAGTGGATGGGCCATTCAACAGATGGCGCATGCGCAGAAGAGCTGAGGCGGACACTCGAGTGTGAGAAAAATACTAGGAGTCGGGTGCCCACGAGATTACAAAGCCAAATACTTACGACTTAAATGGTATAATGTTTGTATTGTGGGCTGCGACATGGTTTTTGGATCGAAGTTCCAGGAATCGGGAGAATGTCAAATGTGCTCCAGTATTATGTTGTACCTATAAGTGTTGGTCATTGCCACATTTCATATTACTTCTGTTGAGCCACTAACAATGATCCGACGTAATTTTTATCCAAGTTTGTCACTTCCTGGTGTTATTTCATGGTTTATTTCTATTCAGGAATTCACCTAGTGATGTAACTAACGTTATGAAGCCAGTCGTGCTTTTTACATAAAGTAACCACATGAAGTGTTTTAGCTGAGGATTTCCGTTGAATGAACTTTTGTGTTATACCGCTTTCGTTTTTATGTGACACCAGGACATGTATCTGCAAACAAACAAAAATTTTATGTCTTGGAGGTGATAGTTAAAACTTGATGCCTAGCTTTCGTTTCAAGCTAATTATTCTACAACTATTTGGCACCTACACACGTTGATTCTTGCATGTAGTTTCTCATCCAGGAAATGCAGCCTACTTGTAGCTGAATGTTCAGTTGCGGAAGAAAGACCGTTATATGAAGGAAATTCAGAGATATATTGAGTCTACTGAAGCGACCTTGTAAGGTCGCTTATCTTTTATCTGACATACAAGAGGCGTGAAGAAGCCACGACAGCAGCCCTGTCCAGTCTCCTGACAGAGAAAGTGCTTCTAATTAAATATTACTTTCATTCCCAATCATAGCTTGAAATTACTTGTGAAATTACGAATCTATTAATATTTGTCATGAGAGGATCAAGTTACTTATTCGAAAGTGATAAAATTAATTGGTGAACAAATTATATTAAATAAAATTTCACCGGTAATCTGACACCACTGACAGATTTCCTGAACAGGCGTATCGACTGGTGTGGACGAAGAAATTTTGAGGACCGCGGAGAAATTATTGCTCATAATTTGCAAGGCGACGAAATTCTTAGAAATTCCCAGGCGTTACTTTGACTTTAAAGTTGTGAATACTTTGGAGCACAAGGGTACAAGGCCTTTCCATATAAACAGAATTGGCGCACCGCTTAAATCTCTCCAACTCCAGAGCTAGAAGCCGGCCTTCACTGGTCGGAACACACTGCGACCAGGATCCCTATTTGTTTGCCTACCAGATCTTCTTTCTGTCTGCTGACGGCTGCTGTAGTGAGACGTCCGAAGTTAAAAATCTGCGAGAGACGCTCTCAGCACACCATTTCGTTGCAGCTTTTAGTCGGAGCTTTATCGTGCTAGAGGTACTGCGTATGTTGCCACACTTTTAAACCTCTGTGCGCTTACTTACATTACTTGATAGAAACCATGGGCAGAGCTATTTGTTTAAGTAACACAGTTTCTAAATACAACTCCCACGGTAATTTATGTCCAAGCAATGCAACCGTTCATACCGCTATCGACACTCAAGACGATTTTTTCCACTCCGACACGACAACGTATTTCGTGCTGCCTCTCTCTGAGGTATCGTTTGAACGCAGATATCATGGCTTCCTCCACCCTCCCCCCTCCTTTTATTATAAATTATATCATTTGTTATGAATTTCTGTTAGCTCACTCTCTCGGTTGATCTTGAAAAGTAGTTTATATTTCGTTTTCTATTTCAGTGTAATTTTATAATTTCGCCTTGACCTGGAGCAAGATACAACAGTGCCACAACACTTCTTTAATTGTGATTGGATCTATCTCTTGTAGGATGTGACAGCTGTTCTAACATTTGAGACGTTTTAGAGAGACAGTTCTGACGTTGCTTGTGATAATATAAACCAGACTGAAGAAAAGTCAAGACACGTTCTTAGGTTTTGTCGACTGGTAAAAGCCTTCGACAGTATAAAATGTTACAAGATATTCGGGATTCTTAGGAAAATAGGGGTAAGCTATAGGGGAAAACGAATAACATACAATATGTGCAGGAACCAAGAGGGAACAGCAAGAGTGGAAGACTAAGAACTAGGTGCACGGATTAGAAAGGTGTAAGACAGGGATGTAACCTTTCGCCCTTATTGTTTAATCTATACATCGAAGAAGCAATGATGGAAGGAAAAGAAAGCTTCATCTACACGTCCAAGAAATTAAAGTGGAACGATATCAGTGTTAAAATTCGCTGATGATATTGCTATCATCTCTGAAAGTGGAGAAAAATTACGGGATCTGTTGAATGGAATGAGTACAGAAAATGGATTGAGAGCAAATCGAAGAAAGACGAAAGTAATGAGAAGTAGCAGAAATGAGAACAGCTTGAAAGTTAGGGAATTTTGCTGCATAGGTAGCACAATAACCTATGGCGGACAGAGCAAAAGAACATCACTGGCAAGATGTGCGTTCCTGACCAAGAGAAGTCCACTAGTATCAAACATAGGTCTTAGTTTGAGAAAGAAATTTCTGTGAATTTGTGTTTGGGGCACAGCACTGTATGACAGTATATGTGAAGTGTGGGGAAACCGGAACCGAAGACAATCGAGCATTTGTGAATTGGTGCTACAGAAGAATGTTGAAAATTAGGTGAACTGATAAGTAATGAGGAGGATCTCCGTCGAATCTGTGAGGAAAGAATACCTACATCTACATTTATACTCCACACGACACCCAACGGTGTGTTGCGGAGGGCACTTTACGTGCCACTGTCATTACCTCCCTTTTTTGTTCCAGTCGCGTATGGTTCGCGGGAAGAACGAATGCCGGAAAGCCTCCGTGCGCGCTCGAATCTCCCTAATTTTACATTCGTGATCTCCTCGGGACGTATAAGTAGGGGGAAGCAATATATTCGATACCTCATCCAGAAACGCACCCTCTCGAAACCTGGCGAGCAAGCTACACCGCGATGTAGAGCGCCTCTTTTACAGAGTCTGCCACTTTGCTAAACATCTCCGTAACGCTATCACGCTCACCAAATAACCCTGTGACGAAACGCGCATTCTTTGGATCTTCTCTATCTCCTCCGTCAACCCGGCCTGGAACGGATCCCACACTGATGAGCTATACTCAAGTATAGGTCGAACGAGTGTTTTGTAAGCCATTTCCTTTGTTGATGGACTACATTTTCTAAGAACTCTCCCAATGAATCTCAACCTGGCACCCGCCTTACCAATAATTAATTTTATATGATCATTCCACTTCAAATCGTTCCGTACGCATACTCCCAGATATTTTACAGAAGTAACTGCTACCAGCGTTTGTTCCGTTATCATATAATCATACAATAAAGGATCCTTCTTTCTATGAATTCGCAATACATTACATTTGTCTATGTTAAGGGTCAGTTGCCACTCCCAGCACAAAGTGCTTATCCGCTGCAGATCTTCCTGCATTTCGCTGCAATTTTCTAATACTGCAACTTCTCTGTATACTACAGCATCAACCACGAAAATCTGCATGGAACCTCCTACACTATCTACTAGGTCATTTACATATATTGTGAAAAGCAATGATCCCATAACACTCCCATGTGGCGCGCCAGAGCTTACTTTAACGTCTGTAGACGTCTCTCCATTGAGAACAACATGCGGTGTTCTGTTTGCTATAAGCTCTTCAATCCAGCCACACAGCTGGTCTGATATTCCATAGGCTCTTATTTTGTTTATCAGGCGACAGTGCGGAACTGTATCGAACTCCTTCAGGAAGTCAAGGAAAATGGCATTTACCTTGCGAGCCTGTATTTAATATTTTCTGGGTCTCATGAACAAATAAAGCGAGTTGGGTCTCACACGATCGCTGTTTAAGGAATCCATGTTGATTCCTGCAGAGTAGATTCTGGGTTTCCAGAAATGACATGATGCGCGAGCAAAAAACATGTTCTAAAATTCTACAACAGATCGATGTCAGAGATATAGGCCCATAGTTTTGCGCGTCTGTCCGACAACCCTTCTTGAAAACTGGAACTACCTGTGCTCCTTTCCAGTCATTTGGAAAACCGTCGAAAACTCTGACAAGAAGAAGGAACAGGATGGTTCAAATGGCACTGAGAACTATGGGACTTAACATCTACGATCATCAGTCCCCTAGACCTTAGAACTACTTAAAACTAACTAACCTAAGGACATTACACAACACCCAGTCATCACGAGGCTGGAACAGGATGGTAGGACATTGTTAAGACTACAGAAAATAACTTCCAAGGTACTATACGACCTGTAAACGAAAAACCCTCTAGAAGAAGACAGAGACTCTGATACATCCAACAAATAATTGAGGATGTATGTTGCAGCTGCTATTCTGAAATGAATTCGTGGCTGGTGGCAGGTGTTGGTTGTTGACTGCAGACACAACCTTGCTGTTACACTGGTATACAGAAGCCAGTTCATAGATATTGGCCACTAATGAGATCGTGTATACGTTTGGGTCTTATCCACTCAGTGTCAGTTAAGGCCTGAAGATGCTGTACTTAGTCACCGAAACTAGTTGCTATATAATAAATAACGTTGAAACGACGCCTGCAGTTGTTTCATTTCATTACAGAAGTGAAAGTCCGAAGCCCCACAGACTTCCATTCAGAAAGATGGACCAATAAAAACTTGTACCACATGGTACCTGTAGTCTCCACAATGAGATCGCCATACAACTTCGTTCTCGGAGGCGTACCAGATTCTCTCACGGATGAGTGTTTTCCGTGCCACACAGTTTGAAATAAGAGAAAGAGGAAGGGCTACTTCTTATTCTATGAGTGATATCGATACATGACAAGCAACATGTTGTATCACAATGTCGTGTATGCATACGTGTATAGTAAGACAAGCTGCTGGTGCAGCATTTAAATCTTTTTCTATTACACGGACCCGTTGGTCTGTGATGCGTAAAAATCTGAAACAGTGATCTGACACTCGAAATTAATTCGCTAACTGCGTATTCCTTTATACCAGCTGCATTATTTATAGATCCACTACCCAACAGTGACGTACGGAACTCGAACCCATATTTCGTCAGCAGTGCCTGTTCTTTCAAGAAATGTAGGTAAGTATTGCAATCATAGGCGGGTACACGAGGATAACAATGTTGGTCTCAATTCCTCGATTCCTAGTTGTCTCATTCTTCCAGTTGCGGGAATCCAAGTAATGTCGTGAGCACTAGGTAATGAATCCAGCGGATTATGATATAAGGATGTAGACAGAGTGCTATGTCGAAGTCAGATTGATCCGTGCAGCGTGCACGGATAGCCGAAGTTGTACTGCTACGACTCGTGAAAAACAAGAAATATCGATGCGACTCCCAGGCCGGTACAAATTTTCATGCGTCTCTAATGGGTAGCAGATCTGTACATAATACAGCTGATGTAAAGGAGGATACAGTAATTTCCTATAACTGTGCCTCACCAACACTGTCTGTTCTTCAGATGTGTATGTAAGTTATTTGACCGATTGTGCTGTTCTCCTTTAGGGCAATGTGATCTAATTTTTTCTAATTGCAGAGAAATAACTGCTAAGAAGTTGGTAACTAGAGCTATGTATCCACTTCGAACTTCACTCTATATCAAGCAGCAAATGACGGTGATGCTGTTAACGAGGGTGTTGTTTATTATGATGGATTTTGTGCGTGAGATAGTTCCATACCGCAAGTTCAGCACTCTCCATCTCTCCCGCAGTTCGAGCATACTTTTTGTACTTGCATATAATGCAGCTACCTGTATGGATCATTTAGCTGTTATTTTTTCGTCTCGTGGCCTTCTTCTCCGCCACCATGCCTTTTAGTGCATCCCTTATTATGCATTCTTATCCAGTGATCACTTAATTCATTTTTCTCCTTTTCATTGAAATCTCCCCTTACAAAAATTTATGAATGATTGTGCTGATAAATCCCTTACGTTATTTGATTTTCAAACAGCTGAGCAGAACTCAACGTACTCAGACATTTCGCTTATTACTTTTTCTGATCAACACTAAACTGACACACAATATTTTTATCGCAACGTAATCTGACCTTCAATAATCCCTACAAAAGAATGACCCTGACTAACAATAACCTATATCTTTCATGAATCACTTACCTCACAAAAATCTTCGTTACTCGAACTACTGCAATACAGCGAACGCCAATACTGCCTGCTAAATAAAGGATTCTAACTACTGAAGTCACTAACTACTAATAGGCATAGTCAGGAATGAAAGATTTTGATAGAGAACAAACGATGTATTTGCCTTGATAGTGGTCAAAAGTCATTATACATCCAGTTTTACAAATTTACTGTCTCTGATGGACACACGTCCAGATCATCCGCTCTCAAAACACTGCCATCTCTCTCCCCACATCCACCACTGCTGTGCGGCTCACCTCCAACTGAACCACGCTACGCGCTTTTCACAGCCAACTGCCAAACACTACAATAGCGAATATTTCAACAATGCCAACCAGCCACAGACAGCACACAGCACAGTCAATGATTTTCATACAGAGCGCTACGTGGAGTTACCAACAAAAAAACCTAAACAGCCTACTTACATCGTTGGCGCCTCTATTTGTCTTTACACGGTGTAGCACACACTCATTCGTTGGTTTATACGTCCATTTCTCACATTCCATTGTTACAGACATTCAAATCTCAAAATCTTTTACTCTCCTTGTCGTATTCGCCTCAAAGACAATTTCACTTAATCTTTGTCTTAATGACAGAAGAGTTAAGAAGCATGGTTCACGACTCTCGTAAAAAACTTGCCGGGAAACGATACGTGGAATAGTACCTGCTTCAAGTCGCAGGTGCGGTTGGGCGAATACATAATCTCACGGCTAGGTACAGGTCATTGGCGACCGATGAGAGCTGTTATCAAGTTCCGTAACTGGAGCCGTCAGTGGGCTGAGCCTTAACGTCAGGCTACCACAAGCTGCCGACTGTTAACCCATGACGTCAACGGTAATATGGAAAATCCCTTGGCGCACCTACGTTCGTGAAGCGAACGTAAAAAGATGGAGATAAATAACGGAACGGCCGTGTGGTCATTATGCAAATACACTGAACAACATATGACTGTGCTGTAGTTCCACAGACAATCTAGAATGAACACGTACAGAATATCTTGAAAGTATAGAAACCGCCATTGCGTTCTAAATTAGACGATGGGTATCATGAAAGCTGTTTCAGGTAAAATGAAATTATTTAATAAATACATTTCATAATTACTCTGCAGATGAGTGCTCGATACCACTAAAAGCAGATATAATAGCTCTCCTTAACAGTCATTTTAGCACATTGTATCCTTCTAGTAATGCTCGAATGTTATAATTCGTCAGCCCTGAAGGCGCCTTTGTAATATAGTTTAACAGCATCTCTGGCGGTGGTAACGATCCAGGCTTTGGGAGAAAGAGAGTCTCCACGTTTTGTTAAGAACGCTGTATTCACTTGCAGTCATGAATCGTTGATTGGATATTGCAAAAAGGACGAAGTGCTCGGACCAAACAGGATGTAGGATAGGAATGCATTCTTTCTCAGCCGGCCACGGGGGAAACGGTTCTAGGCGCTTCAGTCCGGAACCGCGCTACTGCTACGGTCGCAGGTTAGAATCCTGCCACGGGCATGGATGTGTGTCATGTCCTTAGGATAGTTAGGTTTAAGTAGTTCTAAGTTCTAGGGGACTGATGACCTCAGCTGTTAAGTCCCATACTGCTCAGAGCCATTCTTTCGCCCCTACCGTTCAATCTATACATATGAAAACAGAAGAAAGTTTCAAGTTTGTAGTTGTAACGCAGGGTGAAAGGATATTAAATACAAGGTTCGCTAATGATATTGCTATCCCCAGTAAAAATTAAGAAGAATCACAGTATCTGTTGCATGGAACGAACAGTCTAATGAGTACAGAACATGGATTGAGGGTAAACCGTAAAGGACAAATATAATGAGATTGCAGCAGAAATGAGAACACTTAGGAACATCAGATATGGTCATCACGAAGTAGACGCAGGTAAGGAATTCTGCGACCTTGGAAGCAGAGTTACCCATGGCTGAAGAAGTAAGGAGGGCATGAAAACCAGACTAGTACTGACAAGGCCGCCCACTGTGGGCGAGCGGTTCAAGGAGCTACAGTCTTGAACCGAGCCACTGCTACGGTCGCAGGTTAGAATCCTGCCTCGGGAATGGATGTGTGTGATGTCCTTAGGTTAGTTAGGTTTAAGTAGTTCTAAGTTCTGGGGGACTGAAGACCTCAGAAGTTAAGTCCCATACTGCTCAGAGCCATTTGAACCATTTTTTCTAAGTCTAGGGGACTGATGACCTTAGATGTTAAGTCCCATAGTGCTTAGAGCCATAGCACAGGCAGTGAGGGATTCCTGCCCAAACGTAGAACTTAATCAGATGAGAATTTACATGTGGACCATGTGTGTCAAGAACAGTGGAAACACTGAAACAGAGGATAATCCAAGCGTTTTAGGTGTGGTGGACCGATAAGACAAAGAATGAGGAGGTCCCCCCCCCACAGAATAGGCGGATAAAGGAAAATATGGAAAACACTGAAAAGAAGAATGGACAAGAATAATAGGACATGTGTTACGACATTAAGACATGGCATCAGTGGTACCAGAGGGAGCTGTAGAAGGTAAAAACTGTACGGGAAGGCAGAGATTTGAATGTTTGTTGTTGTGGTCTTCAGTGCAGAGACTGGTATGACGCAGCTCTCCATGTTACTCTATCCTGCGCAAGCTTCTTCATCTCCCAGTACCTACTGCAACCTACATCCTTCTGAATCGGCTTAGTGTAGTCATCTCTTGGTCTCCCTCTACGATTTTTACCCTCCATGCTGCCATCCAATACTAAATTGATGATCCCTTGATGGCTCAGAACATGTCCTACCAACCAATCCCCTTTTCTACTCCTGCCATAAATTTCTCTTCTCCCCAGTTCTCTTCAATACCTCCTCTTTAGTTTTGTGATCTAACCATCTAATCTTCAGCATTCTGCTGTAGCACCACATTTCAAAAGCTGCTATTCTCTTCTTGTCCAAACTATTTATCGTCCATGTTTCACTTCCGTACATTGCTACACTCCACACAAATACTTTCAGAAACGACTTTCTGACATTTAAATCTATAATCGAGGTTAGAAAATATCTCTCTCTCAGAAACTCTCTCCTTGCCATCACCAGTCTACATTTTACATCCTCTCCGCTTCAACTATCACCAGTTCTTCTGCTCCCCAAATAGCAAAACTCATTTACTACTTTAATCGTCTCATTTCCTAATCTAATTCCCTCAGCATCACCCGATTTAATTCGACTACATTCCATTACACTCATTTTGTTGATCATCTTATATCCTCCTTTCAAGACACTGTCCATTCCGTTCAGCTGCTCTTCCAGGTCCTTTGCTGTCTCTGACAGATCTACAATGTCATCGGTGAACCTCAAAGCTTTTATTTCTTCTCCACGGATTTTAATTCCTACTCAGAATTTTTCTTTTGTATCCTTTACTGCTTTCTTAATATACAGATTGAATAACATGGAGAGGCTACAACCCTGCCTTACTCCCTTCCCAACCACATCTTCCCTTTCATAACCCTCGACTCTTACAACTGCCATCTGGTTTCTTTACAAATTTTAAATAGCCTTTCGCTCCCTGTATTTTACCCCTGCCACGTTTAAAATCAGAAAGAGAATATTCCAGTCAACATTGTCAAAAGCTATCTCTAAGCCTACGAATGCTAGAAACGTAGGTTTGTGTTTCCTTAATCTATTTTCTAAGATAAGTCGTAGGGTCAGTATTGCCTCACGTGTTCCAACATTTCTACAGAATCCAAAGTGATCTTCCCAGAGGTCGGCTTCTACCAGTTTTTCCACTCGTCTATAAAGAATTTGTTTTAGTATTTTTCAGCCGTAGCTTATTAAACTGACAATTCGTTAATTTTCACATCTGTCAACACCTGCTTTCATTGGGGTTGGAATTATTGTATTCTTATTGAAGTCTGAGGGCATTTCGCCTCTCTCATACATATTGCTTTCCCAAGGCTGTCAGTAGTTCTAATGGAATGTTGTCAAACTCCCGGAGTCTTGTTTCGACTTAGGTTTTTCAGTTCTGTATCAAACTCTTCAAGCAGTATCGTATCTACTATTTCATCTTCATCTACATCCTCTTCTAAAAGTGGTTCAATTGGCTGTGAGCACTAGAACTTAGAACTACTTAAACCTAACAAACCTAAGGACATCACACTCATCCATGCCCGAGGCAGGACTCGAACTTGCGACCGTAGCGCCTAGAACCGCTCGGCCACACTGGCAGGCAAATCCTCTTCCATTTCCATAATTTTGTTCTCAAGAACCTCTATATACTCCTTCCACCCTTCTGCTTTCCCTTCTTTGCTTCGAACTGGGTTTCCATCTGAGCTCTTGATATTCATGAAAATGGTTCTCTTTTCTCTAAAGGTCTCTTTAATTTTCGTGTAGGCAATATCTATCTTATCCCTAGTGATATTCGCCTCTACATCCATTTTGCACTTCCTGTCGATCTCATTTTTGAGACGTTGCCTGCTTCATTTACTGCATTTTTGTATTTTCTACTTTCATCAATTAAATTCAGCATCACTTCTGTTACCCAAGGATTTCTATTAGCTGTCGTCTTTTTACCTTTGGTGCCTTCACTATTTCGCCTCTCAAAGCTACCAATTGTTCTTCTACCATATTCCTTTCCCCCGTCCTTGTCAATTATTCCCTAATGCTCTCCCTGAAACTCTCTACAACCTCTGTTTCTTTCAGTTTACCAGATCCCGTCTCCTCAAATTTCCACTTTTTTGGCAGTTTCTTCATTTTGAATCTACAGTTCATAACCAATCGATTATGACCAGAGTCCAGATCTGTCAATAGAAATGTCTTACAATTTGAAACCTGGTTCCTGAATCTCTGTATTATCATTATATAATCTATTGAGACCTTCCAGTATCTGCAGGCTTCTATGTATACAACCTTCTTTCATGATTCTTGAACCAAATCTTAGCTATAATTAGGTTATGCCCTGTGCAAAGTTCTACAAGGCGGCTTCCTCTTTCATTCCTTACTCCATTCGATATTCACCTACTATGTTTCCTTTTCTTTCTTTTCCTACTAACGGGTTCCAGTCACCCATGACTATTAAATTTTCGTCTCCCTTCACTATCTGAATGATTTCTTTTATCTCATCATACATATCATCAATCTCTTCTTCATCTGTGGAACTAGGTGGCATATAAAATTGTACTACTGTGGTAGACGTGAGTTCGTATCTATCTTGGCCACAATAATGGGTTCACTATTCTGTGTGTAGTAGTTTACACGCATTCCTATTTTTCCTATTCATTATTAAACCTACTCCTGCATAACCCCTATTTGATATTATATTTATAACCCTGTATTCACCTGACCGGAAGTCTTGTTCCTCGTGCCACCAAACTTCACTAATTCTCTCTATATCTAACTTTAACTTATCCCTTTCCCTTTTTAAATTTTCTAACCTACATGCCCGATTAAGGGATTTGACATTCCACTCTCCGATCCGTCGCGTTTTCTTTCTCCTGATAACAACGTCCTCCTAAGTAGTCCCCGACTGGAGAGACGAATGAGGGACTATTTTACCTCCGGAATATAGAGGACGCCATCATAATTCAGCCATACAGTAAAGCTCCATGCCCTCGGGAAAAATTACGGCTGTAGTTTCTCCTTGATTTCAGCCGTTCGCAGTACCAGCACAGCAAGGCCGTTTTGGTTAGTGTGACAAGGCCAGATCAGTCGATCATCCAGACTGTTGCCCCTGCAACTACTGAAAAGGCTGCTGCCCCTCTTCAGGAATCACACGTTTGTCTGTCCTCTTAACAGATACCCCTCCATTGTGGTTCCATCTACGGTACGGCTATCTGTATCGCTGAGGCACACAAGCGTCCCCACCAACGACAAGGTCCATTGTTCATAGGGGCGGGTGGATTTGAATATATCCAACAAATAATTAAGGACTTAGGGCATAACTGCTATTCTGATATGAAGTTATCACAGGAGACGAATTCGTGGTGGGCCGCATCAGACTAATCAGAAGACTGATATCTCAGGAAAAGAAGAGCTGCCAAATTGTGGAGGTTCTGACTACTATGTTTCATCAGATTTTTCAGATAGCTCCAGACTTTTAGCGGATGACTGAATGTTCATGAAGTCCCGAACAAATGCATATAGCACTATGAACATATGTATTGCCATCTTGGAAGACGGGATCATCTACGGCAGGTTCGTCCAAACTGTGCCTCTGTGGCACTAGCGCTCGCGATCGCCCGCGGACAGCGCCCCGGGCGAATTCGCATGTTGTCGCAGGGGCCGAGTCGTGTCGCTTAGCTGGCCGTGCGGACCGCCCGCCGAGCCTCGCCATGCCGCTGTACGCGGCCATCGTGCTCACAGAGTCGAAGATATGGTCTCAGATATGAAGCAGCAAGTAATGGAGAGAGCGGCAAACTTCATTTCGTTTTCTATCGCTCTTGACGAATCAGCGGACGTTGCTGACATATCTCAGCTGGTCATATTCATTCGAGGTGTCGACGACAATCTGCGTGTCGCCGAATAATTTCTCGATCTTATACCATTATACCATTAAAAGACACAACTACGGGCTTGGATATTTTTCGAGCCGTGGAAAACGTATTAGTCAATGGTCTTAAAATGGGAACGCCTGACCAGTGTTACAACGGATGGAGCCCTTGCGCTACGAGGGATGCGCACTGGATTCCTGGGTTACAACAGTTTGGTGGTCCTTATTTGCGGCAATCCATTGTCTGATACACCAGGATGCACTTTGTGCGAACATTTTCAACATAAAAAATGTTATGGATACAGTTCTTTGAACGGTTAATTATCTTTGCTCGCATAGACTCACACATCGCCAATTCAAAGATTTTCTGGCTGATATCGAAGCGGAATACCCGGACATCCCCTACTGCGCCGAAGTAAGATGGCTGAGCAGAGGAAAGGTGCTTCATCATCCCTGAGGGGCGAAATAAACACCTTTTTGGAAATGAAAGGACTTTGTGATCCCAAGTGGGTGGCGAATGAGGATTTTTTGAGTGACATTACTGGTCATTTAAATGCTTTGAAAATTTCACTCGAATGCGAAAAACT
Source organism: Schistocerca gregaria (assembly GCF_023897955.1). Lineage (NCBI taxonomy): Eukaryota > Metazoa > Arthropoda > Insecta > Orthoptera > Acrididae > Schistocerca > Schistocerca gregaria. The sequence goes on along the minus strand of NC_064922.1, from coordinate 639,156,611 downwards.
ATGTTGTTCATTTCTACATCTACATGATTACTCTGCAATTCACATTTAAGTGCTTGGCAGATGGTTCATCAAACTACAATCATACTATCTCCCTACCATTCCACTCCCGAACAGCGTGCGGGAAAAACGAACACCTAAACCTTTCTGTTCGAGCTCTGATTTCTCTTATTTTATTTTGATGATCATTCCTACCTATGTAGGCTGGGCTCAACAAAATATTTTCGCATTCGGAAGAGAAAGTTGGTGACTGAAATTTCGTAAAAAGGTCTCGCCGCGACGAAAAACGTCTATGCTGTAATGACTTCCATCCCAACTCGTGTATCATATCTGCCACACTCTCTCCCCTATAACGTGATAATACAAAACGAGCTGCCCTTTTTTGCACCCTTTCGATGTCCTCCGTCAATCCCACCTGGTAAGGATCCCACACCGCGCAGCAATATTCTAACAGAGGACGAACGAGTGTAGTGTAAGCTGTCTCTTTAGTGGACTTGCTGCATCTTCTAAGTGTCCTGACAATGAAACGCAACCTTTGGCTCGCCTTCCCGACAATATTATCTATGTGGTCCTTCCAACTGAAGTTGTTCGTAATTTTAACACCCAGGTACTTAGTTGAATTGCCAGCCTTGAGAATTGCACTATTTATCAAGTAATGGAATTCCAACAGATTTCTTTTGGAACTCATGTGGATCACCTCACACTTTTCGTTATTTAGCGACATCTGCCACCTGCCACACCATACAGCAATCTTTTCTAAATCGCTTTGCAACGGATACTGGTCTTCGGATGACCTTACTAGATTGCGGCCATTACTTCGTGCGAATAAAGAGCTAGCTGCGTTGGACATGAACGATTTTTTCTGAAACCATGCTGATTATGTATCATTATATCGTTCCCTTCAAGGTGATACATAATGTTTGAATACAGTATATGCTCCAAAACCCTACTGCAAATCGACGATTCAAGCATTTTAAAAAAAAACTTATTTTGTGGGAAAAACAATTGTGCAAGAAGAATTGTGGACACTTTCCTGCACTAAACCGCGTTAAAGAAGATTCGGATTTTTCAGATTATGTTGAAATCATTTGCGAATTACAAGAACGGTTTGAAAACAGATTTTTGGAGATAAGTGAGCTTCAATCGGCCTTAGATATATTTGTTCTCCCGTTTTCCCTTCGGCATAGAACGTCTCACAAGTGCGTCAACTAGAGCTGATTGACCTGCAATGCGATATCCGCCTGAAGGACCACTTTCTCATGTGTAAAACTTTGGATGACTTTTACAGCTGTCTTCCACGAGAGAAATATCCTCTTTCCCACAAGCACGCGCCCGAAGTCCTCTCAATGTTCCGTTCCACGTATATCTGTGAGTGCTTTTCCTCTCTTTTAATGCTTTCTAAAACTAAGAACCGTTCATTACTTGGCGATAAAAATTTGACTAATTCTTTGAGGTTATCAATCTCAGGGAATATTGCACCAACGTAGACAAAACCGTTTCCTCGAAAAAGTGTAAAAGTGTAAAATGTTAATTGTCTTCTTTAACAATGTTGACTGTAAGAATTATAGAGCTTTATTACCTTAATTCTACTTTTTCATAAATTTTTAAACTTGGTCTTTTAAAATTATTACGTACAAAACAGCAAACTAAGGATCCAATTTCTAAACTCTGAAAAGGGATACGAAAAGATGTAGCCCGAAGAATAACAAAAAATATTTACTTGTAACTGCTAGTAGTAAGAATGAGACTCTATATCCATTACATAAAACTATTTCTAAAATAGAATATTTATGGCTCTAGTTCATTGGGAAACTGATATATTTTGCAGAAGACGCCTATTGTACATATGACAGGTGTACATGTGCAGTACTAACAGAATGAACCTGTGGGTCAGTAAAAAATAGCTAAGATGTTCTTCGATTCTTCTTTTGGATATTGTTGTCTAAAGCTTTGAGTAGTAATCCTGCCACACGAACCTAGTTGTTACCTAAACTGTAAATGGTTTGCTTGTTTTACCGCTCATCGGCCTCTTTTACAGAGGTGCTCTTCCTCTGTTGTTTTGTTTGCGTTGGATCTGACTGCGGGACAGTCCACCGCAGAGCAGTGCTGTGCGGCCTCACTCGCTCCGCAGCTCTCTCTCTCTCTCTCTCTCTCTCTCTCTCTCCTATGGCGACACTAGCGATACACGGTCGCGGACGGGGCGCTGAACTACACTGCCTCGAGCCCGCGGGGCGCGGGCGCTCCCGCCGCTCGCAATTCTTGGATGAGCCTGGTATACGGCATACTCGACATGAATATGTTGAAGAAACGGCAACAACTAGTACCGAGAATGTTGAAATAAACGTCTTTGCACATGTGGGCCCGAATCATGTTAGTAAAACAGCGAAACATCACAGAACTACCTCCGGCGTTAACTGTGCCCTCCTTTGGGTTAAACGCCTCAAGAGGCCGTTGTTGCACTCGACGCGTTCAATCCTATGTAAGGAGGCAAAATCACTGCTTGTGTATTCATGTACGAGAAGTGATCTTCTCAAAGCTGTTTTTCATCATTCTTCTGACTGGTTTAATGCGGCCCGCCACGAATTTCTCTCCTCCTGTGAAAGACTTTCATCTCAGAGTAGCTTTTGCGACCTTATGTCATCAACTATTTGTTGGCAGTATTCCAATCTCAGTCTTCCTCTACAGTTTTTAAAATCTACAGCTCCCTCTAGAAGCATGGGAATTATTCCCTGATTTCTTAACAGATGTCCTGCCATCCTGTCCCTCCTTCTCCCCAGTTTTTCCCTGTGTTCCTTTTCTCTGCTATCCGGAGAAGAATCTGCTCATTCATTATCTTTTCAGTCCACCTAATTTTCAACAGTCTTTTGTAATACCACATCTCAAAAGCATAGTTTCACATTTAAAAGTTTGTCCGGAAAGGCGGAAAACTAGTTCCATAGAAATAATTTTCAATTTTGGTGCATAAATCCTGAGAAATCAGTACCCAGAACAACCACCTCTGGCCGTAATAACGGCCTTGATGGAGTGGGCAATGAGTCAAACACAGCTTGGATAGCGTGTACAGGTATAACTGCCCATGCAGCTTCGACACGATACTACAGTTCATCAAGAGCAGTGACTGGCGTATTGTGACGAGCCAGTTGCTCGGCCACCCTTGACCAGACGTTTCCAGTTGGTGAGAGATCTGGAGAATGTGCTAGCCAGGGTAGCAGTCGAACATTTTCTGTATTCAGAAAGGCCCGTACAGGACCTGCAACATGCGGTCGTGCATTATCCTGCTGAAATGTAGGGTTTCGCAGGAATCGAATGAAGGGTACAGCGCCGGCCGCGGCGATCTCGCGGTTCTAGGCGCGCAGTCCGGAACCGCGCGACTGCTACGGTCGCAGGTTCGAATCCTGTCTCGGGCATGGATGTGTGTGATGTCCTTAGGTTAGTTAGGTTTAAGTAGTTCTAGGTTCTAGGTGACTGATGACCACAGATGTTAAGCCCATAGTGCTCAGAGCTATTTGAACCATTTTTTGAAGGGTAGAGCGACGGGTCGTAACACATCTGAATTGTAACGTCCACTGTTCAAAGTGACGTCAATGGAACAAATGGTGACCGAGACGTGTAACCAATGGCACACCATACCATCACGCCGGGTGATACGCCAATATGGCGATGACGAATACACGATTGAAATGTGCGTTCACCGCAATGTCGCCAAACACGGATGCGACCATCAAACTTTTATAAACAGAACCTGGATTAATCCGAAAAAATGACGTTTTGCCATTCGTGCACCCAGGTTCGCCGTTGAGTGCACCATAGCAGGATCTCCTGTCCGTGATGCAGCGTCGAGGGCACCGCCGACATGGTCTCCGAGCTGATAGTCCATGCTGCTGCAAACCTCGTCGAACTGTTCGTGCAGATGTTTTTTTGTCTTCCAAACGTCCCAGTCTGTTATTCAGGAATCGAGATGTGGCTGCACGATCCGTTACAGGCATGTTGATAAGATGCCTGTCACCTCGATTGCTAATGATATGAGGCCGTTGGGATCGAGCACGGCGTTCCGTATTACCCTTCGGAACCCACCCATTCCATATTCTGCTAACAGTCATTGGATATCGACCAACGCGAACAGCAATGTCGCGATACGATAAACCGCAATCGCGGTTGGCTACAATCCGGTCTTTATCAAAGTCTGAAACGTTATGGTACGCATTTCTCATCCTTACACGAGGCATCACAACAACGTTTCACCAGCCAACGCCGGTCAATTGCTGTCTGTGTATGAGAAATCGGCTGGAAACTTTCCTCATGTCAGCACGTTGTAGGTGTCGCCACCGGCGCCAACCTTGTTTGAGTGCTCTAAAAGCTAATCATTTGCATATCACAGCATCTTCTTCGTGTCGGTTAAATTTCGTGTCTGTAGCACGTCAGCTTCATGGTGTAGCAATTTTAATGGCCAGTAGTTTATTATGTCAGAGTTACATATAACAAACCAGCAGGATGTAACACACAGTTCACACACGTAAGGTGACGTTATAACGTCCTGTACATGTATTAGAATAGTTCTTGATAATGAATAAAGTAATGTTTATCAGTTATTCCTGATTGGTAAATTTTATTGTAATTTTGCGCATATCGCAAGGCGTGTCGAAACTACATGCAGCGCTTATTGTGAAGGTTACATTTTGCTACTGGTTGATAAATCCCGCAATGCCAATTTTCTGTTACAAATGAAAAAAAAGAGTTGTGTTTACAGAGTAATATTGCCATCAGTTTCTGTAGGTTAGCCGCATCTTCTTGACGTGTCTGTAACGCGACTGTGTGTAACTCTCTGTGGTAACGCCTTTTCATATCTCTATAGACGGCTATCGTTTCCGCGTACAACCAACCGCTTGCGCTTTGCTGACAAAAGCGCTGCCAGGAGTCAGGGTTTTCCGTAAGATGACTCGGCTGTATGGCTCGTTGGCAAGGAATTAATGCATTAAGTCTTCATGCATGATGCGGCATTTCTTTCTATTTCGTAAAATAATGTATTGGCATAGGTGCATTCAGCGGGATATGTGGAAACTGTCTATGAAATATTTTGCAAGGAAGTATAAATTTAATAGCCAGGCGCAATGCTGCAGTCTTTCACGCATCTCAATGTTTATGACGTCATATTGCCTGAACTATAATAGGTAATTGGCTATAATTCCCACAGTGGTTGATATACTTACCAATTTTGGTTCAAATCTGTTCAGTGGTTTAGGAGAAGAAGTATTCACACGCATCAGTGAAGTGGAGAACACAGGGAAAAAAGACCTACAAGTGACATTCAAGTTTTAGAAACTTTCTGAACTTGAATTGTGCTAATTGCGTCGAATATTTAAGGCAACTTTGTTAAGTTGGAGGTGTGTTTTATATCGAGAATTCTTTTCAGGAGGCTATTAAATTACTAATCTTTTTCGACTTACTCAATTTGTTCATGTTAACATTATAGTTCATTTAATTTTTGGAAGGATTTATCGTTCTAGGTTGCCCTTCTGAAAAATACCATCAGTTATTGTAGTTTCCAAGTTACTGAGCTTAAGTTATTATATACATCGCAGACAACTTTGATTACTCAATCCGTCACTTTTTTGCTGCTGTTAGTGAGCAGAAAGAATCTAATTTTCTGATACGCCTCCCGTAGAGATATCAGCCGCGGATGTCGATGTGATGAGTTTCTGGTTAGTATGGACTTACCTAACCAGTTTGTCTACATCTCATAAGTAGCTTTCCCTCTACGAAAAGTGCTGAACATCTACTTTATGACGTGGTGTTCTGTCATGCTGATGCAATCGTCGTCTGCGAACTATTCCTCTCCTGTGCGAGGTACACAATGAATAATAAGTGCACCATCCCTGTAAGACATTTACAGATCGAAATGCCTTTCCCGCAGTCGAAACTCTGACGTTAGAACACGGGAGTGTGACCTTGAGGACTGCATGCCCCGGAATACCTGAACATGATCAGTAATGGACGAGTATAAGCAAAAGATAACAAGACTATCAGAAAGAAATAATGCCACTCATTATAGAACATTGTGTGCGTCGACTCAGATGCAACAAGAAGCCCCACCGACGTCTAGGATGCACTGCAACAGCAACGAAAAAGCGTAGGCTAACCTTCTACGGTCATGTACACAGGATACACAACTGAAGACCCATGTCAAACATGTTTAGTACTACCTGTTGAGGGAAAGCAACATATATCATGTCGACAACATTGGTTAGCAAAAACCTTAAATAACAAGAAATTCACTGCATCGACATTCACGACAGATATCAGTACGAAATACTTAACATCAGATCCTTTCTACTCACTAAGTCATAAATATGTGACTGGTATGGAATGAATCGACTCATGAGCAGAATAATATCCATAGTGCAGGAGTGAGTGCGTAATGAGCTGAAAGGAAAACTCACCTGAATCAAGAAATATGTGGTTCATTGTGGGCCTCAGTGCAGTATAACAGAATAACAGACTTTTGGCATGCTTAAGTACGCTGCTAACAGCTATATTGTCTGTGAAGTTCAGACATTTTAAGTCATTTTTTAGAAAGATAAGAACTTTTATATCATCCCCTAGGAAAGTGGAGAGCTGCGGTGTCTGCCTGTAGAACGCTTGCCGCTACAAAGTCGCAACTTCGGATCTTAAATGCCAGACGTTAATTTCAATTATGTTACATACAGAGATAGAGAAAAATTAGTACCATTTTATGATGGGGAGCTCGTCAACGGCAAAAGCAATTATCTGATGCTGGGGGTCGGAATAATATCACTTAGTAGAACTTCTGTAACAAAAAGTTTCTGGATCTCTTATTACCAGAGATTTTGCTCTGATTTACACGGAAAAACGAATGTTCCTGATTAGATTACATGTGTCTGTGCCGCTGTAGGAAACGAACGATTTTAGTTTTTCAACCAAATACAAAATCCGACAACTTACTGGCTCCGGAGTGCTTGAAAAGTGAAATAAGGAAATGTAAATGTATATTGTAGTATGTGAGTGGACCGCTTGCTGACATGGTAACTCCTTATAAAATATATACCTATTTGGCCTATGTTTGTTTTGGTGAGGTTTCATCGTATTACTGGAGTAAAGGGAAACACACTGCTGGTGGTGAAACATTGCTATGGGCGAAGGAAAAGCAGTTTTGTTGAAAGCAATATCTTCTATATATATAGTATTTATTCTTTCTCTCTCTCTTTTTTTTTTCATCAGTCTGCTCACAGGTTTGATGCGGCCCGCCACGAATTCCTTTCCTCTGCTAACCTGTTCATCTCAGAGTAGCACTTGCAACCTACGTCCTCAATTATTTGCTTGACGTATTCCAATCTCTCTCTTCCTCTACAGTTTTTGCCCTCTACAGCTCCCTCTAGTACCATGGAAGTCATTCCCTCATGTCTTAGCAGATGTTCTATCCTCCTGTCCCTTCTCCTTACCAGTGTTTTCCACATATTCCTTTCCTCTCCGATTCTGCGTGGAACCTCCTCATTCCTTACCTTATCAGTCCACCTAATTTTCAACATTCGTCTATAGCACCACATCTCAAATGCTTCAATTCTCTTCTGTTCCGGTTTTCCCACAGTCCATGTTTCACTACCATACAATGCTGTAATCCAGACGTACATCCTCAGGAATGTCTTCCTCAAATTAAGGCCGGTATTTGATATTAGTAGACTTCTCTTGGCCAGAAATGCCTTTTTTTTTTGCCATAGCGAGTCTGCTTTTGATGTCCTCCTTGCTCCGTCCGTCATTGGTTATTTTACTGCCTAGGTAGAAGAATTCCTTAACTTCATTGACTTCGTGACCATCAATCCTGATGTTAAGTTTCTCGCTGTTCTCATTTCTACTACTTCTCATTACCTTCGTCTTTCTCTGATTTACTCTCAAACCACACTGTGTACTCATTAGACTGTTCATTCCGTTCAGCAGATCATTTAATTCTTCTTCACTTTCACTCAGGATAGCAATGTCATCAGCGAATCGTATCATTGATATCCTTTCACCCTGTATTTTAATTCCACTCATGAACCTTTCTTTTATTTCCATCATTGCTTCCTCGATGTACAGATTAGGGGCGAACGGCTACAGCCTTGTCTTACACCCTTCTTAATACGAGCACTTCGTTCTTGATCGTCCACTCTTATTATTCCCTCTTGATTGTTGTACATATTGTATATGACCCGTCTCTCCCTATAGCTTACCCCTACTTTTTTCAGAATCTCGAACAGCTTGCACCATTTTATACTGTCGAACGCTTTTTCCAGGTCGACAAATCCTATGAAAGTGTCTTGAATTTTCTTTAGCCTTGCTTCCATTATTAGCCGTAACGTCAGAATTGCCTCTCTCGTGCCTTTACTTTTCCTAAAGCCAATCTGATCGTCACCTAGCGCATTATCAATTTTCTTTTCCATTCTTCTGTATATTATTCTTGAAAGCAGCTTCGATGCATGAGCTGTTAAGATGATTGTGCGATAATTCTCGCACTTGTCAGCTCTTACCGTCTTCGGAATTGTGTGGATGATGTTTTTCCGAAAGTCAGATGGTATGTCGCCAGACTCATATATTCTATACACCAACGTGAATAGTCGTTTTGTTGCCACTTCCCCTAATGATTTTAGAAATTCTGATGGAATGTTATCTATACCTTCTGCCTTATTTGACCGTAAGTCCTCCAAAGCTCTTTTAAATTCCGATTCTAATACTGGATCCCCTATCTCTTCTAAATCGACTCCGGTTTCTTCTATCAGATCAGACAAATCTTCACCCTCATAGAGGCTTTCAATGTATTCTTTCCAAGTATCTGCTCTCTCCTCAGCATTTAGCAGTGGAATTCCCGTTGCACTCTTAATGTTACCACCGTTGCTTTTAATGTCACCAACGATTGTTTTGACTTTCCTGTATGCTGAGTCTGTCCTTCCGACAATCATATCTTTTTCGATGTCTTCACATATTTCCTGCAGCCATTTCGTGTTAGCTTCCTTGCACTTCCTATTTATTTCATTCCTCAGTGACTTGTATTTCTGTATTACTGATTTTCCCGGAACTTGTTTTTACTTCCTCCTTTCATCAATCAACTGAAGTATTTCTTCTGTTACCCATGGTTTCTTCGCAGCTACCTTCTTCGTACCTATGTTTTCCTTCCCAACTTCTGTGATGGCCCTTTTTAGAGATGTCCATTCCTCTTCAACTGTGCTGCCTACTGCGCTATTCCTTATTGCTGTATCTATAGCGTTAGAGAACTTCAAACGTATCTCGTCGTTCCTTAGAACTTCCGTATCCCACTTCTTTGCGTACTGATTCTTCCTGACTAATGTCGTGAATTTCAGCCTACTCTTCATCACTACTATATTGTGATCTGAGTCTATATCTGCTCCTGGGTACGCCTTACAATCCAATATCTGATCTCGGAATCTCTGTCTGACCATGATGTAATCTAATTGAAATCTTCCCGTATCTCCCGGCCTTTTCCAAGTATACCTCCTCCTCTTGTGATTCTTGAACAGGGTATTCGCTGTTACTAGCTGAAACTTGTTACAGAACTCAATTAGTCTTTCTCCTCTTTCATTCCTTGCCCAAGCCCATATTCTCCTGTAATCTTTTCTTCTACTCCTTCCCCTATAACTGCATTCCAGTCGCCCATGACTATTAGATTTTCGTCCCCCTTTATATACTGCATTACCCTTTCAATATCCTCATACACTTTCTCTATCTGTTCATCTTCAGCTTGCGACATCGGCATGTATACCTGAACTATCGTTGTCGGTGTTGGTCTGCTGTCGATTCTGATTAGAACCCGGTCACTGAACTGTTCACAGCAGCACACCCTCTGCCCTACCTTCCTATTTATAACGAATCCTATACCTGTTATACCATTTTCTGCTGCTGTTGATATTACCCGATACTCATCTGACCAGAAATCCTTGTCTTCCTTCCACTTCACTTCACTGACCCCTATATCTACATTGAGCCTGTGCATTTCCCTTTTCAGGTTTTCTAGTTTCGCTACCACGTTCAAGCTTCTGACATTCCACGCCCCGACTCGTAGTACATTGTCCTTTCGTTGATTATTCAATCTTTTTCTCATGGTAACCTCCCCTTTGGCAGTCCCCTCCCGGAGATCCGAAAGGGGGACTATTCCGGAATCTTTTGCCAATGGAGAGATCATCATGACACTCCTTCAACTACAGGCCACATGTCCTGTGGATACACGTTACGTGTCTTTAATGCAGTGGTTTCCATTGCCTTTTGCATCCTAATGTCGTTGATCATTGCTGATTCTTCCGCCCTTAGGGGCAGTTTCCCACCTCTAGGACAAGACAGTGCCCAGAACCTCTATCCGCTCCTCCAGCCTCTTTGACAAGGCCGTTGGCAGAATGAGGCTGACTTCTTATGCCGGAAGTCTTCGGCCGCCAATGCTGATTATTGATCAAAATTTAGGCAGTGGTGGGGATCGAACCCGGGACTGAAGACGTTTAGATCATGAACCAAAGACGCTATTCCTATACCACGGGTCTTTCTTTACTGAAGTAGAAATTTAAAGCCCATCACAAAAATCTATTTCTTATTACCACAGAAGACCTTTTCTCTCGATAAAGTGTTCATGCGGAGACAGATTTAACTCGGACAAGCAAGTAGTTATATTTGCATTACATCGTCATCGACATAACAGTCAGTCTTGATTTGAAGTAAAACTTAGGCTCAATGAAAGAACCTATTGATTTCTGACTGCTTGGCATATATTGTGTCGAAGTAAAGAGATACAAAATTGTAGAACAGCTTATCAATTATTGATTAAAGTGGGAATCAAGTACCTATCATCTCGGATACGAAAAAAATTATGCATCGAACAATAAATAAAAAACGACCTGCAATAGTGAGACCTTGCAAAACCCCCTAGCGCATTTGAACCTCCATACAAGTTTCTCTGTTCAGAAAGTGGTACAAGTGACGTACGGTGCACTGATACAGCTTTCCCACCAGTGACTGCGATGGTTATGGTGATCCCTTTTTGGATTATCGCAGTGAATCGGCGTTTAGGCTTCTTTCCTATCTGTACTCTGCGAAGCTCTTGTAGAGGATGTCCTCAAAAGCAGATCGAGAATTACATTGTATTATTCAGAAGATGTAAGTAGGCGACCTGTGATTCTTGTTAAATACTAGTGGGTAGCTAATTTCTATGAAATAAGTTCTGGATTGCCATTATAATGCGTTCATTTGCAAACACTATAAAATAGTACTAGTATTATAAAATGATTCCTCCCACCAAGAAAAGGTTCCGAGAGCGTGATAAAGCCGAATATTGTAAATGTATAAATGAACAGTATCTGAACACATTCTATTGCCATCTCTCACATATGAACAGGTTCAGAGTACGTTCAATCCCCAACTAGAGAGCTTTGTGCGCAACAGAAGTCTCTTGTTTTCGTTGTAAAACTTCTTAGCCCTTCGTACATCTTCTGCAAATTAACAATAATCATTTGTTTATTAAATTTATGGATTTTGTTGTAGTTAAGCTCTGATGACCCATAGTCTCCTAGTAGTACCAGTTACAGCGTAGGAGGACTAACTGTTAATATTTAATAGCCGGCTGCTGTGGACGAGCGGTTCTAGGCGCTTCAGTCCGAGCCCGCGCAGCTGCTACGGTCGCATGGTTCGAATGCTGCCTCGGGCATGGATGTGTGTGATGTCCTTAGGTTAGTTAAGTTTAGGGGACTGATGGCCTCAGCTGTTGGTCCCATAGTGCTTAGAGCCATTTGAACCATTTTTGAATATTTAATAAAGAAAAATCGGCGTTTCCCGTAAAAACACGAATGGTACCCCTATTCTTTACAATCACGTAACACCCGCCCTCAAGCCTGACGTTCCCTTCCCCACTCTCATGATCCATCATTGCGCCACATGATTCTGTTGCTACCCCTGCCTCCGTGGGAACCGGTTTCCTGCTCACTATCGGTTTATTTTGCAGCGCTGCTTCATATAACGAACTGGCTTCGGCTATCTGCCAAATTTCAGTAAAAGTAGAATTAAGAAAAATGAATACCCTCAAAATAAGGGACACCTCACAACCTTCATCAATTCATGTTAGACGATGTCATTTTAGTAAACCTTTACTTGAAAATACATTTCAAATGTTTGAATCATATGCAACTATGTTAAGTTACTTTTATATGTCGTTTCGGCCTAGACTAGTTGATATAGGTCTCCAAGCAAGTGTAGCTTCTACTAGTCTTTTAATGTCTGCATGACAACTGCAAGGCATATCTTCTTTAGCCTTTTCACTGTGGGTAAGCCTTGGACTCCCTCTACTATTTTCATATTCCAACCCTCTTCCCAAACGCGGACCCACAATTCCTCTATTACCAAAACTTAAATATTCCTTGATGACGTCGGACATGTCCTATCAGCTTATCCTTCTCTAGTTTGGCATTCATTTCTTTTCTCCCCTATTCAGCCCTGTACGTATTCATTACCTATACGATCTATGCATGTAATATTCAACATTCTTCAGAAGCAACGTATTTCAAGACTTTCCTTTGTCTTCTCGGCTGTATTGCCAGTCCGCGTAACATGGATTACATATAGAGTATTGTTTGTAAGAAAGTGACTCAGAAACAATGGTCTGCAAAATGCCACAGTAAGAGAACGCCTAGAACAGTGGAACCATAATAAGAGATGTAAATGTGAACGTCGGACCAAAAGCGCCCTCTTTCGAGTGACTGGACAGGTCAGTATTATGCAACGCTAAGTCGATGCGAGGCTGCTGTACGGAGTGGAAACGTGTAATCAACAGCCACTGTGCCTCGCCGACATCAGAAAGCAGAATACCGGTAAGTGAATGCGTTAGAACGGAGCAGGATGATTGGGCTCTGAGAGGCGGGTCTGCCGATCCGTGACACTGTGGCTCGTACAGAGCACACTGCTTCGACAGTTAGGCCTGTGCGAAACCAGAGGAGAGCGCCGACAGGATACTGGGCGACACAGTGCTTGGTCGTAACGGACAGAGCAGCTTCGCCCACAATGTGGGAGCGACGTCAGACAACTCCAACGGATGTGGACATGCCTTCGTTGACACGCAATGGGCATGTGAACGCCTCGACACTGGAGTGCTGAGTAGCAAAATGCAGTGATATCGGACGACGAGTCCTACAGTGATGCATTCGGCCCCGCAGTGATGAACGCAATCGGGCAGACTGTACCGTTCAGCGGTCTCCGCAATGGGAGAGCATTTACATGTCTGCAAATGAAATTTGTGGTGTCACAGATAGATAAAATGACGTGCGACTAACACAGCTATTACTTACGCACAATTTTAAGAAATCATGACATACCGATAAAGGAAAGCACTAGTATGGTTCGTAAGTTCGTAGAGTTATTGTTTTGCTTGTTGGTATTCCGGTTGCTATGGATTTATTTATCGATTCTCGTTTTTCATTTTTAGTTCACTGTTCTATTTGAGTTTACATGTTGCCAGTTTGTGATTTTGTCATTTGGACGTAGAGAGTGGAGTCGCTGACGCTACAAACATACTGCCAAGTGCCAAAATCGGCACATTTCCGATATACTCTCCTGTCTGAGATCAATAGAGGGTTGACAGAAGGAGAGGCAGCCAAGAAAATTTTTCGCCATGTATGGGGAGAATTCCACTGGACAGAACACGGCAAGAAAATGGTTTTCTTGTATTAAGGAGAAACGTTTTGACATTAGTGACTCTCCACGTCTTCGAAGTTTGATGACGATCTTCTAAATGCATTAATCCACAATTATATATGTCAGTGTGCTCCAGAAGTGACAGATGTGATGAACGTTGACCATTTCACCACCGTGCAACATTTATATGAAATGGAGAAGGTCCAAAAGTCGAATGTATGGATGCTGCAGGTTCTAAGCAAAAATCATACAAATCAGCGTGTTACCATATGTACATCGCTGTTTGCTCGTCATCAATCCGCTGATGAACAACACTGCCATTTCTAATCCTGTATCGTTACTGGTGACAAGAAATGGTGTCTTTATGTTAACATAAGGAAAAGGAAGTAACGGTAGAGCCCAAACAAAGGAGCAGCTGCCCATACAAAGACCTGGGCGGATACGAAAAAGGTAAGGCGTATGTTGGAACAGTTACGATGTGGTGTACCACTGCTGCATTTACTGTCAAGAACTGAGACGTCTTGCTGACGCATTCCAAGAACAGCGGCCAGGAAGATGTATGAAGTGATGCTACTCCTCGGTAATGACCGCCCGCATTCAGCTAGAATGACGAAAAACACCATACAGGAGTTGAGTGGGGAGGTCATTACGCACCCACTTTATTCACCTGATGCTGCACCCTCAGATTTTCACCTTTCCCACTCTCTATGTAACAACCTTCAAGAAACTTCCTTTCATGATAAAAATTCACTCTGAACACGACTCGACAGTTCTTTGCCTCACGACCACGTGATTTTTACAGCTGCAGAATCTGAAAGCTCCTTAGCGTTGGCAGACGGTTGTAAACAGTGAAGCAGAATATGTTACTGATGACTAAATTCTCTGTTACGTGCATCTGTTGTGTTTGTTAAACTTATTCAAAAACGCTACGAACGTTTGCACTATCCGACAAATAAATTTTTATTTCACACACAAATATTTACATGTAACTAAAGATGAAAAATGCAGCGGTTCAAATTGATGTAGATACAGTTAACAACAGTTGAAAAACAGCTTTTACTGAAAACTGTAATATTAAGTGTAAAATGGTTCAGATGCCTCTGAGCACTATGCGACTGATCTCCTGAGGTCATCAGTCCCCTACAACTTAGAACTACTTAAACCTAACTTCTATTTAAAGCTGTTCCACAAAGAGTCTCTCACTCCTAGTCTTCTGCTTTTCTCATATGCCGGTAAACTGGCACAACTCTATCTTAATAGTCAACATACAAATATTATTCAGAATGTCAACTTAGTTTCAAACGATGAAACTCAATTTCCGTTTCCCCTCTGTTAAAATAAGTTTCAGTTACGCAAATGTGAGGTTACAATATTAATTCAACATTATCTGTTGTCAAATATGACGATATTAAAAAAAGTTTCATTTCCATTTTAGTTACACGTAAATATTTATGCATGACATAAATATGTGATACATTCCATTTTCAAACACTATATATGTCATCCGTTTTGTATTTTTCGTATCTCCTGTGTAAGTAATGTCTTTTTAAGTCGCACATCGATTTATCTATGTTTATGAATCATCTGACAATGGACTAAGAAGTCGAAAACAGGTCTGTGACCAAACAAATAATATTTCGAAAGTGTCTGCTATTTAATATCCTCATACAGTTCTTCCTTCGACTGGTGATCTTGCATTTTCAGCTCTTTGGCTGCCATATGCGGTGGTTTTGGGGGCCACTTATCTTGGCATCTGAACAGAAGGATACAAGTGTAAGATGACGTCTATTCAAATTTCACGCCTACCGCATAAAAATGGCGCTAGTAGCGTCACAATGACGATGCAAATAAGCTGCTTTAAGTACACAGGATAAAGGTAGTGAGCATCAGTTAGCTTCGATACTGTACGTGGTGGGTTGCTGTTAGTCCAGAATGCCTTCAAGGCGGTAAAGACGTGATTATCAACACCTGAGTATGAACGAGGTCGTGTAATAGTGCAACTGGAAGCTGGGTGTTGTTCTTCAGTGATACTGTAGAAAGAATTAGGAGGAATGTAGCCACTGCACGTGACTGCTGGCAGCCGTGGCGACGACGGTCACGCAAGAGCGGGCTCCGGATGGTCGCTTGGCACTATCGAGAGTGATGTCTTAACAGGTGTTCTAGCATCCTACCCTTCCCCTTGTCAGTGTTTTCCACATATTCCTTTCGTCTCTGATTCGTGTTCTGCGTTTGGCTCTGGCGCATCGTACTGCATCTGCAGCAGCAATCTGAGCTGCAGTTGGCACAGCAGTGATGCAACATACTGTTACAAATCGGTTACTTCACGGAGAACTCCGAGCCAGACGCCTTGTAGCGTGCATTCCACTGACCTCAAACCACCGCCATTTTAAAATTCAGTGGAGTCAAGCGAGAGTTCATTCGAGTGCAGGGTGGAGGTCCGTCGTGTTTTCTGGTGCCAGTGGTTGCTGTGTGTTGGTTAGAAGGAAACCAATTGATGGCCTGCAACCAACATGTCAGCTTGCTAAACAAACTGGACCTGTATCTAGAGTGCGATTTCGTACAACAGCAGGAGCACTCTAGAAGGTATCCCACGAATTTTCTGCGTCAATTGGTGAATCGACCTGTTGTGCTGCCATTCATGGACAGCATTCCACGGAGTGTTTTCTAACATTATAACGCTCGCTCAAATACGGCTGTTGCCTGCTCATTCACCAGACAGATCTCCAATCGAACACGTACGGGACATCATCGGACGACAACTACAGCGTCATCTGAAACCAGCAGTAGCAGCCCATGTATTGACCTCCCAAGTGCAACTGGCATGCAGATCTGCAAATGAAATTTGTGGTGTCACCGCCAGACACCACACTTGCTAGGTGGTAGCCTTTAAATCGGCCCGGGCCGTTAGTATACGTCGGACCCGCGTGTCGCCACTATCAGTGATTGCAGACCGAGCGCCGACACACGGCAGGTCTAGTCTAGAGAGACTAGCAGGGCGCCATATTCAGTTACGATGTCTTCTGAACAGATAATGTTGTGACTCATGTACCGTCAAGAGCGACATTCATCATTAAGGGTTAAAGTTAAGTATCAAACTAATTACGTCTGCTTTCTGAATTCTAATTTCTTGTCATGTTCCAGAACTCACGGCAGTATAGTCCTTCCCTCCTCACGCCAGCCTGTGTGAGCTAAAACGCGTGCATTTCGGCCTCCACTAGTAAAATGGTGTTGGCTCTTCTGCCAACAAAACAAAATTGTTTGTTTCTTGTCATGTGCCTAATAAGTAGAATAAATTTCATTGTGATCACATCTCCCGGTTATGATGTTTCACTTTTTCCAAACGGTAGTGTACTTTCAGAAACTATTTGATAGCACATGGATTTATATTAGGCGTTAAATAAGTTTCTCTTTTTCAGAAATAATTCCTGTTTACAGAAGCAATTTCACGATTAAGGGTACACGTGGTAGTACGGTTATGTATTCTTACTGACACTGCTTTACCTTCTACATTTGTACTCGTACATATCAGACCCAAGTGTTACCACAGCAGTGGGCTTATGAGGACGGAAAAACTTTCTCCCAAGATTTCATAAACGAAAACAGAGGAGCTCTACAACAGGAATTAGATTAAAAGGCTGAACAAAGAGTAAGAAGTTTTAACAGCACCTGTTTCCCCATACCGCCGTCCCGAACCGGGCCGGCAACCGCCTCTGGCGGGCGGGCGAGGTGAACTGCTGAAAAGAAATCCCCGCGGATAACGACCAAACTTCGCCGGCGTTCGCGCGACTCTCGCCTCTCTCGAAGCCTGCTGCCCTTGGGCGCCGCTCCTAAACCGCTAGTGTCGATCCGTGGGCGAAAGGGGAAGCAGGACAAGCGATTTAGCTCATCCGGCCCTTACTGCTCTCTACAAAAGTTCGCAGTTACACCTCCCAGTCACTTACCATGCTCTGACCGTACTCTGCTCTGTCATTTGTAACACCATGCTGTTGGAAACAACAACGAAATGAAACAACTATCGAAGTTTTTTATTTTCTTACCTTAAAGAAGTCGCAAGTTAGACGTAAAATGTAGGGGAGGCCAGTGTTCGTAGAGACGAAACCCTACAGTACACTCGAGTGCAACGAAACGTTTAAACATTGTATTCAAGGGACTCTTCGTCCTAGCCAACGGAAAAAAGTCACAGCCGCAAAAAATAATCAATGTAGTGTAATGTAATGTTTTCCTGTGTAACATATTTCAGTGATTAACATTACAAGATCACACGTTAAAGTAAGCCTGAGATAGGCCTTAGCAAATGTACAATGCTGGTACGTTAGTTACCGGTGTAACCGCAAGAAATGCAGTCGTGGTGCAGGGGTCGCCAGCACGTGTTCGGTAAGAGGGTCAGCTGCCCTCTGTAATAAAAAGACTGAGTGAACGAATCGACGAGAAACTTAAAAAGGTCTCATGGGACGTCCGCCCTGAACAAATACAACGAACAATTAACGACCAAAATGAGGGCAAAAAAATTCAGTATTGGCGGCCGAAGACTTCCGGCGTACGAAGTCAACCGCATTGTGCCAACGGCTTTGTTGAAGAAGGCGCCGACCGGTTCTAGCGGTCCGGAACCGCACTGCTGCTGCGGTCGTAGGTTCGAATCTTGCCTCGGGCTGGGATGTGTGTGGTGTCCTTAGCTTAGTTAGGTTTAAGTACTTCTGTGTCTAGGGGACTGATGGCTTCAGATATTAAGTCCCATAGTGCTCAGAGCCATTTGAACCATTTAAAGACGGCAGAGGAGCGGAAGAGGTTCAGGGCACTCCCTTGTCATAGAGGTGGGAAATGGCCCATAAAGGCGGAACAATCAATAATGATCAACTGTATGTAGATGCAGAAAGCAATGGAAACGACTGCATTAAAGATACACGACCACAGAACAAGTGGCCTGTAATTGAATGTGTCATGATGATCTTTCCAGTGGAAAAAGGTTCCAGAATGATACCTCATTCGGATCTCCGGGAGGGGACTGGCAAGAGCGTTGTGACCATGAGAAAAAGACTGAATAATCAACGAAAAGATACCGTTCTACGAGTCTGGGCGTGATATGTCAAAAGCTTGAATGTGATACGGAACCTACAAAATCTGGAAAGCGAAAACCAAATGCTCAGTATAGATATAGTAGGGGTTAGAGTAGTGAAATGGAAATAAGACAAGTATTTCTGGTCAGGTGACTACAGGGTAATAATAGCACCACAGAAAATAGTATAATGGGAGTAGGATTCGTTATGAGTGGGAAGGTAGGGCAGAGAGTGTTTTACTGCGAACAAAGTGCTCTTATCAGAATCGACAGCAAAGCAACACCTACAAGGGTAGTTCAGGTATACATGACGACTTCGCACCTGAAGATAAAGAGATAGAGAAAGCATATGAAGATATTGAAAGGGTAATACAGTACATAAAAGGGATATGAAAATCTAGTAGTTATGGGGGCTGGAATGAAGTTGTGGAGGAAGGAGTAGAAGAAATGATTACAGGAGAGTATGGGCTTGGGACAAGGAATGAGAGGAAAGAAAGACTAACTGAGTTTTGTAAAAAAATTCAGCTATTAATAGCGAATACTCTATTCAAGAATCACAAGAGGAGACAGTATACTTGTAAAAGGCCGGGGGAGGGGGTGGGGGTGGGGGGTTACGGGAAGATTTCACTTACATTACATCTTAGTTATACACAGATTCCAAAATCAGATAATAGATTGTAAGGCATACCCAGGACAAGATATAGACTCAGATCACAATGTACTAGTAAAGAAGAGTAGGCTGACGTTCAAGAGATTAGTCAGAAAATATCATTACGCAAAGAAGTGGGATACAGAAGTACTAGGGAATGACGCGGTAAGCTTGAATTTCCCTAAGACTCTAAATACAGTAATAAGAAATAGATCAGTAGGCAGTACAGTTGAAGAGAAATGAACATCAATAAAAAGGGTAGTCACAGAAATTGGAAAGAAAACACAGGTACAAAGAAGGTAACTGCGAAGAAACCATAGGTAACACAATAAACACTTCAGTTGATCGATGAAAGAAGGAAGCAAAAAAAAATGTTCAGGGATATTCAGGAATACAGAAATACAAGTCACTGAGGAATGCGCAGGGAAACTAAGACGCAATGGCTGCAGGGAAAATGTGAAGAAATCGAAAAATAAATGATTGTAGCAAGGACAACCTCAGCATACAGGAAAGTCAAACAACCTTCGGTGACATTAAAAGCAAGAGTGGTAACGTTAAGAGTGTAACGGGAATTCCAGAAGATAGCAGATGGGTGGAAAAAATACGTTGAAAGCCTCTATGGGGGGCAATATTTGTCTGATTTGATACAACAAAAAACAAGAGTCGATTTAGAACAGAAAGGGGATCCAGTACTAGAAGTTAAAAGAGCTGTCGAGGACTTAAGATTAAATAAGGCAGAAGGGATATATAACATCCATCAGAATTCCCAAAATCATAAGGGACACACCTTGGTGTGTCGAATTTGCGAGTCCGGCGACATACCATTTGACTTTCTAAAAATATCATCCGCACAATTCCAAAAATTACAAGAGCTGACAAGTGCGAGAATTATCACACAATCAGCTTAACAGCTCATGCATCCTAGATGCTGACCAGAATAATATACAGGAGACTAGGAAATAAAATTGAGGATGTGCTAGATGATAATCAGTTTGGTTTCACAAAAGGTAAACGCTCCAGAGAGGCGATTGTGACGTTGTGGTTGATAATGGAAGCAGACTAAAGATAAATCAATATACGTTTATAGGATTTGTCGATCTGGAGCAGAAAGCGTTCGTCAATGTGAAGTGGTGCAAGACGTTCGAAACCCTCAGAAAAAAAGGGGTAAGCTATAGGGAGAGACAGGTAACATACAGTACGTAGAACAGCCAAGAGCGAATAATAAGACTACCGAGAATGAAGTGCTCTGTTTATAAAGGGTAATAGAGAAGGAGTAGCCTTTTGCCACTTCTGTTCAATCTGTACATCGTAGAAGCTACGATGGAAATAAAAAATAGGATCAGGAGCGGAATTAAAATTCAAGGTTAAAGGGTGACACTGATGCGATTCGCTGTAGTCATTGCTATCCTGACTGAAATTGAAGAAGAATTACATGATTTGCTGAACGGAATGATCTAATGGCTATAGAATATGCATTGATAGTAAATCGAAGAAAGACGAAAGTAGTGAGAAGGGGCAGGAATGAGAACAGCGAGAAACTTAAAATCGGGATTGATGGTCTTGAAGTAGATTAATTTAAGGAATTTTGTTAACTTGGCAGCAAAATAATCAATGATGGACGGGGCAAGGAGGACATCAGAAGCAGAAGGTCATGGCAAGTAAGCCATTCCTGGCCAAGAGAAGTCTATAATATAGATCTTAATTTGAGAAATAAATGTATAAAATGTATGTCTGGAATACATCATTGTATGGTAGAGAAACATGGACTGTGGGAAAGAAGAGAAACGTTTGAGATGTTGAAAGTTAGGTGCTTTGATACGGTAAAGAATGAGGAGGTTCTGTGCGGAATCACAGACGAAAGGACTACGTGGAAAACACTGACAAGGGGAAGGGTAGGATGCTAGAACACCTGTTAAGACATCACTCTCGATAGTGCCACGCGGCCATCCGGAGCCCGCTCTCGCGTGACCGTCGTCGCCACGGCTGCCAGCAGTCACGTGCAGTGGCTACATTCCTGCTAATTCTTTCTACAGTATCACTGAAGAACAACACCCAACTTCCAGTTGCACTATTACACGACCTCGTTCATACTCAGGTGTTGATAATCACGTCTTTATCGCCTTGAAGGCATTCTGGACTAACAGCAACCCACCACGTACAGTATCGAAACTAACTGACGCTCACTACCTTTATCGTGTGTACTTAAAGCAGCTTATTTGCATCGTCATAGTGACGCTACTAGCGCCATTTTTATGCGGTAGGCGTGAAATTTGAATAGACGTCATCTTACACTTGTAGAAGCACGTTATCCTTCTGTTCAGATGCCAAGATAAGTGGGCCCCAAAACCACCGCATATGGCAGCCAAAGAGCTGAAAATGCAAGATCACCAGTCGAAGGAAGAACTGTATGAGGATATTAAGTAGCAAACACTTTCGAAATATTATTTGTTTGGTCACAAACCTGCTTTCGACTTCTCAGTCAATTGTCAGATGATTCATAAACATAGATAAATCGATGTGCGACTTAAAAAGACATTACTTACACAGGAGATACGAAAGATACAAAACGGATGACATATATAGTGTTTGAAAATGGAAAGTATCACATATTTATGTCATGCATAAATATTTACATGTAACTAAAATGGGAAATGAAACTTTTTTTGATATCGTCATATTTGACAACAGATGAAAAATAATGTTGAATTAATATTGTAACCTCACATTTACGTAACTGAAACTTATTTTAACAGAGGGGAAACGGAAATTGAGTTTCATCCTTTGAAACTAAGTTGACATTCTGAATAATATTTGTATGTTGACTATTAAGATAGAGTTGTGCCAGTTTACCGGCATATGAGAAAAGCAGAAGACTAGGAGTGAGAGACTCTTTGTTGAACAGCTTTAAATAGAAGTTAGGTTTAAGTAGTTCTAAGTTCTAGGGGACTGATGACCTCAGGAGACAAGTCGCATAGTGCTCAGAGCCATTTGAACCATTTTGCACATAATATTACAGTTTTCAGTAAAAGCTGTTTTTCAACTGTTGTTAACTGTATCTACATCAATTTGAACCGCTGTATCTTTCATCTTTAGTTACATGTAAATATTTGAGTGTGAAATAAAAATTTATTTGTCGGATAGTGCAAACGTTCGTAGCGTTTTTGAATAAGTTTAACAAACACAACAGATGCACGTAACAGAGAATTTAGTCATCAGTAACATATTCTGCTTCACTATTTAAAACCGTCTGCCAACGCTAAGGAGCTTTCAGATTCTTCAGCTGTAAAAATCACGTGGTCGTGAGGCAAAGAACTGTCGAGTCGTGTTCAGAGTGAATTTTTATCCGGAAAGGAAGTTTCTTGAAGGTTGTTACATGGAGAGTGGGAAAGGTGAAAATCTGAGGGCGCAGCATCAGGTGAATAAAGTGGGTGCGTAACTCAACTCCTGTATGGTGTTTTTCGTCATTCTAGCTGAATGCCGGCGGTCATTACCGAGGAGTAGCATCACTTCATACATCTTCCTGGCCGCTGTTCTTGGAATGCGTCAGCAAGACGTCTCAGTTCTTGACAGTAAATGCAGCAGTGGTACACCACATCGTAACTTTTCCAACATACGCCTTACCTTTTTGTATCCGCCCAGGTCTTTGTATGGGCAGCTGCTCCTTTGTTTGGGCCCTACCGTTACTTCCTTTTCCTTATGTTAACGTAAAGACACCATTTCTTGTCAGCAGTAATAATACAGGATTAGAATTGCAGTGTTGTTCATCAGCGGATTGATGACGAGCAAACAGCGATGTACATATGGTAACACGCTGATTTGTATGATTTTTGCTTAGAACCTGCAGCATCCATACATTCGACTTTTGGACCTTCTCCATTTCATATAAATGTTGCACGGTGGTGAAATGGTCAAAGTTCATCACATGTGTCACTTCTGAAACACACTGACATATATCATTGTGGATTAATGTATTTAAAAGACGTGGAGAGTCACTAATGTCAAAACGTTCCCCTGAATACAAGAAAACCATTTTCTTGCCGTGTTCTGTCCAGTGGAATTCTCCGCATACATGGCGAAAACGTTTCTTGGCTGCGTCTCCGTCTGTCAACCCTCTATTGAACTCAGACAGGAGAGTATATCGGAAATGTGCCGATTTTGGCACTTGGCAGTATGTTTGTAGCGTCAGCGACTCCACTCTCTACGTCCAAATGTCAAAATCACAAACTGGCAACATGTAAACTCAAATAGAACAGTGAACTAAAAATGAAAAACGAGAATCGATAAATAAATCCATAGCAACCGGAATACCAACAAGCAAAACAATAACTCTACGAACTTACGAACCAAACTAATGCTTTCCTTTATCGGTATGTCATCATTTCTTAAAATTGTGCGTAAGTAATAGCTGTGTAAGTCGCACGTCATTTTATCTACCTGTTCGGAGAGCGCTGTTATGGCGCTAATGTATATTCAGTTAATCAAGAGCTTCTCCAGCTGTTGATGTTTACTCCATGCTGTGTCCAGTCACGTTAAGCTGACCACCTGTAAAGAGCCTGTATAACCACTTTCTGCAGCGCAGACCGCCGTGAGAACACCTGGCTGGCTGACTGGCTTATTTGGGTTGGTTCAAATGGCTCTGAGCACTATGGGACGTCCCCTAGAACTTAGAACTACTTTAACCTAACTAAACTAAGGACATCACACTTATCCACGCCCGGGGCAGGATTCGAACCTGCGACCGTAGCTGTCGCGCGGTTCCAGACTGTAGCGCCTAGAACCGCTCGGTCGCTCAGGACGGCGCTTATTTGGGGCAGGGGATCAAACAGTGAGGTTATCAGTCCCAAGAGAAGAGCAGGAATAGAGCCAGTGAGGTACTGGAAGGTACCGTCTGGAATGTGGAGCCATAAAGACTCCAATTCCGCGGCCAGCTGTGCCAGAATTCTGGGTCGAAGATTCATGACGCAAACAGTCCGTACGAGGCGGTCGAACAAACTGTCGACTGGGTGCAAATCCTGGGAGTTTGGTGGTCAGAGGAGCACCGTAAACTCATCCTGTTGCTCATTGAACCACTCACGTACACTGAGAGCCGTGCGACACGTTGTATTGTCCTGCTGGTAGATGCCACCTTGATGAGGTAATGCAAACAACTGTTAGAGGTGGACATAGTCCACAAGGATAGACACATATCTCTTTCGATCTATTATGATTTCCAGAATGACGAGATCACCCAGTGAATGCCACGAACACCATAAAGCTGCCCTCTACAGACTGCAAGGTTCGCTTTCAGACGTGTCATACCGTACACGCCAACGGTTGTCTGTCCGAGGCAACATAAAGCGAGATTCGTCTGAAAAGGCCACCCGTCGTCACTCAATGGAAGTGCAAGTTGCGTTACTGGCGTGCAAATTCCAACCTTCGTCGTCGATAAACAGCAGTCACCATGCGTGCGTGAACCAGGCGCCTGCTGAAGAGCTCCATACACAGCAGCGTCTGCTAAACGGTCATTGAGGAAACACTGTTGGTAGCCTCTTGGCTCATGATGGCAGTCGGTTGCTCAACAGCTGCTCATCAATTCGTTCGTACACATCTCCACAGCCGTCATTCATTCCTGCAATCTGTGGTCCCAGGTGCATCACAGTTGCCTTCGCAGCCGGTTTCGGAGAGCACCACGTTGCCATGCACGGTATAACTTAACCACGATGGCAGGCGGCCAGTTAACAAACTGTCGATTCGGAAACTCCTCCACCCTAGACCAGAAAGCCAATGATCATGCCCTTTTGGAAGTCAGGTTAACCACGGCGACATTACGACAACGGGTTCCCTTCGATGTGCTGTATATATTTCACTGCTGGTGGTACCACCTGCTGTCTGTAAGTGGTCATTGGACGCTGACGTCGAACACAATCTTGACATTCATGTTACCTTGCAATGAACAGATTAAACAGTATATTACTACATTCAACATTCTATGAGAGCTGAACAGAAAGCTCTTCTTCGAGCTAGCATCATTTCTACCATGAAGGAAACAAAGAATGACCGGCGCTTTCTTGGAATCATAAGTAACGTTTCGTTCCTTCAACGACCAACGGTTCAGTGGTGGTGAAATAAAAAAATGTTCAAATGTGTGTGAAATCTTATGGGACTGCTCAGGTCATCAGTCCCTAAGCTTACACACTACTGAACCTAAATTATCCTAAGGGAACAAACACACACACCCATGCCCGAGGGAGGACTCGAACCTTCGCCGGGACCAGCCGCACAGTCCATAACTGCAGCGCCTTTGACCGCTCGGCTAATCCCGCGCGGCAGTGAAACAAAAGCAAGCCCTTTCGCGTTACGTTGAATCGTATTGGTATACCGTCAGGTCCAGTGCACTTCCCTCTATTCAGCGATTTCAGTTGATTTTCTATCTCATTGACACTTATTTCGATACTATTTCGACGTTTGTGAGATGGAAACAACAGTGCGATCTTTGTCAGTGACACAGCTTTCGAAAACAACGTTTATTATTTCGGACTTTTTTGTGTGAGACTCCGTTTCAATTCCAAAATGGTCACAGAGTGCATGAAATGATAGCTTCGATCCGTTTACTGATTAAATGTGAGTCCAAAACATCTTCTGTCAAGGCGGTAGGTAGAATTTTACTTTCAAATACGCTGAACGTTTCCCTCGGGGCTCTCGTTGCTTTAATTTTGACTTCGTTCTGATTTTGTTGGCTGTGATTCTTTGCCTACGTTAAAAGTGGCAGTGAAACTTTCTTTGCTTCTGTAGCAGCTTTCTATGAAACAGCTGCTGTCCAAACTTCCGATATGTGAACCAGAGATGGTTCACATAACGGCACTCCATCTTATCAGTCTGGAAGTTAGAAGCTGGGCCCTTATGATCAAGAGGTCTGCATTCTGGCAATTTTGGTTCTCCCCGTGTCTTGCACACACGGACACGTACGGTGTGATGCCGTACGCAAACAGAAACTCGTCTGAAAAGACGACGTGGTACCGCTCCTGTGTCTAGTGTTCTCATTCGGTGCACTGCTGTGACCGTGGGTCTCTGCAAGCGCGTGAACGGGAAGTGCGACAATTGATGAGCGGAAGTGATAAACAGTCCAAGTGCCAAAGCTCACATTTGTCAGAAGAATCAAAACACAATGTATTGAAAAGCTTCTGTTCTAATGAGCCATCTTTTATATGTAGCATTTATTTACATGACGATTACAGGCAAGCACTTTAGCTTTTGATCGACTTCCGCATATTCTCTGCTACAAGTTTGGATGAGCCAGTGAATAGTGTGGATGTGGCTGCCTAAATTGGACTGACTAGTTTCCGAAAGCAGGAAGGGGCGGTTGGAATGCAGCAGTCAGTGTTTGTTGTTGTGGTTGTGTGGAGGCAGACAGTGCTGACCGCGATTTGTTCGTCGCTGGATGATGTGTGTGATAGTGAGACAGTTGTCTGACGTATTCCGTTTTGGTACTGCTGTGGATGGAAAACGTGACAGTCGTATCGAGTGGTAAGCAGTGTCGCTACAATAAGATGCACTGAGAGGAAAGAGAGAGAGAGAGAGAGAGAGAGAGAGAGAGAGAGAGAGAGAGCTATGCATTAGTGAAGTGATAAGTTCTTATCGAGGTCATGAAACAACAAGTATACACCGCTCCCCTCTCTTTTACCTCTCTTTAACACAAGGCAATGTGTATTTTTCCTTTACGACTCGAAATGCTACCTTGGAACAGAGTGATTTCTTCTTGTCGAATGTGTAGCAGACTGGCAATAAGAGCTATTATCAATGTGTGGCGTATCATGCTCTGTTTATGAACTGAGTTTAACTCGTGATCGGGTGTGGTAAGTCATTACTTTATTCACGAAACTGATCCTGAACTAACATTATCGTTTTCAGGGGTATTAAGAAATCGATCTTCGTATAACTATACTGAGAGCAGCATGTATCCGTACATTAATCAGTTCAACTGTTACAGACTTTTGCAAACTTCGAAATACAATAATAATTATAAGGTTAGCGCAAATCTCATATATTTATTTCAATTTCTCCTCTTTCGTAAATTTAACTAACTGCAGTATGAAATTGATCAGACAACAGAAGAGAGGAAGCGTGCGACGTAGCTCAATGCGTATGTGGAAGTACTTAAACTAAATACTCTCGTACTTAATCGAAGACAGTTTTTTCAATTAAAACACTGTTTCTGCTCGTAATAGGTGTACGCAAAGAACAACTTTGTGGATTAGTAAATTATCTTCAGGTCGATAAGATAAATCACTTTAGGAGCTTCGAAACGTCGACTATTAGACATTTCATTCACTTGTTTATGTGGTCGCACGTTCGAATCCTGCCTCGGGCATGGATGTGTGTAATGTCCTTAGATTAGTTAGGTTTAATTAGTTTTAAGTTCTAGGTGACTGATGACCTCAGAAGTTAAGTCGCATAGTGCTCAGAGCCAACTTGTTTGTGGTGTTGTGTCGTTGCGAGATCTTTTCGACGAAGTGCATAAGTTTGAGTTTCTGTCTTACTAATCTACGAATATCAAATGAAAGAAAATGTTTCGTTGCGCTCTGTAAGTACGGATGTCTGTAGAAGCACAGGTGAGAATAATAAGGTTGCATGTTGTTAATTTGGCCATCATTCGTTTTGAATGATGTTTTATATGTACGGGTTGTCCCAGAAATGTTGCGACAACCGTGGGAGAGGGGTTGTTGAGGAACAAATCGAGGATGGGATCGTATATCCAGAAGCGTCATCCAACGACACTACAGCATGTCGAAGTTATAGGGGACAGCCCGTGCCACGAGGTCACCCTTTCAACAGCAAATGTGACTTATACACTGACGGGCTGCAGGGGGAACACCTCGGAATGTCGATGCTATTTAATGACGGCGACTGGCTGCAGTGGTTACCACTGGAGAAGATGGAGCTGGGCTGCTGCAGAGACAGGCATTGTCTCCCATAAATTTGATGCTCTTTTTCCTTGAAGGGTGATGGCTTAGGAGACAAGTTTCCATCTGTAGTTTATTTTTCTCCTGTATATCGGAAAAAAACTGGAGACTTTAGACGGTTCCAGGAGAAAAATTAAAACCTTTTTATGAAGCCGTCACTCCACGAGGCAACAGAGCATCGCATTCATTAGACGCAAAACCTTTCTACGCAGCAGCTAGCTCCATCTTCTCCATCTCGACAATCAGTCGTGATCACTGAACAAGGAAGAATATTGCGAGACGTTCCGCCTACGGTCCGTCCGCGTATAAAGTCACTTTTGCTACCATACGGGTGGCCTATCGGCAGGCACCAGAGCCTACAACTCTGACACGCTGAAGCGTCATTGGATGACGTTTCAGACACGGGTTCGTGTGCTCGAATTGTTCCTCACGGCACCCTCTACAGTCCTTAGAAGTTTATCGCAACATTTCTATGGCACACACATAACACCAACAAACACCAACAAACATTCAGACATTAGGGAAATGTTTCTTACACCAAAACAAGAAAAAATGCCTACTAAACACTAAAGTGTCTACCTTAAGAGATACTATGAAATACATCTCTTCTACTGCAAGCTGATTTCCCTATTTTGAGAAGACAGAGAACAAGAAGAAATTATTTAATAAACGTTGGATCCAGAATGCATACCTTAAGGGTTATGAGCACCTGCTGAGTAGAAGAGATACGTTTCACACTTGTGAAGATGAACAACTGCTCATAGCGCTTAAAGTATTCATTTTAGACCCCATGTTTATCAGACATTTTTTTCTTGCTTTCGTCAGTGGAAAGCAAAGTCATTGTAGTAGAAGAGATTTGTTTCACATTGTTGAAAAAGAACAAGTGCTCATACCTCTTAATATAAGCATTTTAGAGCCCACGATTACCAGACATGTTTTACTTTTTTCTGTATGAGGAACTTGTCTCCAAAGTTTGTCGATGGTTATTTGGGAAGCCCTTTACATATCCACACAGTTTAACAATATGCATTTTTGTGCGTAGCTTCCTTATATCAAAAGAATTGCGAAGGTATTGTTATACTGCATAATTAAAAATAATGAGACAAAACTAGAAAATAAATAATTTAATAAGAACGTTCTAAGTGTCAAACTAGAAAACTAACCGGTTCTGAGCGCCAGTAATAAAGTTTTGTTCCAAGCGCCATTAATATAGAGGGTCTAAGTTTTATTTGTGTATTACCAGTACTGAAATAGAGAAGAAATATTTTAACCAGTAGAACTGTACTGATCAATAACGAGTTCTCATTTCTTTTGTATCATTTTACAAGAGAGGAAGAAAATTAAATAACTGAAGAAATATCACTATTAACAACCGTTTCTTATCCCCGTTGTTGCGATCAGATATTGCAAAGAGTACTGTAAAACTACGTGTGCTGTCGAGAAAGAAATGGCAGCAGCGTCAACAGGTATTTCTGTTTCGCAACTGATAATCAGGGCTGGTCTTTCAAATGAAGTCTGTATAACATACGTCTGAGTTGGTATTCGTATTTTGAACACATGTGTTTAAGAAAAAGAGTTTTAATAGCTATTTTTGACGTAGAAGTATGTTGTACGCATTTAATGGCATTTGCAATTCCCGAGGGAAGCGCTCCATAACACAAAGGCCATGCACCTTCTTGTAACGAATGTTTGAAACATTTTCTACACGTTTCGATACTTTGATCCAGTATAAGGTTATACAACACAATGTCGAAAACACAATGACACTAAAACGCCTTTTTTCTCAACAACGTGGCACTTGGAACGTTTTCCATTACCACTCTTCGACTGTTGCCGTGATCACAGTCCTTGGTGCTGCAGTCGTCGTCCACTGTACACATGGATACTTCACTCACTACACGCAACGTGCGTGACGTGGCTGTGCGATCCAACACCGGCTGGCGAACAATAAAGGTCACGTATTCAAACTGGAGGTATCAGTGGCCGAAACTAGAATAAAGATACCATAATTACATGTTCAGAAACGAGATATGAGATATGACCGTTTTACTACCAACGAGTAATGTGTAGAATTCGGTATTGTAGTCAGGATTCACAACAGATGGCACAGAAAATTACCACAATTTGCGTGTATGGGTAGTTGCAAATCCTGGAGAAATCACTGCAGTGAGTGATCAAGACCGTTTCAGTATCAATGTGTGGGCAGAAATACCGGCGACAGACTCCTAGGACCATACAATTTACAAAACAGATTAACAGTCTGTGTATCGCCGATTTCTGCACGTTGAATTACCGGTGCTACCGGAGAATGTTACCCTTACAGAAAGAAAATGACTGTGGAATTAAATTTTCGCTCTGCAGTGGAGTGTTCAATGATATGATACTTCGTGGTACATTAAAACTGTGTGCCGCAATGAGATGCGAACTCCGGATTTTTGTCTTTCCCGGACAAGTACTCTACAGACCAATTTCACGTCATTTTGTTCTACATTGCTCGTTGAATTCGTTCGGGGTGGACATCCGTTGAAACCCATTCAGACTCTTCGCTGGTTCGTTCACTCAGTTTTTTTTTTATTACAGAGGGTAGCTAGCCTTCTTACCGAACACGCCCAGCTGCCGTGCCGGCGACCAACTGAACTACGCACGCACGACTCCCGAACCATCTTCATGGCTCTACTTCCGCCAGTACCTCGTCTCCTACCTACGAAATTGCACGCAGTTTCTAGTGCGGAAATTGCATGTTTCGCGGGAGGCCTGCTGTGAAGTTTCAGATACGAGATGAGGTAATAGAGGAAGTGTAACAGTGAAGACAAATCGTGAGTCGTGGTTCGATAGCTCAGTGGGTAGAGCATATACCCACGAAAAGCAGTGGTCTCGAGTTCGATTCTCAGTTCGGCTCGCCATTTTAATCTGCCAGGAAGTTTCAGAATGATTGTGGTCAAGGTACGATGGCTCACCATTCATTTTTCTAAGAATAGTTTGACAGTGCCTCACTACAAGGTTTCATGGGCGATGGGCTGCTCGAAGAGGTCCGGTAGCACTACCTCCCCGTTCACCGGACCTCAAACCGTAGGATCTCTGTAAACGGACTTTTAACGGCATTTGGGCACGTCCAATCCATAGACAATATGCAGATGTTAAAGGAGCTTGTGACAAATACTAGATACGAAACGGATTGAGCAACGTGTATCTGAAGCACTGCGTGATTCTCTGTGAAGAAGGGCTGAAATATGCGCGGTAACGACCTGCAACACTGCCAACAGTGTCTACTTCTAGTCAACAGACTTATCAATGAGCGGATAGATTAGCCCATATTTCTAGCAATATCGTTAAAGGAACTTTTGTTATCATTTCGACTAATATTCGAAATAAATTCCATGCAATAGGATTTACATCCATAAATTCGCTAAATATAGACAATAGTTTTGTTAACACAGATGGACCATCTATAAGTGACATAAAAATTTTTGATGGACTGGGACACGAACCCGAATTTCTTGCTTACCGCAAGAAGTCGCCTTAAGGACTTCCGCTATCCTTGCGCGCCTACCGGAGCGACAGAATCTTCCATATCTCAGATTGTCTACATTCCTACACACACCAAAAAAAGTTTTGCATCACGCCGGGTCCCAGAAATCCTGAAGGTAGACGTTGATTGTGGATATTGTATCACAGACATAGGCCATTTCACTGTTCAGAGATGTCAGTAAACCCCGCTCAAAAATGTAAACAACCATGCACGAGCAGCGTCTATTACATGGAGGGGGTCCTAAAGCCCATCAGTTCCAGTCATTCCACCAGGGAGGAGGTACGCGGCTTCTGTTGACTGTAGTTAAACCATGCCTAGACGGCCAATACCGCTTTTCGATCGCGTACTCATTGTTACTTTGTCCCAGGAAGGGCTCTCAAATAGGGAAGTGTCCAGGAGTCTCGGAATGAAAGCGATGGTGTTCGAACATGGAGGAGATACAGAGAGACAGGTACTGTCGTTGACATGCTTTGCTCAAGTCAGCCAAGGGCTACTAATGCCATGGATGACAGCTAACTACGGGTTATGGCTCGCAGGATCCCTGACAGCAACGCCAACATGTTGAAAAATGCTTTTCGTGCAACCACAGGACGTCGTGTTACGACTCAAACTGTGCGCAACAGGCTGCATGATGCGCAGCTGCACTCTCGACGTCCATAGCGAGGTCCCTCTTTGAAACCATGCAGTGAGGTACAGATAGGCCCAACAGCAAGCCGATTGGACCGCTCAGGGTTGGCATCACGTTTTCACCGATCAGTGTCTCATATGCCTTCAGCGAGACAATCGTCGGAGACGTGTTTGGAGGCAATCCGGTCAGGCTAAACGCCTTAGACACACTGTCCAACGAGTGCAGCAAGGGGGAGGTTCCCCGATGTTTTGGGGTGGCATTATGTGGGGCCGATGTACGCCGCTAGTGGTCATGGAAAGGGCCGTAACAATGTATCGACGTGAATGCCATCCTCCGATCGATAGTGCAACCATATCGGCAGCTAATTGCTGAGGCATTCGTCTTCATGGATGATAATCGTACCCCCATCGTGCACATCTTGTGAATAACTTCCTGCAGGATAACGACATAGCTCGACAAGAGTGTCCAGCACGTTCTCCAGACATGAATCCTATCGAACATTCCTGGGATAGATTGAAAGGGCTGTTTATGGATGACGTGACCTACCAACCACTCTGAGGTATCTACGCCGAATCACCATTGAAGAGTGGGACAGTCGCCGGCCGCAGCGGCCGAGCGGTTCTAGGCGCTTCAGTCTGGAACCGTGTGACCACTAGGGTCGCAGGTTCGAATCCTACCTCGGGCATGGATGTATGTGATGTCCTAAGTAGTTTAAGTAGTTCTAAGTTCTAGGGGACTGATGACCTCAGATGTTAAGCCCCATAGTGCTCAGAGCCATTTGAACCATTTGAAATGAGACAATCTGGACCAACTGTGCCTTGATGAACTTGTGGATCGTATGCCACGACGAATACAGGCATGCATCAACGCAAGAGGACGTGCTTCTGGGTATTGTAGGTACCTGTGTGTACAGCAGTCTGGACCACCACCTCTGAAGGTCTCGCTGTATGGTGGTACAAATAATAAGGGCGGAAATGATGTTTATTTTGATTTATATTGCTCTGAATGCGAAAATACCAACCTATATAGAGAGGATCGATCAACACGATAAAATAAGGGAAATCAGAGCTCGTGCGGAAAGATATAGGTGTTAGTTCTTTCCGCGCGCTATACGTGATTGGAACAATAGAGAATTGTGAGGGTGGTTCGAGGAACCTTCTGCCAGGCACTTAAATATGATTTGCAGAGTATCCATGCAGATGTAGATATAGATGCATTCCAACTTTCCGTACAGGTTCCGGAACTCTCGGAACCTAGGTGTTGCAAAACTTTGTTTGCTGCGTGTATACCATATGCCTACAACCATGAGCTAATGCTTGCAGCTTTACTTAGTATTCCCGCACCAGTGAGGACGATTCTGGGAGGAAATGGGACCCATGAAATCATCAGATAGCCACCTCGGCTTATAATATTTACTTGAATGACGATTGACAGCCGTCTGAAATGAAGTCGAAATAAATTCACTGAATGTGAATATCTAGCAATCAACTACGTTAGTCATGGGTATTCTACCTATTAGCGCTCAGAATTCCGCAGGGATTAAATGACCAATCGCGATAAGGGACATGTAGGTTCTAGTCGCAGTCCGGCATAAATTTTCGTATATCACTATCAGGTAGTACATTGACGCATAACACAGCTGATTCCGAATATTCACATTCAGTGGAACCACGCGACCGTACGGTCGCAAGTTCGAATCCTGCCTCGGGAATGGTTGTGTGTGATGTCCTTAGGTTAGCTAGGTTTCAGTAGTTCTAAGTTCTAGGGGACTGATGGCCTCAGATGTTATGTCCTATAGTGCTCAGAGCCATTTGAACCATTTTCTCACATTCAGCGGATTTCTTTCGGATTAATATCGGACGACTGTCACTCGTAATTAATGTCTTTTCATCCAGACATACAAGTAAATTTTGACTAAGGCTACCTCATGTAGGAACATGTGACATTTTTTAACCACCTTGTATACCTGTTCTTTCGGGTGTTTGTTGCACATTAATGCTCAGATTCTATGTGGATCTGAGCATGACCTTCCTGAACACATCGATTTCACATACGTGTCACAGTCGTGTTATCCCTTCCATCGCAAGGAGCATTATCGGTGAATGATAAACGGCAACCTGGATAGGTCACAACCCTACAGCTGATGAATTCAGACTCGTAGGATACCGGTGGAAGTTCCCCCAGTTTACATGATACATGGCAGGATCTTTTCAGAAACAACCAAGTGTAAAATATTTTCGAATGGACACCTCTTGGCGTACTCTACATCTACATCCATACGCCGCAAGCCACCTGACGGTGTGTGGCGGAGAGTACTTTGAGTACATCTATCGGTTCTCGCTTCTATTCCAGTCTCGTATTGTTCGTGGAAAGAAAGATTGTCGGTTTGCCTCTGTGTGGGCTGTTTCCGTTATATCCGTTATATACAGAATGTGGATGCCGTTACTTCCACCATTCACAAAGGATGGGGCCCTCCACGCCCACACCAACGTGGTGACCAAACCAAAAGTTCTACTGTCACCTCCGTAAACATGTTAGTTTTTTGAATCAGGCGTCACAGGATGCGGGCTGTGATGTTGTCCATGCGTCTGGGTAAGATTACTCATTAACATGGTCCATCGGGAGATAGAAGTGGTCGAAAACGATTGAAGGGTAGCAGTTGTAAGGGCAGAGGAAAAAAAGTGCCAAGGCAAGAGCCAAGAGAAGAAACCTCTGCGACAGTAGGACGGGTAGTAAGGGCAGTAGCGGCTTGCTATCTGCGACACTTCATGCAAGGTGTGGTTGTGTTAGTTCGAGGTATCGTGCATCGTTACCTTTTGTCGTTGTTGGAGCTTGTTGCGGCGCTTGCTGCGGTTGCTGCGTCCCTGCAACAGTTCAAGGTCGTTGTAGATTAGTGGGCGATCGGTCATAGATCGGCTCACAGACGGTGTAGGGGGTGTGTGTGGCTGGTTTGCATGCTGTGTACAGTACAGTTTCCCTGCGGTTGCCTGATTTTCGGCTGGTTGCACATCTGAGTTCCCAGTAATAACTGTGTTGCAGGGGCTCGCCAGTACTGTCGTGTTAGCGTTCTATGGACCATAGATGTTTAGTTCCTAGCCAGTAATGTCTTTGGTCTGTTATGCTTCCATCTATGGTTGTGGTCGTAGTTACCCAGAGAAAGAAAAACGGGTTGCGCGAGTGTCTCGTGTTATTGTACAGTCGTGTGGAGAGTTTTTGGAATACGTGCAAGATGGTATATAGCCGGTATTCCCGGTGAAGGTCGGCGATGGGTGTGTGTAGCGCGGAGTGTTGCTTATGATTTTGAGCACTTTGTTCTGTATGAGCTGCAGACGGCGCAGGCGAGTTGGCGCAGAGTATCCCCAGACAGGGGCTGCGTACGTCATCAGGGGTCTAATAAGTGTCATGTACATGGACCTAGACACCCTCCTGTTCAGTGTGCTACGCCTGTTAAGCATAGGATAGAGTTGTTTGAGCCTCGCGTTAGCTTTGTTGGTCACGTGTTGGATGTGGTGCCCCCAGAGTAGTTTCCTGTCCAGCCAGACACCGAGGTATTTGACCTTCTCGCGGAAACGTATTGGGCGCGTGTGTAGTGTTATTGGGTTGCAGAACTGGTGTTTGCGCAGTTGTTTCGGTCTTCAAGTGAACAGAACGGCCTCGCACTTGTCGATGTTTATTCTAACACGCCATTTCACCAGCCAAGGCTCCGCCGTTCTGAGTGCAGTCTGTAGCCGTGAGTTAATGTTAGACGGCTTCCAATCTTACGCGAGGATGGCATTGTCATCCGCGTAGATTCCTACCGTCGTGTTATGTGTAGCTGGGAGGTCGTTAATGTAGAGGTTAAACAGTAAGGACCCTACGATACTTCCTTGGGGTACTCCTGCCTGTATACCATGTCGTGTCGATTGTTTGCCCTGCACGTCGGTGTTGAAACTCCTGTCCGTGAGATATGAGTGTATGAGACGTAGGAGCCTGTCGGGGAACCCTGCGTCACAAAGTTTGCGTATTAGGCCGTTGTGCCATAGACGATCGAAAGCCTTTTCGATGTCCAGGAACACCGCCCCAGTTGCCTTGTTTGTGTTGTATCCGTGTATTATGTATTCAACGACTCGGAGGAGTTGTTGTGTTGTTGAGTGGTGATTCCTAAAACCAAATTGCTCCGGTCTCAGGGTGTCATTTGTGATGCAGTGCCTGGTGAGTCGTTTAAGTATTACCTTCTCAACGATCTTGCTGAGCGCGCTCAGCAGACTGATGGGTCGGTAATTTTGTGAGAGGGAGTGGTCTTTCCTCGGCTTCCTGAACATCAGGACCTTGGCCGTCTTCCAAAAGGCGGGGAAGTGTTGGTGCTTGAGTTTGGCATTCGTTATGTGTGTTAAGTATTCTACAGCTTTGTCCGTGAACTCCTGGAGGAGTTACTTCCACCAACGTCTTGTGCTTGCGTTTAAATACTAACCAATTGCATTTTCAGGTATGCCACTTTGTTCGTTGCGTGTCGTTTCACGTTGTTCCACTTTCTTTGTCAAGCCGTCTACTTATTTACTAAGTGATAGTAGAGTCAACACGAAACGTAGTTCTCAATGCCAAAAGTACAACTAACATATCATCTGCTGACGTAGTGCTCTTCTTCCACGGAATGTCGTTCCTGATTAGATAAAGATTTTATCGATGTCCTCTAGCAGTCAAGCGTCTGTGAATGACACAGCGTGGCAGATAACGCCTCTCGTTTTGACACCGGGGATGTACAGAAGTTACTCCTGGACTCTCAGTTGCATTGCCAATCAGCGAATTTACCCTGACAAACCTAAACACTATGGCGACATGGTTAATACCGTAATAGCTCATCTTCGAGAAGCAGTACAAAAGCAATTCAGTACAAAAGCAGTTTGACTTGTGCTTGATAGTTTTTCGGATGTATGAATCACCAGATCCTGATTTACGTTTTCCGTGATTTCCCTAAATTGCTCTAGGGAAATGTCGGGATGGTTACTTTGAAAGGGCACGGCCGACTTCCTTCCCCGACCTTCCCTTATCCGATGAGACCGATGACCTCTCGGTCTGGTATCCTCCCCCCCCCCCCCCCCTCCCAAGCAACACAGCGTAATATATGAGCTGGTAATCTGTGTGAGCGGAGCTGGCGCCCTAAAGCGTCCCAAGTGTGTATCATCGGGTTGAGGTCATATGAATTTAGTGGTCAAGACATCAAACCATTGTAGCAGGAACTGTGCTTGTGACATAGACAGTTGTTCTGCTGGAAGATGCCGTCACCTTTGGTGAAGACACCAAGCTTGAAGAAATGCACGGTAGCGTATTAATACTCTCACTAACATGTGTCAGTGGTGCGGTGTGTATTTAGAGCAGCCCTTCGTGTCGATGACGTCACATCCTGAGACGACTATCGACCTGGTGTAGCAAGATTCATCCGATCAGGTGATACGTTTGCACTGACCCACGGTCCTATCTCGATGATCCCCGTGGCCACAGCAACCGTAAGTGACATTGTCAATTGGCTACACATGAGGAGACATAGGGGTCGACTGCTGTGAAGCCATATGATCTACAGTGTAGGCTGAACGAGGTGTGCTCCAGCAACGACTCTGTCTTCAGAAACTCCACAATTCCCTCCTATCTTGCTTTACAGAGCAGGCAAGCGTCTGGCCTTCACATTCTATTATAAGGCGCGGACCGTTTTTCGGCCACTTTCCATAAAATATAGCTCCATCCAGGGTTCAGGAGCGTCGGACAGCGGCTGGTCGATAAAACGTAGTAATACCGTACCAGCAACCGTTGGAGCGATATTATTTTACCAGGCAAGCAGTTTCGAGGTTCCAGTCACGTCATTTTCAGGCTTATACAATGAAGTTGCAAGAAACCCATAATAGTGTAATACTATTGACTTTTTTAGAGTCGAGAGACTTAGGACTAATGAAACAAAGATTGAGATTTGTGCAGTATGCAGTGTTTAATAGGGTTTGCAGAAGACAATATTGTTTGACTATGTGAAGTTTAATGTTTATATGTAAATAACAAATGTTTATAATGTTATGTAAGCAACAGTAAGTATCTTTTATTTAACTTTGTGTAATTGTTTGTAAAGTGCTTAGGGCTAAAGTTAAATACAGGTGAAAACCAGTGGGGAGTTATCAACGTGGTGGAAGGTCGGAAAAGGTGGACATTTTGTGCTGCTGATGGAAGCAGGTAGGAGAGGGGAGAAGTGGAGCGGGTCAGACAGGCGCAACACACTGTGGAGGCAGGTGACGAAGGCTGATGCACGCTGTACTCCGCAGCATTGATTAAACAAAGCTACAGTTTAACTGCTTAATAGATGTGAGTGAAGGGGAAGTGCTAAGGTACAAGTATGCAACGCTTTAGAGGACATATAAAATTACGCCTACAACGAGTGTTGGTTCCTGGATGCGAAATGGTCTAAGGCATCCATTACTTAGACTGACGCAGCTCCCCAGGAAAGCCAAACTCATATTTACGTTGGTATAAGTTGCATTATGCGACATCACGAAGACAAGTAATAATCTCCGTCGCTGCAAAACGGTACGTGCCTTCAAAGCACCTAAATCTCCAGAAACTGTGATCACAACGACACTACTGAATGTAACCGTCCGCAGTTCTGTGTACGAGCTGTGTTGACAAGATTTTGCATGTTTTCTTCAATAATCATTTTATTTATTTTTACGCAAAACTACTCATTTAACCTAAAGTGCTCAAAGTGGGATTCCTTTCCTATAATAAAGAGAATGAAACTGAGAATCCATTGGTGTGAAGCATTGTTGCGCAACTGAGTGTTTTGTTGCAAAGTAAATTTAAATTATCACTCATGTGCAACAATTAAAGAAAATGTGGAGAATTGTAGATTACCTTGACAGTAAATAAAGTAAATAACAATTCTAGCTGGTAAGTGAACTTGGTTATTGGGACCTTCTGTCCAAGAAATTACGTAAAGTAACTATTTCAATAAAACTGAGAAAAACCAAGTATTAAAAACCTTTTGCAATCATTTCGATACTAACAAAAGTATCGTAAAATATTTCTTGTGTTTAGTACATGTTTTCAGAGGCAGTGTTGCTGATCTTACCTTCAGAAACGTAAGTAGGCATTATTGTCGTCCCGGCATTGTTTTCATGGACCAGAGCTTTCTAAGTGTGTACGTGTGACCAGTGCTGAAAGCACTCATTATTCAGCTATCTACGTGCATTGGCCTGTTCCTTCAGTGATAGAAATTATTAAAGGAGAAAAAGTTTTAATAAGAACCATAGTAAAGACAAAATTTGGTGAATGGTTGAATAACGCCAATCGATTCGTCAATTGGCTGGCGACCGTGTTTTTCAGTGTTATTGTCACTCGCAAGAAATAGTTTGACGAAAAAGGAAAGCTGCAACGAAGACTATACGATAACTTTACATTTGACCGAGCTTTATCCATTACGCGGCATCTGAGCTCACTAGCGGTTGTTAAGGACGCAGTTGTGTTTAAGTGCTTCAATTACCGAAGCTAGAATAGCAACTGAAGTACTAAGCGTAATTGCAAGACTAGAAGCCGTGAGTGTTGTAAGCAGCCTTTAGACAGGATCAGCACATTTACTACGTCTACATACTACCGTTAAATTTGTCCTAAGGTGGCAGAATAGCATTTAGATCGCCATACTACCGTTATAATAGGATGTCGCATACAGTAAACACAAAAGAAGCGAATGGTACATATTAACATACACAAGTAAAATAAACCAGTAGTTAAGTAAAATATCGAGGTTATAATGAAAGATATACTTTAAACTTACAATTAGATATGCATGTTTAAAACTAGCGCATCAGTTACCTAACGGAAGAGAGTTGTGTCAATGTAAGGCAAACTTCATTGCCTACAAATACGTGAAGGTATAAGCGA
This sequence comes from Schistocerca gregaria, assembly GCF_023897955.1. NCBI lineage: Eukaryota > Metazoa > Arthropoda > Insecta > Orthoptera > Acrididae > Schistocerca > Schistocerca gregaria. The sequence goes on along the minus strand of NC_064922.1, from coordinate 639,116,255 downwards.
CAAGGATCTATTTTTTATACCTAAAATAAATATGAAAAATAACGCCAGATAAGTACGTAAAATTGTAAGAAACAATAAACACACTAGAGATGAACTGCAAAATTAATAACCATATTGGAAAAGTGCCTTGGGAGAAGAGACAGAGGAAGACAGCGACAGAGATGGGTACCATAGCAGGCAATTCCTGACTAAAGAGAAGATGAGTATGCAAAAAGTAACCTTGATTTTTAATAACAGACAAAGGTCGTATTGCAAAACTGTCATTACTACGTAATATGAATAAGTCAGTCCACCAGTCATTAGCACCGTAAGCCATCACAATAGAATCAGAGTAAGAAAGTGTAAAAATATGGACCAACTACAAGTAAAAGAAGCATGTTAGGTATTATGTATGTAGCTATCTCGTAACCTGTAGGTCAATCAGCAGATAAGAAGTGAGTCACGCATTCAATGCGACATACTGGCCTAAAGGTAATGCTGGCAACCTGAAGCAGCGTCACCAAGATATCCAAATTCATTCGTTAACGGGCTAACGTCAGCAAAAAAGGTCAGTCGACGGATGACAACAAGAAATACGAATTTAAATAGAAGCTGTATATGGAAAAAGTATACCACACAACTGAATCAGCAATACGGCTAAATAACTAATGCTGTGGGCTACTAACTCATAGATCCTTGTCGCTTATCCCATCAAATACTATTAGTCAATGAATATATAGTACTGACGTTTGCGTTACATTGACATTATGGCTATAGTGTTTTTCTGTTGGGTGACTGATGAGCTTGTTTTAAGGGGGTAGGACGTAAAACTGGACGACTTTGAGCAGGAGAGACACCACAGGAATTTTTAATTTCCAGTGTCTATTCTTTTAAAAATAAATTCATAAAACTTTGTGAGAATGACCAGAAAGGATTCAGGATTTACACTTATAGTGGTGGAAGTTCAAAAATATAAGAAAATAATTTATTTTTTTACATTTGTTTTTCACCTTTTGTTCACTTACCATTGGCTGCATTTGTTGCTATAGGTACACTTTTCTTCATAAGTAAGGGAGATTCTTCGATGAATTTTGCACAGCATACAAACCATACTTACAAGTGTATGAAACTCCAGAATTTTCGAAATCTATTAAAAACTGTGGTAAAAATTGAGATAATTATCTATAAAATTTGAGTTTTTTCTAAACATGAAGCTCAAAATGTAACAGCACATTCATTTTTCATAAATTAAATAATTTCTAGAGTTTCATACACCTGTAAATATGGTTTGTATGCTGTGCAAAATTCATCGAAGAATCTCTCTTACTTATGAAGAAACGTGTACCTATAGCAACAAACACAGCCAATGGAAGAGAGAAAATGATGAACTGTCACATGCAAAAAAATTAATTTTTTTGAGCTTCCACTGCCATGATTGTGAATCCTGAATCCTTCCTGGTCATGCTGACAAAGTTTCATGAATTTATTCGTAAAATTATAGACAGTGGAAATTAAAATGTCCTGTGGTGTCTCTCCTGCTCCAAGACGGCCCGTTTGACGTCCTACCCCCCTTAAAGATGCATATCGAATTGTACGTTTATAGCATAACTTTCATTATAACTGGAATATTTTACTTCATTATTCGTTTCTTTTTCTTATATTCGTTAATATGTATCAATTGTTTCATTTATGCTGCACTGTTTGACATCCTACTGTGTACTCGTATTTATCTGCTGCCATGTAACTTTATTGTATAGGCCTGAAGATGCGATTGAAACGTCGAAACTCCTTCCCAAATAAAATAATATTACTGTAGCGGCTGTTAGCATGGTATTTTTACACTTTCCATAGACGCTCATGACAATAACACACCAGCAGCCGGCAAGTTTCGCCTTTTCCGAGATGTTCGTTCCTAGGTATAGGCCACAATAATCTCCACCTTGTCATAGTCGCTTATGTTACGGCGCACATTGTAATTAGAACGATTTCCCATTCGTCTTCGCTGTGCTTTTGTTCTTTCCTTAGCTCGTCACCTGCCCGTTATGCTACCAGGCTACATTAAGTCTCGAGGTGGACAGTGGTCATAATACGTTTGCTCATTATTGTACGTAGTGTTAGTGTATATAGTAAAAAATGCTGTACTGCTGCGTAAAACGCTAACGTTGCGTTGCTCAACGGTCAGGTGAAACTCTTCCGTTTGGACGCTATTTCAGCCACATGAGTGCCCTAATCTTCTCCACTGTTTTTAATCTGTAGTTTAAATGGGGTGTATCTTCATATCACTGTAGTGTGAGGACCATTTTAAGGGCAGTCACATTCAGTTGCCCGGCTGGGTTTCGAGCCTTCAACCTTCCGGTTTCTAGGAACGCGCAGACCCAACTTCTGTATGACGAGAAATACTTTCTCATTTATTTGACATTAGCTCTACGTTTGTTCACCACTCGACAGCATGCTGCATATTCGACAGCATGTCATCGGTTGCGTAAATTTTACGGCCCAGATAGCATCTGTTGCTTCGAAAATGACCATTAATAGTACACTCTTACTATCACAATTTGATTATCTACTAACGGGAGTTCCCGTTACATATTCTTTCATGGGCTTACACACACCAGCTGTCCGGAATTCTGCTCGTACTTCTTACTTTGCATCTCTGAATGAACGAGGATTATCACTGTCCTATGAATAGTGTAAAACACTATTAAATTTATGTGTCATTTAGAAATTTACAGGAGCCTGTAATATACTACAATACCTTAACGTTTACCGTTACGCATACGAATTTAAACTGTGTGAAGTGTAGTCAGTATCTCATCAGAACCGTTGCGGGAGGAGCTCTAAGTATTAAGACGCGTTGGTCTTCAGTCGTGCTGTGATAGCTCGATCATTAGCGAAAAGGTGCCACGTTTGCGTTCCGATCTGGCGCACCTTTTTACTCTGTCTAGACGTTTCAGATAAGCGCACAATGGTGCAGAGAGAAAATTCATTCTGGAGACACATTGGTATTAGGCTTGTTGGCAGACAATAAATTCACTACCGTTCCGAAGGGTCCTATAAAATAAGCGAGTTCTTTTGGAAAAAAACTAATGAAGCAATCAACATAAATCTTTGTGGACATTATTTATTGATTGTTGGACAACTTCTTCTGATTATCTTTTATTTGAAAAATAGTGAAATGGCGGAATTAGGAGCAAAGATGTAGTTTTGTTGTGTTTTTGGTCACATGTTTTGCAATAACTAATGAATAAATTAAAACGATAGAACACGCCTAAATCACTCCTTGAGAACATGCGTGCGGAGTAATTCAACCAAATGTCAGAAATAATGCTGTATTGGTGTGCCCTCAATCCATTCCGTCTGCTTTAAATACACTGCACCTCAAGCTGACGGAACGTATTGCGAGCAAACTAATAACGATTTCTTTCTGAAAATTGGCTGAATTTCTCCTGAGGCATCTCTGCAAAGAGTAAATCGCAAGTTCTTTTATTTTGATTTACTCACTACTTACTGCAAAGGTCGTGCCCAAAAACAAACGACAAAACTACAGATTTGCTTAAAAGTCCGCCATTTCGTTATTTTTCAAATTTCAAAAACTGTGCTATCACTCCTTCGCAAAATCACATAGAATAAAAAATTTGTTCATTTTTTGATTGAGGTCAGAGCAATTTAAACTCTCCGGATAACGAGATTGATGATGACTGAATTTCTTCAAAAAAATCGGAAGAAGTGGTCAAAGAAGCAATAAATAATGCACAGAAAGATTTATGTTGATCGCTTCATTATTTTTTGCAAGAAAATCGTAAAAACCACCTATTTCATAGGCTGACCGAGGAGAAGCGACCCTTAAATTGTTTCTGCGATCTCACCTTGGATTATAAATAAGTAGAAATTCTTCTTCTCCTTCTCCTTCTGTGTACCATGCGCATACTCCTTGTATTCTCACCAGGTATCAGCAGGAAACTATACGATTCGTTTCCGTCTGTTTGTTGTTTTGTTGCCAACGGTAGCAATGGGAATAACTAAGTTGCTGTCAAGTGGCTGGAGGTAACTCGAAATAAATGAAGACTAAGACCCCTTTGTCGCTGCCGTATAAGACAACTCATTATTCAAGAATTAAAAGAAAAATCTTCTAATGGTGGTGTGGCTTAATGGTGGGAGCTGATTCCAATAAAGTAAGAACCAACTGATGTTACAAATGTGCTACGACATGTTTGAGCAAGAAATATAATAGCAATTTTGTAGTTTACATGAAGAGGTCAAACCCAGTCTTTTATTCTACAAACGTGGCTGATTTTAAGAGTGCCAGAGGACTAACAATAAAGTAGTTTTGTCGGGTATGTTTTATGCCAATTGTGTCGTCGCAGGTTATTACGGGATAACATTTATTGCTGTAAGATACCTAGACGTGGAGCCCGGTGAGCGTACAGGAGGCTGCAAACTTGTGTCTTAGGCATGACTCATAGCACATATGTCGCTCCTAGCCAGCGTGAGATTGGGCATCTGTGTCACTTAGGACGACCGTATATTCATACCCCTTATCAATCTAAATAAAACATGTTGTTGTTGTTGTCTTCAGTCCTGAGACTGGTTTGATGCAGCTCTCCATGCTACTCTATCCTGTGCAAGCTGCTTCATCTCCCAGTACCTACTGCAACCTACATCCTTCTGAATCTGCTTAGTGTACTCATCTCTCGGTCTCCCTCTACGATTTTTACCCTCCACGCTGCCCTCCAACGCTAAATTTGTGATCCCTTGATGCCTCAAAACATGTCCTACCAACCTATCCCTTCTTCTAGACAAGTTGTGCCACAAACTTCTCTTCTCCCCAATCCTATTCAATACCTCCTCATTAGTTACGTGATCTATCCACCTTATCTTCAGTATTCTTCTGTAGCCCCACATTTCGAAAGCTTCTATTCTCTTCTTGTCCAAACTAGTTATCGTCCATATTTCACTTCCATACATGGCTACATTCCAAACAAATACTTTCAGAAACGACTTCCTGATACATAAATCTATATTCGATGTTAACAAATTTCTCTTCTTCAGAAACGCTTTCCTTGCCATTGCCAGTCTACATTTTATATCCTCTCTACTTCGAACATCATCAGTTACTTTACTTCCTAAATAACAAAACTCCTTTAGTGTCTCATTTCCTAATCTAATTCCCTCACCATCACCCGATTTAATTTGACTACATTCCATTATCCTCGTTTTGCTTTTGTTGATGTTCATCTTATATCCTCCTTTCAAGACACTATCCATTCCGTTCAACTGCTCTTGAAAGTCCTTTGCCGTCTCTGACAGAATTACAATGTCATCGGCGAACCTCAAAGTTTTTACTTCGTCTCCATGAATTTTAATACCTACTCCAAATTTTTCTTTTGTTTCCTTTACTGCTTGCTCAATATACAGATTGAATAACATCGGGGAGAGGCTACAACCCTGTCTCACTCCTTTCCCAACCACTGCTTCCCTTTCATGCCCCTCGACTTTTATGACGGCCATCTGGTTTCTGTACAAATTGTAAATAGCCTTTCGCTCCCTGTATTTTACCCCTGCCACCTTTAGAATTTGAAAAAGAGTATTCCAGTCAACATTGTCAAAAGCTTTCTCTAAGTCTACAAATGCTAGAAACGTAGGTTTGCCTTTTCTTAATCTTTCTTCTAAGATAAGTCGTAAGGTCAGTATTGCCTCACGTGTTCCAACATTTCGACGGAATCCAAACTGATCCTCCCCGAGGTCCGCATCTACCAGTTTTTCCATTCGTCTGTAAAGAATTCGCGTTAGTATTTTGCAGCTGTGACTTATTAAACTGATAGTTCGGTAATTTTCACATCTGTCAGCACCTGCTTTCTTTGGGATTGGAATTATTATATTCTTCTTGAAATCTGAGGGTATTTCGCCTGTCTCATACATCTTGCTCACCAGCTGGTAGAGTTTTGTCATGACTGGCTCTCCCAAGGCCGTCAGTAGTTCTAATGGAATGTTGTCTACTCCGGGGGCCTTGTTTCGACTCAGGTCTTTTAGTGCTCTGTCAAACTCTTCACGCAGTATCGTATCTCCCATTTCGTCTTCATCTACACCCTCTTCCATTTCCATAATATTGTCCTCAAGTATATCGCCCTTGTATAGACCCTCTATACACTCCTTCCATCTTTCTGCTTTCCCTTCTTTGCTTAGAACTGGGTTGCCATCTGAGCTCTTGATATTCATACACGTGGTTCTCTTCTCTCCAAAGGTGTCTTTAATTTTCCTGTAGGCAGTATCTATCTTACCCCTAGTGAGATAAGCTTCTACATCCTTACATTTGTCCTCTAGCCATCCCTGTTTAGCCATTTTGCACTTCCTGTCGATCTCATTTTTGAGACGTCTGTATTCCTTTTTGCCTGCTTCATTTACTGCATTTTTATATTTTCTCCTTTCATCAATTAAATTCAATATTTCTTCTGTTACCCAAGGATTTCTAGCAGCCCTCGTCTTTGTACCTACTTTATCCTCTGCTGCCTTCATTACTTCATCCCTCAGAGCTACCCATTCTTCTTCTACTGTATTTCTTTCCCCTATTCCTGTCAATTGTCCCCTTATGCTTTCCCTGAAACTCTGTACAACCTCTGGTTCTTTCAGTTTATCCAGGTCCGATCTCCTTAATTTCCCACATTTTTGCAGTTTCTTCAGCTTTAATCTACAGGTCATAACCAATAGATTGTGGTCCGAGTCCTCATCTGCCCCTGGAAATGTCTTACAACTTAAAACCTGGTTCCTAAATCTCTGTCTTACCATTATATAATCTATTTGATACCTTTTAGTATCTCCAGGGTTCTTCCACGTATACAACCTTCTTTCATGATTCATAAACCAAGTGTTAGCTATGATTAAGTTGTGCTCTGTGCAAAATTCTACTAGGCGGCTTCCTCTTTCATTTCTTAGCCCCAATCCATATTCACCTACTATGTTTCCTTCTCTCCCTTTTCCTACACTCGAATTCCAGTCACCCATTACTATTAAATTTTCGTCTCCCTTCACTATCTGAACAATTTCTTTTATTTCATCGTACATTTCTTCAATTTCTTCATCATCTGCAGAGCTAGTTGGCATATAAACTTGTACTACTGTAGTAGGTGTGGGCTTCGTATCTATCTTGACCACAATAATGCGTTCACTATGCTGTTTGTAGTAGCTTACCCGCATTCCTATTTTCCTATTCATTATTAAACCTACTCCTGCATTACCCCTATTTGATTTTGTGTTTATAACCCTGTAGTCACCTGACCAGAAGTCTTGTTCCTCCTGCCACCGAACTTCACTAATCCCCACTATATCTAACTTTAACCTATCCATTTCCCTTTTTAAATTTTCTAACCTACCTGCCCGATTAAGGGATCTGACATTCCACGCTCCTATCCGTAGAACGCCAGTTTTGTTCCTCCTGATAACGACATCCTCCTGAGTAGTCCCCGCCCGGAGATCCGAATGGGGGACTATTTTACCTCCGGAATATTTTACAGAAGAGGATGCCATCATCATTTAATCATACAGTAAAGCTGCATGTCCTCGGGAAATATTACGGCTGTAGTTTCCCCTTGCTTTCAGCCGTTCGCAGTACCAGCACAGCAAGGCCGTTTTGGTTAGTGTTGCAAGGCCAGATCAGTCAATCATCCAGACTGTTGCCCCTGCAACTACTGAAAAGGCTGCTGCCCCTCTTCAGGAACCACATGTTTGTCTGGCCTCTCAACAGATACCCCTTCGTTGTGGTTGCACCTACGGTACGGCCATCTGTATCGCTGAGGCACGCAAGCCTCCCCACCAACGGCAAGGTCCATGATCATAACAGTAATCGGCAAAACTATAACAGATGCGAACTCAGTGGGTAAAATATGAAAAATGGAACAAAAGGCTATTTTAGCAAGTAAGAGGCTCAGCACACCGATGAAGAAGGTCGGTTCGTACCGCCTATAAAACATATTGAATATTAAACGATTATTTTCAAAATGGTATACAATTTTTTTTTATTCAGAAGAAGATTTCCTCAAAATTTCAAAGCTGTACATATAATAGTTTCGGAGATTCAGAAAATTACCTAAAACCCTGGTGCGGTGCTAAATTCAATTAGGAACGATTACAGTTTGTCTTTTGTTACCATTTGAAATAATTCTCAGATTTCTCAGTACATCAAATCAATAAGTTTGGATTTTTATTTTCAAAATTTTAATTATTCTTAAATTGGTAGTAGAAAAATTCAGAAAAAATTAGTATATGTTTATTATGTTGTGGTGTGAATGAATGAGAGTGAGTGAGAGTGTGTATGTGGGACATACGAAAAAATGCAATATTATATTATGTACAACATTACGTAATTGGAACGCGGGAAAGATGTAATTTACCAACACTGCTGATGACGTATGTCTAGAAGTGATTGCTTTTGTAAGAAGGCAGCAAGAAAATCAGTTTAAAGTACAATCGTTCTCTAAATTATTTTCAAAATTAATTTTATTTCGTATTGTTTTATTCAACATTGTATTCGTATAGGAATTCATAACTGCATCAGGATCCACTGCAAGTTCAGTTAGGCGGGAGGTGAGAAAATTTAGATTTCATGGTCGAGCGGCTGCTCATAAGCCACACATCACGCCGGTAAATGCCAAACCGCGCCTCCCTTGGTGTAAGGAGCGTAAACATTGGACAACTGAACAGTGGAAAAACATTGTGTAGAGTGACGAATAACGGTTCACAATGTGACGATCCCATGGCGGGGTGTGGGTATGGCGAATGCGCGGTGAACGGCAGCTGCCAGCATGTGTAGTGCCAACAGGAAAATTCGATTCGGTGGGGGTGGTGTTATGGTCAGGCCGTGTTTTTCATGGAGGAGGCTTGCACCCCGTGTTGGTTTGTGTGGCATTATCACAGCACAGGCCTACACTAGTGTTTTAAGCACGTTCTTGTTTCCCCCTCTTGAAGACCGATTCAGGGATGGAGATTGCATCTTTCAACACGATCGAGTACCTGTTCATAATGCACCGCCTGTGCCGAAGTGGTTACACGACAATAACATCCCTGTAATGGCCTGGCCTGCAAAGAGTCCTGACCTGAATCTTATAGAACACCTCTGGGATGTTTTGGACGTCGACTTCTTGCCAGGCCTCACCGACCATCATCGATACCTCTCCTCAGTGCAGCACTCAGTGAAGGATGGGCTGCCATTTCCCAAAAAACCTGACTGAACGTATGCGTGCGAGAGTGTAAGCTGTCATCAAGGCTAAGGGTGGGCCAACACCATACTGAATTCCGGCTTTACCGATGGAGGGCGCCATGAACTTGAAGTCGTTTTCAGCAAGTCGTCAAGATACTTTTCATCACGGAGTGAATATCTTCAACGTTCTCAGTGTCTCTTGAAGTGTCTGAAATTGCATGTTGCTTCTGTCATAGCACTAGGAAAGATACTGCATGATACTATGACAGCATATTTAATTATATTGTTCATCAGCGTAAAAGTCAACGCTTATACCGCCAAACAGAATTCGCTAGTCAGAACAAGTAACGCTGGTACCTGTAACAACAGTTCGGCCAGTACTATTTTCAAGGAACTCAGTCAATTTGCACGAGAGCCAGCGTGGGAAGAAACTGACGCCTGTTTACTAATTCCCAAGTTCATTACAGCTGGGGCAACGACCAAGTATGAAAGCGCAGATATCAAAAATTACCTAGAGAATACGGATCACATAAAAGGGAAAATGCCGTGTAATGATCGAATTACAAGGAACGGAAAAACAGCGATTTGAGTGGCTATAATTCCAGATACGTAAGATCTTTAGTTCTACGTGTCATTTTTTCCTGGTTAGCTGCCAGCATCTGTAGTTCATGACATAACGTTTCTTCCTTCTTATGTTCATGTTCCACATACTTCATACGTTCACTGTCGACAGCTGAAAGAGGGAAATTTATCTTATGTCCCACCTATTGTGAAGCTTCATTTTTTTGTGTTGTGTTTTGTGCTTCTACAAGTTTTTAATGTGCTACATGTATGAAAAGATAACAACGGCTTATGGTATTATTGATCTGTGCTTTACTCTGATAGAAGCTTCAACACCTGTATGAACTGATCTAAATGAATCCGAACTCATCAGGTCAGTGTCAGCAATATGCCACGATGGCGTGGGTAGAATGACAGTTGGGGTGGAGAGAACGTAAAGATCCTGAGCGACAGTAATCTGCCGACAGGCTATTGTCAGTGTGATGAAAAAATATGTGTATTTTATATTCTTCGCTACTGTTCATTTTTGACTCCTATATTCAGAAATGTTTGTTACGTCTACGATATTAAAAAAGGAAAAAGAATTTAGCGCCTGTTCGTTAATCCGATCACGCACTACATATTAACAGTGCATGATAAACGTACGTTTTGACTGTAATTCGCATGCATTCACTTTAAAACGCCTGGACACCCGATACCATGCAGTAGTGCGTATAAACAGAAGTGAATTACAATCCAAGAAATTATTAAATTATAGTATAAGATTTTTAAGTGTGTGGACTCGGTTTCAATTGAAATATTCTAAATAACGTAAATAATGAAGCTTTTACGGCCGCAGCAATATGCTTCAGAAGTCTTTATTTGTTTTATAGACTGAAAGTAGTTGTTATTTTATTCATGTGAGCTACGACAGCCACATATTTGTTCAGAGGCATTTTAAATGTTCTCATCTCGACTGTTCTATGGAAGTATTGTGCTTATTGTCATCTTGCACGATTGACCAATTTAGGCTTTAGAGATTATTTTGAAGTGCAGTAACTGTCGATATATTGTAAAATTATCTGATCATAAAACGGTGGACATAATTTTACAGTACATTGGCACCTGCTGTACTTGAAAATGGCCTGTAAGGCTGGAATTCGACAAAACTTCAAATTGCAATAAAGTGAATATTTGTCGACAACAGCCGAAACGGAAACCTTTAAAATGTCTTTTAAGGAATATCTGGAGCATGTTTATCAAATATTATACAAAAATAACCTTTAATTGTGTGAAAGATAAGTAACTCACAGAAATGTTAGCTACAGCTCTGAATTGCAATACACCTTCAGGTTTTATTTACAAATGTTCAACCTTTTGTGACACGGGAAATGTCTCATCTGTAATCAGTTTCCTACCAAACCCTGTGAAGCAAGTAGTGGCGTAGGGTGGTAACTGCTTTTGTCATGCGTTGTTGTTACTCGCCTACTCTTCCCGGAAGCAAAGAAAAAAGCTCTCCGTCTTTAATGTAACCACATACACAGAAGTCCGTTGGGATAAGATTAGGCGATCGTGATGGCCATGACTTTGTTCTGCTACGTCCAATTCAAGTCGACAATTCGCACGGAGATATGCGACAACATCACGATCGCAATTTGGCGGCGCCCCATCTTGCTGGAAAATAAATTCTCCCATATCCTGTTGTAATTTAGGCATCAGACAATGTTCAGGAATGCCGAGGGTCTATACGACAGTTATTGCCAACTCCGCAAAAAAGAAAGGATCGTCAATCTTGTTACAACTTACACCGCAAAAAACATATACCTTAGGCGAACCCCACACATGTTCCATTACGAGATGTGTTTCCGCTCACACCATTTTTGAGCATTATGCCGATTTACTTTAACACATATATGGAAGGTGGCTTTATAACTGAAAACAAATTTTATTAAGAAAACCATCTTCAGTCTATGTTAAACATTTCTACACTAAACTCACCTCGTTTTTCTTCGTCACTTTCTTTTAAAGCTTGCAACAGTTCTAACTTGTAGGGTTTGAGCGACACGCATTTCCGCAACACCGTTCACACTGCAACACTAAATATATTCAATTCTAAGCTGGCACATGTCGTTGATTTAGCCGACTACGATGTAAGACTGTCGAACTTGTTCAATTGCTGCGTTGAGGACTTCTGGCCGACCCTGACCTGGCGACCTGTGTCATAAACAACCAGTTTCTGTGAAACGATTGTTCTAATAAATAACATTTTATCTTTGAGGTGGTAGCTGGCGATATTTAGGACTGAACTGTCTCTGAACTGTAACGGCAGATGTGGCTTCATGACATCATAAACAACACCTCTCACCAGTGCACCACCAGACGAGGTAGCGCATTGGTTAGCCACTGGACTTGCGTTCGGGATGATGACTGTTCAAACCTACGTCCGGCCATCCTGATTTCGTTTTTATGTGATTTCCCAAACTTCTATAGGCAAGTGGAGGGATAGTCCCTTTGAAAGGACACGGTCAACTTCCTTACCTATCTCTCCATAATCCTATGGGAGTCATGACCTCACTGTTTGGACCTCTCCTGCAGATCAGCCTCCAACCGCACCGCACCGTTGTACGACTCCATGATGACTGTTGGAGCAACACATTCGCGAATGCCACCTAGCGGGAACATTGGAAACTAACAGTGTTAGGCGAGAATAAAACTTGAAGAGCTGTTCCGTTCAATGTTGTATCAAATATTTCTACAAATTATTTGTCACTTTCAGAATTAGAGATTACTTTTGTATAACTAATTTATAAGCACATGTATCATATAAACTGTTTTGAAGGTATTAGGTTAGGATATGAGACACTGAAAGTAGTAGATCGTGACGCCTCATAAGGTGAGGCTACACCACGACGACATCGGTGAGTAAAAGTAACTGGGGATCACCTAACTGGGCATCACCAGACAGAGAAACGTTCACCCGTTCATAACAATGATTACTACAAAGCGTCTGGGGGCTTTGTGTTGTCATGGAACCATAGTGGCTCCGAGAACTCCGAGGCTATTTGCAGATACTTAACGGTTGCGCGTCGGAATGGGCAAAGCGTCACTTTGCTGTCAGAGGTAACGTTAGTGGTTTCAAGGCGATAGCTATGAAAGGTAGCAAGCCAGCTTCTCACTTTAACTACCCTATCGGTCAGATTAATATTCATATTTTAGGTCATAATCTCTGTGTACACCATTACTACATTTGGTACGTGTGGCTTATGACTTTTTTTAAAATGAGGACATTGTGAGTAGAATGTTCTTATAACTGCATGTGTAGCGTATGGAGAACTTGTACCGAAGGGGACATAGCGGAGACGACAGAGAACAGGGTGAAAGACGGATTGTGGGCCATAAATGTTGTGTCGAGTGACCCGATTGTGCGAGTGGTTTGGGGAAGTAGTGCTTTCTGAATTGTACCTACAGTGGTCTGAGGTACTCCATTCTTCCCAATCAGAGCAGGAAGCCATCGGCTCGCAAAACATTTTACCAGGGCCAGCCAACCGTCCGTCGTGAGGCAGCTAGTTGGCGGAAAGTGGGTGGAGGAACCCAGTTAAGAGAGATTCTGTAATCTAACTTTTATGCAAACAGCGGGACGATCATAAAAATATAAGCATTCTCATGTTAGAAGCTGGGACGATACAATTAGAGCGGCTGGTACATGTGTTTGGTGGAGGGAGGATTGTAACTTACCAGATGACAGGAAGTTGCCAGGTTCTTTTAGCGAGCGGAAAAAAAAACATGTATTTCACAGGCACATCTGTCTGGGAAGCATAACAGCCCTCTTTCAGAAATTGGAAATGGTCGGCCTGGAAAGATTACCGTAGATCTCTTCGTAAATGAGGAACTGTGGTCCCGTCCAGATAAACTTTTTCTGCTAGAAAATGGCCATGTTTACTGTGTGACGACGCCTCGGTAGTCTAAAATCTTCTTTTTTCAGACAAGAGAGATTTTGAGTCGCTGATTGGCTCCCCTGACGATATGCAAAGCAGAGGCTTGCTCCCCTAGTGTGGGTAGCCCAGTGCTGTGTCTGGATCGGCTACCAGGCCCGCAGAACAACATTGAAGATGGAAGATTCAATGAGTAGAGGATAGTTAGGCTGGTTTGCACAACATGGAAGCGGTTTTTTTTTCCTGTAAGAGGCTTGGCGGAAAGTGAGTGTGATTCGTTGTGCCTTCTTCGTCATCTGGTCCTTCTCTGGTGACGAACTTCAGTCTTTCCCTAGTGTGTGAGACTTGTGGTATGCAACTTGTGGTGGACTAGGAGCCAGTGGCAGTTTCCAACTGTACCGACAGTGGAACTGCGTATCATCTTGGAATCTTGGACATATCGTGCATCACAAGGATGAACTTAATGTGTCCTGAGTCGGCCGTCCGATGCTTGACAATTCCAGCATGCGCCGTCGTGCCTAGGACTCAAATTGGTTGGCCAGACCAGTGAAAAGGTGCAACTCACACTGAAATCCGCTGCCGCCGTGTTCCGCCCCTCGCCCTTTTCTGCTGCATCCTGAATCAAGGTGAAAGGGTGAAGTATTGCTGTATTGCTGCACCGGTTTAGGGTTGTTAAATGATAGCCACAGCTCCCTATCCTTCACGAACCATGGTTTCTGTGCACCTGGACGTAGCTGATTCCATATGAACAGAATTTCGCCTCACAGTGGATTCGTGTAAGCGAAGTGTGAATGCGTCGTAAAAGGAATTCATTAAGGGGAGAACTTGTATAGTTTCCACCCCAATGAATACTTTTCCCATCAAGCACCATTTATTTCTTGATTTACGTTTGTCCTTTTGTTGTAAGATTTATCAGTTTAGTGTAGTTATAAAACGATGAATAAAAACTTGTCATTATTTTTGTAAACTTAAATCGCCACTGCTGTTGTTCATACTCCCCCTGTCATTCACTGTTTTTATTTTCTTGTTGTGATACATGGGTACACCAGCAATTCAGAATGCCATCACACTAAATTAGTTAATTTGATGATTAATTTAGTTTCTAAAAGTGACTGCAGACAAAGGCCACAAAAGTGTCATGAGTAAATTCGTTAATGTTATATACACACATCAAAAAAGTTTTGCATCACCTCGGTACTGAGAGTTCCGGAACCTGTACAGAAAATTGGAATACAGTCCAAGATAAACATCATTTCTGCCCTTTTTATTGCTCATGAAAACCACACATTGCATGTTGTACCACCATACAGATTGCTGTACGCACAGGTAACTCTAATTTCCAGTAGCACGTCGTCTTGCACTGATGCCTGCCACAGATTCATTAAGACACTGTTGGTACAGATTGTCCAACTCCTCAATTGCGATGCGGCGTAGATCCCATGGGGTGGTTGGTAGGTCACGTCGTCCATAAAGAGCCCTTCTCTATCCATCCCATAAGTGTTCGATAGGGTTCATGTCTGGAGAACATGCTGGCAACTCTATTCCACCGATGTCGTTATCCTGAAGGAAGTCATTCACAAGATGTGCTCGATGTGGGCGCGAATTGTCGTCCATGAAGAGGAATGCCTCGCCAGTACGCTGCCGATATAGTTGCACTATCGGTAGGAGGATAGCATTCACGTATCGTACAGCCGTGACGGTGCCTTCCAAGACCACTAGCGGCGTACCGTCGCCCCACTTAATGCCACCTCAAAACAGCAGGGAACTCCAACTTGCTGCACTAGCTGGACAGTATGTCTAAGGCGTTCAGCCTGACTGTATTACCTCCAAACACGTCTCCGACGATTATGAAGTTGAAGGCATAAGCGACACTCATCGGTGAAAACGTGATGCCAATCCAGAACGGCCTATCTGCATGTTGTTGAGCCCAACTGTACAGTACTACATGACGTCGTGGTTGCAAAGATGGACCATGGTCGTCGGGAGTGAAGTTACGCATCATGCAGCGTATTGCGCACAGTCTTAGTCGTAGCACGACGTCCTTTGGCTGCCCGAAAACATTATTAAACATGGTGGCGTTGCTATCTGTGTTTCACCGAGCCAAAATCCGTAGGTAGCGGTCATTCACTGCCATAGTAGCCCTTGGGCGGCGTGAGCGAGGAATGACTCTCTGTATCTCCTCCATGTCCGAACAACATCGCTTTGGTTCACTTTGAGAGGCGTGGACCATTCTCTTGTTGAGAACCCTTCCTGGCACAAACTGGAAATGCGACGCGATCGTACCGCGGTATTGGCTGTCTAGGCGTGGTTGAACTAGAGACAATAAGATCCGTGTCCCTCCGTCCTGGTGGAATGGTTGGAACTGATTTGCTGTCGGACGCCCTCCGTCTAATAGGCGCTGCTCATGCATGTTTAGATTTTTGGGTGGTTATTAGTGACATCTCTGAACAGTCAAAGGGACTGTGTCTGCGATACAATAGGTACAGTCAACCTCTATCCTCAGAATTTCTGAAAACCGGGGTGGTGCAAAACTTTGACGATCTTTGAGAAAGCAATACTTTTCTATACGTATAATTAATAACATTCAGCATCAGTTGTACGTATGTTTGTGATAAAGCAAGCGACCTATTGAGCTTTACGGGGAAATTCACCCTAGCCACGAAGACGACGGGCTAGAAGATACAAGGACGATTTGAAGAGACATCCGATCTAGAAAATGAAGTGGGAAAGAATGTGTATCAGGGAACAGGAGCTGGAAATTAGCGGGATCAGTCGATGTTAGGCTGGTATTGGGAGCCCAAGGATCGACTTGCGTGTGGGGACGGAATGCGACGTGAGGTATGTAGGCATCAGAGGGCGCAGTGCACGGTGGAGGAAGTTGAGACTTTACCTGGAGTGGCGTAAAAGAGAAGAGACGCCGTCTGCACAACTCAGGGCTCAGTGCTGATGGCAACTTGTTCTATCTGGTTCACTGGTAGGAGGAAAAGACTCTGTTCGGCAAAGGAATGGAGAATTCGTAATGTTCTGTTACTTTGACTAGTTTTTACGAGATCCTATGAGTTAAATGTGTTACTGAAACTTCTCGAAGTTGTAGCAACTACATGAGTATAAACTAATAGTGTAGCCTTAAATTTGAATGTAATAAAAGAGCTTCAATCTTAATTTACACTGATGTGTTCTTGTTGGTTGTTAATTTTTCTTTTCTTAAACGTTATTCAGGAATTTTGAGTTGTATCTGCCTTCTGGTGTATTCCTTAATCTGTTTGTCGCATATGTATGTGAACGGTGTCACTGCTCATTTAATTCGATTTATTGTTGTCAAATTTTCCCCCCTGGTACCAGTATAGTCGACGGGCAACTAAACGGATGTTGGGTCTTCGGGAAAAAGGGCCTATTGAGTCACTGTAAGTGAATTACGTTTTTCTCACGGATTCAACATTTCATAGTGAGGCTAACGATCCAGTTATGTATAGTTATCGGTGTTGAGGTGTTTAGTATTAAAGACAGCCGAAAGTGATGAACTTTGTTTATGATGTTAAGCAAAGGGATTGTACTTAACAAGATGATGTTTGCTATTTGGGCAGAAAATAGCCAATGATGGCCACAATAGAGAGAATACAAAATGCAGACTGATAACAACAAGAAAATCGTTCCCGTAAAAGAGAAATTTGTTGACGTGTAACATAAATTTAAGTTTAGGGGATCTATTCTGAAGGTATTTGTGTGAGCTCCAGTGAATAAGCAATGAAAAGTATTGAATGCAATTGAGAAAGAAATATTTATGGCGCAATCTGACAAGTATTCTGCCGACCAAGCACCAGCTTAACCAAGGTGTTGGCATAGCCCGGACCACAACGCTGTGTTCAAAAGAGTACACATTGAAGTAACAAAAGTCGTGGGATAGTGATATGCGTTCGCACTTAGAGATGGTGGTAGTTTCTCGTACGCAAGGTATTGGCTGAGTAGTCGTTTGATTCGTATGAAAAGGTATCCGATATGATTGTGCCCTCAAGACAGGAACTAAAAAATTCTGAGCGCGCAATCGTAGTTGGTGCTAGTCGCTTGGGAAGTTCCATTTCTGACATCGTTAAAAAGAATTCAATATTCGGAGATCCATAATATCAAGAGTGAGCTGAGAATAGCAAGTTTGAGGTACTACCTCGCACCACGGACAAAGCACTCACTTAAGGACTGAGAGCAGCAGCCTATGCGTAGAATTGTGAGTGCTAACAGACAGCCCGCATCTCCTGGTCGTGCGGTATCGTTCTCGCTTCCCGCGCCTGGGTTCCCGGGTTCGATTCCCGGCGGGGTCAGGGATTTTCTCTGCCTCATGATGGCTGGGTGTTGTGTGTTGTCCTTAGATTAGTTAGGTTTAAGTAGTTCTAAGTTCTAGCGGACTAATGACCATAAATGTTAAGTCCCATAGTGCTCAGAGCCATTTGAACAATTTTGCTAACAGACAAGCAAAACTGCGTGAAACAACCATAGAAATCAATGTGGGACGTGCGACGAATGTATCGGTTAGGTCAGTTCGGAGCTCTTTGGCGTTAACACCCTGTGGCAGCAGGACACTGATGCGTGTATCGTTGGTAACAGCATCACATCGTTGCTCTGCCTCTCTTGGGTTCGTGACCGTATCTGTTAGACTCTGCATGACTGGAAAAACCGTGGGCTCATCAAATGAGTCCCAAGTTCAGTTAGTAAGAGCTGAAGGTGGGGTTCGAGTGAAGTGGAGACCTCACGAAGCTATGAACTCTAGATAACAAGGAACTGCTCAAGCGGATGGCGGGTACACAGTGATATGGGCTGTATATACATGGAAGGGACTGGGTCCTCTGGTCCAAGTGAACCGATCGTTGACAGGAAATGGTTATGGACTGCTTCTTTGAGACCACCTGCACCCATTCATGTACTTCACGTTCCCAAACAATTAATGAATGTTTGTGTATGGCATTGAAGAAAGTTCTGGAATTTTCGAGCGAATGAATGGTCTGACCAGCCATATTGCCTGACATGAATCTCATCGAACATTTATGGGACATAATCTATAGGTCAGTTCGTGCACAAAACCGTGCGCCGACAACGCTTCAGCAATTATGTACGGATGTAGCAGCAGAGTGGCTTAATGATTTCCAACTACTTGTTGAGTCCAGGCCACGTCAAGTCGTTGCATTATACCGAGCGAAAGGAGGACAGACACGACGTTATTAAGTCAACATCACAGTGTAGATCGAGATGGGATATTCTCGAAGAGCGAGGCACCTATCGATTGAAAACAGGACCCATTTCCATGAGAACAATAAGTGAACGTCCCGCTGCCTGCCCCTTGGAAAACGTTGACTTCTGTTGACAATTTCTAGAATTATTTCGAAGGAAACCGAACCGAACGTTACGGTTGGTGTGGCCTATAGCTGAGCCAATATGTGATCGCGTTGACGTAATTTCGTGCGTGCACTCGTAAGGTTTCACAATTTGATGTAGTTCTGTCAGAAGTACGTTACGTTTATTGAGTGAGCAAGAAATTTTGGAAGCTCAAGTAGAAAAATTCGCTCAATAACATACCATTCGCTTCCTTTTTGGAAGCATAATTGTACTTTCTGTCATCATTATTTTAAATTCTATAGGCTGCCAAAGAAGTAATAGCTTAAATATCGAATCTTTATCTTTTTTTCAGTACTCTTGAAGATGTATCAATTAAATATGCAAGGGCTGAAGTAGCAGCATAAATGGCCGGTTTTCTAGGCTCGGACAGTCTTCTAAGAGGCCAGTCTTCGTAGAGCTGGACGAAGGAATCAGTTTTTAGGATACACGCTGAAGGATTATGGAATATTCAACTACGTAACGAAAGACAAGACGTGATTTGGTGTGCGTGAGTGAGGGGGGGGGGGGGGGGGGAGGGGCTGGTTCAAGTGGCCGTAGGGTGCAGCGGCTATTGACAGATAAAGAGGCTTGTGCAGGATTGATCACAGTGATCACATTACGCAACACGAATCTTCGGACTGAAGACGTGAACATCATCAATATACTGCCGATGTCCTAATAACCGCATTTATTGTAAGAAGCAGGCGCAAAGCGGAAACAAAGTGGGAGAAGGAAATTACTGGTGACGGCAACAGAATCAATTTCGGTTTCCACTGCGCCACCGCTCGCCGAGTTCTAGACAAAGAGAGAGAGAACACGGCACTGGGGCTGGCGGCTGGCCGAAGAACGCAGCCGCTAATTAAAAGCGATTAGCCAGCCGTTGGGTGCGGAGGCGGGGGAGGGACTTCCGGCATGGGGTGTGCCCGCGCTGACCGGAAGGGAGGCCCGCAGCGCCGCTCTGAGCACAGAGCAGAGAGCCGCGGCGAGGTACGGCCGGGCCGGCTAATGCGTGCTGATGGATGCCCCAGCCCTGCGCGGCCGAAACGCGCTCGCGCTCCGCCTGTCACGCTGATTAAAGCCTCACCACCTGCTGCGAGCGTGGCGGCGGCTGCAGAATGTAATATTCACGCATAGTGAGTGGCCAAAATAATGGCAGGCGCCACAGCACTGTATAAAGTTTTTTTGTTTATACATTGATTACTCGGGCACGTTTTGACATTGGTTGTTTCCGTTCCTCTACAACAGTATTCCCCAACGTTTCTGTGCATTATCCTCACTCGAGATTACGTACACTAATGAGGAAAATAATTATGACCGGCAGCTTTGTAGCGTATCAAGGAGGCTTCAGGAAGAGAAGACCATTTCCAGAACAAATTTTGAATCTGAAACTGCTAATTGCGTACCAAAAACAGACTTCAATAAAGCTTGTGATTAAGTAGATAGAGGAACACTGTTCCAAATTTCAGAGGAGATGAGTTTGAATAGTAAATCCAGTGAACTGATGAAACAGACCTTAAGGAACAGAACACTCAAGGTCAAATCCAGAGGAAAGCTTTCAGAGTCATTCCAGAGTAAAGACGGAGTGAGACAGGGAGACGAACTCACCTCTATGTTCTTTAACTGTGTACTTGATAATGTGACAAGGGAGTGGCGACGAGAAAGGAGTGGATGGAATACGACTGGACGTCTAACATTCGCAAACGTTACTGTCATACTGTCGGATTCATTGGAAAAGCCGTTTAACCAAACTACGCAATAACAGGGTCAAGCGACGAAGGCAAACCTATAGATGTCTATCTAGAAGACGCTGCATATGATAAACATCAACGCAGCTCCAGATGGATGACAGTAGAAGGAAAATTCAGAAGCTGGAGAGAATGGATAGAAGCTGAGCTGACAGCAAACGAAGAACGAATAAACAAAATCACTCTAGCATAGTAATTATAAACATCTACAATAGCAAGAGTAGTTACATCAATGATAAACTGAGACATTATCAGGCAGTGATCCGCCGCAGAAGCCTTATACGCAGCAGAAACTCTTAACCTAGTAAGAACAGCAGAAGTTAAGACACCAAAAATAGTGGAACGAAAGATTATCCGGAGGATGTGGGGACCTAGAAGAATAGAACATGCCGCATTTCGAAGACGAGCGAATCAAGAACTGTGTAGCAAGATAGACAGAATCTCGGACATCATCAGGAAAAGAAAGAGCGTGTACTTCAGACACGCCCTTAGAATGTACGAAGGGAGGTTAACACAGTAAATAATATAGTTTCTACTCAACAACAGAATCGAAGTACGCTCTAGTGAAGAGGTACAAAGGGATCTAGAAGAAATAGGAATATAGGAACCAGAGATATACATCAGGATGAATTTCTTATAAAAGATTCAGGCTTTCACTGATTTCGAGGACGGACTAGGCCCAGAACAAAATCATAAAATCTTCATGGTCAGAAGAGTGAAGAAGTTTGCAAAGTATGAAAATGAAACAGTACTGGACAAGAAGAAAGAATAGAAGAAACAAAGCTGACGCGAATTAACATGATCATTAGATGACAAAACGAAAACAAGAAAATAACTTTATCAACAAATGATAAGAATTATACACATCACAAATCTTGAATAATTTTAATAAGAAAAATATTATAATAAAAACATTCTTGACTGTAAAAATAATTTGTTTACAAATTCAAATGCCGTCTTCTAAGTTATTCTCTGTCTTCAATCAGCTCTACAATGGATTATCCTTGTCCAGTTTTGTTAAATGTTACTTCCACAATTTTTTACTTTTTTATTTTTTTTAATAGTCTTTTGACTTGTTTGAAGCGGTCCACCACGAATTCATTCTTGTGCCAATCTCTTCATCTCGGAGTAGCATTTGCCCTCTACGGCCTCAATTACTTGCTGGATGTATTCAAATCTCTCTCTTCCTCTACAATTTTTACCTTTACAACTTCCTGTAGTATCCTGGACGTTACTCCCTGATATCACAACATATGTTCTATCCTCCTGTCCCTTCTTCTTGTCAGTGTTTCTCATACATTCCTTTCCTCCGCTATTCTATGCAAAACCTTCTCATTCCTTACCTTATCAGTCCCCGGAATTTTCAAGATTCTTCTGTAGCATCCATCTCAAATGTTTATCTTTTTCGGTTTTCCCACAGCCCATATTTTCTACTATATAATGCAGTGGTCCAAGCGTTCTCAGAAATTCATCCCTCAAATTAGGGCCTACGCTTAATACTTGTAGACATTTCTTAGCTAGGAAGCCCTTTTGCCAGTGCTAGTCTGCTTTTGATGCCCTCCTTTTTTCGTCCACCACAAGTTATTTTCCTGCCTAGGTGGCAGAATTTCTTAGCTTCACCTGCGTCCTGACCATCAATCCTGATGTTAAGTTTCGGCTGTTCTCATTTCTGCTAGTTCTCGGTACATTCATCTTTCTTCCATTTACTCTCAATCCATAATCTGTGCTCATTAGATTGTTTATTCCATGCACCAGATCCTGTAACTCTTGTTCTCTTTGACTAATCATTGTGATGTCATCAGCGACTCTTATTATTGATATCGTTTCACATTGAATTTTAATTCCATTCCTTAACCTTTAATTATTTCCGTCATTGCTTCTTTGATGTATAGACTGAAAAATAGGGGCGAAAGATTACGGCCCTGTCTTACACCTTTTTTAATTCCAGAACTTCGTTCTTAGCCTATTACTCTTATTATTCCCTCTTGGGTCTAGTACATGTTGTATATTACAAGTCTGTCTCATAGCTTGCTCCTATTTTCCTCAGAATTTCGATTATCTTGCGCCAGTTTACATTGTCAAACGCTTTTTTCAAGTCGACACATCGTATGAACATGTCTTGATTTTTCTTTAGTCTTACTTCCATTGTCAATCGCAACGTCATAACTGCCTCTCTGGTTCCTTTATCTTTCGTAGAGCCAAAATGATCGTCATGTAACGCATCCTCAATTTTCTTTTCCTTTCTTCCATGTTATTCTTGTTAGCAATTTTGATGCATTAGTTGTTAAGCTCTTTGTGCGATGATTGTACTTGTCGGCTCCTGCAGTTTTCGGAATTGTGTGAATCATGTTTTTCCGAAAGTCAGATGGTACATTGCCAGTCTCATACAGTCTACGCACCAACGTGAATAGTCGTTGTGTTGCCACCTCCCTCAATGATTTTAGATATTCTGATGGAATGTTATCTGTGTTTTCTGCCTTATTTTGCCTTAAACCTTCCAAAGTTCCTTTAAATTCTAATACTGGGTCCATTATCTCAGCTATATCGACTCCTGTTTCTTCTTCTCTCACATCAGACAAATCTTTCCCCTTAAAGGGTCCTTCAGCCTACTCTCTCCACCTATCCACTCTCTCCTCTACATTTAACAATGGAATTCCCATTGCACTCTTAATGTAACCTACCTTGCTTTTAATGCACCGATGGTTATTTTGACATTTCTATATGCTAGTCAGTCCTTCCGACAGTCATTTCTATTTCGATTTCTTCCCATGTTTCATGCAGCTATTTCGTCTTAGCTTCCCTGCACTTCTTACTTATTTCATTCCTTAGCGACTTGTATTTCTGTATTGCTGAATTTCCCTGAACATTTTTGTGCTTCCTTTCATCGATCAAGTGAAGTGTTTCTTCTGTCATCCTTTTTTTCTTCGCAGTTACCTCCAAGTATTTCGTCTGTTACTCATGGCTTCTTCGCAGTTACTTTCCTTCTATCTACGTTTATGTTGCAACTTCTGTGATTGCCCTTTTTAAGAGATTTCCATTCCTCTTCAACTGATGTGCCCCTGATCTACAACTTATTGCAGAATCTATAGCCTTAGAGAACATCAAGCGTATTTCTCCGTTCTTAGTGTTTATGTATCCCACTTCTTTGCGTACTGATTCTCCCTGACTAATTGTTAAACTTCAACCTACTCTCCATCACCACTGAATTATGATCTAAGTCAGCTCCTGGGTACACCTTACATGCCAGTGTCTGATTTCGGATTCTCTGTCTGACCACGATGTAATCGAAGTGAAACCTTCCCGCATTCGATTCCCACATGACTATTAATGTGGGGCTGTTGTTAACACACTCGACTCGCATTCTGGAGGACAATGGTCAAACCCTCTCCTGGCCATTCTGTTTGGTTTTCCGTGATTTCCCTAAATGGCTTCAGACAAATACCTGGATGATCCCTTTGCAAGGGCACGGCCGAGTTTCTTCCGTATCCTCCCACAATCCGATGGGACAGACAACGTCGCTTTTTGGTCCCCTGCCTCAAAGACAGCCAACCAACCACGACTCTTAGATTTTCATCTCCATTTACGCACTGAATTACCCTTTCAATATCCCTATGTACTTTCTCTATCTCTTTATCATCAGCTTGTGAAGTCGAGATGTGTACCTAAACTATCATTTTCGGTGTTGGTTTGCTGTCGATTCTGATGATATCAACCCTATGACTGAACCCTGTTCACAGTAAATCACTCTCTGCTCTACCTTCCTATTCATAATGAATCTTACTCTCTATGTACAATTTTCTGCTGATGTTTAAACTACGCTACAGGGATCTGATCAGAGTCCGCCCCCGGTAGCTGAGAGGTCAGCGCGACAGAATGTCAATCCTAAGGGCCCGGGTTCGATTCCCGCCTAGCTCTGAGATTTTTCTCCGCTCAGGGACTGGGTGTTGTGTTGTCCTAATCATCATAATATCACCCCCATCGACGCGCAAGTCGCCAAAGTGGCGTCAAATCGAAACACTTGCACCCGGCTAATGGTCCACCCTACGGGAGGCCCTAGTCACACGATTTTTTTTTAATCTGACCAGAGAACCTTTCTTCTTTCCATTTCACTTCACTGACCCCGCTATATCTAGATTGAGCCTTTGCATTTCCCTTTTCAGATTTTATAGCTTCCCTACCACTTTCAAGCGTCTGCCATTCGACGGCCCGACTCGTAGAAGTTATCCTTTCGTTGGGTATTCAGTCTTTTTCAAATGGTCAACTTCCCCTTGGCAGAACTCTTCCGGATATCGGAATGGGGAACTATTCGTTAATCTTTTTGTCAGTGGGGAGATAATCACGGCACTTTTCAATTACAGGCCACATGTCCTGTGGATACAGATAATGTATATTTATTGCAGTGGTTTCCATTGCCTTCTGCATCCCCATGCCTTAGCACCGCTGATTCTTCCAGCTTCAGGGGCAGTTTTCCACCTCAGTGTCAAGACAGTGCCCTGAACCTCGTTTAGACAAGGTCGTTGGCAGAATGAGGGTGACCTTTTATACCGGAAGTCTAAGGGCCGCCAATCCTGGTAAATTTTATTAACATTTAACCGTGACCATGGATGTTTTGATTGCCAAACAAAGACGCTATCCCTAGACCACGTGTAGTTCCACCTTGTTACTAAATAATCTTTGATTTCCCTAGTACACCACTATCATGCATGTAATGTTTTGATCCCATCTAATATTAAAAATGTTATGGACATAATGTCCCAGTACGCAGATTAGAGTGTTATTTATTGTGGTACAATACACATCTGCCGCAGGTCGCAAAGTAATATGTCGGTCATGTCACTGGTTTCGGAGCTGCTTGTCATAGGGGAAAAAGTATATTTCTCAGCCGTCTCCAGTTATTTCAATGTCCTACCAAGTGAAAAGGTGAAGAATGCTACCAGCTATTACTCAACAGGAACATTTAACCGTGTCAATAAGTCCCAATCTGTGGTGTTTTTCATTTGTTGCAATAGTATCATTAACAACCCTATTCCATATCTTGAGCATTATGTCTGTCCACACAATTTCCCAGACGGCGACCGATTGCTTGTGTTCAATACTGTTAGAGGTTTTCGCTTTTTTACATTAATCTTGGAATTCTCCTGTTCTTCCTAGATGGTTCCCCTCCAGATGACTAGAGTCTACTTAACTGATATAGAGGTAGAATTCCCTAAAATGTTTTAACTTATAGTTAATTTTACGTATGTCGAACGATGAATGCGTACTTGCTGGATGCACGGTATTGAAAAGTTTTGTTGTGATACTCCGTGGACTTCGTGTAAGAATGTTATTATTCCCCCGAGGAATAACGCCATTGCTTTTCTGCTGGTATCAGCGAGCTAAACCCCATCAGATTCCTTCTGTGTGGCTAGCGTATCGCATGGTAGCTTTAATATACATCCTTTTTTTCTCTTTTTGTCGTCAGTCTTCTGACTGGTTTGATGCGGCCCTTTTCTACTACTTCTCATTACTTTCGTTTTTCTTCGATTTACTATCAGTCCGTATTCTGTACTCATTGGACATTTCATACCTCTCAATACCTCCTGTGATTCTTCTTTACTTTCACTGAGGATACCAATGTCAGCAACGAACCTTAGTCATTCACATCCTTTCACTGCAAATTTTTATCCTGCTCTTGAATCTTTCATTTATTTCCACCCCAACTTCCTCGATGTGTAGAGGTTCAAATGATTCAAATGGTTCTGAGCACTATCGGATTTAACTTCGGAGGTCATCAGTCCCCTAGAACTTAGAACTACCTGAACCTAACAAACATCACACACATCCATGCCCGAGGCAGGATTCGAACCTGCCACCGTAGCACTCGCGCGGTTCCGGACTGAAGCGGCTAGAACCGTTCGACCACCGCATCCGGCTGTATAGAGGCGAAAAACTTTATTTCTGTCTTATCCCCTTTTGTAATTTCTGTCTTATCCCCTTTTGTAATCCTAGCACTTCGTTTTTGATCTTCTGTTTTCATTGTTCCCTCTTGGTTCTCGTAATTATTCTATACTACGTGCCTTTCCATATATCTTACTCCTATTTTTCTCAGATTAGCCTTGCAACATGAATTTTAGTAACATTTTTGAATTTCTTTTATTTCCGTCATAGCGTGAACTCTAAGGGCGAAAACCCACATCCTTGTTTTACCCCACTTTTAATCCGAGCATTTCGTTCTTGTTTTTGCAGACTTATTTTTCCTTCTTGGTTGTTGTACATATTGTATATCACCAACATTACCAACCTAGGTCTTCAATTATTTGCTGGATGTGTTCCAATCTCTATCTTCCCTTGTAATTTTATCCTTTGCGGCTCCCTAGTTTTCTTATAATTTCGAAGATCTGCCCAGTTTCACATTGTCGAACGCTTTTTGTAGGTCAACAAATCCTCCGACGGTTTCTCGATTTTTCTTCACTCTTGTTTACATTATCAAGTGAAACGTCATAGCTGTCTCTCAGGTACCTTTACGTTTCCTAGAGGTAAACTCATCGTCAAATAAAAGCTCTAGAATTTTATTTTATTTATTCTATATATTTTTCTTCACCGTTACATGGAAATGTAATTCATGCACAGATGAAGACCGATTCTTGAGTATTGCGATAGAAGATCCATTCTTGAGTTATCCTCTACAGTCTGGCTCTCTTACAACGTTGAATTAATAGAAGATATAGCAAAGATCCAGTGAGGAATGGTGCGTTTTTTTCACGGATTTACTTACTATGTGCGTGACCATTAAGCTGCTCAACGAACTCTACTGGCAGAAATTACAAGACAGCCTTTATGGCACGGAATAGTTTACTGCAAAAATTCCGAAAGCATATCTTACTTCCACATACATCTCACGAAACGACCATGAAGACAAAACAAGAGAAATTAGAGTTGATATGGGGATTTATCACCAATTGTTCTTTCCCGCGCCATTTAGGTGGAACTGGGAAATGGAGACATGATATGTGGCTTTCAGGATATAGATGTAGACGTAGAATGTTTAGATTGGAAAAGAAGAAAAAGTATTATCCCTTGGTCTCATAATGTGAAGATGATATAAAAATACACACATGTAGTTAAATGTTCCAGAAAATCACACTCACACACTTTTGTGGTTGTTTTAGAAACTTTCTCTATATTAGCTTAAATCTAGATCATTGCACTTAGTAAACTGTCTCCTAAGTTCACTCGCTTTCTTGATTTGCCGTAATATTCTTCTTTGTTCTTTCTTGAACTGCCGTAATATTCGGAAAAACTCTTCAACACCTGTAAGTTCTGGAGAATTAAGTTACTGTTCTTACGTCTCTTTCCGATGGTATTGGGTACTCTTCACCAATCTTTCTACAAAATTCTTTTGGATTTATTAGCAAAATTTGTATACAGTGACTCTTCATAGTTATTTATGTGAATTCGAGCGTTGGCTAGAAATTGGCTCTCTGAAACTATTCCTTCAGTCATGACTTCTAAGTTTTTTTCTGGTTTGACTGGCTCATGGTGTGATTTTCTGTGTCCAGCAGAGTTTTAGTTTCTAGTTCGTCTGTGATATATCAACGTCCGAACCAGTGTCCTTCACTTTGACCCCAACTTGACTTGAGCAGATATGTGTATGTGTGTGTGTGTGTGTTTGTGTGAATTCCTAAGAGACCAAACTGTTGAGGTCATCGGTCCCCAGACCTTATACACTAATTAAACTAAATTATGCTAAGAAAGACACACACATGCCCGAGGGAGGACTCGAACCTCCAGCGTGAGGGGCCGCACAATCCCTGACATGCCGCCTCAAACCGCGCGGAGACTGATACAGGTGCTATGAGCTGTATTTTTATGGTACTTACTGTGAATATATGCATTAGTTTACTGGAGTCCAAGCAGCAAGCACATATAATTATACTTCTCACACCACCTGCATTAGTTTGACTGGATTACCTGCACCCCATACACATAATAACACTGCTCGGCAAATTTGCATCAGTCTGGTTGAAGTTCAGGTTCTGAGTACACGTGATGAATCATTATTGTGGGGTTTCATGCAGCGTGTAAACGTAATGACGCTCGTCTCAACACTTGCAACAGTCTGGCTGTAGTCCAGGCAGCGAGTACACTTAATAACAATGCTTGCAACAAATACATCAGTCTGATAGGAGTCCGGCAGTGAGCAATGTAATAATATGTGTATGAGCCTGTTTGGGGTCCATGCAGTGAGGACCATAACAATGAGACTCGCAGCACCAACATTAGACTAGTTGGGTTCCACGCAGCATGTGCACATAATAAGACAGGTTACAACAACTGCATCAGTCTGGTTGTAACCCAGGTAGCGATTACACATAATAATGCACCTCCCAGCACCAGCATCACTGTGACGGGAATCAACTGAAGAAGAAAACTGGGTCCTTACGTCGAGAAAATAGTAAGTAACAGAATTCAACACTGACGAGATATACTGTTTGAGTAGGAACATGAGATTTTGTTCACCCTTGTTTATCTGTTCTGGGAACGTTGAAAGTCTTGTACTTCAGACTGACACTGAAAAAGGAAGGATTATTAAATGATCTGCAGTGATTAAAACCGAAAACTTGCAGTATTTTTGTGCTTGTCACCGTAGTTCCTTGCTAGAAAAGTTAAGGGTGTTTATATATCCAAAGAATACCAGAGCAGTGCTATTGAAAAGAGTTGTTACATGCGTCTTCTTTGTATTCTCCTTAACAGATGTACTGTACCCACCCTGATTCCTCACAACGATGCTCTCTTTGTTTGTAAACACCTCACGGTTTAATTCAAGTTGTGCAGTACAGATATATTAGCGACAAAATCGTACTGCATCGTAGCACATTTAGTACGAGTGGCTGTATTTATAGCCCGCATCTGGTGGTCGTGCGTTAGCGTTCTCGCTTCCCGCGCCCGGGTTCGATTCCCGGCGGGGTCAGGGATTTTCTCTGCCTCGTGATGGCTGGGTATTGTGTGTTGTCCTTAGATTAGTTAGGTTTAAGTAGTTCTAAGTTCTAGGGGACCGATGACCACAGATGTTAAGTACCATAGTGCTCAGAGCCATTGGCACCATTTTGCACTGTAATTCAACACATTCTTGGCAGTAGCCAGACATACAGTAAAAATTTAATACGTCTTTTGTGCAAGAGGTAGTGTATATTCAACAAATGCTAATTTTTGTAGTTAGAGCTGTAGAATAGTTCTAGGTATTTATGTGCCATGACAAACTCCGCCTTGGAGTTCAGTATCTTGATGATTTATTGACTTTTAAGAAAGCCGTCGTGCTGCCATCGAATTATTCAGTTTTTTTTCTGAGAATGAAGAAGCATGAAAGTCTCCTGTATGAGAAATGTAAGACATTCACCAATACACATTATTTTGAAGTCAGGACACTGTTCAGTTACGTGCGCTAGGGCTTGCTCACTGAGTGGGCTTGTGAGCAGATCGGCTGTGGAGAGCCAGCTGCCAACCACAGAAAAATGAGTAACGCAACACAGAAACGGAAAGACACTCTTAGTAAGGAGAAAAATAGCCAAAAGACTGAAATTCATAACGCAGGTGAAAACGCCTGAAAGAAACAACGTTCATCTCACTTTCATTATCGTTTAGCCATAGTTAACAGATGTTTTTCCAAATTTATAGCTTCGCATGAAGTACTGATACATGTTTTTGCTTTAACGATTCTTAAATCAACGGCGTGATACATTTACTTCTCAAATTTTCGAACGAATAGTTTTCAAATGGTATATCTCTCTAAGTCACAAATTCCTGATAGACACGGTAAAACAACGTAATATTAACGATTGTAAATAAGTAACTATTATATTTTCTTATTTTTAAACAATTTATTATTATGTTAAAGCAGTTTACAGCTTACATTATTATTTAAGATCTGTGGAGAGCTAAAAATGTGTATTGAGGGCAATTTATATTTTTTTTGGGGGGGGGGGGGGGGGAAGAGCGGATACTATAACAAACTAAGAACGCTCCCCCCTTCCCATTCCCTATGGATAAAAAATTACATCCGAGCTTGCTTTCGAAGACGTGTGTCATCCATGCGTTTATAGATCCCATAGAAATTCTTCACTGAAAAGTTCACAGAATTTACAGACCTTGCAAAGGCGCATCGTGATTAGTTGACGCTGTTATTGAGGACGAACAAACGTACTTTGCTCGTATATTCAAAGTTTGCTTGCTTTCACTGTGTTATTAACCGAAAATTTTAGATGCTTCGTCAAAATAAGGAAACACCAAAACCCAAAGATGAATTCATTCACATGTAAATAGAGCTTGTGGTTAACGTTATATTTCTGTCCAAGGCTGACACATTCATGCCAATGGGCTATAGTTCGTTAGCGTTCAATAGAGTCCAATTCTGCGACGAGATCTGCTCTTTTTATATACGAATTGTGTGACAGAAGTAATGAGACCGATTTTTAATGAAATAAAGTTTGTACGTTTAGACCGGCGGAGTCGTTGTTCCCAGTCCTGGTAGCAGTGCTGAAAGGCTTCAACTAGTACGGCCTTTAACATGTCGGTCACATCGTTTCAATGTTCTCCAGAGACCCAAAACGAGATATTTTTAGGACTTTTTCAATTTAGGGACTCGATCATCAGATCAGCTGTGCAACAATAATGCATTCTCAGCTCAAAGATTTCGTGAAGAAAAATTGTTCAAAGCACTAAGCACTAAGGGACTTAACACTTGCGACCGTAGCAGCAGCGCTGTTTCGGACTGAAGCTCCTCAAACCGCTCGGCCACAGCGTCCGTGAAGTAAATGCTCGTGTCACACGAGCATTTTTATGATGCAGCATCGACGTGTGTGCAGTGTCCGGTCTCACTCGATTCACTCTCTCCATGAACCTTTCAAGGACATCTTTGTGAAAATATACTCATAAACATTTTTTTTTAATCGTCTCGGTTCCGGAAGTTCCGGAAACTGTACAGAAAATTGGAACAGAGAATAACATAAACATCATTTCCGCCCTTTTTTATTGCTCATGAAAACCACACATTGCATGTTGTACCACCATACAGCAAGGCCTTCATAGGTGGTGGTCCAGATTGCTGTACACACCGGTACCTCTAATACCCAGTATCACGTCCTCTTGCATTAATGCCTGTCTGTATTCGTCGTGGCATACTATTCACAAGTTCATCAACCCGCTGTTGGTCCAGATTGTCTCGCTCCGCAACGGCGATTCGGCGTAGATCCCTCACAGTGGCTGGTGGGTCACGTCATCCATAAACAGCTCTTTTCAATCTATCCCAGGAATGTTCGATAGGATTCATGTCTGGAGAACATGCTGGACACTCTTGTCGAGCGATTTCGTTATGCTGCAGGAAGTTATTCACAAGATGTGCACGATAGGGGCGCGAATTGTCGTCCATGAAGATGAATGCCTCGGCAAAATCTGCCGATATGGTTGCACTATCGATCGGAGGATGGCATTCACGTCGATACGTTGTTACGGCGCTGCTTTCCATAACCACTAGCGGCGTACCTCGGCCCCACATAATGCCACCCCAAAACATCAGGGAACCTCCATCTTGCTGCACTCGTTGGACAGTGTGTCTAAGGCGTTCAACCTGACCGGTTGCCTCCAAACACGTCTCCGACGATTGTCTGGTTGAAGGCATATGCGACACTCAGCGGTGAAAACGTGATGCCAATCCTGAGCGGTCCAATCGGCATGATGTTGGCCCATCTGTACCGCATTGCAACGATGGACCTCGCTATGGACGTCGAGAGTGTAGCTGCGAATCATGCAGTCTGTTGCGCACAGTTTGAGTCGTAACACGACGTCCTGTGGCTGCACGAAAATTATTATTCAACATGGTGGCGGTGCGTTCAGGGTTCCTCGGAGCCGTAATTCATATGTAGTGGCCATCCATTGCAATAGTAGCCCTTTGGCGGCCTGAACGAGGCATGTCATCGACAGTCTCTCTGTATCTCTTCCATATCCGAACAACATCAGTTTGGTTTGCTCCGAGACGCCTGGACGCTTCCCTTGTTAGAGCCGTTCCTAGCACAAAGTAACAATGCGGACGCGATCGATCAGCTGTATTGTCCGTCCAGGCATGGTTGAACCACAAACAACAAGAGTTCTGTACTTCCTTCCTGGTGGAATAATTGGAACTTATCGGCTGTCAGAGCCACTCCATCTAATAGGTGCTGCTCATGCAAGGCTGTTTACTCTTTGGACGGGCTTAGTGACATCTCTGAACAGTCAAAGGGACCGTGTTTGTGATACAATATTCACAGTCAACGTCTACCTTCAGGAGTTCTCGGAACTGGGGTGATGCAAAACTTTTTTAAGAGTATGCTTGGGTGACAGTTTGTCGTAAACGAACAAATTGTGTATGCGCGATACCGCTACTGTCAAAAAATCAACTCAGCGTAATCTTTGATTTGCCATTTGACCCCTTTTCGGTCGATGAGAATTCTCAGTGTGCCACCTCTCACTTTGCCGCTATTCTTCACTATGTTTCAGGAACGTACTCAAAAGTCTAGGATTCATCACCTGTGGTCACACGACTGAAGCTTTCATGGTCATCGGCAGCCCTCTCACGATGATCAACGTAGTCGTTATTTCGACTGTCCTTCTGCTCAGACCTTGTCCTTCGTACAAACCTTTCGCACATGCAAAACTACGGTCAGTATTTGATGTTTGGTTAAAGTATCTAACAGGTCACCATCATCCTTATTGTTAAACGTTGGTCTGATCTCACAAGTGCTCGTACGTGTTCGACGTTTCCGTCGATTTTTTTCTGCCTTAAGTTTCCCTAAGAAAGGTTCATCTTCAGCGTGTTCTCGGCCTTCCAAAAATGATTTGTGTCTTCGAGAAACTTGTACTGTTGATAGACCTGTTTACTTTTCGAAAGTCACACTCTCGAAAACCTCTAGTTTAACATAAAATGTGATGGAATAACGTTTCTCCAAATTCCGCTGTTCCATTTTTGTAACATACAGCAAAAACACAACTTATCTGATCTACATCTACATCTACATCCATACTCTTCAAGCCACCTGATGGTGTGTGGCGGGGGTTAACCTGAGTACCTCTATCGGTTCTCCCTTCTATTCCAGTCCCATATTGTTCCTGGAAAGGAGGATTGTCGGTATGCTTCTGTGTGGGCTCTAATCTCTCTGATTTTAGCCTCATGGTCTCTTCGCGAGATATACGTAGGAGGGAGCAATATACTGCTTGACTCTTCGGTAAAGGTATGTTCTCGAAACTTTAACAAAAGCCCGTACTGAGCTACTGAGCGTCTCTCCTGCAGAGTCTTCCACTGGAGTTTATCTACCATCTCCGTACCGCTTTCTCGATTACTAAATGATCCTGTAACGAAGCGCGCTGCTCTCCGTTGGATCCTCTCTATCTCTTCTATCAACCCTATCTGGTCCGGATCCCACACTGCTGAGCAGTATTCAAGCAGTGGGCGAACAAGCGCACTGTAACTTGCTTCCTTTGTTTTCGGATTGCATTTCCTTAGGATTCTTCCAATGAATCTCAGTCTGGCATCTGCTTTACCAACGATCAACTTTATATGATCATTCCATTTTAAATCACTCCTAATGCCTACTCCCAGATAATTTGTGGAAATAACTGCTTCCAGTTGCCGACCTACTATTTTGTAGCTAAATGATAAGGGATCTATCTTTCTATGTATTAGCAGCACATTATACTTTTCTACATTGAGATTGAATTGCCATTCCCTGCACCATGAGTCAATTCGCTGCAGATCCCCCTGCATTTCAGTACAATTTTCCATTGTTACGACCTCTCGATACACCACTGCATCATCTGCAAAAAGCCTCAGTGAACTTCCGGTGTCATCCACAAGGTCATTTATGTATATTGTGAATATCAACGGTCCTATGACACTCCCCTGCGGCACACCTGAAATCACTCTCACTTCGGAAGACTTCTCTCCATTGAGAATGACATGCTGTGTTCTGTTATCTAGGAAGCCCTCAATCCAGTCGCACAATTGGTCTGATAGTCCATATGCTCTTACTTTGTTCATTAAACGACTTTGGGGAACTGTATCGAACGCCTTGCGGAAGTCAAGGAACACGGCATCTACCTGTGAACCCGTGTATATGGCCCTCTGAGTCTCGTGGACGAATAGCGCGAGCTGGGTTTCACACGACCGTCTTTTTCGAAACCCATGCTGATTCCTACAGAGTAGATTTCTAGTCTCCAGAAAAGACATTATACTCGAACATAAAACGTGTTCCAAAATTCTACAACTGATCGACGTTAGAGATATAGGTCTATAGTTCTGCACATCTGTTCAACGTCCCTTCTTGAAAACGTGGATGACATGTGCCCTTTTCCAATCCTTTGGAACACTACGCTCTTCTATAGACCTACGGTACACCGCTGCAAGAAGGGGGGCAAGTTCCTTCGCGTACTCTGTGTAAAATCGAACTGGTATCCCATCAGGTCCAGCGGCCTTTCCTCTTTTGGGCGATTTTAATTGTTTCTCTATCCCTCTGTCGTCTATTTCGATATCTATCATTTTGTCATCTGTGCGACAATCAAGAGAAGGAACTACAGAGCAGTCTTCCTCTGTGAAGCAGTTTTGGAAAAAGACATTTAGTATTTCGGCCTTTAGTCTGTCATCCTCTGTTTCAGTACCATTTTGGTCACAGAGTGTCTGGACCTTTTGTTTTGATCCGCCTACCGCTTTGACATAAGACAAAAATTTCTTAGGATTTTCTGCCAAGTCAGTACATAGAACTTTACTTTCGAATTCATTGAACGCCTCTCGCATAGCCCTCCTCACACTACATTTCGCTTCGCGTAATTTTTGTTTGTCTGCAAGGCTTTGGCTATGTTTATGTTTGCAGTGAAGCTCCCTTTGCTTCCGCAGCAGTTTTCTAACTCAGTTGTTGTACCTCGGTGGCTCTTTTCCATCTCTTACGATCTTGCTTGGCACATACTGATCTAACACGTATTGTACGATGGTTCTGAACTTTGTCCACTGATCCTCAACACTATCTGCACTTGAGACAAAACTTTTGTGTTGAGCCGTCAGGTACTCTTTAATCTGCTTTTTGTCACTTTTGCTAAACAGAAAAACCTTCCGACCTTTTTTAATATTTCTATTTACGGCTCAAATCATCGATGCAGTAACCGCTTTATGATCGCTGATTCCCTGTTTTGCGTTAACTGTTTCAAATAGTTCGGGGCTGTTTGTCACCAAAAGGTCGAATATGTTATCGCCACGAGTAGGTTCTCTGTTTAACTGCTCAAGGTAGTTTTCAGATAAAGCACTTAAAAAATGTCTAAAGAATCACGTGGTGGCTGTACGGAACTGAAACTCGAACTGAGCATCTGGAAGGAATGAGCAGACCGATCTACACAAATGGAAACCGCCCGGGTAGCCACTCGGTCTATTGCGCTGCTTCCCGTGCGGGAAAGCGTGCCCGTATCCGGGACGAATCTGCCGGCGGATTAGTGTCGAGGTCCGGTGTGATCTCGGCGAATGCAGGCTGGTTCCCCTTATTCCGCTTCAGTTACACTATGTTATACACTGTCTTCACGTACGCGTACACCACAATTACTTTACCACTCGAACATTTGGGGTTATACTCGTCTGATATGAGACGTTCTCATGGCCGGGGGCAGGGGGGGGGGGAGGAGGGGGTGTCCGAACCGCACAATAACCCTACGTACGGTGTGGGAGGGCAGTGAGGTGGGTGGACTGCTATGACAGGTCTGTTGTGGAGTTGTAGTTGTGACCTACTGAGGGCTACAGCGCGACGAAGCCTCTCCATCGTTTCTAGGTCTCCAGCTTGACACACTATACACACCCAAGTAGAACAATAAATCGTTGCCAGATCACTCGTAGTGTTGTCAGGCTCACTACTTTCCTCACATGTCTCCTATAAATGATATACCAAATTACACCAGTGAAACAGAAATAGCGTTCTTTCCTGATGATGCAACCATAATATTTAGGCCCAATAGAGCTGCAACAACAGAACCAGTAGAAAAATGAAATATTCCAAAGTATTATTATGTAGTTGTCATCAAAGGGGCTACAGTAAACATAGAGAAAACAAAGCTCATTCAGTTTCGTTCAAGCCAAGATTATCATTTTCTATATAAACAAAAATGTGAATATTCGTTTGTTCTAAATTGTGTATCCCCGAAATTCTTGACCGATTGCTCTTTAAATTTTGACACAACGTTGCTTTCTAATACGTGCGTGGTTTTAGATACTTGATTCTTTGTTTCTCTGTTATTAAATTTATAAAAACATAATATTACATATATAAAAACAGGTTTATAAAAAACACAAGCTGTGTCAAAATTTCAAAGCATTCGGTGAAAAATTTACGGAGATGTTTGTTTCTTCAGAACCTTAAATCTCCGAAATTTATTCACAGATTGCTTTCAGTTTTTGATACAACATCGTTTTCAAATAGTCACGTGTTTTTATATGCCTACTTGAACGCCATGTGGTATATATACATATGTTACAAAAATGTTATAAAATGTTTATGTTGGTTTGTTCAAAATCGTTAATCTCCAGAAGTTGTTCACCGATTAAAATTGAAATTTTGACAGAACGTTGAAATCTAAAACGGGTGTGCTTTTAGGCACCTAATTATTTAATATATTTATATTTTAATATGTACAACATATAGATGTTAATACGTTAAATCTAAAGGGAAAAATATTGTTTTCAAAAATCTCAAAATGTACCACTGCAATTTACTTCAAAGTTTTACACGTTACTGTGGTAAACGCTTGGGCACATAGTTAGCTTGTATTTATGGCTTATTGGTTTATGATGAGAATACTGCTACAGAATCTGAATTTGCAGTAACAATAAAATAAACATACCGCGACGTCAGAGAGAGAGGAAAGGAGAGATGTACAGAGGATTGGGAGAAAACGTATACGGAGAAATGGTAGGAGGAGGTGGACAGAGAGACGGGGCAGGAGGAGATGGAGAGAGAGAGGGAGGAGAAGATGGACGGAGGATGGGGAAGGAGGTGGGGGACTGAGAGAGCGGGAAGGAAGAGAAGTTGGGCATAAAAGGGGGAGAGAGAGATGGACATATTTAGGGGAAGAAGGAGGTCGGGACATATATCCCATTCCCAGACACATTAGAGAAGTGTGATTTCTCTTTTGTTTCTTCCCCATTGAAGCAGACTGAGTCACAGCAAGGCGTGACTGGGTACAGCTAGGGGAAAGGAGATACTTAAAACTAAATGTTCAAAATTCCATGTAACGCATAGTGATCAACACTTGTATTGGGAATATGTCAGAGACTTTCTCAAACGGCTTAGTTCAACAACATTTGTTCTACGTATAATTAATGGGTTTGGTAATAATACTTAAGTAAACTAGCTTAGTTTTCATATTTCCATACCCTGATGAGCAATGTTCGTCCTACCTGCTTCAGTAGCATCATAAAATTATCTTTTTTTCACATTTTCACTCTATTATTTGATATGGAATAGTGTAAGGATTGTATATGGCAACCGTCCTCAAACTTAGGTATACTAACAGCAGCCTCAGAATACATTTACTCTGTTACGGTGTGTGTTGTGAAAAAGCATGTTTTATTTGAAAATTATAGTAGCGTTCTTAGGAACAACAGCGGCTTACACTACCGGCAACTTAATATTATCCTTGCACAGAAGGAAGCAAAATATGCAAGTGTTCAAATATTTGAGCGTCTCCCTGTGAGTTAATGGTGCTAACAGATATTTAAGGTTTTAAAAATAAATGGAAATGATTTCTACTTGACAGCTCCTTCGCCAAAATTTAATTTCTGTGTGGAAAGTACTCGGATTACTACTATCAAATTTTGTTGAAGATTAAAAAAAAACTAGTTTTGTAAATGGCCTGTACGTAGCCATGTTTTCACAAAGAAAAAGTAGGTTAGTTGTGAACCTCCTCACACTTTTCACACCACGCCAAGGTGCCACTAATGTGATTCAAGGATCACACGAAAATCTAAATGGACTTCATCTCCAGGCAGCAGTTATTTACTGGTCTTATACTCCTATAAAGCCTCTGGTAGATTGCAGATTCATTGGTTTTGGTAGAGGTTTCTGATTTTACTAATTCCTCACGAACATGTCCACATCATTTCTATGGATCCTCTGAAGATTAAAAACGTAATGTCCATCACAAGCTTTTTAATTTATTGGACCTTTACTACAAACTAGCCTTTTTTTGTGCGGAGGTATTTTAATATGCAAATTTTCATGGATAAAGTGTCTATTGCCATTTTTTAAATCACTTCGAATTACGTGAAATAGGAATCTATTCACATAATAAGCTAAATTTGCCTTTACATAAATTTTTCCTCAGTGTAATATGAATGAGAAAAATAAAATTAAATGGATATCTTTAGAGTACGCTTCACACTGAATATTGCTATAGAATAATCAATACAATCACATAGCATCCTACTGTTGAGTATTCACTTAAGGATTTGAGATTACTACAGGTACACAAAGGTTTGTTTGTACTGAAACTGAAGAGTGTACGAAGAAACTCCTACATCGTAAAATATGTTTTACTGTAAAGTATATGAAACCTCAGACATTAACGATGTAACACCTCTTCCTCGAAAGCTAATGCATATTAATTCCTTTAATCGCTTGCCAATGAAATGCCTCACCATACTTTTTTGTTACAAAAAAGAAGCAAACGAAGTAACTTCTCAAGAACTCGAATTCATAACCATTGCTATTTTTTGAAGTCATAACTTTTAGCATGCTTATATGGCGTTAAAGGAATCATGTGGGAAGAGAATGATACTCTCTCACTTGGTGATAGGGTCGTCCGTATACGATGGTTCCCGACGCATTGCATTATTTATCATGTCACGTCATTTGCGTTCAATTTCACAACTGCACTCAGTTGTCTACGTGCTCTCGTAAGGGAAAAAGTACGTTATGGAGAGTACAGTAAAATAAGATCTTCGACCTAGGTCCTTCATGTTTATCGATTTAATTCCTACGTAATGAACAGTTACTCACCTGGACAGCGTTTTAAGCAGAGGATGGCTGAATTCCGCTAGACTATTCCTGGCGATAGTCACTACACTCAGGTAGAAACTTCGCACGTGAGTACGTCACTGCTGTTTGATAAGCACTGAGAATGTCAGTCGATTCATAATCTTATCAAAAGTGATAGGTGTTTATTGTTGGTTGAAATCTGAGGTTAGCATTCCGACAGCCAGTTACTGTATGATGCTGATATGTACTGATATGAAGTAATGGGTATCATTTAACGTGACTTGCGATTCGTACGAGGGTTGAATGAAACGTAATGCCTTCACCTTCTTTAATGGTGTTTGGATGGGAATATTTTAATAAATCAAACTCAGAAATAATTCTTATAATGTGGTCTTTAATTACCAATATTCACTTTTCCACATAATCATCAGGCAATCGGATACATTTCAGCCAACGAGGAAAAAGTTTTCTGAAGCTGTCACGGAAGAAGTCAACACTTTGTTTCCGCAACCACAGTCTCACAGTTCTCTCAATGTCTTCATCAGAAGCATAATTATGTCCCCGCAGATAGCCTTTCACTATCGGGAAGCTATGGAAGTGCTAAATCTGCTAAATCTGGACTGTATTGAGCTAAATCTGGACTGTATGGAGCATCGCCGTACGGTGGTCAGATTCAGTCTTTGAGGTTCTGCTGTGCTGACACGTGAAGTGTGTGGATTGGTATCGTCATGTTACAGGAAAACATTTCCCTTTTTCTTTCGAACCCTTGTTAGTCGTTGTTTCAGAGTTCGCAGCGTTGTGATGTAAGGCTCTGAATTTATTGTTGTTCCACTATCAAGGAAATCAATATGGATAACACTATCTACGTCCCAGAACACTGTGGCCATGATTTTTCTATCTGAGGGCTGCGTCTTTATGTCGATATTCCATAGACCGACGTTTCGTCTCTGGGTCGTAATGGTGTACCCAAGTTTCGTCCCCTGTCACATTTGAATGGGAAAGGCACACTTTCATTCTCGTAACGCGAGAAGAGTTCCTGGCAAATTTCAGGTCTGTGTGCTTTCATTTCAGGAGTCAGCATCTGAGGTACCCATCAGCCACAGATCTTCCGATAGCCAAGCAAAGCAATAATGTGACCCACACGTTCTTGCGAAATGCCCATTGTCCTTGTAATTTCTCTCTGAGTGATACGACGTTCGTCACTCTGTCAACATCTTTCTTGTAAAACTCGGTGGTTGCTGTCACAGGACATCCAACTCTTTGTTTGTCACGCACATCAGATGTTCTCGTCTGAACATT
This sequence comes from Schistocerca gregaria, assembly GCF_023897955.1. NCBI lineage: Eukaryota > Metazoa > Arthropoda > Insecta > Orthoptera > Acrididae > Schistocerca > Schistocerca gregaria. The sequence continues at coordinate 639,075,196 of NC_064922.1, read as the reverse complement.
TTCAAACTTACTCGCCCAACGACGTACAATACTCAAATCAACACAATCACCATAAACTACTTTCATTCTCTGATGAAGCTCCTTTGGGGCGACAACTTCTTCTATCAAAAATTCAATGACTGCACGTTGCTTCAATGGCATTGACCGACCTTCTGCGTGGGGTTCCATATTTATCACTGTAACAACACAACCGTTCAACGCTAATGAGTCCCGCCAACTGGAGCTGTAGAGAAGAGGCTATGGAACAAGCCAGTATCTGCCGCATACCAATGCGTGTTCTGTGCTCAAAATGTTGAATGTTTTTCAGAATAGATACAGAAATCAAATCTGTGTCTACTGAAGTGATTTTGAAAATGCCTTAGATGCAACATATTTAATTTTATTTATCTATGCTATTAAATTAGCTAAGACACTAGGAAACGGCAAGGGGAAAATCTGGAGACATACGGGATGTGATGGAAAAGTACCGGGAATTACTATTTTTCTTAAAGAGTCTTCATTTATTCATCAACATCAACTTTGTCCCATTCAAGATAGCCCCCTCTCACACTTGTGCCAGAGCTTTATTCAGATTTGGAAGTACTTCTGTCACTCACTTTTTGTCATAGTGTTCAGTTCCTTAAGCTGTTCTGTTTTTATCTCATCAGTGGTGGCAAAAGGCCATCCTTTCATGTTATTCAGTCTCGGGAGTATAAAGATGTCACTGGGTGCCATGTACGGAGAATAAGGTTGCTGAGACAACATAACGGTTTTGTTTTTTGCCAAAAAATCGCGAAGAAGCATCGAGATGCGTACACGAGCAATATCGTGATGCAATTTTCACGAAAGTTTTAACCACAATTATGGTCGTTTTCTTTGGATTACTTCACGTAGACGGTGTTTAACTTTGAGGTAGCATTCCTCAGTGACCGTACGATCATAACACAGGAACTCATGATGTACTATGCAACTGTAATCGAAGAAAAGTGTCAGAAGAAACTTCACATGTGATCAAACTTGTTGAATTTTTTCGTTCTTGCATCTTCAGGCAATTTCCATTGTAATAACTGGGTTTTGGTTTCGATGTCATACCCGTGTACCTACGTTTTGTCACCTGTTGTAGCCTCTTTTAGTAGTTCTGCATCACGTTCGACGTCTTCCGGCAATTCCAGAACGATGTCTACGCGAAGTCGTTTTTGGTCGAAACTTATCAATTTCGTAACAAACTATCTTGCTGTAAGTTTCACGCACAAAAGAAAGAACAAACAAAAGTTGCTGGCACTATCCAAAGGATCTGCTGACATCATCAGCAACCACTATGATGCTTACTCGGCTATTTTTCAGAGCTATTTTCTTTATTTCTTCCACATCGTTGTCAGTAAATGATGTTTTAGGGAGTCCAAGGGTCGTCGTCTTCAACGTCTTTTCAACCCCCTTTGACACATTTACACCACTCGTAAACTTTTGCCTTACTCACGCCAAAAGCGACATTCAATATTGACAATACGTTGCTGCACATTATTCCATTTCTCAAACAAAATTTTGTGCAAATTCTCTGATCCATCTTTTTCGAAAGCAATAATTGGCCGAGCACTCGAAAACACGTGTATCTTTTCGACCGTCAACAATAAAATAAAAAATCTGTTCAACTGAAAATGAAAACATGCATTTGGAACATATGTACCAAGAAGATAAAGAAATTGGAAATCGGATTATAAAGCCTGCCAAATAAATAAATTACCGTTACTTTTTTATCACACCTCGTACGTTGACAGGACTTATTTGGCTTTAGGCTTTAAGGGGAAATTTGGTAGTTCTTCAGTGGTTTTAGAAGTAAGAATTGCTTTTATTTATTGTTTTTTGAATGTTCTGGCATCCCCATTAATGTTTTTATAGTTTCAACTATAGTGTTACCCCCTTCACTATGTACGGAGACCTGAATGATCATACACGTACTAGAAATATCGTTCTTGTTTCATTTACAGGGAACGTCACTGGGCTAGAGTTTACAGAACTGCCTGGATTCCTGCCGTTATATGTAAGAGAAACAATGTACCGGGTGATTTATTAAATTTTCAAATTTATACTGACTTTTTGATCACCCCGTACATATGTATCTTCAAGTTTTATAAGTTGTAGCTACTCCATCCATTAGGATATTGGGCCAACGATGGACACCGATCGGTGACTTCATATAAAACGACCTGCATCAGTGTGTTCTCCTTCGTGAGACATACACCTTTATGGTCATAAAATTAGCTTTTTCCGGCCGTCGCCTGGTGAAACAGATGTCTTTCTGCAATGATGAACGTGCTTTGAAAACATGAGGAGGTATATCAAAGATTGTTTCCCAATATGCTGAGATAGTTTAGGAAGATGAGTGGTAATAACTTCATACACCAAATGTTAATGGCATCACAACTCACTGTGTTATCTGTCTGGCTACTAGGCAAATGTAGTACTTCTTAAATTGATTGTAGTTATACGACCAAAACCTACAATTGTTTTCAACGGACTGACCTACTTTTGAACACCAAACAACAATGACTTCCAGGGTTACACGTTCTTTAATAGCTTTATCTATCGCTTGTTTTTTGGCTTTAGATAAGAGATGTAGCGAGCTATAGACGATCAGGAATATAAAAGAGCAAGTGTGGTGTCCCAGCGATGAGAATTAAACCACGGCTCCTACTACATAAGCGATTCACAAGAAATACAATCTACACATGTTATAAACTTAAGTCCCACACCGCGTTTTTCTGTCTGCAGATGAAGCGTAGTCTCAGGAAATAAAAAATTAAGGAAATACTGCAGTTATTTGGATATGATTTTCAGTAAAAGATAGACAGATTCACACCTGAAAAGACGCACAGGGGGAGGAGTAGTGTGCTACAATAATGTTGACCGGTTAGTGTATTGTGTTCAAAGATTTGATCAGTACTCCATTCAACATTAAACCTCCCAATACAGTAACACCTGGACCACCTAAACGATCAGGCTCCACAATGCTAGACGTACCCTCATGTGACGAGAGGTAGAGACACGCAATGGACCGAGAACATCGTTCAAAATGATGGTTTCGGTGGCCCGGATGTTACGACGTGCGGATGCATAATATTGCGTGGACGTGCTGAACTCTTTGAAAAATATACACTCGTTGGCCAACGTTATTGTGACAGTGTACTCCTTCCTCATGAACGTCTTTTCAAGTGTTCATTCACCTATGTCTTCATTTTTGTGGTTGACAAAGCGCGACCATATCGAACTCCTCAGGCAGAGGAGCTCTTGGAACGAGGGGATATTCGGAGAATGAACTAGCCCTCCCAGTCCCTCGATTTAAATATGATCGTGCACGTATCATGCGTTGCGGAGATGAGCTGCAGGAAGTCTGCTTGCACCAGCGACCATCCAATAGTTATCAACCGCGCTGGTGGATGAGTGGGACGCCTTACGGCAAGAACTCTTTACCGAACATTTGGTCTGCATGGGAGGAAGTTGGAGAGCATGCACTGTTCCTATTGGGAACATGTTCCGCGTCTTGTAATGTCCAGGGGTACCATAATGAATCGCGGTGTCTTCAAAGCAATTGTTCTTGAACAAAAGTGTCCTTTTTGCTCTTCTCATTCTGTACGTATTTCTTTGTCACCTTCTGCACTATACTGCAGCACTTCTTTCTACGCATGGGCCAAGTCTCATCCAGTTAAGTTACTTGGCTCTGACTTAGTACAATCAGTGCAAATCCTGGATGGGTAAGTAGTGTAATAAAATATAATGTGGCCGAGACTCTCCATGAAAGGTGACGTAATGCTGGCTTCCAGGTCTTCTGGTAATTGAAGGTAACAGATGCTACAGCATCGAACCAGCGATGAGTAGAAAGAAGCTGCTGCAAATCGTAAAGTCTGTCTCCGATGCTGGTGGTTAATGCAGTGGATAACATGTGAAGAGATGTAAATAACGTCACGAAATGGCAAAAAAAAGCAGCGTCCGTCAGTGAAAATAGTGATGCCATCGAAAATCTCAAACTCGTTTTTCTGACGGTATTAGTTAGCCGATGCACTACCTTTAGACAGTAAAGTTTCAGTCTGGGATTGAGCGCAGCTCTGTGAGTAGATGATAATGCCTAACGGTTCGGATCTTCTAAATGCTCCCCGAATTTCTTCCAAGGCAACTCTTTATAAGTTTTATTCTAAGCTACAACTGATATACCATTTTCCACACTATCGGAGCAATGGGCTGAAGCGTGTGCTCTTACAGAAGCCTGCCTACGATGGTACTGGTTTTCGTGCAATGCCAGACACAATGCATATACGTGAAGCCTCCTCTATGATGGACACACTGTACGTTGCTTACTAGGAGACAAAACGTACAATGTTCCGATAAGTCTTCCTTTAACATGTCATTCAGTGATGGCCGTATACATTTTATATGCTACCCTGGTGGTCAGCCTAAATTTGGGTATAGTGATCAAACGCCAAGGCAGATGTTATGAGACGTAAGTGTCAACACGCAAGTCGAGAGTACGTGTTTATTTCAAAGGAACCCCAAACTATCTGACTTTGAGTTAGACCACAACATCCAAAAGGAAGCTGAATGTAACATTACACTTATGTGGCCGTTAGTGATTAAAACGGGATAGCCTGTCGAATCTTGTCATTTTAAGATTCTCCATGGTTTCCTTAAATCGTTAAGGCTAAATGTCGGAATGGTTTCTTTGAAAAAGAAACTAACGACCCGGTTCCGCGTTATTCTGTGACTCAAGTTTGTCGTCCGACCCTAACGACAGCGTCGTAGACGGGAAGTTTAGCTCTCATCTTCATTCGCAAAGAAACTCCGCTACTCAGGAATTAGGAAATAATGACCCATTGTCCTTTGAGAGAAAGCACTTCTGTGAAGTACTTCACTTGTAACAATTACAATTACTTGCGTTCTGAATATCTGAGTAGTTTTCACTTTTATGCATGAGCAAACTAAACAGCATGGTCTCGATATGGCGGAACCCGTACATATCATAATAATGGATATATGTACGTGTGTGTGTGTGTGTGTGTGTGTGTGAGTGAGTGTTATGTGTGTATGTGTGTGTGTGTGTTTGTGTGTGTGAGTGTTGTGTGTGTATGTGTGTGTGTGTGTGTGTGTGTGTGTGTTTGTGTGTGTGAGTGTTGTGTGTGTATGTGTATGTGTGTGGGTGTTTGTGTATGAATCTTTCATAACACCGGAGCACAGCAGTCAGTCTGCCCTTCCTTTCAGGCTTTATGAAAGGAAATCTAGATTCGGGCTAGTGCCTAGCCATTATCAATGGACTATTTCATAGTTTCAACACATGTCCTAGTATGTTATTCCCCTATTGTTCGGGCTTCTGTCACAGTTCATTCAATAGTCTTGAATGAACTGTGACAGAAGCCCGAAAAATAGGGGAATAACATACTAGGACATGTGTTGAAACTATGAAATAGTGCACTGACAATGGCTAGGCACTAGCCGAAATCTAGATTTGCTTTAATAAAGCCTGAAAGGAAAGACAGACCGATTGCTGTGCTCCATCTTGCTGAAAGTCATATCACAGTCGTTGAGTGCATTTCATATCCCTAATGGAAGGTAATTACATGTTGCGTATGTTCCACATCTCCTCCTAAACTACTAGCTGTATTATAGCTCTCGAATTAACAAATTACGAAACTATTAAAGGAGAGATAAAGCTTTCATCAACCTGAATGTTGGTTTGACCACAACAGTGCTTTAATAGACACATGACCTTATACTGGGCGGTGTGTCTTGCCTCGCTACGATCTTTGAACTGATGTACACAGACAGTTACAAGGGGACCTGCAGGCCTGCAGGTTAACATAAACCTCGCACCAGTCGCAACTTAGCATTTTTCACGTTAATAAACATCGACAAAGGAATTGCAAGTAAGATATAAAAAACCGTTGGAGCGACCGTGGATCTAAGCCCAGACATGACCGGGCATTTAACCGGTAACGGCACTTTAAAAAACCATCGTCATACCCGAAGTTGAATACTCTTCGATTTTTCGAAGGGGGAATTATCTCGAGACCACAGAAGCCAGTACCCATGTGTGTGTGTGTGTGTGTGTGTGTGTGTGTATGTTTTTCACACAACTCATTGTTTATAACGTCATTTCTCCAGAACTTTGATAAGTAAGTGGTTCTTACCAGACAGCAACTAAATCTCTCCTAAATGACTAGACCGATTTCAACCAAACTTGGTACATTTATCCCTTACTGTCAAGTAACATTTGCTGTCGGGTAAGAACCACTTACCTATCAACGTTCGTGAGATATGACGTCATAAACAATGAGTTGAGTGAAAAACTGCCGTATCGTGCATGAAGTATAAATTTGTTATTTCTTTTTTACTAACTGTATTCGCAACACATTTGTCAGATTCTAACCACATATGCCACTGAATGTACCTACAAAACTATAGCACAGCATGACACATGGTTAAAGAGATATGACATAATAAATACTGATATGGTGAGAAACTGTCGATGCATCTAGTTTTAAAACATTTATTTTTCCCTACTAAAGTAGTTCTTCAGTGGACCATACTTAAGGAAATCCCTGACACCTAGCAAGCCTTTGGCAGCTTTCAACTGAGAAATGCAAATGGCTGTAGGCGAAAACTATAGCCGTCTATAGACCTACGAAAATGCTTTGCCACAGAAACGTTTATAAAATCACTTTGTTGACGTGCAATGCAGCGGCGCCCAGAGTACGAAAACTGTGCGGGATCTTGTTTCCAAATTTGGATGCTGTATATAAACATTTTTACATTATGAATATTTGTTTGTACGACTGTTTTATAACTTCAGATCTGTTTTTACGAATGCATGGAAACGTAGTGTTTTCGATATTTCGCTAGAAACACAGTTTATTTATTTTACTTTTTCATTTATTACAGAAAATTGGCAATAATACGTCTTTTGTAATGGATGCAGAAAACCTTAGAAGTACTCATAGCATTTGCAACAAATATAAAGTCTTAATATTTTAGTAGCGTAATTGTGTTGATGTGTCTTTTCACACTTTGTATTGCAAATATTCTTCTCGGATTGCCCTCAGATCGTATTGCTTGAATCGCACAATGTATATCCTGTGTCAGGATAACTGAGGAGAAAGTAAAAATAAGAAATCCTACACAGCTTTATTCATTTGAATTTTTGAAAATAACCTTCCTGAAGGAAAATTAAGTAAAAAAAGAAATTACATGTGTATTATTTACTTACACGTTTAATACCAGTATCGTGTGAATTAGATCGGTTTATATGTTTGATTTCAAAAATGGGTGGAGTTTATGTTGTAACAGAGTTGATTTATGACCTACTCGTTAATAACTTGCTGGGCTGATTAATCGGTACAAGGCTGTTTAATAAAGTTAAGCAAGTTATTAAAGTCAATAACTTAGTCCAGTTACTCACTAATGATACCGTATCCAAGTGAATTAGGGGACACGATTAATTTAACAGCTTGCAGGATGAAACTTGATGTTAAAAGAATTACATTTTTGATAGGTTCATATAGAGCGAACAATGAGCAAAATATGAAGTGTGAAATAAAATTTTGAACTCAGAGTTTTTGTGCCAACAAAACAGCAGTCATTAATTAATTAATGAAGCTGTAGTCTTAGTCTTTATTAGGTCGTTCGCCCGCTATGGAAAGTAAAGTTTAATAACTTTTTTTATGGAACACTACGTAGAATCAGAAGATTTTGATTTTCGGCAAATTGCAGATACGTTTTTGCACACCTGAAATAAATCGAGCAAAATTTTATCATCGGAAAGACATGAGAAGGAAATGCTGAACAACAAAGACAGCTTTTGTTCTTTGGGTGCTCAATCTGTTAATGCTTCCTTTTATGGCTGAAATGTCATCTTTCGCAATAATGTCGGAAACTAAATAAAGAATTCAACATAAATCAAAGCCTCAGGCACGTGATTGCTGGTGAATACTCCAGCCTTTACTGAGGTTCAAAGAAAGACGGACAGAGTCTTAAAACTGTGAAAACGTTACGTTATAACGGAAAGTATGGCTAACTTATAAGGGGAAATAAAACCTCATGCAGAAGCTGTATGATGGGACTAAGGGCATTTACGAAATAGACGGAAATCTGAAGCAGTAAACGAAGGAAATCTCCCTGTAGTTTTAGCATGATTTGGGAATTCGTTTAACCGACCGTCAGATAGCATTCTCATCACTGCGATTGGGTGGATAGCTCTCATCCTAGGCGATCAACGACAACTTTCCTTGGGTGTTCCGCGTGTAGACATAAGAAAAGTTGTATTACCTAGAAGAATTATTCCTCTTCTTGTGCGAATAGTCTAACACGTTGCACAAGGATATCGTCGCTCCATTGAATGTTCACTAGAAAAGAGAGTAGCATCTGGAGTAGTCCAAGGAAGCGTAATGGCACCAGTAATATTCTCAACAGTATGACTGAAAAACGTATCTCGTAAGTTTTATAGTACTACCAGCTCGTCCAGTGCTAACGGTATTACCTATAAGGAAGTGCAGTCGTACGACGGTAGTAGGAAAATGTAGAAGGACTTGTACGTGAAATACTGTAGCAAGCGATGAGATAAGGGTGGCAAGGTTTCAGAAAAGACAAATTTGTTAATAATATATTACTCCAGATAGTTCTTATGTATTTGTTTAACACATAAAGCCTGAAAAACTCAAATGAGTGAAAGTAAAACAATATCGCAGTTTTAGAATTGGAAAATGAACAATTTAACTAGAAATTTCAAATCACAACATTGCGTGGAATTCCCCTCACTCTGGTGGTTTTGTTTGAAGGCAAGTTAAGTAAAGCACAGTTTGAACTCAGATATTACCACAACAGAGAACAAAAAATTCGTTTAACAAATGCTCAATAATAATACAATTAATACAATGGCGTGCTGAAAATCAATACCACCGAACTTTTTGTGTGAAAACTCTCAAAGCACTCAAGACAAACGCCATTACCATCCTTCATGTCTACGTATTTATTACCCACCATAGTCACCCTGATGACGAACTCATTTCTCTCAATGAGAGACCACTTTGCTTAAATCTTTAATTTGGAATGACCGGCCGGTGTGGCCGAGCGGTTCTAGGCGCTTCAGTCTGGAACCGCGAAACCGCTACGGTCGCAGGTTCGAATCCTGCCTCGGGCATGGATGTGTGTGATGTCCTTAAATTAGTTAGGTTTAAGTAGTTATAAGTTATAGGGGACTGATGACCACAGATCTTAAGTCCCATAGTGCTAGGAGCCATTTGAACCATTGGAACCATCAATTTGAAATGTCTGATTTTGTTAATGTTGCCACAACTTCATCTCTGCTTGCACCGCCTAATCACTACTAAAGTGAAATCTTCGCAGGCGTTCTTTATGTTTTGGAAACAGATGAAAATCAGATGGGGCCAAGTCACGACTGCATGGAGGAGGATCGACGGTGAACCCAAAGCGTAGGACTGTTGAAAATACCGCAGCGGGCATACGTGGTCTGGCATTGTTACGCTGAAGGGAAGGTGGCCCCACGTGCAAACGAAGTCTTCGAATTCGAAACTATTGCAACACGCTATTTCTCACGCATCGACATAGCTACGTAACACTCCGTCTTGTTAAGCGCCACGATTCGGAGCCCTCTAGCGGCAGAGGCCAAAAAATATATGGCCATGAAGAATAAAGATGTAAAATGTTAATAAGGTTAATTTTTTTTCACATAATAAATTCGGATACTTCAGTTTTCAGCACAACCCTCTTATAGCTAAATTCAGTAGATATTTAATTTTCGAACCAGAACATTCAATGAGCCACTATAAAAACACTGCGAAAAAAATGGGCAACGGTAAAGTGTGTATAAATAAAATTTGAAGGACAACTTCCACCTTGTTTCAACAACAAACAGTAAAGCTAGCCCAGAGCAACAAAATAAATGACACAGAGTCAGCACAGTTAATTCCTATAAATTACCAATTGGAGTCATACCCGACATACAGGAATGACTGTACCATAGACAGAATAAAATTGCATTTCAAATTGAAATTACTAAGCCTAGTTCCAGAAAAGAATGTATAAATAAATTTGGACGAGAAAGCCAACATGGCTTCGACTAAAACGGGAGACAGTAAAACTGAACTTGATGCTGATCATTCTCAGCCTTCAAGGTCCGGGCAATCGCAGAGGGTGGGCTTACTGGTAGTTGGGAGCTCCAATGTTAGGCGCGTAATGGGGCCACTTAGGGATACGGCGAACCCACGCGAATTGTAAATGGTTGCGAAAACACGCTTGACCTCTTAGCCACAAACAATCCAGAGCTGATAGAGAGCATCATGACTGATACAGGGATTAGTGATCACAAGGTCGTTGTAGCTAGGTTCAATACAGTTTCTTCCAAATCCATCAGAAACAAACGCAAAATAATTTTATTTAAAAAAGCGGATAAAGTGTCACTAGAAGCCTTCCTAAAAGACAATTTCCATTCCTTCCGAACTGACTATGCAAATGCAGACGAGATGTGGCTCAAATTCAAAGATATAGTAGCAACAGCAATTGAGAGATTCATACCTCATAAATTGGTAAGAGATGGAACGGATCCCCCGTGGTACACAAAAAAGGTAAGAACGCTGTTGCAGAGGCAACGGAAAAAGCACGCGAAGTTCAGAAGAACGCGAAATCCCGAAGATGGGCTAAAATTTACAGACGCGCGAAAATTGGCACGGACTTCGATACGAGATGCCTTTAATAGGTTCCACAACGAAACATTGTCTCGAAATTTGGTAGAAAATCCGAAGAAATTCTGGTCGTATGTGAAGTACACAAGCGGCAAGACGCAGTCAATACCTTCACTTGCGCAGTGCCGATGGTACTGTTATCGACGATTGTGCCGCTAAAGCGGAGTTATTGAACGCAGTTTTCCGAAATTCCTTCACCAGGGAAGACGAATGGAATATTCCAGAATTTGAAACACTAACATCTGCTAGCATGAGTTTCTTAGAAGTAGATACCTTAGGGGTTGCGAAGCAACTCAAATCGCTTGATACGGGCAAGTCTTCAGGTCCAGATTGTATACCGATTAGGTTCCTTTCAGATTACGCTGATACTATAGCTCCCTACTTAGCACTCATATACAACCGCTCGCTCACCGATAGATCTGTACCTACAGATTGGAAAATTGCGCAGGTCGCACCAGTGTTTCAGAAGGGTAGTAGGAGTAATCCATTTAACTACAGACCTATATCATTGACGTCGGTTTGCAGTAGGGTTTTGGAGCATATACTGTATTCAAACATTATGAATCACCTCGAAGGGAACGATATATTGACATGTAATCAGCATGGCTTCAGAAAACATCGCTCTTGTGCAATGCAGCTAGCTCTTTATTCATACGAAGTAATGGCCGCTATCGACAGGGGATCTCAAGTTGATTCCGTATTTCTAGATTTCCGGAAAACTTTTGACACCGTTCCTCACAAGCGACTTCTAATCAAGCTGCGGACCTATGGGGTATCGTCTCAGTTGGGCGACTGGACTCGTGATTTTCTGTCAGGAAGGTCGCAGTTCGTAGTAATAGACGGCAAATCATCGAGTAAAACTGAAGTGATATCAGGTGTTCGCCAGGGAAGCGTCCTGGGACCTCTGCTGTTCCTGATCTATATAAATGACCTAGGTGACAATCTTAGCAGTTCTCTTAGATTGTTCGCAGATGATGCTGTAATTCACCGTCTAGTAAGGTCATCCGAAGACCAGTATCAGTTGCAAACCGATTTAGAAAAGATTGCTGTATGGTGTGTCAGGTGGCAGTTGACGCTAAATAACGAAAAGTGTGAGATGATCCACATGAGTTCCAAAAGAAATCCGTTGGAATTAGATTACTCGATAAATAGTACAATTCTCAAGGCTGTCAATTCAACTAAGTACCTGGGTGTAAAAATTACGAACAACTTCAGTTGGAAGGACCACATAGATAATATTGTGGGGAAGGCGAGCCAAAGGTTGCGTTTCATTGTCAGGACACTTAGAAGATGCAGCAAGTCCACTAAAGAGACAGCTTACACTACACTCGTTCGTCCTCTGTTAGAATATTGCTGCGCGGTGTGGAATCCTTACCAGGTGGGATTGACGGAGGACATCGAAAGGGTGCAAAAAAGGGCAGCTCGTTTTGTATTATCACGTAATAGGGGAGAGAGTGTGGCAGATATGATACACGAGTTGGGATGGAAGTCATTACAGCAAAGACGTTTTTCGTCGCGGCGAGACCTTTTTACGAAATTTCAGTCACCAACTTTCTCTTCCGAATGCGAAAATATTTTGTTGAGCCCAACCTACATAGGTAGGAATGATCTTCAAAATAAAATAAGAGAAATCAGTGGTCGAACAGAAAGGTTTAGGTGTTCGTTTTTCCCGCGTACTGTTCGGGAGTGGAATAGTAGAGAGATAGTATGATTGTCGTTCGATAAACCCTCTGCCAAGCACTTAAATGTGAATTGCAGAGTAGTCATGTAGATGTAGATGTAGATTTTATGTTGAGTACAGAATATATAAAGGACGTACCTCAAATGAAATTCCTAAGTTACAAACACGGGGCAAATCCGACACTGAGAGATTTCTGTGACATGAAGAACTTTACCACTGTAAGCTGGACCAACGAGTAAACTCTTGAGATAAAACTGGCATTAACTCAAGCCTAAAGCGCCCTATGAAGAACCCTATGACACAGTGGGCAGACCCAAATAGCAGATCATACAGTCTACACACTAAGGTGCTCATCAAACAACTGCTTCGCATGTTCAGCAATGCCACTTTGCCCATGATACCTTTGCGTACCAAACAGCAGAGGATTAACAAGATAGCTTTCCACCAAATACAGACGATGTGCTTCTCCGGCAAGTCACACATCTGTTGAAGGCGATACTGAACCGTGGCAAATACTCATGGCAGCCATGTCTCAGGTGATTCGCGACACTTATTCTTGGATGGCCATTCTCCAGTTACCGGTGGTAAACGGCTGAGGTGGAGCTCATGTGGACTGCCATTAAACCTGCACGGGAGGGAGAGCACCTACCCCCTCGCGGGCTAGTGAACAGATTATGAAAATAGAAAATATGACAAGACAGATCAGATCACTTATGGAGTCTAGTCGTTTATCCCTCTGTCCACGTGCAGATGTAATTTTTAATGTTGTTAGTCTGTTCTTATGGAGCTCTTTGTGCTAGTCAGTCCTGTGCGAAACGGCTTCGCTCTTCTTAATTACTGAATCTACTTGCATTTGAACCAGTTTACTGTAGTTAAGCCTTCGTCTAACTCTCTTTAATTTTTCCCCCCTCCCCCTCCACTTCCATTCAATACCACATCGATGAGCGAATGTAATGTCAGTGAATGTTACAAATGTAAGATTATAGATACAGACTTATACTGAGGTGATAAAAATTGAATACCTCCTAATATCGTGTCGGACCTCCTCCTTCTCAACGTAATATTGTAGCTCGACGTAGCATGAGTTCAGCAAGTCGCTGGAAGACCCCAGCAGATATATTGAATCATGCTGCCTCTATAGCCGTCCATAACTACGAAACTGTTGTCGGTGTAGGATTTCGTGCACGAACTGGCCATTCGATTATCTCCCATAAATGTTCTGTGGGATTCATGTCGGGTGACCTGGGATGTAAAATCATTCACTTGAATTCTCCAGAATGTTTTTCAAACCAACTGCGTACAGCTGTGGCCCAGTGACATAGCGCAATGCCATCCATAAAAATTCCGTCGTTGGTTTAGGATAGGAAGTCAATGAAAGTCTGCAAATGGTCTCCGAGTAGCCGAGCGCAACCATTTCCAGTTAATCATCCGCTCAGTTTGACCATAGAACCCATTCCATTCCAAATAAACACAGCTCACACGGTTAACGAGCCACCACTAAGTGGCACAGTGCCTTATTGACAACATAGGTCCATGGCTTCGTGTGGTCTGTGCCACAATCGAACTGTACCATCCGCTCTTACCAACTGAAATCGGGATTCACCGACCAGGCCACGATTTTACAGTAGTCTAGGATCCAACCGATATGGTAACGACCCAGCAGAGGCGCTGCAGGCGAATTCGTGCTATTGGCGAAAGCACTCTCGTCGGTCGTCTGCCACGGTAGCCCATTAACGCCAAATTTCGCAGCACTGCCATAACGGATACGTTCGTCGTACGTCATACATTAATTTCTGCGGTTATTTCACCAGTGTTGCTTATCTGTTAGTACTGACAATTCTAATCAGCCGCCGGAGTGGCCGAGCGGTTCTAGACGCTATAGTCTGGAACCGCGCGACCGCTACGGTCGCAGGTTCGAGTTCTGCCTCGGGCATGGGCGTGTGTGATGTCCTAGGTTAGTTAGGTTTTAGTAGTTCTAAGTTTTAGGGGACTGATGACCTTAGAAGTTAAGTCCCACAGTACTCAGATCCATTTGAACCAATTCCACTCAAGCGCCATTGCTCGCGGAGTTAAGTGATGATACTGGGTTGTCAGCTGTGACAGGTACTGCACGAAATTTGGTATTCTCTGCACGCTCTTGCCACTGTGGATCTCGATGTATTGAATTCTCTGACGATTTCCGAAATGAAATGGCCCATGTGTCTTGCTCCAACTACCTTTCCGAGTTCAAAGTCTCGTAATTTCCGTTGTACGGCCATCATCATATCGTAAATCTTTTCATATCAATCACTTAAGCACAAAAGACAGTTCCACCAATTCACTACCCTTTCATAGCTTGTGCACGCGAAGCAACGTCCCTCTGTATATGTGCTTGACGCTAAGGGACCAAATTGCTCGGGTCATCGGTCCCTGGACTTACACACTACTTAAACTAACCTAACCTAAGAACAACACACCCATGCCCGAGGGAGGACTCGAACCTCCGGCGGAAGGGTGACTTTTTTCACTTCATTGTGTGTGTAGATACAGATATAAACTAGATATAAGTAGGTATGGGTTGAAGGGAGACTTCCAGACCATATGAACTGAAACTAAAGATGCAAGTAACATGGGGTACACTCACTGCCAGGCGGAAACCTTCCTTTGTTTTCTGCACGTCACGTTCTAGATTGACCTATTACAAGATATTACTTTCTGTTTCAAGCTATAATACAGGGTATGCTCTGACATCGAATATCTTATTTTTTGTAGAGCCCTCGCACGACCAGACGTTATTATCGAAGATGGCTACCTGCTTTGGAGGCTACGAGATGATGAAACCTCTTTCGCAGTATGTGTAAATTGATTGAGATAATTTTGCCTTAAACAGGATACTAGTCTCTCTCTCTCTCTCTCTCTCAAGGCTGTTTTTTTAAACGTCCCGCAAACATGATTTCATCCAAGTGTAAAAAAATGTGCACAAGGTAAGCAGCACAAAGGTGTGTCGCATACAATCAAAATCAGCTGGACATTTTTCTCTTGATCCTAGTCTCTAGAGCTTTATAATAACTATATATCAAGAGATGTCTGTTAAGTATTGACGGTTTGCAGATTTCGAAAGTACATGCGGAATCGGCGCAAGTAACAAGTTATGGCACTTTATACCGTTGACTGTAGGGCAACATGCTGTGACCTCGTTTAATGGGTTTATTTACACTCTGTATTCAGTGGAAAATTCAGCGAATACCATCAAATTCTACACAATTCGTTGGAATTTCCAAAGTGAAGTCGTGAAGACTAGTGTAAGAAAATTACTGAGTAGCGAAAGTTGAGAAAACGAAAAGGATTTTAGGATGTAATGCTTTAACAAGTTGAACTTAATAATTAGTTATGTATATACGGGATGTATTTTTCACTCTGTGTGCGCTTATATGAAACTTTCTGGAAGATTCAAATTGTGTGCCGGACGCGAATTAGGGAACTTTGTATTTCACGGGCAAGTACCAAGTTCGAGTCTCGGTACGACACATAGTTTTAACCTGCCAGGGAGTTTCAGTGTTGAATGTAATTCAGTCTTCTGTATAGAGTACCTAATGCAATGCTTAACATAGTAGTAGTTTCTGAATAAGCTGAAACTGATTAGTGATCTATTTACATCTAAACCGATAGTCGCAAAACATGGGCAAATTATTTTCTTAACAATATTATAAAATTTGTAGTCTATCTGTTTAGTGAATCTGATAATAAATTTATGCGTTACTGTTATGGCGAGATGAATCCAGTGTAAGTCGGTAGCTCATTCCACTCTTAAGCGGTGCTTGTAGCTAAATATGCTATAAACTCATGTAACTTACAAAATTAGTTCAAAAAATAATTTCTATCGAGTCGTCTCATTTCACAAGGAGGTATAGATTCTCCCACTCTACTTTTTGTGCTCAAGTAATTCATGACGGCTGTTAAGAAAAGTTGGATCACATGAGCTGTTTTGCAGTTTTATCTGCAGCAAATATTACTTTGTTCATGTACATAAGATCTTGACAAAAGATATCAGCCAGAACTAGTTATGATTTTCATTGAAAATTACATAACAAGGCCCCAAATAAAACAAATGATGCAGTATCAACCAAATGTTATCTCCAATACATTACCTGCATAAATCAGCAAATAAAACAGATAACTTTTTCAAAAGTGTGAAAACAACATATTTTTTAAGGGTTTAAAGGACTGAAGACTACGTAAATTATTAATATTGAAATAGATGTTTTACATTCTTGAAGACCGTGTATAATGTACTTCCATTGTCTTTCATAACTAAAATTTTGTTGCCTTTGATTCTCTGTTTTCATTGTTCCAGTGCAATCATTTAACGGCACACTGTCAAAAATAGCCTAGCGAGAAACAAGATTTTCGAGTGGTGATGACGCATTTGTTGTCCAAATGGGTTATTAATTTAATTTATAAACGTAACATGTTTCAGGAAGACATGATTCCATTATCAAGTTCTGTAAACGAGGAAAATACGACTAATTATTTCGTGTTATTTCATAATCAACACACTTGTGATGGACATCTATGTTGCCATGCAAGGTTACATACCCTAAAAGAATACACACTGAAATATATGCCATCAGCAAAAGTGCACCCTCAAACCTATAACACTCTTCATTATACATGTCATGGAATAATGGTCGCCAATGCTGGTGGTAACTAACACTTAAAGAGAACTGTGTTTTCTGACTAATGAAAGTCGACTGCCATTTACCTACGAAAGATTCCAATACGTTGTTACGGATACATCAGTGCTAACCAACCAACTATGTGCCCCTCAACAACGATACAACTGTCGACTCAATGATCTTTCAGCATCTACACTCCTGGAAATTGAAATAAGAACACCGTGAATTCATTGTCCCAGGAAGGGGAAACTTTATTGACACATTCCTGGGGTCAGATACATCACATGATCACACTGACAGAACCACAGGCACATAGACACAGGCAACAGAGCATGCACAATGTCGGCACTAGTACAGTGTATATCCACCTTTCGAAGCAATGCAGGCTGCTATTCTCCCATGGAGACGATCGTAGAGGTGCTGGATGTAGTCCTGTGGAACGGCTTGCGATGCCATTTCCACCTGGCGCCTCAGTTGGACCAGCGTTCGTGCTGGACGTGCAGACTGCGTGAGACGACGCTTCATCCAGTCCCAAACATGCTCAATGGGGGACAGATCCGGAGATGCAGTCCTGATTGTGGCGCTCACCTGCACGGCGCCAAACACGCATACGACCATCATTGGCACCAAGGCAGAAGCGACTCTCATCGCTGAAGACGACACGTCTCCATTCGTCTCTCCACGCCTGTCGCGACACCACTGGAGGCGGGCTGCACGATGTTGGGGCGTGAGCGGAAGACGGCCTAACGGTGTGCGGGACCGTAGCCCAGCTTCATGGAGACTGTTGCGAATGGTCCTCGCCGATACCCCAGGAGCAACAGTGTCCCTAATTTGCTGGGAAGTGGCGGTGCGGTCCCCTACGGCACTGCGTAGGATCCTACGGTCTTGGCGTGCATCCTTGCGTCGCTGCGGTCCGGTACCAGGTCGACGGGCACGTGCACCTTCCGCCGACCACTGGCGACAACATCGATGTACTGTGGAGACCTCACGCCCCACGTGTTGAGCAATTCGGCGGTACGTCCACCCGGCCTCCCGCATGCCCACTATACGCCCTCGCTCAAAGTCCGTCAACTGCACATACGGTTCACGTCCACGCTGTCGCGGCATGCTACCAGTGTTAAAGACTGCGATGGAGCTCCGTATGCCACGGCAAACTGGCTGACACTGACAGCGGCGGTGCACAAATGCTGCGCAGCTAGCGCCATTCGACGACCAACACCGCGCTTCCTGGTGTGTCCGCTGTGCCGTGCGTGTGATCTTTGCTTGTACAGCCCTCTCGCAGTGTTCGGAGCAAGTATGGTGGGTCTGACACATCTGTGTCAATGTGTTCTTTTTTCCATTTCCAGGAGTGTACATGTCCATGTCATAGCAAATCCTACAAACATTCACGCAATAAAACTTCCAGTGTTTGCAGGTACTGAGATTTAACAGAACATTATCATATTTATTGGTATAACATCCTACATAAGAAGCCATTGGCGTACAAACGAATCCTCATGACTAACACGTGATGCACTTTCCAAAATTGGCTTATTACGTGCGTTATAATTTACTAAATTGCAACGTAAAGACCTGATTACAACAAAAGAGCATTATGTATGGAGGCTCCCTTTCCCATTAACATCGCTGAAGTGGGTACAGAAATGATCATTAGCTATTTTTATTCTTTTTTTTAAAGCGCTGACTTCATCTCTTAAAGTGCAAAATATTTATATTTCCTTTAAATTCGACAGCACCCAATCATTTTCTTATAAATTTCGGTATTCTCATTTTTCAACCATGGCTTATTAAATTGATGGTTCGATAATATTCAAACCTGTCAGCATCTGCTAACTTCGTAACTGGAATTACTGCGTTCTTCTTGAAGTCTGAGTGTATTTCGCCTGTCTCGTTTATCTCAGTCACCAGGGGCAGAGGTTTGTCATGTCTGGCTCTCCCAAGGCTATAAAAAGGTCTGATGATGATGTTTGGTTTGTGGGGCGCTCAGCTAAATTCAATATGTCCTGTGTTATCCAAGGATTTCTACTAGGCCTTGTTTTCTCCTATCTGATCTTTAGCTACCTTCACTATTTCATCTCTTAATGTTAGCCATTCGCCTTCTATTGTATTCCTTTCACCTGTTCGAGTCAGTCGGTGGCCAATGCTCCCCCTGCAACTCTCAACGACTTCTGGTTCTTTAAACTTGTCCAAGTCCCATCTCTTTAATTTCCCACATTTTTGGAATTTCTTTAGTTTTACTCTACAGTTTATACACAATAAGTTGCGCCCACAGTTCACATCTGCCCCTGAAAATGTCTTACAGTTTAAAAACTGGTTCTGAATTCTCTGAGTTCCATTAAATAATCAATCTGAAACTTTTCGGTGTCTCCTGGTCTCTTCCATGAACGCAACCTTCTTTCATGATTCGTAAACCACATGTTAGCTATTATTTAATTATGCTCTGTGCAAAGTTCTTTCAGGGGGCTTCCTCTTTCGTTCCTGTTCCCCTTCCTGATGCCCCCTCCCCCCCCCCCCCCCAAAAAAATCCATATTCACCTACAGTTTCTCCTACATTTTTGTGTCATTTAACTATATGAATAATTTCATTAATGTTATCATACATTCCTTCAATTTCTTCATCACCTGCAGAGCTAGTTGGCATATGAAGTTGTATCACAGAGAGTGTAGTCTCCGTGTATATCTCTGCTACGATAATGCGTTCACTGTGCTGTTCATAGTAGCTTACTCGCTTTTCGTCTTTCTTATTAAAACTACTTCTGCATTAACCCTTTTTGATTTTGTATTTACAAACCTGAATTCAGCTAACCAGAAGTCCTGTTCCTGCTGCCGCCGAACTTCACTAATTCCCATTATATCTAACTTCAGCCTATCCATTTGCTTTTTTAACTTTTTGACGCCGCTCACCACGCATTGCTCTCCTGTACCAATATCTTCATCATAGAGTAGAACTTGCATACTACATCCTCAATTGCTTGCTGGATGTATTCCAGTCACTGTCTTTCTTTAGGGATTTTGCCCTCTACAGCTTCCTCTAGTTCTGTGGGAGTCATTCCCTAATGTCTTAACAGATGTCTTGTCATTCTGCCCCTTCTCCTTGTCAGTGCTTTCCATATAATCGTTTCGTTTCCGATTCTGCGCAGAGCCTCCTCTTTCCTTGCCTTATCAGTCAACCTAATTTTCAATGTTCGTCTGTAGCACCAAATCTAAAATACTTCGATTCTCTTCTGTTCCGGTTTTCACACAGTCCATATTTCACTACCATACAATATTGTGCTCCAAACTACATTCTCAGAAATATCTTCCTCATATTAAGGCCTATGTTTGATAGTAGCAGATTTCTCTTGGCCAGGAATGTCCTTTCTGCTAATGATAGTCTGCTTTTGAAGTCGTCCTTGCTTTGTCCGTCATCTCTGCTTTTGCTGCCTAAGTGGTAGAATTCCTTAACTTCATCTTCTTCGCGACCATCAATCTTGGTGTTAAGTTTCTCGTCCCTTCTCATATCTGCTTCTTTTCATTAATTTAATCTTTCTTCGATTTACTATCAATCCATATTCTGCAGGTCATGTAGTTCTTCTTCACTTTCACTCAGGATAGCAATGACATCAGCGAATTGTATCATTGATATCCTTTCACGTTTGATTTTTGTTCCATTCCTGAACCTTCCTTTTATTTCCATCATTGCTTCTTCGATGTATAGTATGAAAAGGAGGGGCTAAATACTACATACCCTTAATTTTCTTTTCCATTGTTCTATATAATATTCTTGTTAGCAACATGCATGAGCTGTTAAGCTGATTGTGCGATAATTCTCAAACTTGATAACTCTTGCAGTCTTCGGAATTGTGTGGGTGATATTTTTCCGAAAGTCTGATTGTATGTCACCAGACTCATGCATTCTACACACTAATGTGAATAGCCGTTCCATCAATGAATAGAAATTCTGGTGGAATGTTATATATCCCTTCTGCCTCGAAAGCTCTCTCAAATTCTAATCCTAGATCTTCTGTCTCCTCTAAAACGACTTCTATCACACCAGACAAATCATCCCCCTCATTGAGGCCTTCAGTGTACTCTGTCAACCTGTCCGCTCTCTCCTGTGTATTTAGCAGTGTAATTCCCGTTGCACTCGTATTGTTAGTACCCTTGCTTTTAAATTTCGCTGAAGGTTGTTTTGAGTTTTCTATATTCTGAGTCACCTTCCCACAATCATTCCTTTCTCTATTTCTTCATATTTTTCATGCAGCCATTTCGTCTCTGCACTTCTTATTTACGTCGTTCCTCAGCGTCTTGTGTATCTGTACTACTGAAATCCTCTGAAATTTTTTGTGCTTCCTTCTTTCATCGATAAACTGAAGTATTTCTTCTGTTACCTATGGTTTCTTCGCAGCTACCTTCTTTGTACCTATGTTTTTTTTCAACTTCTGTGAGTGCTCTTTTTATAAATGTCTACTGCTCTTCGACTGTACTGTCTACTGAGCCGTATTGTAGCCTTAGAGAACTTTAAGCGTATCTCGTCATTCCTTAGTACTTCCTTTTCCCACTTATTTGCGAATTCCTTTAACTTACCTGTCCTATTATGGACTCTAACATTCCGCGCTCCGATATAAAGAATGCCACTATTTGTTTTCCCTGATGACGACATCCTACGGAGAAGGCACCGCCTGGATATCTGAATACGGGATTATTTTACCTGGTGAATATTTTACCCTAGAGGATGCCATCATCATTAAACCATATCGTAGAGCTGCATGACTTCGGTCAAAGTTACGGCTTTAGTTTTCCCTTGTTTTCAGCTGTTCGCAGTACCAGCACAGCATGGCCGTTTTCGTCGATGTGTAGGCGAGGCCAATCAGTCAACCAGGTTCCCACCGCTTCAGGTACTGAAAAGGTTACTTCCTCCTTCAGGAACCATGGCCGTTTGTCTGGCGTCTCAACGTATACCCCTCTGGTGTGGCTGCCGCCTGAATCGCTGAGTGAAGCAGGTTACCACACCAACTGCAAGGTCCAAGGTCTGTAAAGGGTGGGTGGGTGTGGAATGGTTTGCTGCTTGTACACTTTTTTTCCATCGGAATCTCTTAAACGGTTGGGGTAAGTAGCAACTGAATGACTATTCATGTCGGTGTGTAGAATTCTGAGATGGCGACGTACCACAAGACTTCCCGAGAAACATCATCTAAGCAACTCTGAAGACAGCAAAGGACGACGAATGCGAGAACTATCGCCCAATCAAGGTAACAGCTCATGAATACAGGATGCTGACAACACTAATATATACAATAATGGAAAAGGAAACTGAGAATCCGTTATATGACGATCAGTTTGGCATTACGGAAGGTAAATGAACCAGAAAGGCAGTCCTGACGTTGCAGTTGACATTGGAGGCAAGAGTGAAGAAAAATCAAGGCACACTTATAGTTTTTGTAGACTTAGAAAAGCGTTCGACAGTATAATATGGTACAAGATGTTCGAAAATCTGAGAAAAATAAGAGTAAGGTTTAGGGAAAGACGGCTGACATACAATGTATACAAGATCCTGGAGGGAACAATAAGATTGGATGACCAAGAAAGAAGAGCTCTGGTTAAAAAGGGTGTAAGACAAAGATCTATTCTTTCGTCCCCACTGTTTAGTCTGTACATCAAAGAAACAATAGCGGAAATAAAAGAAAGTTTCTAGAGTGAAATTAAAATTCAGGGTGAAAAGATATCAATGGTCAGATTCGCTGAAGATATTTCTGTCCTCACTGAAAGTGAAGAAGAATTACAGGATCTTTTGACCTGAAATGAGCAATTCCTACACAATAGAAACTTGGAGTACATCGAAAAGAGATGAAAGTAATGAGAAGTGACAGAAATGAGTACAGCGAGGAACTTTGTATCAGAATTGGTGGTCACAATGTGGATGAAGTTAAGGAACTCTGCTACAGAGGCAGCAAAGTAACCCAGTAACCCATAGGGGACGGTGCATGAAGAACGTAAAGGTAGCCTAACACTGGGAGAAAGGGCATTGCTTGCTAAGAGAAGTCAGATAGACCTTAATTTGAACCAGACATTAATTTACGGAGGAAATTTCTGAGAATGTACTTTTCGAGCATAGCATATTACGGTAGTGAAACATGGACTGTGGAAAAATAGGAACAGAAGAAATCGAAGCATTCGAGATTTGCTATAGAACAATGCTGAATATCAGGTGGACTGGTAAGGCAAGGAATGAGAAGGCTCTCTGCAGAGTAGGAAAGCTATGTGTGGAAAACACTGACAAGAAGCAGGAACGGGATGGTAGGGCATTTAATACGACATCAGGGAAAGACGTCCGTGGTATTACAGGGAGCAGTAGAGGGTAAAAAATGTAGAGGCAGACAGAGACTGGACCACATCCAGCAGATAACTCAGCACGTAGATTGCAAGTGCTACTCTGAGGCGGAAAGAGTGGAGCAGGAGGACTTTGTAGTGGGCCGCATCAAACCAGTCAGAAGAATCTTGACTCAAAGGAATGGCAGAATATTTTTGAGGACTACATAGGCAGATTACATGTAGACTCGTTTTTGAATTAATACGAAAGATTTATTCGTGTTTTCCTTGTTTGTAGAACTAAAGCTATCATGTCCTCCCTAAAAATACGTTTTTAAAATAAATAAATGACAAATTTGAAAAAGTGGTGCGTCATAACCTTCGTACTCACATCGTGCATTTGTGTTATGGCTTCCAAATGAATATAAAATGTTTTGTTTGTGATATTAAGTAAGTGTGCCAGGCTGTATCGTTTTCTTCTGAAAGTTACCTTTTCTATATTATCGTAGGAAACGCTCAGAGGTAAAGTATATACTATTATTACATACATTTAGAATGCATTTTTTTTTACTGCTAACCCGTATCTGCATTACCAAATATGCAGTGACGGTAACTGAATATTGTTTTTGTACAAACAAAGAGGAACAGTTTGCAACAGTTAATAAATACTGCAAATTTTAATAGATTTCATTGGCCCGCATTGGACTTGGTTATATCTCATAATGAGCTGTCTAAGGTGGTACGGGTCGAACTTAGTGGAGCTCATTTCAGTTCGGCTGGCAATGTGACTGAATCATGCCGTCTTTAGCAGCCTCGAAATCGTTCATCAAGGAACTTTTGCACCCAAATAGCAAAGTGTCCTTGAGATTAGTTTTGCTGTAGCCACATGTGATTCATGACTCCCTTTCTCATTTAGGATTAGCTATTAAACCAATTTGCATAATGTTCACACGCGAAATTCAGTTTAAATATCATTCAGTTCAGGTACCTTGATGGCATACAGCACATATCTTTGCAAAAATTTAGACGTAGTGGGGATTTTCTTTAAGCTAGAAAACTACGTTCCTGTTATGCGAACTGCGATATAGCGCTCATTCATCAGAAATAATACTTTTGACCGAGAGGCGGAATTTGGAAATTGTACCAAAAATATACGGCTGGCTACAACTCGTTGTACCACATTGTTGTTATATAATTCATTCACGATCGTAAATGCTTTCATTTTCAATTTTCTCCACTCTTTCAGTCTCCCTTGTCAGTAACGTCTGATACTATTAGACTTCGCAACTTTTCAGCTTTTAAATTTTTATTGATATTTTTCCAGTGCAATGTAGCGTACCGCTAATTTTCATATTTTAGCTGTTCTGTCTGTGTAACTTTTCAAAAGAAAGTTATTTACTTTTGTTTGTCAATGAAACCATTAGACTTTAACCAGATGAGTGCATGACGTGACTTTATGCCCACTAGTGGTTGTATATAACCATTAATTGCAATACATATGAGGCTTATGTTTTAAGGTTCAAATGGTTCAAATGGCTCTGAGCACTATGAGACTCAACTGCTGTGGTCATCAGTCCCCTAGAACTTAGAACTACTTAAACCTAACTAACCTAAGGACATCACACACATCCATGCCCGAGGCAGGATTCGAACGTGCGACCGTAGCAGTCGCACGGTTCCGGACTGCGCGCCTAGAACCGCGAGACCACCGCGGCCGGCTTATGTTTTAAGGTACCTAGGTGATACATAATTACGTACATTATCCGTAATCTTTAGGGATCCTACGGACCTGACCTACTACTTGTGAATATTCTGCTACTGTAAAAACTTTATTAGTAATCTCAGTATGTGGATCTAACACAAAACACACAAGAAGTGAACTAAATAATATGTGAATGTATGTCAAACCAGTTAATCCTTCACTTGAGGTAATTTAAATATACTATTGTTGTTCCCTAAGTGCATAAACGAATGTATAATTCTGGCTCTATTGCCACTTACACTCATGCTCATAAATAAAGGATGATGCTGATACATGATGAAACAACGCTCTGGTGGGCGCCTGGTGGGTTTAAACCACCTCGGGGTATGACCATGCGGTGCATTTACCTGCGGTCGTCGCACGGTGGCGCTGGCAGCAGTCCACATACGTAGAGGTGTGTTGGTGAATGTCAGAGTTGCGGTGCAGCGAGTAAGTGTGCAGACGTTTTCAGACGTGCTAATTGTGACGGTGTGTTAAAAATGGCTCAAAAAACACATACTGATGACTTTGTGAGGGCGACTGGTGGCTGGTGAAACACAGCAGCTTTTAGCATGGGCCATCCGTGTTCTACAAAGTGTGATATCAAGATTATGGCAACGATTCCAAAAGACAGGAAACGTGTCCAGAAGCTACAGTACGGGACGTCCACAGTGTACAACACCACAAGAAGACCGATATCTCACCATTAGTGCCAGCAGACGGCCATAGAGTACTGCACCTATCCTTGCTCCGGACCTTACCGCAGCCACTGGAACAGTTGTTCCAGACACACACCCTATAGACGACTGACCTGACGTGGTTTATTCGCCCGGAGACCTGCAAGGTGCATTCCACAGACCCCTGGTCACAGGAGAGCCCGTAAAGCCTGGTGTCAAGAACACAGCATATGGTCATTGGAACAGTGGTCCCTGTTTGTTCACGTACGAGTCCAGGTAGAGCCCGAATAGTGATTCTCGCCGTGTTTTCATCTGGCGTGAACCGGGACCCAGATACCAACCCCTTAATGTCCTTGAAAGAGACCTGTATGGAGATCGTGCTTTGATGGTGTGGGGTGGGATTATGAATGGTGTACGTACACACCTGCATGTCTTTGACAGAGGAACTGTAACAGGTCAGGTGTATCGGGACGTCATATTGCACCAGTATGTCAACATTTTCAGGGGTGCAGTGGGTCCCACCTTCCTCCTGATGGATGATAATGCACGGCCCCACCGAGCTGCCATCGTGTAGGAGTACCTTGAAACAGAAGATATCAGGCGAATGGAGTGGCCTACCTGTTCTCCAGACCTAAACTCCATCGTGCACGTCTGCGATGATCTCGGTCGACGTATCGCTGCACGTCTTCAAACCCCTAAGACACTTCGGGAGTTCCGAGAGGCACTGGTGCAAGAATGGGAGGCTATACGCCAGCAGCTGCTCGAACACGTGACCCAGAGAATGGCAACCCGTTGTGCTGCCTCTGTACGTGTGAATGGTGATCGTGTCCCATATTGATGTCGGGGTACATGCGCAGGAAACTGGCGTTTTGTAACACATGTGTTTGGGACGGTTTTCTCACTTTATCACCAATACCGTGGACTTACAGATCTGTGTTGTGTGGGTTCCCTATGTGCCTATGCTATTAGCCCCAGTTTTGTGTAGTGCCACGTTGTGTGGCACCACATTCTGCGATTATCGTTAATTTATGAGCACGATTGTAATTGGATTTCTCTCTTTTTCTATTTTACAATGATTACTTCAGCCAAAAACAGAATTTGGGGACGGGGGTTCAGATGATTTCGTTCTTTACTGAGTTAATGCAAGTCCTGCCTTATTTATAAAAATACTGCCGAATAGTCAAACATTACAAATTTCGTAAATTTACGAACCAAAACGGAAAATATTCTCTAAACGCAGTGCTAGCCACGCTGCACATAGCATTATTTAATACCTAGCGCAATCAAAACTCGAGACTGGAGTGCATGTCCAAGCAACTTGACAACAACACAGACTTTGGAATCCATAGACTCACCTTTATCCACGCCAGGAAAAGTGTTTATTGTGGCAAATATCACAAGTAAAACTGCTACTTCTCGTAATATAACAACTTTTCAACTTCTTTTGGCGAAGAAACTCCTGTTTGTCTAAGCTTGTCTGTTTTTCTCCTGACTTCACCTGTTACGCGTTATTTAGCTTCCAATGTAGCAGGATTTTTTCAATTTATCAATCGTGTGGTATCTAATTTTGAATTTCGTTTTTGCTTCATTACTTTTACTTCAATTTTTACTATCAGTCTGTATTCTGTAGTTAGTAGACTATACATTCCATTCAATTCGTTGTGTAATTCTGCTCACTCTTACTTATGATACCATGATCACCAGTTTAATTTTTTTCTTACCAAAGATAATACCGTTTGTGTTGTCATTTACGTTACCAATGTTAGTAATAGAATCGTCCAGATTCACCAGTAATATCATGGCATCACTTCCGGTTATGCTTCCAGAAGTCTGCTGGGTGATTCTCCGTGAGGGCCCTATCTTCGTGCTGATATATGAACAGGATAACACAAAGCGGTATCAAAATTATGTAACACTTTGCCTTCCAGATTATCCGCTGTGGAGCAAGGGCTCGCACCTGACGAGTAGTGCCCAAGGCTTCTAAATTTAGGAGGCATAACCACAAGTGATACTGTACAATGATCGGCATAAATTATGCTGCATTCAGAACAAGCCGGAATGCGATCATTGCTGGTATGCAGGTACATGGTACCGCACATATAAAATGATTACACTTTCAACTTTGAAGAACCAACATATATTGCGCTACTCAGCCACAAAATGTACCTGTTATAATCTATTGAGGTCTCGATGGTTGTGAATACAAGCATCCAGACTTCACGGTATGGGGCTGTACAGATTCCAGATGTACTCTTGTGATTTTCCATTCCTCGGTGCTTGCGCCTGAATGTGCATTTCCTACAGATTGGTGGGTGGTGCGGACTCCTGATGACAAGCTTGGTGGCACCCCCCATATTGTCGCTTGCAGGGACTGATGTGCCGACAATGGAAGGGTATACACCCCTGTAAGACCCTCTAGAGAGTTGATAGTGGTAAGAGGAGGAGCGCTTGCTTGTAGAAATAAGGCATAGGCAAGAGCGTTAATGAATGGAAGAGCCGCCAGTTGTAAGAATTCCTCCACGTGCCATGTGGCTGTTATGGAGGTCATTAGGAACACTAAAGTAAAAGGGCATCATAGGAGATCGCTCCCCACACCATCACACCAGGCTGGAGGGACATGTGATGGGAGCCTACAAACTGCTCTTCACTGGACTCCCTATGGTGCCTTAAGGCACTTACACAGTGCTCGTCACCTCCAAGGTCGAAGTGGGACGTCTATAGATGACACACCACCAATTTTTAGGGGCCCATCGTTGAGAACACCAGCTGTCGGGCAGAGCAGTGCAGGGTTGTGTGTGATAGGCTTCATAACAGTTGGAGTGGGATGACCCCTGTTATGTGCAATGGTATGACGATAGTGAGAGGTCATTGCAAAGCACATGGCTGCGGAAGGAGGGGAACCAGGTCGATTTAAGGATACAACACAACAATACCCTTTTACTTTATTTATTTACCTCATCATAATATCATAAAAGCATGGCTTAGCGGCATCAGCATAGACATCGCTTCTTAGCTGAAAAACTAAACCTGTAAATACATTGAATTGCAGCCAGTGCCGATTAGCTTGTCAAATATAACACACAAAATAATTAAAGCATAAATTATTAAGGATAATAGAATGTTTACCTATGAATGCCTCAGTATAAAACAAAGTAACTCCTAGGTTTAGCTAGTGAAATTATATTTTAACTAAAATTCAGATTCCATAAAAATAATAATTATCACAAGGGGAAGTAAAACAAGACACAGTTTTAAAGAACTTAAAGAAACTCACTTTAGAGAAAAATAGAGAGAAACAAAATCCTTCAAACAGCAATTTCAGTTTGTATATTCTGCATCCTGATAGGTACAGCGGAATCAGTACCCTCTATTTCTCTTTCCTAAAATAGCTTGACTTACAACTAAAGCACAATTTTTAAATAAAGTACTTACCCATAAATATTGTGTTGTTACACTAGGGTACCCTTGAGAGAGAGTAGGTACCACTGACTGTCCCGAAGGCGCCAGCACTTAAGGTTGCCTCGGACACGACACAGACAAACAAGTTGTACTCGACGGCATATGTAAACACTAATAAATTCATACCCAAGCATTGTGAGTCTTGCGAAGTCGTGAGCCTTTCATGCACTACTAATTTAAGATTGCTGGTACTGATTTAACCGATTAGAGGAATCAATTATTTCGGTATATACCACACAGCTTCAATTGTGGCTCATACAGTCCAACGTTCAGACAAGGAGGTGAAAATTAATTATGACTAGTCGGATTCTACCTTTTGTCTGTAGGTTACCATAGGGCCAACTGACAGCATGTTAGTATTTAGTTACACAGCAGAAGTTACAGAAGTACTGGGCGATTAAGAGTCTTAACTAACCTAAGTAACGAAATACCAATAACGTTCAGCACAAAGATTTTTTTATAATGACCCATCCAGAGTGAATTTCGTATAAGAATCACTAACAGAACTATTGGTGGTTAGGATTATTCACTGGCTTCATTACAATATTTTAGATGGTACGTGCCTGGCAGACCCATAGAAACTCTTTCTTAAGGCAAATTTGTTAACACAGGCCACATGAACATCTATGACAAACTGATTTAAATATGAATCGCAGTGTAGGAGGGACAGAATTTGGATATTGGTGAGCCAGAAAGTAATGTAGTACAATCGCAGTACGATACGGCTTCCAAAAGAAAAATAACCGCGAACAGTTTGGTATTTCGGAGCACGGAACTTAAAACAGCTCACCCAGTGCGTAGGACGCTGTCGGTAACAATAACACAAGCGCTGGAGATTCTTCGTGGTGTCAGAGGACAGGCCACAGCCACACCCAGGTCTAAATCGTACACGGATAGCAACGGCTTCCAGGGCTAACATCTGTTCCACTACGCCAACATGTCCTCCCCGCGTCGACCCACTCAGGTTTGTGGCTCCTCTGCGTCACGCCAAACCAACAGCGGCCCTGCAATTCTTCAGGGCTGACTGCTATCTGGGACCACTGTAGCAGAACCACCATTGGTACAGGACGAGCTAGTAACTGCCTCAGACCTATCTGGAAACCGACCTGTCAGCCAGCCTTAGCTCGCTTCTACTTGGCCAACCCGCCTCTGCAAATCAATCTTTGACGAAGAGCTGACACACAGCTGGCGTCAGAGAGAAGTAGCCACGGCTAACTAGTTCTAGCACTTTTTTTATTACTTATTTGCAACATGGTCCATTACAATATTTGTAATACTACACAGTTTTAATCTGCCAGGAAGTTTCATATTAGCGTACACTCCGCTGCAGTGTCAAAATCTCATTCTACGTGTATGTAATGTGTGTGTGTGTGTGTGTGTGTGTGTGTGTGTGTGTGTGTGTGTGTGCGTGCGCGTGCTGTAATGTTTGTGTTGTATGATGATGATGATAATGATGATGACGATGAGAGAAGGAAGAGAGTGGAACCGAGTGCCGGAACATAGCGTATTCCTCGGGAGTAGTATCAAGGGAGCCGCCAAATTTAATGTCCCCATCCGATGGACCAGCGTACATGCCCTCACTTCGTGAGACATTGCAGAACGTGGTGGTGGCGAGCTCCTACGGGACCAAACTACTGAAGTAATCGGTCCCTCGGCTTACACACTACTTAATTTAACTTAAACTAACTTACGTTAAGGACAACACACACACCCATGCCCGAGGGAGGACTCGAATCTCCCACGGGGGAGAGCCGTGTGAATCTTGGCAAGGCGCACTAGACCAAGCGGCTACCCCGCGCGGCACACTGCAGAGGACACAGGCATGAAGTCTAGTGATGAGGAACCTTACGCCACCACCTCTGCTACCCTTTCCGGCCAAATACTGGCAGTGAATTTTTTTTTCCTCTTCCAGAATTGGGACTAGCTTAGCCCTGGGTCGAGCGAAACCTCTCAAATGTGCACATTACCAGCCTTGGTTATGGTGGTGGGCTGGTCGTAGCACTTACGGGACGTTGTATAGAAGGCAGAGCAATGTGGTGAATCGTCCTATCTGTAAAGCCACCGCTAAATTTTGGGTGTTACTGAACTGAAGCAGCACCATGGCAGCCGCGTCTAACACAAGCAGGAGGGTAGAGGCACTGGTATGTAATATCAGTAGCGAGCCTATTTATACACCAGAGGCGACAGGGGTAAGCAGCGCAGTCATGGTGACATCGCAAAAAGGCCTTCTAATGGTGTATATCCACACTGTTAAGACATCAAGATGTTGACGTGTACGTGCCTAGAAGCATTGTAAATGCACAACAAATGTGTAACTAATTGCTATAAATACTCACTGATTCTAGCACAATTGAGTCTATGTTGGTTTCCTGCATGGTCTGAGCCGGCCAGCACCCAACGCTTGTCTGTGTATTTGGATCCACCAGATCAGCTTACGGTTCTATATCCACCATCACGAGCCTACGAGAAAATACGGCGTGCTCCCTCAGGTCCCACAGCAGCAATGAACTTCTTCCTTGCACTGCTGTTCGCAGCCAGGGCGGTAATGACGCTATCCACAAAAGGCCAAGCTTCTTACCCAGTAACGACAGCTTAATTGAGCGGGTGCATACACTCTTGACATTGCTCACTTCGGGCTGCCTAGTACTAACTGAGACAGGCACTGCTGAGTTGGTGAACAGTGTCAGCAAAGTGGAATGAGAACGTCAGTCGGCCATCACACCACTGCGGCTTGCCGTCGTCATCGGCAATGACCGTGTACCACACGCCTACGTAGGCCATATCCAGGATCAGCACAGCACTCTGACGTTGCAGTCAGAGAAGACTAAAATATATGGCCATCCACAGCCAGCATTTCCCCTTCCATAACCCGCCACTCCACCACTTCTGCAGTGTGGCTACCTCACTGATCCTCAGGTCGCGATATATCATTGCCATTAGATTTGCTGATGCATGACATCCGTCGATCCTCCCTCCTTGTAGTGCATGTCGGATATTCAGAGTCTGTATGTCATGCAAGGTTACCTTCCTGCAATCATTGTCACCAACAATAGAAAGTGATAGTGTCCATACAATTGCTTTGACATGCAGTGCGATGATAGGACTACACAGTCTTCTACAGCTGGGCAACCTGCTGCCTGGAATACTGGAAGTTTAGTTGACGCTCCAGAGACGCTAGCCGCTACCACATTGGCCGACAAGACCTTTTAGGGCCCACTTATATCACATGGGCTCGACGAGGTTGTAACTGATTGCACACAAGTAAACATTAGCATAGCTGATGGTGTGCACCACACTCATCCAGTCTTCAGTAGATCGCTAGGGTCCTCCTCGGTGCAGTTCATTTAATGACGCTTATTGAAGAACCTGAAAGACGTTGTTACGACGATCAGTAACATAAATTACATCGAAAGTGGCATCCTTATTAGCGAGAAATACTTAAAGTTCTGCACATATTAGGAAAATTTTTAAGTGCCAATATCAATGGGGGTAGGGGTGGTCTATGTCGCAAGCTTTCAAGTGATTCCCTGCAGGATATATTATCATTTTTCTTACATAGGGACGACAAAGTTACAGCAAGAGAAATATTAGATAAATCGGCAAGGAAACATTACAAACTGCTCTTACAAAACACAAAAACTTGTATCCCTACTATATGAAATAGCATTCACTAGAGTTGAAATGGCTTTACTAATATATGAGCTGACTGGCATATTGGAACAACACCAAGTAGACGACCATAACCTTATGGAGGTGGATATAATCCAAGATTTTGCTGGGATGTATCGCAAAATGGGGTTGTGTGACTTTGTATCAGCAGACCATAGCTTATGTGTAGAAGAAAACTACCGAGGAAACTGCATTGTTATTGTGAAAAATTATTTGACGTTTTGAATACAGAGTGTAACGCGGATTTTCTCCAGTTGTAGAATAATGATATAACAAATTTATATGTCCAGTCTCCAGCCAAGCAGTGAACGAAGATATTGTTAGACATCTTATCGATTTTATAGTGCCCTTGATATGCATCTCTGAGAAACTTTTACTTCTTGTTTGGCTAGAGAATGTGCTATTATCAGATTGAAAGCTCAAGTTCATAAATGCAGAATTAATGGTGTGTTTGACAGTTTGGGGAAGCGTATATGTTTATTAAATATCAAGATACAGAGTTTACAGTAGGCTCTCGTGTCTCTGCGTTAATGACTCCTATGTGGTAAACTATTCGACAGCTTACAGAAGAATGCGAATGCACCAAAGTTGGCTGATGTATAACTAAACCTTCCACGCTATTTACCTGTAAACTGTGTGGAAATTGTTCTACAGACTTCCCGCAAAGCCGACGTTAGTATTGTACATAGATGTTACATTAAAGCTGGAGAACCATTTATTAGCATACCAGGCCATTGTTCTTCT
Organism: Schistocerca gregaria; assembly: GCF_023897955.1. NCBI lineage: Eukaryota > Metazoa > Arthropoda > Insecta > Orthoptera > Acrididae > Schistocerca > Schistocerca gregaria. The sequence goes on along the minus strand of NC_064922.1, from coordinate 639,041,564 downwards.
CAGTACCTTCAAATATACATACTGCCGAATAAGTACTGGTTCTCCAGAAAAATGTTTACACAGGCCTTAAAAAGCAGCAATGTATTTAGCAGCGGTAAATGATTCTCTATTACAGGAGTTACTCTTTTGAATGTGGTATGTGTACGCAAAACCAAACTCGAAATGAAATATGTTAGAGTAGAAATAAAACCAAAATTGAGTAGCTGAAAAAATCATAAAATCATTTGCAAATCAAAGCCTTATTTAGCCATTGCTCTAGGTTTTGATATTTATAAAAATATCTTCTTGAGGAGTGGGCTTCAGCTAACGAAATTTACTACCATGTGATATAACTAGGCCCACTCCTTCTGAAGAAGATATTTTTATAAATATCGAAACACAGGTCGAGGGTTAAATAAACCTTTGTACTGTAACCGGCTGGTTGATTTCTTTCAACCTCTTGAAATTTACACAGTTGCTGAATTGTGGTAACGTTTAACATTCGAAAATGGAGCATTTGACTAAAACTATTGCCACAAAGGTCAACATAATCTACTATTGGTAAAAGAACGGTCCACTGCAGATGTGAAAACATTGCTTAAAATTACTTTATACTCAGTATAAGGAAAAATACGAGTATGAAATACAAGATATCAGCATTTGCTGTAAATACCTCGCAGAGTGGCCATAAGTTGGAATACTCACAGAAGACGAAGAATCCTAGGTCATTTACTACAGTAGAGGACAATAAATAAATATATAAACCTCCGTTTCCGTTTGGAGAACCTTGAAAAGAGTGAGTATATTGTATTTAAATATATTGACCTTGAAATTATGTATTTATGCATTCAGCAAGTCGAAAGCCATTTTTGGACATAAAACTGATGAAATAACTATGATTAATGACCATTCGTTTGATAAAGTAGTAAACGTTAAGTCCTATATGCAGATTCCACTAGAATATGGGGAAGAGTCTGCGGTATTCATAAGTTACTGCAACTAAAATATGTGACGTCACAGATTCCCTTCTCTGTTTGGCTGACAGAATCAATCCGAGCAGCTGCCACGTTGATCCAAGTGTTTACCAAGCTAACGTTACATTTGGCGTATTTTGCAGTTGTACTTTCGTATTATGAAAATATGTAGCAAAACTGATATACCACATAAAGATCTCTCCAAAACGCGTAATTTTTAGCCCACTTTCTTATGTAAGAGTGTCGGGATATATAAAGTCAGCGGATACACATGTCACTCATTTTATGTTGGAGAAAACTCCTGGTGTTATTTAGTAGTTGATTACGACAAGAAAACGAAGTGTAGCCTGTGGAATTTTTAGAGCAATAACACCATAGTTTCGATTGGTAAACGTCGCAACTTTCCCGAGATTGGCAGCTATGGCCATTCTTGTTCAAACATAAAACAGCATCAGATCTTCCATGAAGTATAGCAAATAGAAAGCCAAGTATTAATGACAATTTCATTTTTCTTGTGCGTAATATGATATATTATGTTTTCCTCCCTAAAATGGTACTGTTTTTGCAGTTATACTAATATATGCAGTTTAAGTGATACACCACACTAAAGATTTAAAGATCTCTCCAGTCTTGGTGATTATGAGTAACTGGATATTTGCATGTGTGTGATATGAAAATAATTCGAGGGTCTATTGTGCATTGCATCTAGTAGGTATAAATCTATAATTTAACACTAGTAGTCTGAATAAACGAGCCACAGTATTCCTATGTTGATATATCACGTTGGCATTTCTTTTGTCATACTGAAAAAAATATCTACTATGTGTCAAGCTCCCATCTAAAATATTCTTGTGGTTTCTTGTCATTGATCTGGATTTTATTTTATTACCTCTACACCTTTTCTTTCTTTCCACTAGTTTTTGAGGTAGGAAGACCATCTGGAATTTTACTTGTACTATGAAATCTCCCTTTTCATTGTTAATGATTAAAATTAAGCAATTATGTAATCAAACACGTAAGCTGTTACGTATGAAACTGGCTGCTTGCCCTAGAGTCCTTATCTTAACAAACTTCTCACCAGAGCCCTTGCTTTCTTTATTCTGGAAGTAATTAATGGGCTGTTACTGTCACCGTAATTACAGTAAACGGTCCATATCTGTCGTTATAATTACTGCAATCTACTGCCAATATGGCGGCTGAGTAGTGTACTTGTTCTCATATTTATCCAGGAATTAGTTAATAAACAAATGCATTTATTCTAAAGGTTTGTTGTCACCTTAAAGTTGGTAATTTATGACCCAAAAATCATGATATCCTTCTATTGGTGCTGTCATCACGCCCTTGTCCCCTTAGTATACCCAATGTTCTTAGAGGGGAGTTGGCATTCGTACTCCATACCTCACTTTAATGGCACTATTAAACGTCAGAGATCATCCTCCAGGGGAATAAAAATAAGACTGTTTCATTAAGCCCTCTTCATCTCTCTCATAATGATAATAACTATATTAATTATTATTTTTATTGGTAGTTATTCAGTAATATATTCTTTCTCCTACAGTGTACCAGCTCCTCGTGATAATGCATTTGACCAGGATGGCTTATGGGAGCCATTCGATTTTTTCAAGCAGTTATGTGATTTGTCACGCTACGGATTCCCACTGTCTGCTTCATCCAGCTTTGAGCCTCAGCTTGTACAGAGGTACATACGACTGACTAGAAACTACAGAGATACATTCTTCTTTGGTAGATGCCTTAATGAATAGACACTATTGGCCAGAAAATATGACAGAAATACATTTACTTTGGTGAATATGCTCTAACAACAAGATATATTTTACAGACTACTGTTACATAACCCATGGTGCTCTAAAATAAATGCCGTCTGTTTAATGCAATGTTATAAAGAATCTATGATATATGTAAGTGACAGAATGTTAGACACTCTTTTTTATAGTAGAGATTCTTTTTGATATATATGTTTTAATGTTTGTCACTTTTTCGTCTTTGACGATAGAAATGATATTTTAAAATGAGAGACAAATAAAAAAGTATATGCATTAATAATACTGGAGTAGCTGACAAAAAGTGAAGGAACAGCAGTATACAATATACATACACATGCATGCACACATACATCCTCAAACATGTGCATAGCACTCACAGTGTGCAGCCAAACCCATACATACATGCATATGTACACACCTATACACTATGACAAACGATCCATTCGTTCTCCATACACTGGCACATCTTCCGCTATTTAAAAATTGTTAGCTCCTTCGCAGACTCAGTCACTCAAGCGAATAATGTGAGTATGAAAGAATCTTGAACCAATCTGCACAGATGAATTATTTGTTGCCAAGACGCGACAGACTGTTGAACAGTATACACCTCACAGTCTCACAATCGAATGCTAACTTGGCACATTATATGTAGAGAAAAAGAATCCCCACTGGGTAGTGTGAACTCCAAGAAATCATTAATCAGTAGAGCCATAGAGCTTGCACGACACACAACCTCATCTCACGTTTGGGTGGCACCTATTTGTGTAAGGTACGCATATATTTTGGATCATAGACCCACAAACCTGACAATTTCCGAACCATTCACCTCTTTCATCAGGCTGATTTCCGTCCTGTTTTGAGGTGCAATGACATCAGTATCATTGGCCACATATCAGTGTATGACGAATTCTTTTGGCTTGTACCTAGTTACTCGATATGGGTCACAACCTTTCATCCAGTACTTGAAACTGTCTGCATCCATATAAAGTAACTATGGATCTGCGAAATTAGACTTCATAAACTTATAGTGAAATCGGCACATTTGGAGTTTGGTTAAGTCCAATATACACATACCAACATAGTTTTGTGACCTCTATCGAAACCGTAGCAATATTCAGAGTGAGTAACGCTTGAGTAGATAGTGTGGCCCATTTAAAATTTGGCCTTACCACATAATCGTGTGCACCTTAACGCCCCTACCTGTGGCAAACTATGTGAATTCCTCGATGGTTTTAGTGAATTCTCCATGTTTATGCAGAAAGTAGCATTACGCATTAAATAAAAAATCTTTCGCTAATTCACTGCTTGCGAGAATACTCTGTTCGGTATTAACATCAACATACTCCTTCAACCAGCTTGATTTGTTGAATGAGATGTCAGGGGTGATCAGTTCCATTCTCAAATTGGGACACTACTGGAGGTTTCTATGTGGATAATGTATCTCTGTGGTTGTTAAGATCCGTATTTACGTCGCTATTCTTTAAAATATCCCGGCAAATAACACTGAGCGTAATACCGCGCTAGAAATCGCCGTTGTTTCATGGTGTTACTCGAGTCAGGTACGGACTACGAATGCCAAGTCCCCTCTCATGATGTTGGGTACAGTAAGGGTGGAAACGGGACCTATAGGGTCACACTGCACCATTTGGGGACGGGAGGTGCTGTTTTTGGGTCATTTTAGACAAAAGGCATTTGACCATTAACACATAGGTAAACATTAACAAAGAGCACCATCTTGACCATAAATTACAGTAATTATAACAATTACATCCTATTAATTACGTCCTAAATAAAGAAAAATAGGGTGCAAGTAAGGTTTTTTACATAAGGACGCTAGAAAAAGTGGCCAGTTTCTTTACATAAGGAGAATAATGCGATATTTGTGAAAGAACCCACTTGTCCCACAACTGACGTACAAAACATGCATTGACTACATTTGAGGTTCATGATCTGTTAGAATACCAATTTAGGTTTTACTAGTCACCATGCCTAGCCACTTCAAAGTAAGTGCAACGAAGATTTCACAGACATAACATTAAAGTTGGGACAACTGTCCTTCGATATAGAAGCAGCCAAAGTTGCAAGGCTGACTTTTTTATTTAACAGATTACTAGTTTCGGGTTACCTGAACCGATTTTCAAATCGTCTGGACAGACAAAACAGTATTTTACGAAACAGCATATAAACCATATCAAGATTAAACATATACATATAATAAAAGTCAAGTTTAACCATGAACATTGAAAGAACAAATACATTGACAGTAACAACGTTAGGGCCATCTCCTTAATAGCATGTATGCACACCTTTTGCACGAATAAGAGCGGCGACGCGTAGTGGCTGGAAGCGTGGAAGCAATGAGGACGTGGCAGGTCGCTGGAGGGAGCTCACAACGTATTTTCACACACATCACCTACTTCCTGCATATCCCGGGGAGGGAGTGATACGCTCTGACGCCACGTTCAATCACATCCAAGATATGTTCGATCGGGTTCAGATCTGGAAAGTTTTGAGGTCTTCTCATCAACTAGAACTCACCACTGTGTTCCTAGAACCACTCCATCACACTCCTGGCTTAGTGACATGGCGCATTATCTTGTTGAAAAATGCCACTGCAGTCTATGAACATAATCGTCATGAAGAGGTGTACGTGGTCTAGAACTAGTGTACGATACTCCTTGGCCGTCATGGTGCCTTACGCGATTTCCACTGGAACTATGGATGCCCACGAATGCTTCCCAAAGAGTAATGGAGCTGCCGTACTTCATCTCCATCCCACAGTACAGAAGTGAAGGAGCTTTTCCCTTGGAAGACGATGGATTCGAACTCTCCCCTGGCACAATTCCTCTGTTTCGCGTCTCTATCAGGCTTGCTATGTCAACGATTGTACTCTTCAACTCCAACAGTACTCTGTTTCGAAGCCTAAGGGTTGGCAAAGGATTTTGGAGTCTGTTCACGTAGCTGATATCTGTTACAGAATCAATTATCTGATAAACGGCCACTGAAATACGATAAATGAATCCATCTTGAATAATTTAAGGCAGCTCTGCAAACAAACGCCACTCGCATATCCAGGAAGACATGAGTCGGTTGAACTCTGGACTATGTATCTGACACAATGGCTGTACATGATGTAGCCAACGGGAAGGATGAAAGGCGAGTTTTTCGGTGCCTTTAAATAACCCGAACATGTCGGTTAAGGAAGATAAATTTGAAAGGAAATCCGCGTCTTCCTGAGTCAGACGTTCCAGGCTGCCAGCTGCCGAGCCGTTCCTGACAATCGCGGGGAACTCAGCAGGCACAGTTTACAGTACTATTCTGAGGTGTAGCCTAAGAAAAGCTGCATGCAGGTATTCTCACACAGCGAGTACCTGTTTAAATACCGTGTTTGTGCACTTCGGCAGCAAGTGTCATGATGTGGCTGTTGGTCAGCAATTTCTGTCTGTGCGAGCTGTCTTTACATCACACATTGAGCTACTAGGAAAACAAACACTAAGCTTAGCTCCACAACCGCATTAATACGCAGCCAGTGGAGCACGCGTCAGATGGCGGGAACAACACACCGACCGGAACAACTACCTCGTGGGGGAAGGCTATTCATCGACCACCAAGCATGGAGAGAAAAGTAAGAGACTCTATTGATGATAATCACGCACTGCCAAGATCAATTAAAACTAAAAAGCCTATCCTCAACAATCACAGCACATCTTGTAAATAAAATTAGGTCACTTCATCTTTGACAGACGAAACTCGCAGGCAACAAGAGGAATTAAGAGTTGAAACAGAAAGACTACGGAAGGAGCTTGCGGTCTCCGATGCTCCTGATGCAACACTCAGAATAGCGGAATTAGAAGCGGAGATTAAGGCACCCAAGGGAGAGAATTACAAACTCCGAGCGTAAATGTTGTTGTAAAGAAATGTTCATGGTGTTGAGACAGCAAGCAGCCACTTTGTTGAAAAGGTACCATTACTTGTTTCGAATCATTACAATTCATCGTCAGACGGCTTTCATGCTTTCATTACAGCATGTGGTGCGTTGTTTATTGATTAGTTGTCCTAAAATATAAATTATACAAAAGAACGTCACACAGGTGGTTGCGTTATACATTTGCATTGGGATGTGACCTACGTGAAATGTCAGTCTGCACTATTTCTTTTTATAGTTTTCGTCCAACAAATGCTATTCGTAGTTTTCACAACACACACATAAATTTGTATCACTGAGCAGTTTAGATATGTCACAGAATACATTTACAGCACGTACTTATCGTTGCCCATTTAAATTTGTATCATTGAGAACTTTAGATATGTCACAGAATACATTTACAACATGCGTCATATGTTTGATAGATACTAAGTGTTTACAAATACATGAGTGTCAAAGATGCTATGATATATAGTAACATTACAAAGATGTCCGATGTCTGCCGGCCGGGGTGGCCGAGCGGTTCTAGGCGCTACAATATGGAACCGTGCGACCACTACGGTTGTAGGTTAGAATCCTGCCTCGGGCATGGATGTGTGTGATGTCCTTAGATTAGTTACATTTAAGTAGTTCTAAGTTATAGGGGACTGATGACCTCAAATTTTAAGTCCCATAGTGCTCAGTGCCATTTGAACCATTTTTTTGTCCCATGTCTGGAAAAGGATCATATATTCAGTTATGCAACCGAAACGCATTTTACACTAGTATAGAGAGACACTGATTTTGTGAATTTTAGAGTGAATACTGTTACATTATTAAGATGTTCCATGTCAAAGATTTTTTATGCTAAAATAGTACATTATTTATTTACATTTAGCATCGTGCGAATTGTAGTGACATAAATTTTCTACTTGATCTGCAGACAGGTGTAGGAATGTTATTTGCTTTGGAGTGTGGAAAATAATTTTGTAAATGTTTCTGGAAAGGGGTGTTAGCCAACTCAGTTTGTTCATTAAGGATATAGCCTCGGGTGCTGTTTTGTGTGTGCGTGTTTATTTCAATTTCTTCTGATACATTCATAATGGCTCTTTTAACTGCTAGATGAAAACTTTTAAATTGTTCTCAGTGTTTTTCACTGAATGGTTTTCTTGAGCAATATGGACTGCAAATGCAGATTTGTTCAAGTTGGCAAGCCTTAAAGCATCAATGTGTTCTTTGTATCTAACTTCAAAACTTCTGACTGTCTGTCCAACGTAGAGTTTCAGGCTGAACAACATTTGAGCTTGCATATTCCTAATTTACTACGGGACTCTTGGAGATATTTACATCATGGATTACTTTTTGTTGTAATTAAATATTTGTGGAAAAGCTGATTGTGATATTTTTCTTTTTAAATAAGCTTGATATTTGGTATGATAGTGGGCCTGTGTATGGGAGAGCACTACATTTAGGTTTGGCTTCTGTGGAACACTGACTTGTTTTGGAGTGCATGTTTTGTGGATTGTGTTAAGTGGATCTGTGGTTTTTGTTTGAATTTTGTTGGGGAGTTTTTCTATTATTATGAGTTTATATCCACTTTTATGAGCAGCTGTTTTCGTGATATTGATTTTATTTTGTTGTTCCGTGTCATTCATTGGTAGTTTTTCTATTCGGTGTACCACTGCTCTGTAATATGCCATTTCTTGTTGGTGGGAGTTGCAAGATGAGTTGCCAATACTGACATCTGTGGTGGTAGATATTCTGTAAATACTAAATTGATCTGATTTGATCCATTATAAATGGTTTTTGAAAGCCTGCGTCTGTGAAAACAATAGGTTTGTTTATAAATACATCTTCTGCTACCAGTCGCGATTTTTCTTTATTTGACTTTTCGCACAACGCGTTTCGGGAAATGATTCCCATTTTCAAGGGCTTTTTCTGTCTATTAAGCCATTTCTATTGATGTTATCAATTTGTGAGAGTCGACGTCATTTCGTTGACTATTACTTCAATATATAAGAAAAATCGCGTGTTCAATATATAATGCAGGAAAAGTCGTTTGGTTGCATACCATGTCTGTACAGAAACCGTACTTGCAGCAAAACAGGCTGTCCAGAACGCCCCTCAAATAAACAGTTGCTTGAAAAACTGATCAATGATCAAAACTGTCTACTGAGACCGCAACATGTCAAGAGGATGTTCATTCCACATATTGCGACAGTGCATACGAAGACATTCAGCGCCGGAAACACAAGTCTCCAGCTACCAGGGGCAGGTCATGGCACTGCCCAGTTGCGTGGCGGCAGCAAATTGGCTTCCTCCCGGAGACGTTCGATGATCCCGTCGTTGACTGCTAGAAACGTGGTTCAGCGTCATTGCTTACAGACAACGGAACACATCGATCTACTGTGCATGCAAGGTGCCATGGATTATGAGGTAGCCACGCACCTGAAACGTGAAATGCACTAATGGGTTACCATGCAGATACGCTTATTGTTAAGAATAGAAGAATTACAAATAAAATTAGTTAGTAATGATTGTGAAAAGCGTAGACATCACAGACAGATGAAATTAATGATGAAGTGTACACCAACAACTACAGAGCTCACGAAACTTGCACAGATACCCAAGGATACACCCAAAACACAGCAGCGTGATAGAATACAAACATGACACACTGAAACACAACAGGGTATACAACACCGAAAAGCAGTGACGTTCATCTCATGGGGGGTTCACAAACAAAAATGACACAGCACACAATAGCACAACGCATGATGATGAGTGCGTGGAATGAAGAATAGGTGAAAACTTGCGGATTCCAAAAGAACACAAACAGACAATACAACACAACTTCAACCACATAAGCTCGAATGTTAACAAGAATATGAAACAGGACAGGAAATACATACATGCACAACACACTCGCAGCCCGAGCAGACAGCGAGAGAACGATCAGAACTGGACAAAGAACACGGAACTTAAGGAATAGATGACATTTTAGAGCCTTTCGACGCTTGCAAACAGACATTTTCCAAAAAGCACTGCGACGTGACTAGAAATGGACACTCAAAAAGTGCCACATTCTATCCTACGACCGAGCAGAAAGACAGACCGACTTTGGTGAAAGCAGCTAATATATCGATAGACATTAAAGAACTTTATGTTAAAATTAATAGTGGAGATCGCAATAATATTTATATCTTCAGAATTTCATGGCCCCCTAAGGCTAGTGCTGACGGCCCCTTGGATTTCTCGTAGTACTACGATCGTAGACTCAGTACTATCGTGCACTCAGTACGATCGTGGCACCACGAGAAATCCAAGGGGCCGTCAGCACCAGTCTTAGGGGGCCATGAACTTCTAAAGATGGCATGTACACACATCAAAAAAAGTTTAGCATCACCTCGGTTGCGAGAGTTCCCGAACCTGTACAGAACATTGGATTAGAGAGCAGCATAGTCATCATTTCCACCCTTTTTATTGCTCATGAAAACCACACATTGCATGTTGTATCACCATAAAGCGAGATCTTCAGAGGTGGTGGTCTAGACTGCTGTACACATCGGTACCTCTAATACCCAGCTACACGTCTTCTTGGAGTGGCCGAGCGTTAAGAACTGATTCACTACTATACAAAGCCTGCACAATAAGGGGAGAAAAGCTCATACTAGAAGCCTTGCTAGGACCCACGGAGGAGTATTCTTCGATTACAGTGAAGAGGGATCTAAATATAGCCGACATCCATGAAACTCTTACAACTGAATGCAAGCAAGCAGACATTAGTTAGTATACAGCTACTTAAACTAGAGGATGAAGTGCACGGAGACGTGGTCTGATTCCAGGATCCCAACACCAGGAACGGCTACCTAGTAAGTTTTGACAATAAACAACGTCCAGTGCGAAGGCTACGATCGTTGACACTAATCGAAACTTTACAGTTACACAGATTTCTCATCTAGGAACCGAACACCTCGCAATAGTGGAAATAGTGCGATAAGGCAAGAAGTGGATTATTGCGTCGTTATACGCGCAGTATTCGCACGACATTGAACCATATCTCAGTTACATCAGAGACGTTGTCGAATACGCCAATAACAGAAACTTACTAATAGCTGCAGACATAAATACTAGGTCGGCTGTATGGTACTCTGACACAACGGACGACCGGGAGACACAAAGTTCATGAGGTGCCAACACTGACTATACATCGTCAACGGTCCGAGTCAACCATCCACCCGCACAGCGCCATCGGGAGACAGCAGCAGGACTGATGTAAAACTGGAGATGGAAATGCACTTCCACTTATGACGGTGTGGTAGGTCATGGATGGCGCTATTCACAGCGACCATAACGCTAGCACCATGAGCATAAACATACAGGTATACACGCTTATACAGGAAAGACATCAGCGATTGTTATTTCATAAGGCAGACTGGGCAAAACTGAGATGGTTGAGACCTTTCGCCTACATGCAGTTGACGTCTCCGTGGATTATAAAGCCCATATTTGGAACGACTTACTACAAAAAGCTCAAAGAGCTGCAGTTCCGACCACTGACACGGGACGGAAGATAAACATACCAAAGATTCGAAGACTAACAAGGTTGCGCGAAGAAGCAAGAAACAGACAGAAATGGTATGAAGGGCGACAACGGCAGGGGACAGAGATGTCATACTCATAAAGCTCAGGGAAGCAATGCAATGCTACGAAAAACAGGAGAAGAGCAACGGAACACACACGTGCAGAAACAGCTTCAACAAACATTTGGGAGGAATCCATCAAAAATGCAAATGGAGCGTCTGAAGGCGCCACTAGTCTTACCAACGCTGAGATGAAATGACGGTACCATAACAGAGGGATGGAGAAGTTCTGCAGAAATCCTGCTAAACACCCTCCTTCTCGATGACGAGCAACAGCTGGATGAACAGATTCATACTCGACAACGAACCTTAATGAAGTCTTGCTTTGAAAATGGTACCGTCATTATTTCTACTGCATGTGAGGAGGCCGTGCTTGTGATTGCCAGAATAAAGAACAAAAAACTCCTGAACCACATAGTATCCATTCCGAGACACTGAAAATTGTCTTTCCACATCTTGTTCCAAACCTGACGGATCTACTCAACGAAGAGTTATGGTTGGGACGGGTACCTGCGACCTGGAAAACAGCAAATGCTGTCATAATGAAAAAATCATAGGACAGGGATCCTTCAGATCCAAAAAAGTATAGACCTATATGCTTAATTAACACCTGGGCCAAGGTCTAGGAACGATTTCTGTGCAATCGCTTGCAAACGTACTGAGAGCTTCTTGGCCTTAGTCTTCAGCAATTCGGTTTCAGAGTGGGCAATTGTATAACTGATGCATTAAGTAAGGTACTAATCACTGTTAAGAACACAGAAAACAAATACGCGGTTGTTATTCTTTTAGACATTTCGGGCACCTATGATAATCTCTAGTGGCGCTCAATATTTGCTAGACTCAGAAAGATGCAGGTACCTACGGCCCTCTACAATAGCCTCTCGGACTACTGTAGAAACATGGTGCACCAGTAATCAGAAAGTGATTAAAAGAATCACCAAAGGTTGCCCGCAAGAATCAATCTGAGGCCCCCGTCCTTTCCTCCTACATCAACGGGATGGGGATAACTATGCGAGTGGGGCGTGGCATACGTAGATGACCTTCTGGTGGTGGTCTCGTGACTTAAGAGCGCAACTCGAGCACCGGTCATCGGGACAACGACTGACAGGGCTACCAAGATCTTGTACAAGCTGGCCAAACTCAACACAGCACGCTTCACGGTACCATTACACACACTAAGAACTTACCATTGTGTGCTATTTGAGTCTATGGTCCATTTTGCAGCCAGTGCCTGGCTCCAAGTCTGGTGACGAATCGGAACATCGTGTGGCGACGGCAGGCATGTGCCCTGGGAAGGCTGTTAGGAGCTTTCAGCTCTTCGTGAGTGGAATTACTCTGCGTGGTGCTTGTAACCTTCCCTATCGACATAACCATTCGTCTTCTGGCTGCAATATACGGGCTGAGAACGTGGAGACAGGAGAAGGTAATCGAGATTACTGGATAGGAAGTTAGTGAGAAGCGCCAACTCGTTAAGTGTCGGGTGGATATTTAGAAAAGGGAATGGGAGTTAAGCGATAAGGGATTTAAATATTTGCATGACAAATTATCTTTACAAGTATAGCTGTATCTGAAATTAAATCAATTCCACAAGAAAATATACAGAGTTACATACAGTCAGGAATTACATGAAGCATCCTATTGCTCCCTCTGCAAGGGTACATGAGGAATCAGTTTACATTTACAAAGTCACAAGGATGAAACACAGCACAAGACACATGCACAAATTGTCTCTGGACTGGCTGGAGCATGGTGTGCTGTGAGGTTGCTCCAGAGGGTTACCCTCCACTCAACATCTGACGTATGAGCAGCAGCGGAAGGCTCTGGTCCCGCATCTTGTCCTTGGCATCATCAGGATGGCAGCTGGGCTGTTGGCATCATTTCAGTCTGGCACTAATTGGCAGTCTGGTTCACTGTCAGATGTGATGAACATGAGACACCAGTGTCGATGGCCAATGTCCAACATTTCTATCTCAGGAAGTGACGTCTCTGCCGCCATCTACTTTCTTGACCAGGTAGGTAAAAGAGTGCAGTTTCCCCTTAGATTACTTGGCGAGACAGCGTTGCATTTGGTGCCTTATAGTGAAGAGTTCTTATCTCTTAAATCTCTTAATGTGCTATTGAGCAGCATGTGATGTTTCTACAATCGCTAGCTCTCATGTGCGTCGTAATGCATGACTGCAGGAGCAACTCTTCTGGATTGTGTCCATCAAACTCTGCACCCCATCTCTAGAGGGATGTGTCCACAGGGGCTTGTAGTACCTGCTTATCTTCAGGTCTGTCGATGGTGTGGTGTGACATCAGGGAGGAGCCTCCTGCCCGACGAGTCTTATTCACAACTGGTTGGCAGGTGGTTTTCTGTCCGTTAGTGGGGCGCCAGGCTCTCTGCAAGGCCCTCGAGTTTGTGGTGTAATATCAATGGTGGACCGTTCTTGTCCTGTGGGCCGCCACCACTCCTAGCCTCCCGGGGTAAACTGGTTCACGGCAGCCACGGCGTATGGCGCTGTCCCCCCCCCCCCGTTTCTCTCCCCCCCCCCTCCCCGCTTTCACTCTCGGTTGGCTATGAAGGAGGCTCACTGGCCCTCAGCTGTCCCACCCAGTATGCCTTCCGCGCTGCCGGTTGGCCCTCCACTCAGAGGAATTCTATGCCGCACTCGCTGCCTGCTGCAGGATGTTGCCTTGTGATGTCCACAAGGGCACATAGACACTGCTGCATCCACTCGTCAGTCGAACATGCTCACTCCACACAGCACTTAGCGTTAAATTATTTTCTTTAAATGTGTCAACTTTACCACTAAACCCCCTCTACTCTTCGTTTCTGACTATGCTACATTTGCTGCTCATGTCCTCAGTACTTACAGTGGCGTTGTTGTTGAATGTTGATGTGTTCTGAAACCTTGCTCTCATTTGTCTGCATAAGTGCTCTGTCTCTTGACAGCCGCTCCTGGATTCACAAATCTGAAACATACAAATGTCATTAGTTCCCATGTACGTGTTGTTACAAAAATGCCTCCTGTGTTCCTCTTGTTGGATTATTAATAATTAAATACAGAAATGTAAGCTAGTTCTCTGATGTAGAATGATCTTCAGCCTCACCAATGGTCCTCTTATTGCTACTGCCTTCCTTTTCCGGGGCCTAAGGTACATCACACCACTGTGACTCACACTGTTTGTGCTCATGCCTTATAGTATACATTTCGCCCAGCGCCCCTGGAGCACTGAAGGCACCGGCAAAATACAAAGGCTTCATCGTATAACTGGCGATGGCCCAGAATCCTAGCAGCATTAGCGTCTCCGCGTACCTAATATATGGGGAGATAATACTACACACAACACTCCCGAAAATCGAGAGAAACATGCGCAGTGTCACGACCGCAATCTCGTCTCTGTGAAAAAGCGGAAAGCGCCGTACACTCACGGAAACGTACTGAAATAATCTCACAGGCCATAATGATATTACAGAAGGCGTTGCTACGAGAATTATACAGCAGAGTCACATGTTTATTACGCGATCCTTTCTTGACTAATATTCATGCTCTTCTTGGAGAGTAATAATGGACGACAGAGCGGTCCAAAGACGTAATGGTCATTTGTAACAAAGCTAAACTGCTGGTTGAGCAAAGAACTTACTTCATTAACGTGCTTGGGCAGTTACCCCACACCAAAGGGTCTGTTTGTAAGAGGAGCTGTCACTTACGACTAACTTCCATTCAATCGTGACATTGATTTTTAAGCAGGCAATGAAAGCGTTGCTACGATGATGTAACAACTCTGCAGTTCATTGGACCACGTTCCACAACGAGTCGTACAGCAAGATAATAAAAGGCAGTTACAAATATATCAAAACAGAAATTCAGTAATCAGATAATCTAGACTACACTACTCAGTATCACCTAGAATTTGTACAAATAGATTCTATACTCTGACATAAGTGAACTATTATATACACCTATTCTACAAATGATTTCATATGACAGATATGGCGAATACCAAGAGATTTCATGGATTTCAATATCTCGTGTTCCAGTGTACTCACTTGAGCGATCTTGCAGGCTCGGACGGGTCCACTATACGCAGAGTAGAATTTCTGACAAAGCTGTTTCTGTTTGTCAGACAGACGGAAACTTTAAACCAATGCCTTTTGACCCATGTGGAATTCTCTTACGTGTGCCTTTCTGTCGCAGATCTCTTTCCGTTTCACTCCCGCCTCGCGCAAACTCCTGTGTGCCAGGTCAACAAATTGCTTGTGCTGCACTTGGGTTCACGGGAGAGTGTCTACGACCTCACGTATTAGATCTCTGGGCTGCCTATTCTTGACAACATTTATAAATAGGCTGTTTAGGTTTTTATGTTGGTAACGCCATGTAGCGCTCTATATGAAAATCACTGACTGTGCTGTGTGCAGTCTGTGGCTGGTTTGCATTATTGGAATTTGCTATTGTAATGTTGGACAGTTGGCTGTTAACAGCGCGTAGCGTTGCGCAGTTGGAGGTGAGCCGCCAGCAGAGGTGGATGTGGGGAGAGAGATGGCGGAGGTTTGAGAGCGGATGATCTGGACGTGTGTCCATCAGAGACAGTAAATTTGTAAGACTGGATGTCATGAACTGATAATATATTGACTTTTGAACACTATTGAGGTAAATACATTCTTTGTTCTTTATCAAAATCTTTCATTTGCTAACTACGCCTATTAGTAGTTAGTGCCTTCAGTAGTTAGAATCTTTTATTTGCAGGCAGTAGTGGCGCTCGCTGTATTGCCGTAGTTCGAGCAACGAAGATTTTTGTGAGGTAAGTGATTCATGAAAGGTATAGGTTATTGTTAGTCAGGGCCATTCTTTTGTAGGGATTTTTTTAAGTGAGATTGCGTTGCGTCAAAATATTGTGTGTCAGTTTAGTGTTGATCAGAATAAGTAAAGAGCGAAATGTCTGAGTACGTTCAGTTCTGCTCAGCTGTTTGAAAATCAAATAACGTAAGGGGTTTACCAGCACAATAATTTAATAATTTTTCTAAGGGGACGTTACACATTCACTGCTGCTATCTTAGTGTCTCCGTGTGGCCACTCGTTCATAAGGTCCTGAAAGTCGCTTAACATCCTAGCTGGTAGGTCGTTTCACGCAGTATATACGACGAAGATTTTCCACGCTTTTCATTATCCCCTTTGCCGGGGGAGATTGGGGATGCCGTATGGATGCACATCTTGGTTTAATGCTGTCTTCTTAACAATGCTTTCCACCCCTCTGACCGGAACTGGGGTCGATTCTCATAGATAATCCTATATACACCACATATGTATGTCAGAAAATCTTTGCACGAAGTCTCTACACACTGTCTGTGCGGTTTCCTTTTTCAGGGGTTAAGGTAACATATGTAGATGTCACTCCACTACTACATGGGTCTTCTACATTTGTGCAGAAGAGGGCCCTTTAAATTAGTTGCAGCGAGGTGTTTTACGAGGTGCATTCAAGGTCTAAGGCCTCCGATTTTTTTTCTAATTAACTACTCACCCGAAATCGATTAAACTGGCGTTACTTCTCGACGTAATCGCCCTACAGACGTTCACATTTTTCACAACGCTGACGCCATGATTCCATGGCAGCGCCGAAGGCTTCTTTAGGAGTCTGTTTTGACCACTGGAAAATCGCTGAGGAAATAGCAGCACGGCTGGTGAATGTGCGGCCACAGAGAGTGTCTTTCATTGTTGGAAAAAGCCAAAAGTCACTAGGAGCCAGGTCAGGTGAGTAGGAAGCATGAGGAATCACTTCAAAGTTGTTATCCCGAAGAAACTGTTGCGTAACGTTAGCTCGATGTGCGGGTGCGTTGTCTTGGTGAAACAGCACACGCGCACCCCTTCCCGGACGTTTTTGTTGCGTGCGGAATTTGTTCTTCAAAATATTTTCGTAGGATGCACCTGTTACCGTAGTGCCCTTTGGAATACAATGTGTAAGGATTACGCCCTCGCTGTCCCAGAACATCGACACCATCATTTTTTCAGCACTGGCGGTTACCCGAATTTTTCTTTTGTGGCGATGAATCTGTGTGCTTTCATTGAGCTGACTGATGCTTTGTTTCTGGATTGAAAAATGGCATCCACATCTCGCCCATTGTCACAACTGACGAAAAGAAAGTCCCATTCATGCTGTCGTTGCGCGACAACATTGGTTGGCAACATGCCACACGGGCAGCCATGTGGTTGTCCGTCAGCATTCGTGGCACCCACCTGGATGTCACTTTTCGCATTTTCAGGTCGTAATGCAGGACTGTGTGCACAGAACCCACAGAAATGCCAACTCTGGAGGCGATCTGTTCAACAGTCATTCGGCGATCCCCCAAAACAATTCTCTCCACTTTCTCGATCAAGTCGTCAGACCGGCTTATGCGAGTCCAAGGTTGTTTCGGTTTGTTGTCACACGATGTTCGGCCTTCATTAAACTGTCGCACCCACGACACATCCATAACTCCATCATCACATGTCTCCTTCAACTGTCGATGAATTTCAATTGGTTTCACACCACGCAAATTCAGAAAACGAGTGATTGCACGCTGTTCAAGTAAGGAAAACGTCGCCATTTTAAGTATTTAAAACCTCATTCTCGCCGCTGGCGGTAAAATTCCATCTGCCGTATGGTGCTGCCATCTCATTTTAAAATAGTGCGCAAGTTTCTATCTCTTTCCAGTCTGGAGAAAAAAATATCGGGGGCCTTAGAACTTGAATGCACCTCGTAGTTTAGATGGAATTATGGGATGCAGAGATGCCTGCATTTTCACTGTAACATGTTTTGATTTCTGACAGGGTTTACACACCACCAAAACTTTGTAAATAGTTCTGTCCATATCTTTAAAGCGACAAACTGTGCGTAAATTCAGGTAGCATTTCCTGGCTCCAAAATGTGCACAGGTAAGGTGAGCGTGCCAGATGACCTAGTTCAGTTCATCTGGAACGCAAACATTCTAGAGCACTCCTTCTAATGTACCGTGTAAGAACTAGATAGGTAGAATTGCCTAAGCTTAATTTCTGTCTTGTCCTTTAACCTCTTCTTTAGAGAAAATAGGGCTCAGTCCTTGTCTTGTTCTCTGGCGATGTCCTTTAGGCACATGATAAAATTATTCTCAAACGACACCTTTTTAATATAGTACTGTCTGTAGTGCTCTTCTAGTGGGTTTGCGCTACTTGTTTTCAATATTGCAGGCGAATGTCACAGTGCTTCTGCTATGACGTTCTTCTCCCCTGGTACGTGCATAATTGTAAAATCGTACACCTGTAGCATGAATGCCCATCTTGTTAGTCTCTTATGGCGGGGCTTCGCAATGAATAAGAAATCCAAAGTTTTGTGATGGGTGAAGACTCTTGTTTTTCTTCCACACAGCAAAATGGAAATTTTTCGAGGCTAAACACGACTGTCAAAGCTTCCTTCTTAGTTACAGAGTAGTTTCTCTCGTATTTGCTGAGAACACAGGTTCTAAAAGCAATGTTCTTATGCAGCATGTTTCCACGTAGCTTATATCTCTGGAAGATCACTACGCCAAGCCCAGAATATGGGCTGCAAAATTCCTCCGCCATGTTGGGATCGACAAAATTGGTGCATTAACCAGTGCGGTTTTGAGGATTTGGAATTCATCTTCTGCCATATCGTCCCAGTCCTATGGCGTCTTCTTCCCAGTGAGCTGGCATAATCGTAATATAGCTAGTTTCTTCTCATGAATGAATCTCTTGAAGAAATTTGCGACGCTGAGAAAGCCCCGGACTTGTTTCTTATTTGATGTCAGTGAAAATGTGGTTGTTGTCTCGATCTTGTTTGGATCTGATGACATTCCTTCTGCGGTGATCATATGGCTGAAGAAATGTACTCATGAGTTCCAATGCATGATTTCATGATGTTGGCAGTTACGTCGCATTCTTTGAAGAGCTGTAATTTCCCTTAATATCATACTGTGTCCTCTCCCCTCCCGTTCAGTGATCAAGAGATCGTCTGGTGATCCATTGTTTTATAGAATCCTTTAAGACACTATCGAGTCCCCTCAAGTAGGCAGCTAACTACACGTTTAAAACAAATGGTAGCCATTTGAATCGGTAACATCTACCGAAGGCAAGGAATGTAGTGTATTTCCTGCAATCTGTGTAGAGTGTAATTTCCCAGAAACTGGATGTCAAGTCTAGGGACCATAATAAATTTATGCCATGGGAGTCTTGTAGGAGTTCCTACAGCTTCTCGGGATGATCTGTTTCTGGTTCTATGATTGTGGTAATGTGGCGTGAATCTAGCACGCAATGGGTTGAGCCATTACACTTTTCTACTAATACCAGTGGGTTATAGTACATGGGGGTTGCAGATTCAATTATGTCATCGGCTACAATCCTCTTGATCTCTCCGACAATTTTGTGGCAGGCTTGTGAAACTTGTAAATTGGTACAAAGAATTTTGTATTCTCACGCACTCAGATGCGTATTCGAAAATTCGGATTGCTCCTGTTTTTGGCAGATATACATCCGCGTTTTCAAGTAATATTTCCTCCGGATCCTCCTTGTCATGAATGTTTTGTAAGTTCCCTAATATGTTACGGACAACATAGTGGAATTCCCATCGAATTTGTTCATCTTCTTCTACATTGTGATTACGCTCACGATGCTACTATTGATTTCAATCTTCCTTCAGTTTTGTGGTGTAGTTTAGGTGCCAACCGGTGTGGTCGAGCGGTTCTAGACGCTTCAGCCCGGTACCACGCAACCGCTACGGTCGCTGGTTAGAATCCTGCCTCGGGCATGGATGTGTGGGATGTCCTTAGGTTAGTTATGTTTAAGTAGTTCTAAGTTCTAGGGGACTGATGACCTCAGATGTTAAGTCCCATAGTGCTCAGAGCCATTTTAACCATTTTGTAGTTTAGGTTGTGGCATCTGGCAGGAATTTTCACCGATATTGCGCGATAAGCAAATGTAATTTTTAAGACGCCATCTTTTTGTAATATGAGCATCCCTCGTCCACGTTCAGTGCAACCTGATGTTGATTCAGGAAATCATCTCCGAGTATTACTCCAATTGCCGGCGAAAGAACAACCAGAAAGTTCGTTTCAAGGTGTACCCATGGCAACTGAACATTAACTGGATTTCAGACTGCATCTCCGTGTGCGTTCCTCTCAGTGCACCAGTAATTTTCGTTTTCTTTAGCGTCAGTGCTGGACATGGATGATTCGCAATACATCTCTTGTATGCAGATTGAAATGTAGCCATAACGTAGCTTCCACTGTCCACAATCCTGATCAGACTGACTTTGCCTTCGATTGCGTGAAAATTCGGATGTAGATTCTATAGTGTCTT
Source organism: Schistocerca gregaria (assembly GCF_023897955.1). Classification (NCBI taxonomy): domain Eukaryota; kingdom Metazoa; phylum Arthropoda; class Insecta; order Orthoptera; family Acrididae; genus Schistocerca; species Schistocerca gregaria. Next base: position 639,020,972 of record NC_064922.1, on the reverse strand, counting down.
AACTTCTTTTTCCACATGGAGAAGCTCTCTTGTGTCTTCACATTCTGACATGTTGATGTTGCTCATTCCGATAGCTTCTGAAGCCATGTTTAGAGCAGTGTGCACTGCAGCGACACGCCAGTTTTTCTTTAGACTTGTGCTACGTTTCCTTCTGCTGTGAGCTAGGTGGCCGATTTGAGATATTTTATCTTGTTGGTAATTTCGCTGACATTGACTGTTGCTCTCTCAGTTGTTTATTTGCTACTGTGGTTCTCCAGTACCCTGCTGGAACTGGTTTGGATTTTATTGTTCTCTCCAGTTTTCGTTTCGCCGTTCGTTGTAATTGTTATTGCAATTTCCTCGTCTTTATCTGTTCTCTCACAATGGTTGGTTATTACCTCTATAGCTCGAGCTGTTGCTTCCCAGTGATCGATATTTCCCACCATTTCATTTGTCGTCGTTTTTGCTGAAGAGCCTTGCCGAGTGCGGTCGTGTTTTTTCCCCGGAGCTGTGCGCGGCTCGCGGTCATGCCGTTTATTGCTCGTCATATTGTTTTTGTGGTTCTGTCGCCTCGTTTTTCTTTTAATTCGGTTTAGTGGCGTCGCTAAGTTGCTGGTTTGCTTGCCCGTGAGTGGCAGCCGCAGCGCTTATCTATAAGTGCACTGTCTTACTATCTCTGGAAGGACCACTAGTATTTTCGGGTTGTCGTGTGTCTGAAGGCAATCGGGATTGAGCACCAGTGAGGTCCAGACAGCGAGTACTCAGTCGACCGTTTCCGGGCCCCTTCAGTTGGTCATCTTGCGGGACATGGGGTTGGTTCCTTGGTTACGCGGAGATGTCGGGTGGCCAATGGCCAAGTGTTCCCTCTGCATAGTTGGGTTCGAGACTGTCTCCGGGACGTCGTCCGTCCGAAGGGAGTCGGGGACGGAGCGCCAGTGAGGCGCGGACAGTCAGTAGTTGCCGACCACTGGCCACACACATGAACTGTCCGACGGAAGCAGACTTGAGCAGGGATGACCATTGGTTGGTCGTTCGGTCAGTCGTCTCATCGGGGGACGTGTACCTGGCCTTCCGATCGCTTCTCGGCCCTTTCAATTGATCATCTTGCGGGATTTTGGTCGGTTCCTTCCTTCTGTAGAGATCTCCGATGGCCAATGGGCAAGTGTTCCCTCTGCATGGTTGGGTCAGAGCCAATGTATCCGTGTCGTCGTGTCTCCGAGTTGCGAACGGACATCGAGTTGAGTCGGGTTGTAGCTGCAGTGAGCTCCGGACAGCCAAGACTCCCGACCGGTGCGACACTCATAACTTGAGTGGGGACGACCTTGGTGGGCCGTTCAGTCGGTCGTCTCATCGGAAGGCTTGTATTCGTTCGCCGACCGCTTATGGAAACTCTGTGTGTGTGTGAGACTTGTCATTTCTCCTTGTTGTTCCACGGTGATCGGTTTTAGCGTTGTCGGAATTCTTGGTGCAAGGGTTTACGTGAAACTGTGTGTAGCTTCTGTGATTTCCGCTGAACAGATGAATGCTGTTTGCGTACTGCATTAGCCAGTCGAGCGGTTGCGACGGTTGTCGTGCTGTTGGTTGGGTGGAAGAGAATTGATTGGGTTGTTGGTTGGTTCTTCAGCCATCCCTAGCTCGTGCTGTCATCCGATTATTTAGTGTTACGCCTGGCTGCCTGTCTACCGTAAACTGTTGTTAGAATTTCCTCCCCGGGCCGACCCATGGAACACTTCTGAGCACCACCGTTCTGTTATTTGTGATTGTGATTGTGATTTTCTCTTGTCGCAAATACTGTGCCAGGCCTTCAGAAGTGTATTAATTTTGTCTGTTCTATGTTGAGCATATGGCCTCCAGCCGAACCTTATGTGAAGTAATTAGGCCTTCAGCCGTGGTTTACTTAAAATTCTTGTTTGCTCGTATTTAGGCCTTCAACAGCGTTTGTTTTAAAATTTGTGGCTTTCAGAAGTACTGTGCAGATTCTTATCTTAAGGTTTGTCTTAATTATTCTGAATGGTTTCGGCCTTCAGCCGTCAAGATACTTCAAGTTTTCTTAAGATAGTTTTCTGTTGTACTGTGTAAGTGCTTGTCCTTAAAGGTTGTCTTTGTTACGTTGGGCTTTCAGGCGAGAAAGTAATTTAAATTTTCCTTAAAATGGCTTTTAGCGGAGATTTGTAAATGCTTACCTTTTACTAAATATCCTTTGCAGATCTGAAATATTATTTGGGCTTTTGGCCGAGAAGATATTTTAATTTCATGTAAGTAAGACCTTCAGGAGTTGGTCTAAATTCTTGTGCCTAAAAAGGAATTATTTAAGGATATATTAATTTTACTTAAGTAAGGCCTTCAGCCGTTTCTCTCAATCCTTGTGTTTTTGAAAGAAATTGGTTCAAATGGCTCTGAGCACAATGGGACTTAACATCTTAGGTCATTAGTCCCCTAGAACTTAGAACTACTTAAACCTAACGACAACACACACATCCATTCCCGAGGCAGGATTCGAACCTGCGACCGTAGTATTCGCGTGGTTCCAGACTGAAGTGCCTAGAACCGCTCGGCCACCGGGTCCGGCTTAAAGGCAATTATTTAAACTTTATTATTGAGAATTTACTTGGGCCCTCAGCCGTGAATTGATCCTTGTTGTTTCAAAGAGAAAACTGTGCATTGGTTTTCGAGGAATAAAGTTGTGTGTCCTTGTGTAATTAACAGTAACTGATCTTGGCCCCTTCCCACATCCTCATCCGCCTAGTCCTGCGAACCCTGATTTCATCCCCTGTCTTTTGCGTTTTGTATTTCATCGATGTAGACTAACTCACGTAGCGCGCTCTGGAATGATTCAGTGAAATCGTTGCACCTTCCGATAGTGATTTCTTGGTTGTACAGAAGTAATTTGACGTAACAGCGCCTCATAATTTCCTTAGGATTGTGCGGCTGGTCAAAAACCGATTACTCTTAACTAGCGACTCACAGAATTTCACCATACTGCAGAATCCTGGCGCCTCTAGGGCTTTGACCAGCATAGCCTCCTGCTTAATTCTTTCTTGCGTGTCCTGCTTTTAATTTGTTACGGAATGCGACCCTGAACTCCTTGTATGAGCGACAACAGTCTACAAACTGCGCATGCGTTCCACGATTGACCCCTCTAAAAATTCCTCAATAATTCCAGTATGTATTTCAGTGGCCAATATCCTAGTAGCGTATCCGACTTTTTTCATATAATGGATTGTTATTCTCTTTGTGTACTTGGAAATTTTGAATAGATAAAAAATATTGGTGGTCGAATGATTCGACATTTCCTGCGAACGAATTTTCCGTCGTTTTTGCAGCACGGATCTCCAGAAATCGGTGTCAAAACGATTCTTGCGCACTGCTAAGGCCTCCTCCTGTGCCATCTGATTCACAGAGCAATGTTTCCGTTCCGCGAAGACGTACACAATTGTCTACTGGTTCGGTTTCACCCATACTTTGCGTCACCAAAGGCACGCGCTGTGCTGTGAACCCTATGGCGGCTGGTGTGTTCTTCTGCGGCAATCGCCTTTTTATGGGGGTGATGTGGCCTCACATTGAATATAGAAATGTCGCAGTACATGTTCTTCTCTTCCACCACGATCACAAGAGAGTACTGCCGTACCATACTGTGATTCTAATTGCGCATCCAGCTCACGTACTTGCTGGAAGTCTTTTGCTAGCTTGTGATCCGGGTCTTCTCTGATATTTATGCCTGTTTGTTTCCGATCTGTTCGATGCACTTTATACGTAGTCGCCTACTTTTCCTGCGTTTCCTGGTTGATAACTCTTCCCTGTTTTTGGAACGTGTCAAAGAAACTTTTTTATTTGTCACATTTCGGTTTTGGCCTCATTTACTTCTTTTTTTAGCTAACAACTAACATAATGTCTTTGCATGCAGCTTGGTCTACTAATCTTGCCGCCCTGGCTTCGCGTTTTGCCTCTTTCGTTACCTCTCGCGTGTCTGTTGACGTTTTCGTGACGATCTCTACCTCTCCCCGCGACTTCCTTCGTAACCTGCTCTATACTTTCAAGAAGCTGTTCAGCTACCATTCGTATTTCCATCGTCTTCTTAGTGACTAATTTCCTCACCTCCTCTGAGGTTAATCCTTAATCTCTTTCGTGGCTATCTTCTCTCTCCCCTGCCTCTTCCTCTTTGTTTCTTGCATCTCCTTCTCCGCTTCCTTTCTCTTCCTCTCCGCTTCCCGATTGAATTGCATAAGGATCTCAAATTGAGATCCTCCGCTAATACCTCCAGGATTAGGCGAGCCGCGATTCCATCACTCTGTGAATTTTGTTCGTAAATCTGGTCTGTCTCTCTCACTAACTGTATATCTTGCAGTGCCTGCAGAGTGTACAAGGCGATCTGCCGCGGTTCAACTTTCGCTCTCGTTGCCCGTCTGAATTACCTCGTTATAATTAGAAAATTCTGCTTTCGACATATCCACAAGGTCAGCTAGTACATTAGACTGAGAAATATACGCCACTTTTTATTATCAACGCTACCGGTCTGCCGTCGATCCGTTTGTGACTAGATTCCAATACTTTGGAGCAAACGTGCCTTGCTTCTAGAAAGCATGCATTCACACTCCCGTGAGATTTCAATTGCTACTCATCCCAATGCCGCACTATTCTAACCTGAAACTTGATGTTGCGAGCACTAATTATAGCTCCATATAAAAATACATATAAAATAAAACCAACCCTAATCTGCGCTAAGACAAATGAGCCTCAATTAATTTGTCCCAGAAGTTAACACAACGCCGTTGTCCGTCAGAAACAATCAACGAGTAACACAAAAGACACAACAATTAAAGAATGAGCCGGCCGGAGTGGCCGAGCGGTTCTAGGCGCTACAGTCTGGAACCGCGCGACCGTTACGGTCGCAGGTTCGAATCCTGCCTCGGGCATGGATGTGTGTGATGTCCTTAGGTTAGTTAGGTTTAAGTAGTTCTAAGTTCTAGGGGACTGATAACCACAGCAGTTAAGTCGCATAGTGCTCAGAGCCATTTGAACAAAAGAATGAAAACAGAAATAAATTACATACAAAAATTAACACAGCATGATACCTGGAATCGAAGGAAGGCAGGATTCGGTTACTATTGTGCAAGGCGCCGTAACCAGTTACTGTCAGTTGCTTTTTACAGTTACACACAATTTATTTTTAACCAGTAATTCCAGATTCAACAATAAATATAAATACCGCACGTTATTAATGAAGGAATAAACAACTTCCTAATTAATAGCATTTTCAGCGAGTTACAATTTAGCAAATCACCATCAAATACAGATACAGATGATAATGTTTTAAAAGCAAGCCACTGTGATCTGGGTAGAAGGCCTTACACGCCAAGAATGAAAGTAAATTAAAAATTGGTAACACTCTCTGCAGCTTACAAATTACAGGTATTGAAATATTAAAGGCAAGTTGCCACAAACACTGCAGAAGGCATCAGACAGCAGGAGTGGCAGTAAATGAGGTTTTAAACGCTTACTGCGAAAATACAAATACTAAATTATAATTTTAAGGCATGCGACCACAATCACGGCTGAAGGCCTTACACGCCAGGAATGACAGTAAATTAAGAATTGCTTAAAACCCTCTGCAGCTTACAAATTACAGTTATTGAAATATTAAAGTCAAGTTGCCACATACACAGCAGAAGGCATCAGACAGCAGGAATGGCAGTAAATGATGTTTTAAACGCTTACTGCGAAAATACAAATACCAAATTAGAATTTTAAGGCAAGCGACCACAATCACGGCTGAAGGCCTTACACGCCAGGAACGACAATAATATAACAAATTTAGAAACCTGCTCTAAAACAGCAAATAGAGTAGCAAAGGTTAATTAAAAAAAAAACGAGCAACTGGTCACCAAACCGGTGAAATAAAATGATGGTAAACTTTGTATAACAACCCTTAACATTCACTGAACATTACACTGCCATATTTATTCCAGAAGGTGACCAGAACTATTAACTATACGTATACCGCCCTTAATGTGGGCATTACAAGGTATTGTAATAAATAATAAAATAATAAAACACAAGGATCAGTACATAAGTTCCTTAAAGGGTACTGAGGCAGATTACACAATGCAGAAGGCGTGGACTGAAGGAGCGCTACACTGAACTACTGGCCATCAGGCCACCTTTTAGAACACACACGTCTTACAAGAACCAAGGGGCCACACAGGGTGCTCCAGGAATCGACCTCTAAGAAGGTCCAGCAACAAACACTTTCGTGAGCGATGAGATAGGCAGCCAAGAGTTGCATTCACTTCATAGGATGGTAACTCAGACTAGTGGCAGTCTAACGAAGGACTAATGATAATCTTGCTGAAGCTATCTGACGTCCGAAGAACCAAATGCAAATGGAAAAATACGCCAAAGCCGGAACCTGCGATCTGCACTACATCCCCATAATACTGTGTTTAGACCGCCCAAAACGAGAAAGGAATCACTACCACCAGAGTAGAAGAATCACCAGCCGACGTAGAATCAAGAAATCAGCAGCAGCAGGGCGAGGAAACGTACACTGCCGTTACATACACTAACCCCACAGGGCAGGTAACTGGAGCGTTAGCGGCCACCAGGCAAGAAAAATTACCGCTGGTGGAACTTAACAAATTGTGACAAGTTCAACGCAGTAAATAGTAATAATTAGTGGAAGAAAGCTAATCAAATCCGCCTTCCCCAAGCACTTCACTCGCTGCTCTTCGCCTCGGCGACATTACAAGCAGCAATACGAATCCAAGTCGTTGGAGAATCGCGAGATATCACAATGGTGGAGGTTTCTCTACTTGGATAGAAATGCACTGATCCTAAAGTTTGCAGGATCCGGTTTACGACGAGGTCGTGCACCCTCGTGACCACAGCCCTTCCATCCGGCAGACCATGCGTGCCGCCAGCAGTCCCGGCGTGTTCTTACCCTGCGGGGACCTGGCTCCTCCTGCGTCCCCAACCGACCTGGCGCACTCACACGACTCGAAAAAAAGAACAATGTCGCCCCAAAGATAGGGCAACAGTTACTACATATCGATAACCGCCGCTGCTGCTACTAGCGGACAGGTAGCGCTTGCGAAACTGAGTGGCACCAGTCAACACAAGAAGAAGACAAGCAGCCTCAACCATGCCAACTAAAAGATAACATCTGGCCTCCAACAGAGGGCGGAAACCTACAAACAGCACCAACGATAGCCGCAGCACGGCTCACAGCATTAATACAATTAGCGCCGCCAATTCTTATGATTAAACGAGTCTAAGTTACCTCAGTGTATCCAACGAACTTCAGTACGGTAATAGAGGAACCTTGACACGGTAAAAGCATCTGATGGTCGCATAAGATGCCATCAGTTCAGAAACCAAGGCTACGGTCACCAAATTGTGAATGCTACACTGGTCTAAAGGTTTCATTTGAAAGGCTACATGTGTCTGCAAGTATACACCCATACAGCAATCTCTTTAACTTGAAGCCGCTTGTCAACCTGGCTTTGTATCTACTAAATTAAATCTGTCCTCTGATAGTGGTCGATGTTGCAAACCTAGCTTGGAGGTTATCACTTTTATCATATTGTTAAATAAAAATTCAGTCCAGGGGAAAATTAGTAAAAAGTCGGTTTGTCATTATTATACTCCATCAGTGACGGGTGATTAATGTACACAAACAGATTTAATCTTTTATGAAAATGGCAAGAGTTTCTTAATCATAAAAGTTAAGCAAGAAGACAAATAAATCATGAACTGTTGGTAACGCAAACAGAAGCAACAAATCATTCGCAATTTAATGTGTGGCATTTGGCTGGCAAAGACTAGGCTTTATATTATCCTGGCTCAAAATACGGATAACGCAATGTGAGTCGTGCTTCGGTAGCTCAGTTGGTAGAGCACTTGCCCGCGAAAGGCAAAGGTCCCGAGTTCGAAGAGCTTCTGTAAAGTTTGGAAGGTAGGAGACGGATACTGGCAGAAGTAAAGCTGTGAGTACCGGGCGTGAGTCGTGCTTCGGTAGCTCAGTTGGTAGAGCACTTGCCCGCGAAAGGCAAAGGTCCCGAGTTCGAGTCTCGGTCGGGCACACAGTTTTAATCTGCCAGGAAGTTTCATATCAGCGCACACCCCGCTGCAGAGTGAAAATCTCATTCTGAATCCAGGATCTGTTTACTGCATCATGATGGTCGCATCCGTGATTGGCGATATCGCGGTGAACAAACTTGGAAACGTGTATTCGTCATCGCCATACTGGTGTATCACCCGGCGTGATGGTATGGAGTGCCATTGGTTACACGTCTCGGTCACCTCTTGTTCGCATTGACAGCACTTTGAACAGTGTACGTTACATTTCAGATGTGTTACGACCCGTGGCTCTACCCTTCATCCGATCGCTCGAAACCCTACATTTCACCAGGATAATGCACGACCGCGTGTTGCAGATCCTGAACGGTCCTTTCTGGATACAGAAAATGTTCGACTGCCACCCTGGCCATCACATTCTTCATATCTCTCACCAATTTAAAGCGTCTGGTCAATGGTGTCCGAGCAACTGGCTCTTCACAGTACGCCAGTCACTACTCTTGATGAACTGTGGTATCGTGTTGAAGCTGCATGGGGAGCTGTACCTGTACTCGCCATCCAAGCTCTGTTTGACTCAATGCGCAGGCGTATCTTGCCCATTATTACGGCCAGAGGTGGTTGTTCTGGGTACTGATATGTGAGGATCTATGCACCCAAATTGCGTCAAAATGTAATCACATGTCAGGTTTATCATCTGCATTTCTTCTTGGTGTAGCAATTGTAATGACCAGTAGTGTAATAATGTATTCATTAATGTTAGCACGTAAACTGCAAACTGATAAAGGAATTGTTCGAATGATCTATGGAACAGGTATGTAACTAACTAACCAACCCAGACATCCTGTTCGAGTATCCCGACTGACCCGATAATATCTTCCGCAGTTCCCACGTCAACTGGCAGCTGCGTCACTGGCGGAAAGTGTTATTCACAGACGAGGTTTGATTGCCTCTGACGCAAGGTGACGGCCGTGTTTGTGTGCGGGGTCCCGTGGTGAGCGGTGCCTGTCAATGTTTGTCCAGGAAATCGACAAATTTGCAAGGTTCTAAGGTATAGTGGGGAGGCTTCAGTGTTGACAGTCATACTGATCTTGTTGTAGTCCGTTTTCGCCTCACCGCTAGGCAGTACATCGAACAGATCCTGCTGGACCATGTGGTGAGTGTTGCATACGGTGGTGGCCCTGAATTCCTTTTAATGCCAGGGTCTACGTGGAGGGTGTTAGCAGAGATGTCTTGGAAAGCCTGGACGTCGAAGTAATGGAATGGAGTGTAATAGACGCCCGAATTAATGTTCCCTAATTCTTTTGAGCAGCGTATAGTCTCAGATTATTACGCCCGACTTCTTGCAAGAAAGTCGATTTGACCAGCCTTGGATTTGTAAGAGGTTACGTCCTGCGGGAAGAACGCTTCGTTACGAGCAAAAATTTTCATAGACAATATTTTTAGCTGTGCAGCAGCCGATATACTTCATCACTAATACAAAGACTTAATAGCGGGAAAACGTATTACCGGTGAAATTCTCGGTTCTCTCGCCAGCGTTGTCCTCTTAGAGTTAAATGATGTTATGTTACTACTCCTGTGAACTTTACGACAAACAGTACACGATTTTTGAGTGTATTACAGGTTTTCAAAAACTGGACAAGCTCTTCTGAAGTGATGTCATCGGTTTCAATTGAAAATCCTAAATTAAGGATAAAACATGAGTCTACAGTTACAGATTTGGGAACGGATGTCTTCAAACGTACAACCCCCTCCCCCGGTCCCCTCCTCCTCAGTCATAAAAATCTCGATCTTCGGCTTGTGAAAGTTTGCGATAAAGCTTGTAATGAGAGTTCGTTTATCCAGAAAATACCGTTTTGAAATTCAGTCTTTTAAAATATAATTTCTTATAATCAGAACAACAAAACCACGAAATTTAATATAAACAACAGTTGCAGCCGTCTGTTCCGTCGGCACTCTTTGTGACTATGACGTCATGTTTCCAACTGCTGGAAGTAGCATTGTTCAAACAATTGCACTGTAGCTGCTCGGTGAACATGTGTCCGTTATTAATTAATAATGCATTTAGCGATGAACGGCGATGAAGATGTTCCTGGCACACCGGAGTCCGAGGTTCAGGCGCTCATTTCGGAACTGCAGGACTGCTACGGTCGCAGGTTCGAATCCTGCCTCGGGCATGGATGTGTGTGATGTCCTTAGGTTAGTTAGGTTTAATTAGTTCTAAGTTCTAGGGGACTGATGACCATAGATGTTAAGTCCCATAGTGCTCAGAGCCATTTGAAACATTCGGAGTCCGACTCTCCGAACAGTCAGAAAAAAACAAAACACGGTGTGACATGAGATACATGAGTTACATGTTACAGCTGGATTGATTTAAGTTCATAATCATTACTACAAAGAGGCATCACATCTGAACACGAACGTCTTTATAATACGTCTTCACGAAACGTTTCGGACCATAACTACGGAACTAAGCTCAAATTACCTTGGGTATACCGCACACACACACACACACACACACACACACACACAGTACGTCGCCCCCATGTCCTTGCCCATAGCATCGCTTTCGTCATCTATTGTCACGTTCACTGGTACCGACGCAGCAGCAAATTATGTTATGTTGCAATTTAACACAACTGACCTATTTTAAATTTCAGGTGCCGACCTGTTCCAGGAAGTTAAAAAACTAAATACCTGGGAGGTGCCGGAACGCTGCTCTAGCCGAAATGTAACCCTGATTTACGTACTAGCGAACTAGGTGACTCATTTAATTTTTTTAAAAAATCGTGCTCTGATCTATGTAATGTAGAGGGGAACGTTGAGTGCTTTGAATTCGTAAAAAAGGTAAGTACATTGTGCTTTCACCAACCAAATGAACGTTGGATGTACTCTGTGTTACTTTTTTTTGTTAGTGATGAAATATAAAAACACGACAAAATCTTTACTGAATTTCTTACAACGAAATTCTCCTACCACGGCTATAGTAACTGCATTTCTGTTATTACTACACATACGTTATTCACAATCACCATTATGTATGTGGATTGGGTTCGGACGTTAATAGTATTTCTGTCTTTCCCGTCAGCTGAAGTCGGAGCGTTAATATTTTTGAACTACGTATTCTTCGATATCGAAAGCCACACACTGAAATTCGGTATATGATGTCATGTAAAGTAGCTAATGACATACCCAAATGAAGGCTTCACTGAAAATAATAAGTCCCCACCTTTCTAGTACGTGTTGCTGTCAGAAGAAGCAAGGTTAGGTCATTGGACGAAGACGTTCGCTGACCTTCAGGACAGCCTCTGCTTCAGGGAAAGCCTGTTTCACTGGGGCTCTAATTCCCCCTAAAGGTCAAGGTCTTCGTGTACGAAATGGAAAGAGCCGTTTGCGATGGTCAGCCTCACCCAGAGTGGAGATGCAGATAAACGATGCTGACGACATTGAGTGAGCTGAACAAAAAGGCCGTCCTGATAGCTTTGAACCGCATCGATATTACGAAGCTTTGCTTTCCATGCGGTGGACGGAAATTATGATCGGTGTGGAAAACCCGTGACGTCAACAGCGGTTCATTTCTTCGCTGTCACCTACGTAATTCCGAAGAGAAAGAACCAAGACACTGTGACGAAAGATTATCGCTACGCATAGTGATCAAAGCGATAACACAGCTCGCTCGTGGAAGTGATTACATTAGTACTCAACTAATCTCTCTGCGGCGATGAGTATCATCAAACACACAAAAAACAGGCAAATTATAGGTTAATGTACGGGTAAGTAATTCGAATTTTCAACGGCTTGTGGTGCCAGAAGTTACACTACATATTTTGACGAATAAACATCTCATTTAACTGTTGTCACGGGTTTAAGTAGAAGTAGGACATCTTCAGTTTCAAAAATAGAATACATGACTTTTGGTACTATTGGTGTCATGTGGAATGCAGCGTTGCAATTGATAATAACTCAAACCAACGTTGCACATCAGTTGACATCAGTGATAGCAACAGTCAGGTATTTGAGTTTTAAATCTAAAGATAATCAGACTGTAACAAATAAAATGTGATATAAGGTCTTTCGTTTATGATGTAATGACACATAGTCACTGTTTCCTCTGCGTTGGGGCTATTGTTACAAAGTGCGCTCACAGAAACTCCAGATCGTTCTTTTTTTCGCAATTAAGCGAAAAATAGTTTTTAGGGGAGCTTTTGGGGAAATTGAAACACTGGAGAAATTTTTGGGGAACAAAATTTCGGTACCGGGGAAATTGGCGAAGTACTTTGTCTTCCTAGTCTTATAACTAATGCCATCCCTGATATTTCAGTTCAAACAATACAGATTTCTCGATATTCACTAGATGTCACTCTCTCTTTAAATCAATCGATACTTCTTTCATGTTGTGGGAGACGTTAGATTAAGTTCCATAGCGTGACTATTACGTACACACAGTTTCGACCGTTTAGGATGTTTATCGACTTCCGTGGTACTGTAGTATTGAGTTTTCAGGAGACGCATATTGGATTTTATTGTTTTAGTTGAAGCTTGTGTATTATTTACGACAAATGTCCTATGATTATGTGCCATTTCAGATACTGAGGATCTCTCGATTGGTATGATCTCATATAATTAAACTTAAGATAATGACAGATTGGCGGTAAGAAGCCTGCAGGAGGTGAAAGTGAAAACCACTGGCACGGATTTCACGTGGTTACAGTAGCGTAGTGGTTAGTAGTGTGGAGCTGCGAAGCGATACACGCTGCACTTTGGTGCGCTAACGGTTGTCTGGTTGGTTGGTTTGTTGGTTTGCGGGAGGGGACCAAACAGTGAGGTCATCGGTCACATCGGATTAGAGAAGGTTGGAGAAGTAAGTATGCCGTGTCCTTTCAAAGCAACTATCCTGCCATTTGCCTGAAGCGATTTAGGGAAATCACCGAAAATCCAAATCAGGATGCGGGAGCGAACCGTCGTCCTCCCGAATGCGAGTCCAGTGTGGTAACCGCTGCGCCAGCTCGCTTGGTCGAGCTATAATAGTAAATCAGCAGAACAACAAAACAAAAAATGAGGAAAGCAAACCTGGCACCCTTTAGAGTAGTCTTTTATTTTTCTGGTCAGGCTATTGTTTTTATTTACAAATAAAAAAATAGTTTAGTTTCGTTTAGTTTTTGTGATACGTAAGACAACTTTACCGTCCTGCACACACAATTCCATCTCTATACGCTTCTGACACTGATATAAAGTAATAATTTAGAGGAGTAGGTAGGTTTAAGATATTTGGGGAAAAGCTATGTTAAGTAACTAATTTTTTTTTTGGTCTGTTATGGGGAAATTTCGAACACTTAATCTGAAAGCGCCGCGAGCACGGTTGACGTGCGACAGTGACCAAACAGTTTACTGATCGCAGATATTGCTAACAGATGTATTTCAGGCGCGAGACGTAAAGAGACGTATTGAGATAGATGCAAGCCTGTAGCCAATGGTTTCCAGGAACTGAAGAGCCCGGTATGAATCACTCGTGCTTCACTCGAAAGAGCACGGGGTGCTCGTAAATCCGCGAATGATAGACGGTGGGAGCAGAGTCGAAATTGCCGCGAGGACGGCAACGAACGCGGTATGCTACCAGCATGACCTTACTGAGGGCTGTACAGCCTACACGATACATGTAGTCAGAATCTGACTATATCGTGTTGTAGTTCGTGTGCAGGTGACTGGGCTGAAGAGGCTGGCAAAAGAGAGGAAATCATGATGTGCCACATCAGGCCAATCAGAAGACTGATGACAGAAAGAGTTTTTATTGCATGGTTTCCCTTGTCCCAAGTCATTGCCTATTTCGTCTGTTTTCCAAACATTCAAACACAATAACAGTTTGTATGTGAATTGAAGATGGACAGGACGCAGTGTTACACCGAGCTCCACCTATCTGCAGGCCCTGTCCATTTGCTCCATGCTTGCTACTCAGATTCGCACCAGTTTATTTGAGCGTAAAATCATTTAAATAATGATCTTTTTACTTTACATTTACTCCGATATTGTGTAGAAAATTGCCACGTAACACTACAGTTGCTAGTTAGATCGCACTTACATATATCATTCTAACGCCTATAATTTTTAGTACCGTGTGCTAGCGTAGAAATAATATGTTGAGACGAGTGACTGTGCGTCTGTCATTTTGACTTCGTACCTTCAGTGTTTGCGCACATTGTAAATAGTGTATTGTGTTATGTTATTGTATTGTGATATTTTTTTGTATTATGTTTGCTTGAAGTATTAATTGCTTACAATTGAATTTGAAGTTGATCACAACTGTATCAAGGGAGGATTTACTTTTATATCTTCTTAAGAAAGATTGTAGCAAGAGCTGTGCTCATACACACTTAATATCTCGTTCGTAATTTTTCTGACAGAGCTTACATTGAAAAACTAGACATGTCATTCATATTTTCAGGAAGCGAGACACATTTACGGAATTTGTTGTTGTGATCTTCAGTCCGAAGACTGGCTTGATGCATCTCCACTATACTCCTATCTATAAAACCGTCTTCAAGTAAGTAATGCAGCCTACATCCATTTCAACCTGCTTTCGGTAATTATCTCTTGGTCTCCATCTACAAATCTTACTCACCCCCCCCCCTCCCCACATGTTTACCTTCAATATTAAACTGATTATTCCTTGATGTCTGAGAATGTGTCGTGATCAACCGATCGCTTGTTTTCGTGAATTTGTCCAACAAATTTCTTTTCTACCAAACTGAATTTATGACCTCCTCGTTAGTTAGGTGCAAATACAAGACTACGCTCCAGACAAATATCTTCAGAAAACGCTGAAATTTATGTTTGATATCAACAAATTTCTATTCTTCAGAAACGCTTTTCTCAATATTGTCAGTCAACATTTTATGTCCTGCATTTTGGCCATCGTCAGTTTTTTACTGCTAAAATAGTAGAACTTATCTACTACTTTTAGCGTCTTATTTCCTAATCTAATTCCCTTAATATTACCTGATTTCATTCGACTACATTCCACTACCATCGTTTTCCTTTTGTTGATGTTCATCTTATATACTACGTTAAAGACGCCATCCTTTCGTTCAGTTGCTCCTCCAAGTTCTTTGCTGTCTGACAGAATTAGGAGATTTTATGTCTTCTCCCTGAGCTTTAATACCAATTCTAAATTTATCCCTTGTTTCCTGTACACCTTTCTCGTTGTACAGATTGAATAAAATAGTGGATAGTCTACAACCCTGTCTCTCTCCCTTCTCAAACACTTTTTTCCTTTCATGCCCTTTGAATCATAACTCTCGTCTGGTTGTAAACAGCCTTGTGTGCCATGGTAACTTCAAAATTTAAAAGAGTGTATCGCAGCCTATATTGCTAAAAGCTGTCTCTGATTCTACAAATGCTATAGACACAGGTTTGCGTTTCCTTAACCTATCTCCTGGGAGAAATAGGGTCAGTGTTGCCTCGCATGGACATACATTTCTCCGAAATCGAAACTTATCTTGGACCATGACGGCTTCTATCAGTTTTTCGCCTGCCGCGGTGGCCGAGCGGTTCTAGGCGCTTCAGTCCGGAACCACGCGGCAGCTACGGTCGTAGGTTTGAATCCTGCCTCGCGGATGGATGTGTGATGTCCTTAGGAAAGTTACGTTTAAGTAGTTCTAAGTCTAGGGGACTGATGACCTCAGATGTTAAGTCCCATAGTGCTCAGAACAATTTGAACCATTTTTGAACCAGTTTTTCCGTTCGTCTGTAAATAAATCGTGGCAGTAATTTTCAACCATGTCTCATTAAGCTGACAGTTCTGTGATATTCACACTTGCCAGACCGTTCTTTCTTTGGTATTGGAATTTATGCATTCTTCTTGCAGTATGAGGATATTTGACCTGTCTCATACATCTTAGTCACCGGGTCGAATAGTTTTGTCAGGACTGGTTCTCCCAAGGCTATCAGTAGTTCAGGCGGAATCTCGTCAGCTCCAGGGATCTTGTTTCAATATAGATATTTCAGTGCTCTGTCAAATTCTTCTAGAAATATCGCCCCTTCTCTTTCCTGTCCCTCTTCCCTTTCTTTAATATTGCCTTCATTTCCATATACTCCTTCCGTCTTACTACTTTACCGTCTTTGGTTAGTACTGCTTCTTTTTCATCTGACTTCCTGATATTAATGCAGCAGCTTCTGTTTCCTCGAGTATCTATCTTTCCGGTAGTTATAAGTGCTTCTGTGGGATTTCGTTTGTCCTCCGACCATTCCTACTTCGTCCTTTTGCACTTTATGTCAGTCCAATTTTTAGACGTCTGTTTTCTCTTTCGGTAGCTTAAAAGAGACATGGGAAATTCTCAGAAAAACAGATATTATCTGTAGACAAAGACGGGTGATATATAATGTGTACAGGAATAAAAAAGAAATATTAAGACTGGAAGACAAAAAGAGAAATCCTCTGATTAAAGAGGGTGTTAAACAGTGATGCAATCTTTTGTCCCGACTGTTCAGTCTGTACATCGAATAAGTAATGACGGAAATCAAAGAAAAGGTTCAAGAAGAGGATTAAAAATCAAGTGAATGGACATTAATGATACGTTTCGCTGATGACATTGCTGTATTCAGAGAAAGTGACGAAGAATTACAGGATCCGTTGAATGGAATGAACTATCTAACAAGTACAGAATATGTGTTGAGAGTAACGCATAAAAACTGAACAGGAAAGGAATGTGCGGAAGAAAGTGAAAGAAAGAAGGGAAAGAGTGATAGGATATCAGGGAATAATTACCAAAGGTTCACTGTGAGCTGTATGAAATCAAACCTGGCAGAGAAAACACAGACTGCAAGTGGCCTAATAAATAATTGCAAAAGGTTCGTGTAAACGATATTCTCAGAAGCAAATTTTGGCATTGGAGAGGACTTGTAAGTGGATCACATTGAATAAGTCAGAAAACTGATGACCCACAAAACAGAAAAGCAATCAGGGGGCAGGGAGACTTCTCGTATATTTGAACAGGTGTATATGTTCTTTATAATTAATTTTGTTTGTCATATGCCGAATATTGTTATGCCCCGTTAAACGTAGTTCGCCTATATTTAAAATACGTTTTCATTCCATACGAGACGATTTAGCAAGACGAAGGTTATTTATTAGTGTCTTACGATAAGTATCTGTAGGGAAAATTTAGAGTTATGATTCCACATTTGCTGAGTATGCACTGAGTGGGTGCCACAGCTACCAGCCACATTACAATGTTCTCCACTTGGGAAACAAAGGGCAAAGACGTAGACTTGTTGGGAGCCCTGAAAATCAACAAAAGACTGGGCTACAGTCTTGAATTAGTATTAATTGACCACACACAGCTCTATACTTTCCCTCTTCTAAACTAAAGATTATCCTCACAGTTTTTCAATGCTTTACACATTTCTTGTTCCTTTCTCTTCCTCCACTTTTCTGTATTCATTTATTTTATTGTTGTTGCCTAAGTACTCCATACATGTTGCTACAGTCATGAATTCTATATTACTCTATGTCTCTGTATAACTTTTGTATGTAGTATCTCTTTAAACTAGTGTTTAGTGTTATTGTCAAGTGTTTAATTTATTTTACTGGGTCTGTTAGTGTAATTTAAATTGTTATACCTGCAGTGCTCTTTGAGTCTGTTGTTATGTCATTCCTAGTCTTCTTCCTTCCAGTTTATTTATCGCTGTTTTTTATCTTTGTAATTACATTATAGCTGCACCTACAAAGATGACATTTTCTCTGTGTTAGTGCCTCACTCTAGATAAGTAACATCAATTCTAACGTTGTTTGCAAATATTGTAACTTATATGGCAACGACACTTGTCTGATGACGGTATCTTATGCCAAAAACTGGTTAACTAAATCAATTAATCCGGCTAAAAATACACAATGTTGTGCTTTTTACTTACAAAGTTAGAAAATTCTACAGCTTCAACAATAATAAAGAAACCAGCAAACAATCATCAAAACTGTAACTGCAGCTAATGCAAGAGACAGCAGCGTACACTACGGCTTTGCTGGACAAATAACGTGATGCAGTGAGTATGAATATGGTATTAGTAGTGCATGAATGTGGATTGTGTAGCCGGAATAAGTGAGTCAAGATTCAAAATGTTCTCTAGTAACGTGGCTGACTGTTTCTGGCAGATAAGACCAGGAAATAAAATTCAGGGCATTAAATCTATTGGTACAGGAATTAGTATTTCAAAAGCTGATTACGTAAGACAAGAAATTGTAGTATGCCTTAATAGTAAAGCAACTAATGTAGTAAAGAAACTAAAGAAAAAAGAAATTTTGAATACAAATTGCCAAGTAGCCTATGAATCAGAAGTTAAACCAAGCAGAGGTTAAGATGGAAGAAAGCGAAGCCAGTTCCGTAAGTTAAGTGGGATAGGACGTCAAACGGGCCGACTTTGAGCAGGAGAGGCATCACAGAACATTTTAATAACCATGGTCTGTTCTTTTACAAATAAATTCATAAAACTTTGTCAGCATCACCAGGAAGGATTCAGGATTCACACTCATTGCAGAGGAAGTTCGAAAACATAACAAAATAAATTTTTTTGCGTATGAAATTTGATAATTTTCCTCACTTACTAATGGCAGCATTTGTTGCTATAGGTACACCTGTAAGTATGGTTCGTATGCTGTGCAAAATTAATCGAAGGATCTCTCTTAGTTATGAGGAAAAGTGTACCTATAGCAACAAATGCTGCCATTAATAAGTGAAGAAATGATGAAATATAACATGTAAAAAAATTATTTCATTATTTTTTTTCGAAGTTCCACTGCTAAGAGTGTGAATTCTGAATACTCCCTGGTCATGCTGACAAAGTTTTATGAATTTATCTGCAAAAGTACAGACAGTGAAAATTAAAATGTCCTGTGGTGCCTCTTCTGCTCCAAGTCGGCCCGTTTGACGTCCTACCTCCCTTAATGAATTATTGCACCAATGTATATTGTGTTCTGCCTTACTGCAGGTCTTGTCATGGGGGAAGCCTCGTCAGAGAGGTCCACCGCATGAGCGTCTAGGGAAGTGAAGCCAGTGGTGGTTTCCCGTTGCCTTCCACTGATAATGTTGAAATGTTAATGAGGACAACACAACACCCTGTCCTTGAGCGGAGAAAATCTCCGACACAGCAGGGAATCGAACCTGAGCCCCTTGACGCGACAGACCGCCGTGCTTACCACTGAGCTATCGGGGCGGACGATTGCGCTAATAACTGACACTTTATTCGGACCATGTCTAAGTAAATGTGCACCCTAAAAAGAACAAAGGATTCTGCAAGCAGCGACTTTCTCGTCCTCTTACCAACCGCTGGTAATTCTAGGATAATTACAAGAGTGCTGCTGCCTTAGTGAGTAGCTAGAAGAAATAAAACTTTGTTTGTACTGGACGTGGATGCTGGTTTCAGTTCGCTCTTTTGGACTTACCAAACATTGCTGAAAAATGAGACCTGTGGTTACCCCTCCTGATGCTAGCAAAGGAGGCAGTTTAAAGAGGGGAGACGTATTTTTGCCGGTTATGTGCTAAGTATTCATTTACGTGATATTATTAAATAAATTCTCCCAAACGTATCTTCGACTGGAGTTTACAAGAACCATCCAGAAGAATCAGTGCAGAGAGATACGAGACATTGAAGTACTGAGGAATGAGTTGACACGTTTGCAGTTATCAAAGTCAATATCGCGATAGTGAATTCAACAGTAGGGAGTTCAGTCGAAGAGGAATGAAAAATGGACAATCACAGTAACTGGACGGACGAATGTAGATGAGAAGAAACGGTCAGTAACAGAATAAATGCTTCAGTTGATCGCCGAATGAAGGAACAGTAGATGTGATCAGGGAAAGAGGGCTATAACAAAGGAAACCACTTCTGAATGAAATAAGAGGGAAGAGCAGGGAAGCACAGACGAAATAGTTCAGGAATAAATACAAACATTTCGAGAAAGAACTGTTTGTCGGAAGCTTACAGAAAATTAAAACAACATTCGGTGAAATTAATAGCAAGGGCTCACCAGCAAGAGTGTAACGGGAATTTCACTGTTAAATGCACAGGATAGAGCGAATAGGTCGAAAGAGTTCGCTAACGGCCTTTACGAAGGGGAGAGGTAGACAATGTCATTGAAGAAGAATTAAGAGTCGATGTGGAACACAGGGGATAGAGTGTTAGAGTTCAATAGGTTTTTTAAAGGCACGAGGCACTGCTAGTATTGCTTCGGAAGTGGCAACCAAACGTCTTTTCAGGTTGGTGTATAAATGATGTATGAGACTGAAGACATACCATGAAGATGATCGAAAAAGAAAGAAGGAGCATGCAAGGTTCCGAAGATAGGAGGAGCAGGTAAGTGCGACAATTATCACTCAATTAGAGTGACAGCTCATGCATCCAAGTTGTCGGAAAGAACAGTATGCAGAAGAAAGGAAAGGAAAACTCAGGCTCTGTATATGACGATCAGTTTGGCTTTTTGACCCAGAGGTTGTTATAACGTTCCACTTGATAATACAGCAAAGGCTGAAGAAAGATCAGAACACATTCGTTGGATTTGTTGACTTGAAAAAAAGCGTTGGACAACGAAATGCTGCAAAATCTTCAAGATACCGAGAAAAAGCTACTTAGCAGGAGGGAAAACGGGTAATGTATAATATTTACAAGAACCAAGGGGAAATAATAAGAATGGTAGATGAAGAACGAAGTTGTCGAATTACAAAGGGTGTAAGACAGGGGTTTAGTGTGTACCTATTCTGTGCACATCGAAGGGATAGTGAATGAAATTATAGAAAGATTCAATAGTGGGATTAGAAAATCACGATGATAATATACCAAATATCTGATTCACTGATGGTGTTTCTATCCTCGACGAAAGAAAGGATTACGAGGCCTGTTGAATGAATGAATAGCCTAATGACTGCAGAATAAGTATTATGAATACACTAAAGATCGAGGAAAATAAGGAGTAGAAGGAATGGTATTAGCGATGAATTTTACATCAAAACTGGTGATCAAGAAATAGGCAAAGCTAATAAATGAAAAAAATTGGGGCATTCCACTACCTTGTAGTAACATGATGGACAAAGCAAGGAGCACATAAATAGCACAGGGTATTCCTGACCAAAAGAAGTTTACTATCTTCAGATATTGGCCTTATTTTGAGGAATGTATATTAGCAGCACAATATTGTATAGTAGTGTGTGATGGATAAAAGGAAAATCGGAAAAGAAGAGAATGGAAGCGTTAGAGATGTGATACTATAGAAGGATGTTCAAAATTAGGTGAAATTATAAGGAATTAGGAAGTTCTCCACAGAATCGACAAAGAAAGTAACAAATGAGAAACAATGACAAAGAAAAGGGATAAGATGGTGGGTCATATGTTAAGAAATCATGGAATAACTTTCATGGCACTAGAGGTGGGTATAGTGGACATAAACTGCAGGGGAAGAGAAAAGTTGCAATTTACTCAAAAAATTATGGAGGACATCTGATCCAGGTACTAACTCTGAGATGAAGAAGTCGACAAAAGAGTGAGTCGCATAATACCTCTCAGAAGCCGACTCAAAACAAAAACAAAAACAAAAAAGTTTTGGGACGAACGTTACCGAAGAGGGAGCTCAAACCTTTATGGTCAGTAAAGAGAGAATTCTTTTCATTTTTTTCGTCCTAGATAGATATAGTTCATTTAATCTCGAAACAGATAACATTTGAAACACGGTCTTGGCGCGCGTATACCCACTGACACAAGGAATTCACTGTTATTCCAGGCTATCAAGAAATCACGGAAAACGTGATCGGCATAAAGAGCCAGTGAAAAGAGATTGGCTCACCCATTATTAGAAGTCTGTAGATGGGATAAGATCTAGTTTTAAAGACGTGTGTGCACGATACAAAAAGCAACGGCTACTCCCAGAATTAGTGATAATCAAGCCCTGGTAAAGCTATGCAAATTGACATTCATGTTCAGAAAAAAGAGCGCCTTAAACGACTAGCGATAGGACGTTTATATTCACAGGAATTGTACATTAGTATGTTCTGCATAAATTATTAGCATTTGAACCATGTCGGCCCGCGGGTTTAAGGTCAACATTGATATCGCATCGCGACAGCACTTACCGGTAGAATGTACCTGCGGCTCTAGTTGTCGCTATAATCGTAAGGCAATGGATTAGTGTGACTTGAACTGACGTGCAGGATGCCTCGCAGACGTATGTGCGAACCGTACGGTCAATTCAGTGAGCTTAAAAGAGGGTGCGTTATCGGCATGACAGAATATGATGCAGCCTACAGGGAAATTGCTGCTCATGTGGGACCCAGTGCAACGGGTGTGTGCAGAATGGTTCACAGAAGCCCGTAGAAGACGATGAGATGGGTCAGGTCGCATCACCCAGACTCCCATGCCCCTGGAGGAACGACACCTCATACAAATGACATTATAGAGCCTCCTCGGCGTAACAGTTGAACAGTGGATCGCGTCGGATACTATCAAGGGTGTCAGTCTGTCGCCGTTTATTACGGCATGTGCGTAGTCCACTTCTCCACCAACCTTTGACGCGTGTACAGAAATATGCAAGACTGCAACGGTGTAAGGAACGACAACACTGGGCACAGGACTGGATTCCAGGTTCTGTTTGTTTGAAAACGTTGGCCACACGTTGGTTTGTCGCAGACAGGGTGATGGCATTCGCACAACCTACAGTTTCAAGTTAAGGTCTTATGGTGTGGAATGATATTGGGTACAACAACAAATTACAGATGGGGCGTGTCCAGGACGCTGTGGCCAGACTGACCTCCGATCCTCCGTGAATGTCATCCTACGATCCTTATCCACTTTCTTTCTGTACAACACCCCAGACACCATTTTCCAGCAAGACAATGCATGACCACATGTTTCTGTACGAGCAGGTGCCTCTTGGTGGTGGTGGGGGTGGGGCGGGGGGGGGGGGGGAGGGCACAGGATGTTAGTCTGTTGCCCTGTCCCGCCAGATCACCAGACTTGTAGCCAATCGAAAATGTATGAGATATGGTGAAACGATGAGTGCAGTTCTGTGACCCAATGTGAACCACGAAGTTGATGGCTATATCACAAGACGCCATTCGCGCCTTATAGACGTCGATGCAGTCACGCCTGGGACACATTATCAGGGCCTATGGCGTACCCAGTGGTTGCTAGGTGACAGGAAACGTGCTGGACCTAGGTGACAGATGATTATGGGTTCTGCAGAACACATTAATGTACATGTCCTGGTAATATGAAAGTCCTATCTCGTATCAGTTAAGGTGTTCTGTTTTCTTCTGAACATGAGTGTATGGCTCCTGTACCACAGAAAACTATTTTAAAATGCTGTATTTCTGGTGAAATTGAATACAAATGGTCTCACACACACACACATATAAATCCTGGCTGTTACTCTAACTTAACAACATAACATTGATTGTGAATATTTAGCGCATTGCTTGACGAGCAAGTCTCGACAAGCACCTGGAAATTAATAGCGTATATATCTTATGACATCGGAGTTCAATAGTTGACTTCTTGTTGAACGGTCGTCTATCGTAAAGCGATAGAAAAGGTTTCAAAAAGTGGTACTGATGCAACATGTTACCCTCTAATGCCTAATACGAAGAGTAAGACCTCATATTTGTGAAGAAAATCCGAAAGAAGTATATTGACTAGAAATTATATTGTCACTGAATAGAAGAAAATAATTTTACAGCTCGACAGGGATACACAAACATACCAGTGCAAGATTGAGATTTACGACTTAGCAAAATAAACATCGTTTTCACTTTTTCACTTCTCTCAGTTCTTGAATGATTGAAAACTATTTTGTACTTCAGGAGAGGCTAACACCTTTGAATTACCAGTACAAGACAGTGAGAAAGAATGTATAACGCAAATATCAGCTTTCATTCAGCAAAGTGAAAGCAGCCTGTGACCTTCCATTTTACTTCGCACATACACACAGCCTGTTCCCCCCACACGAGTGACCGCAACCTAACAACCCCAATGTAACTGTACCACAAGAACGAATATTCATTGCAGCAGTTGAATTGAAATTCTCTAGTCCCGTTTTCTATTCATTGTAGTATCTGCATAACATCTGCAGACAAAAGCAGCCGTCGACATAAAAGTTTTCTGGGTATAGTACCGCGTCATAATGTAAAAACTACTGCTGCTGGAGAAAAAAAACCAACGTCTCGGCCACGATTGCAGCGGCCTTCTTCAGGGTCTAATGGGTGACTCTGGCCGCGGAAGCCTACGCAATTATAGAAGCAATTGCGTCTGCAATGACGGCTCCACCAACGGACATTCAGATAAGGCGGAACAACGCATAGGTCTGAATGTAAAGCAGGAACGACGAATACAACTATCAAACTAGGAGGGCCTTATGGACTGCAGGCCGCGAACGATTTCAATTGCTCGAAGGCAAACTGATCCCCCGAAAACGTGAAGTTGCATCAGTGATCAAGCAAAGAGATCTATACAGTATTTACTATCAAAAACAGTCTTCGTCACAATTTATTTATTCCGGTGACCGGTTTCGACCACTACTGTGGTAATCTTTAGACCAATGAGTAAGAATCTCCTTCTGGTGTTTGCAGACACGACTGCTTTTGTCTGCCGGAGTCTGTGATGTTATGCAGATTCTACAATGAATAGAAAACCGGATTAGAGCATACCACCAAAGGAGGTTATTACGCATTGGTCTGAAGATGACCACAGTAGTGGTCGAAACCGGTCCCCGGAATAAATAAATTGTGATCAAGAGTGTTTTGGATCGTAAATATTTGTGACAACCTTGATCACTGTTCATTCCCACAATGTATGCAAACGTAATTGATTTATACAGTGCTTGAATCGATTTATCAAAGCTGATTACAACAGAGTCGCATAAAGTCTACCAAATGTAAAGATCAGCTCTACTACAAACAGAATGTAATGGGACCGAATGAAAGTGGCAAGAGAACGAGCACGTTTCAAGTTGTTGGTCGTCAGATACTGGAGACGTTTCACCGACAACTTAGTCTCAGACTATCGACGACATCGTTGTCATCGTCAGTTATTATCTATACATAGTATACCTTTCAAACATCCCACATTTCAAAGGTCCTGGAAGAAAAAAAAATCTACAGTACTTACAATAATGAAATTACTCTGTGACTCATTGACGAATAAGTACTTGCCACCCATTAGCCCTAGGAAATGGTCAAATACGGGCAACTAAATTTTAGTGAAAATGATTTTTTCGAACTGCCACGGTACAATAGATAAGGAACACGTGGAGGTAGAGCGCCCGCATCACAACAGGCGTCTTACTACAACTACAGGCAACACTCTACTGTTTTACTGCGAGCTGAAGAAAACGCGAGTCAGCCTCAGTTGAAACCTCCCCTTAGAAAAAATGATGAATGACTGTGCTGACAAACCTCTTACGTTATTTGATTTTCAAACAGCTGAGCAGAACTGAACCTACGCAAACATTTCTCTCTTTACTTATCCTGATCAACATTAAAGTGACACACAATAATTTTAGCGCAACGCAATCTGACTTTCAATAACCCCTACAAAAGAATGGCCTTGCTTGACAATAACCTATACCTATCACAGACAAATTACCTCACAAAAATCTTGGTTACTCGAACTATTGCAATACAGCGAGCACCAATACTGCCAGCTAAATAAAAGGCACTAACTACTGAAGGCACTAACTACTGATACGCATTGTTAGCAAATGAACGATTTTGGAGGACAAACAGTGTATTGACCTTAATAGTGTTCAAAAGTCATTATATATCATGACATCCAGTCTTACTGATTTCGTTTGTCTGACGGACACACGTCCGCTCTCAGAACTATGCCATCTCTCTTTCCACATTCACCACTGCTAGCGGCTCACCTCTAACTGCGCAACGCTACGCGCTGTTCACATCCAACTGCCCAACACTACATTAGCAAATATTTCAACAATGCCATCCAGCCACAGACTGCACACAGCACATTCAGTGATTTTCATACAGAGCGCTACGTAGCGTTACCAACATAAAAACCTAAACAGCCTACTTACACAGTAACTGAGTGCTCAGCATTGATGTCTGCCATGCGAAGGATCCAGGTCCGATTCCCGTTACTTCCAAACATGTTTCACCAGTTGAAGGACTGGAACCGGGTGCACTCAGCCTTGTGATGCCAGCTGAGGTGCTACTTTACAGAGTAGAAACGGGTCCGCGGTCTGGAGAGCGGTGTGCTGACCACGTGCCCCTCCGCATCCAGATGAAGCTGGAAGGCAGAGGATGGCACAGTGCACAGTCGATGTCCTCTGCTCCTTCACGCCTGGATCAGAAGCTCATTGTAGTAGACGCAACGATGTGATTCGAGCAACTTCCGAATTTCAATACGGTTTAAAATGCTAGACTTAGGTCACTGCAACCTGCCCACGGACGGGAGACTCCGGGGGTTGTGTCTATCCGGTACTAGACTACTAGATGAAACCCTTTCCCTAGAGAAATTCTGATGAGCGAGAAAGGGTGTACAAACATCGTGTTTTGAGAGGTCGCCCAAGGGTCAAGTTTGCTTTGGCATAACCACATGAAAGTGGAGAGCACTGCAATAAGTTATTGAAACTAATGACCGATGTAAGAGCTGTCATAACAATTACGAAAGTAGTATCTATTTCTCATAATAATTCATAACTTACGAAGACACTGACACAAATTTTTGCCAACACTCAGTTCACAAGGACCCCAGCCCAAATTACGAACTTTCAAATAAATACAAGGAATATCTTGAGTGATTACTTCAGCAGGAATGGTTTGGTGTCCTGACAAATGAACTGCTTGCCTCAAAACATTAATGAACGTCAGGATCAGTAGATTTTATTCAGCATTGAATTTATTACAAAATGGAAGGTATCACGAATTACTGTGATCATTATTACTGTATGTTATTACAATTGTTAATTAAACTGCAGTTGTACTCATGAACTAAACAAAGTAAAGCTTACTAGAGCTGCCAGTTGCACACAGCAGAACTTACCCATATTTTCTTTAGAGCCATTACGTTTTTTGTGACAATGAGCTAGATTCCTCAAACATAACCTTTTGGAAACAACTAATATTAATGTTTCACCATCCACGATCAGCAACGTTTTATAGTAGTATAATCTTCGAAGCTGCAAGGCGACACCCCAGTCAGCTAACGTTGAGTGCAATCGGTCTCGAAATTTCACAGCAGTTCGTTTAGCAAGGTGAGTCGTGTAGCGAGTCCCTAGTTACCTTGGAGGTGCATTCGATGCGGCCGTACCCTCAGTGACACGTGCAAATCGGTAATTTGTAATTGTATCACATACATCATGTTTGTCACCGTCTTCCCGTCTCTCTGTCCATCTGTCCATCTGTTAAGCCCCCTTTTTCTCACGAACGAATAGCGATATTAAATTGAAATTTATGTCAAATAGTAAGGTCCCGTTATAGTACAAAAGCAATCAAAAGATACGACCATTTATGTCACATAATTGTAAACTCGCACAAAAAACTATAGAGAACTTGTCTTTGGCCTATAATCACGAAATTTGGCAGAGACGCAATGATTCGTAGTGTGAGTACAGGAAAAGATTCGAAAATTGTTGGTATGTAATTATTTCACTCATATTTTTGCCGTTTTCTGTCCGTCTGTCAGTCTGTCTGTCCAACTTCAAAGACACCATTTCCTCAGGGACAGGAAGAGGTATGTTCAAATTTATGTCATGTAATAAGGTCTATGATACCTTGGCGATGTAAAATATTTAAACTTCCAAGTCCAAGCAGTCAAAAAACACAGCCGTTTTTGTCATATACTTTGTTGGAACCCCACTCATCAGAACCTTTATATGAACTGCCTATACAAATAATCAAATCTGTATGGAACGAGAATTCTACTCACCCTTGTCCAGTTATTCTGTTTCTGGTATATAGTTGGGACCAAGCCTTTGATGTCTTTAGAGATTCAGAAATGGAAGGTAAAGGCATTTAACGCAAGTTAATAGCGCCATTGTTAGTAACAGATTAAAGTTGAATCACAGGCATTTCAGTTTCATAATGGACAAAAAAAGTCAACGTCTGTTTACCGGAGCGGAAATACGGCTACCCAAGCAATTCCTGAGTGGGTAACATCGCTGAAATGCTTAAGAAACATTTAAGCGGTTGATTGTCCTAGCTTTGTTCCTTCAGTTTTCATTTAGGTTTATGCCAGTTTTCCTGAGTCATTTATTATGAGATTCTTGAGGCTAGTATTACGTAGATTCTAGATTTGTTTGAGAAGTCGTGGGCTAATCAAAGAAACATTACCATTTGATTCACACTTGCGATGATTTTCAGAAGTTCACAAACGACTGGCATTCGCATTTATTAAAAATTTAGTTTTATCGGAAGGAGGATGAGCTTCTTCGATGTTTTTTAGTCTCTCGTTACTAGCGCCCAACAGTCCAGTGTGGGCACACCAGAACACACACTGTGGAACTGCAATCTCTATGGAGATGCAGCGGATGATGGAAGTCAAGTATTAAGGATACTGGACCGCAAAGCAGCAGTAAGGAGTGAGTCGACCAGCGCATCTTGGACGATACTGCAGCCGCAGTACTGCAGTAGCAGTGATGGATGCAATTACTTACAATAGTGGAAACGCTACTGACTTCTGCCTGGCGCCTAAGGAATCCAGCAGACTGCGGCTGTTGACCGGAGTAGTATAACGGCGGATCCAGTAGCGGAGGCAACAATCCAAAGTTAAATGCACCAAAATATTTGAAGAAACAGGGAACAAATGCTGTAGCGTTTGCAGTAGATTAGTAGCTGGGTAACTGGTTAAGCGTTTAACGTAGTTTTGTAGCAGTAGAAATAGTTTTAGTAGTTAAGTATCAGAAATAAATAATTAGTAGACAACTATCCGCTCCGATAGCTGAATGGTCAGCGTGACGGACTGCCGTCCTAATGGACCCCGTTCGATTCCCGGATGGGTCGGAGATTTTCTCCGCTCAGGGACTGGGTGTTGTGTTGTCCATCATTTCAACCTCATCCGGCCTACAGGTCGCCCAGTGACGCCAAACGCTCATTTCCAATTCCAGTGCATAATTTATTACCATTCATGGAAATGTGATTTGTGTGGCCTATTTTAGCTTTTCAGATAACAGGCAGTAATTATGAAGAATAAATAAATTAATATATCCTTCACGTTCCTCAAACTACCGCACAATTTTTTTATTGCAAGTTTGTAGTAAGTTCCTATGGGACCAAACTGCTACAGTCATCGGTGCATAGGTTTACACAATACTCAATCTAACTTAAACTAGCTTACACTAACGACAACACACACACCCTTGCCCCAGGGAGGACTCGAACCTCTGACAGGGTACCGCACTGCGCGTAACCTATACGTGCACGTCTTTCAATGTCATTTAATGTCGCTCGGAAACGAACATTCAAGATTCAGTACAAACTTATATTTTCTGCGATTTTACAAATTCGCTAATACGAGTACTTACAGGTGTTGCGTGGTTCGCTTGTTGGGGAATTGTTGACTGATTACATTTTTGCCGAGGTCAAAACAAAATATCAGTAGAATTTTCTTGCTAGCTACAAAAATTATTTCCTTCATTTAAGCCCTCCAGTAGTTTTCAGAATAATGGTATACCACAAAAATATACTGACGCTGCGCAGTTAGTACTGATTTTGATCAAAACTTTTCCTTTCAACTGCAACGAAGTCGTAGACCTATGTATTACTCTACTTTTTCGTAGACATCTCTTTTAGCAACTGTTTCTGCAGTGCCACAGTGAACGAAGAAAATGAGAGTCACAGCATTAGCATTCATTGGCGTTGGAGCCGCAATATTCCCTCCCAACATTCACTCCTTAGTTTATTTCAGATTACAGTAGCTGAGGTATGACTATAGAAGGGAAGGACATGGTGGGGGCAACCGACAAATGGTACACTGAGTGCCAATTCAGTGAGAAATTGCGCCACGTTAGTGGGAGCGTAATTTGATTGGCTGCTGCCAAAAGACGCAGTGCGCCAAAGCTCCGAGATGGATTTATTGATAGAGACTACACTATAGGTCAGATATAATTTCCTGTCACGCTGAATACACTCACAGTAGCAAGCACTATTCCAGTTATTTGATATGTTATTTTTACAACAATTTTTATTAACATTGGGATAGCGACATTCATATAAAACACTTCGTACATTTTTTGGTACTGACAAAAAAAAATCCCATGTTCTACCTTGAAGCGCGAGAAAAAGCCTAGGTTCCACGTATGTCCTACATTTCCAGTACATCTGGAAACTGTTACATGTCATTCGTGACAACAGGAAGAAGGAAAGTGAAGGAAGCATCAACGTGGAGAATGAGTGTTGATTAGGAATCAGATTAAAATTGTCATTTACCTCTTGCAACTGGAAGTTGACTGCAAAGGCGCGGAGCAATTGATTGAGCGTGACTTGGCATACAGTTCTGAAAAACATTTATTCAGATACATCAAGTCGAGACAATCTTAAGAAAACAGCATAAAATAGTGCTACACTCCAACAGACTGATGCATCAGAATGAATACCCGAGATGATATAAGAACATGTAACCTAATAACCATTGATATAGAAGATGCAAACGATCTGTAAACTTATCAATCATTGGCTTTCTCAGTAACTCACAAATAATTGTGCTTGAGTGAGCAGCACAAAATTGGTCGTTAATTGAGATTAACAAAAAACTAACTAATAGACCACAAAATTGCTCACTCTTCATATCAAAATTAATCTCATGAGCACGTGAACTGGATTTGCCGAAACCTCTGTAATGCAGAGCCAAAAACTAATAATTAACATCAAAGCATTAGAAAGACTCTGTTAGGAAAATCATCATGTCGAGGGCTCAGAAAACCAGCCTTAGCCAAATAGTCTTACATTACGACCAAAACTGTGAAATGCGCCGCCTTCAAGAATCTACGGCAGGCAAACAGTATGGGTGCATTAAAATAATGCCGTCACATAAATCGTCGCTTTGAGTACTTCACGAAGTAGACTCTGTAGAAGAGGCAGACACTAAAGCAGTGTGACAACAGGCCAAGTTCCTCTCACAATCACTAAATGTCTTCACCAGTCGTGTCTGGTGGAAGTTACAAAACTTCTGAGTTCTATTACTTTTCCATTA
This sequence comes from Schistocerca gregaria, assembly GCF_023897955.1. Taxonomy (NCBI): domain Eukaryota; kingdom Metazoa; phylum Arthropoda; class Insecta; order Orthoptera; family Acrididae; genus Schistocerca; species Schistocerca gregaria. Next base: position 638,989,748 of record NC_064922.1, on the reverse strand, counting down.
TCATGTGCGTCCACCACTTACAAGTCTGAAGGGCGATAGAGTCCCCTACTGGATAAACGATATCTATTCGGTGAGGGGTAATGCACTCCTCCGAGTGCAACCGTCACACCCAGTTATCGGAGGTGTTCCGCCAAACCAGCTTGATCACGTAACTCCAGGGACCAGCAGTACTGGCACACCGCAAAATCCACAGTTCGCCGATGTTCACGATCACACCCTAACTGTCCACCTACGTCCCGTCTATCTCTCCGCTTTCCACCCGCCTCCGCGCCCGCTAACGCACGTCGGAGCCACGTGACCTCATAGCACCATCGGGGGATGCTGATGTTCAACTCAATGGCTTTTCTTGCCGAAGGAGGCTGTAGTAACCACAACCAACAGCGGGAACGTCTTGGGCTGCGGATCGGAGCCGCCAGGCGGGGAAGCCGCCGATGGTGGAGCACGCACCACCGGGTAAACACAGGACGAGTCGGACGACAGAACAACAATTGACAACAACCGAGCACGATCGACTATGATCGACACAACAAGGAAGAGATAAACAATGGACGCTTGTGGAAACCACAGCACCAAACACCAAACGTAAATCCACCCGGAACCAGAGCCAGGCAAATGTTAACAATGAGCAACGAGCAGAAGGCAGTACCGCTGAGATAGAAACGTAATCCAGAGCGAGTACCAGAGTGACTGGACTAGATTTTGTTTTCTTTGTTGTATTTGAATTCTCCATCGGGGTGGGCTGGCAGCAGCATATGCGCTGCTCTTCAGCCGAAAGACATAGAACAAACAATAGAAGACATTTAAAAATAACAAAGGAGAGATATGGTGAACATATAACAGGGGGAACATCATGGAAGGCAATAGACGGGTGACCGTAAAAAGGAGATAAAAAAATGTTTAAAAGTAGCACACACAAAAATCCACACACTGCGGCGATTAAAAGAACACAAGGCACAGTATGAGCATAAAAGCATCGACAGATGGTGTAGCACATAACGTAACACTGACAGCGAACCTCAAGGCAGTACACAATTAAAATCATACCTCTTGACGCACAGGAGAAACAACACTAAACACACTGATGATGATCAAAACAGAGGATCTGCCAGACGCTAGGAGATGAGGGAGACCTGAAGAAGGGAGGGAGGGGAAGAGATGGGGGAGACGAGCGGGGGGCGCCCTGAAGAGGGCCAGGTAGGGAGGGATGTGGGAAGGAAAGAGGCAAGCATGGGGTGCAGGGTCTCAGGGGAGGGGGGGGGGGTTGGAGGAAAATCCGCTCTGGGAGAAGGAGGGAAGAGGAAAAAGGGGGCCCTGTGGAGGGGGGGCGGATCAAGGCCAGGTCATAGTTGGAAGGAAGGGTAGATGTCACAGCGAAAATCGTCATCTGTGAGGGGAGGCGTTGGAAATTGCCCTGATGAAGGAGATGGAGGGTGTGGAGGTGGAGAGAGGGAGGGATACAGCAATAGAGGCGCGGCAACGGGCAGAGTGGAGAGGAAGGAGGAAACCAGAGTGTGTGTGTGTGGGGGGGTGGTATCAAGCTTGCGGATAATGTAAAGGATTTGGAGATGTTGGAGGAACAGGAGGAGGTGGGGGAAGGGGATCAGTTCATACAGGAGCTGTGTGGGGTAAGTAAGGGCGATACGGAAGGCAAGGTGGAGCACATGGCATTCAAGGATTTGGAGGGCCTTGTAAAAGTGGGTAGGGCGGAGATCCAGGCAACGCTGGCATAACAGAGGATACGACGGATGAGAGCTTTGTAGGTGTGAAGGATGGGAGAAGGATGCAATCCCCATGTCCGGCTAGACAGGAGTTTCAGAAGGCGGAGGCGGGAATGGGCTTTCTGCTGGACAGTCTGGAGATGAGGGGTCCAGGTGAGGTGCCAGTCGAGGGTGAGGCCAAGGTATTTCAGTGTGGGGTGAGATGGACAGGACGACCATAAAGGGTGAGATAGAAATCATGGAGGCGAAAGGAGCGAGTGGTGCGGCCTATGATGATTTCCTTGGTTTTGGAGGGATTGAGAGGGAGGAACCACTGGTTACACCAAGTGGTGAACTGGTTAAGGTGGGTTTGGAGGGTATGTTGACACCGTTGAAGGGTAGGATAGAGAGCCAGAAAGGCGGTGTCATCAGCATACTGGAGAAGGTGGACCGGTGGGGGTGGCTTGGGCATATCAGCTCTATACAAGAGATAAAGGAGAGGGTAGAGGACAGAACCCTGGGGGACGCCAGTCATGGGATAAAAGATACAGGAGTTGGTGTTGTGGAGGGTGACATAGGAAGGAAGCGACGAGACAGACAAAATTGAGAGGCAGGGCGTAGGTTTGGGAGACCGGGATGCCATACACGGTCATAGGCATTTTGGAGGTCAAGGGAGACAAAAATGGTGGAGCGATGGGAGTTGAGGTGGAGGGACAGAAGGTGAACAAGGTTGAGAAGTTGGTCTTCAGCAGAGAAGGAGGGTCGGAAGCCACACTGGGAAGGGGGGAGGAGGTGGTGTTGAGCAAGGTGCTGATGGATACGGTGGGAGAGGATGGATTCAAAGACTTTACTGAAGACGGAGGTGAGGCAGATGGGATGATTGGAGGAGGTAGCAGAAGGGGGTTTGAGGAATAGGAGGACGCTGGAGGTCTTCCACAGGTCAGTGTAGAAGCCAGTAGAGAGGATGACATTATAGAGATGGGCGAGGACAGTCAAGAAGTAATAGGGGCTTTCCCGAAGGTGACAGTAGGTGACACTGTCGTGACCAGGGGCCGTGTTGCGTTTGGACTGGAGGATAAGTTTAATGTCTTGTGCTGTGATGGGAGTGTGTAAGTCGGAGGTGGCAACTGCCCCAAGTACTGGAGACTAGGACCAAGTGGAGCGACCGAGGTATCGGCACATTCCACAACGGTGGGGAAAAGAGAATAATCAAAGTGGGAATCATAGGGGATGGAGAAGACCACAGAATGGTGGGGAAGCGAAGTGGTTGGCATGACTGAGGTTGTCAGGAAGGGGGCGATCGTTATGGAGAAGGGGGTAGTGGGGAGCGGAAAGGGAACCAATAAGACGATGGAAGGCGAACCAGTACTTGGAGGAGTTGATAGAGAGGGTGGCGTTGTGTGCAGGTCTGGCGCCAGTCGCGGCGTTTTGTTGCTGTAATAAGGTTCCGTAAGTGTATTTGCCGGTGGTGTTGGAGTGTATCCCTGTCACAAGCGCGCAGGAAGGAGCGATAGAGTCAGCGAGATTCACGGAGGAGGAGGACAGCCTGTGGAGGGGCAGTGGGACGGTGTAGGTGGATGGTTTTAGTAGGAACATGGGCCTCCACAGCGTTAGTAATTACCTTCTGAAGGAAGGACGAGGCGTGGACGATGTCGTCAGGATGGCGATAGATAAGAGGGTGGCTTTCGACTTGGGTGGAGATGGAGTCCTGGTAGGCATCCCAGTTGGCACGCATATAGTCATGGACGACTTTGGAAGGAGGTGCAGTGTGCGGAGTCAGAGGGGGGCGGTGAGCAGACGTTATGGTGAGGAGGACAGGGAGGTGATCACTACCTGTGGGATCAAGGACTGCGACAGCGATACGCCCAAGGAGGTTGGCGAAGGCAATGACAACATCAGGGGTGGTGTCACTTTTGGGTCGGGTGTGCTGGGGAAGGGGAACTAGGTCACCTTGGATTGTGGAGAGGAACTGATGCCACTGCCGAAGGGCAGCAGGAGTGCGGCTCTATGGATGTTGAGGTCGGCGGCAATCATATAGGTGGAGAAGGTGTGGTCATTGTGTGAGATGAAGATGGGAGCGGACATAGATGGTGGCACAGGTATGGTGAGGGAGGGGAAGAAGACACTAAGGATAAGGTGTTCAGTGGGGTCACTGAGGAGAGGTTGTGGCCGGACGGGGATATGCTTAAGGTGGCCAATCGAGCCTCCAGGAGCGTCAGTGCATTGGAGGATATAGGGAGAGGTGCGGATAGAATGGTGGGGCTGGAGAAAGGTTTCGTTCAAGAGGAAGGTGTCGACCTGGTGGCGCAATACAAAGGTGGAGGTAGTGAACATGCCCTTCTGTTCCTTTGTGACCGCCATTTACATTTTTTTTAATATGGTCACGTGCCGTAACACTAAAACCTGCAAACTTCATCATTTCTCTTTTCCTAACGAAGTGCTTAAAATTTTTATTTGTTCATATTTCCACAATAATCGATTTTCTCTCCAACCAAGTTACAAGGATAGGTAAACCCAAGAAAATACGTGCGTCTACCTCTCCCGTTTATTCGTCACATATGAGTGACTTTTATAATAATTGCAATTTCTTACCATAATCCCCAAATGCAGTAGTTATTAGACAGCCCACTCACTCGTGAATGTACGCCCCTTTTCTCATTGTTGCAGCCAGTCTGGGGTTAAATATTACTCATATTTTATTAATATTCCGTTGCATAGTTTCCACTTGTGTATGTTGCTATTGTCGCAACACTGCTTCACGGCGAGAATGATTAGGTGAGTTTATAATTAAACGCATTTTTCAAATTACTGCACCGGATGGCGAAATAAGCAGAAAGATTAAAAAGCAACGGAGAACACGAGTTACAGTAACCAAACGTATCACATTCTGCATAGGTGGACAGTAAGAAACGTTATTGCATGATTACAAAACTCGAGAACAAGCACTTGGAGAAGTCACTTACATTAAATATCTGGGAGTATGCGGACGGAGCGGTTTACAGGCTGGAACGATCAACAGACGACTAATCCCAAGAAAGGCAGGCGCCAGACATACTCATAGAAAGAATTCTCAGGAAGTGCAGTTCAGCTATGAAGGGAGCACCTTTGAAAAACCGATACTTGAATGTTGTCCCTCACTCTAAGTCCCATACAAGAAAGGACTGATATAGAAAACTGAGAATATTCGAAAAAGAGCGGAGCGTTTTGTCACATGTTCGTATAGCAAGGGCGAAAGCGTCAAGGAGATTCTCATCCAACTTCACTGCCGTACGATACAGTGGAGGCAATGTGCATGGCGGTATGTTCTACTGATAAAATTCTGTGGACAAACTGTCCAACAACAGTGAACAAATATATTGCTTTATCCTACGTGTATCCCACAAAAAGATCGAGAAGGTAAAGTCAGAAAGATTCGAGCTCTAACGAAGGCTTGCCAATATTCGCTCTTTCCAAGAGCCATTCGAGGCTGGAACGGGCCTACGCCACACACGGGAATGTGCCTTATGGACGTCATTTGTAAACATAGATGTAGCTCCTACTACGTCTCAAATAATTTCGTCGTGAAAGTAACGTGAAATTAGCAGCCAAACATACGAGCACGCACATACACGTGTACGCACAAACACTAGCGCACGTGGCATTAACACACCCACACTCGTACACGTAGAGAAAGTCAGTGAGTTTACAATGTTGCAGACAGGGACAGTTTCACAAGCATAAACTGGGATATTTTGGCCCAGAAATAAAATTACTAACAGTATCCCAGTTCCGATAAAGTCTTAGGTAGGTTTCTCTTGGTTTAAGGTTCACGCAAGCACTGAAACTCCTTTTGAAATATTCCGAATTAGAATAATCTCCGGAAACATTTCGGCTCTGCAATTGTTCCGGTCTGGAGGACCCTCCAGGTAGACAATTTTTTTTTTTTATCATTAGTCTTCTCACAGGTTTGATGCGGCCTCCCACGAATTCCACTCCTGTGGTAACCTCGTCATCTCAGAGTAGCACTTGCAATCTACGTCCTCAATTATTTGCTGGATGTATTCCAATCTCTGTCTTCCTCTAGAGATTTTGGCCTCTAAGCTCCCTCTAGTACCATGGAAGTCATTCCCTCATGTGTTAACAGATGTCCTATCATCCTTTCCCTTCTCCTTCTCAGTGTTTTCCATATATTCCTTTCATCACCGATTATGCGCAGAACCTCCTCATTCCTTACCTTGTCAGTCCACCTAATTTTCAACATTCGTCCTTATCACTACATCTCAATTGCTTCGATTCTATTCTGTCCCCGTATCCCCACAGTCCATATTTCACTACCACATAATGCTGTACTCCAGACGTACATTCTCAGAAATTTCTTCGTGAAATTATGACCGATATTTGATATTAGAAGACTTCTCTTGGCCAGGAATGCCGTTTTTGCGATTGCTAATCTGCTTTTTATGCCGTCTTTGTTCTGTCCGCCATTGGTTATTTAACTGCGTAGACAGCAGAATTCCTTAACTTCATCTACTTCGTGACCATGAATCCTTATGCTAAGTTTCTCGCTGTTCTCATTTCTACTGCTCTCATTACCTTCATCTTTCTTCGATTTCCTCTCAATCCACACTGTGCACTCATTAGAGTGTTCATTCACTGCAAGACCGTAGTTCTGTCATGTTTTCTTTGGTAAAAGAGTCACATAACGGAAGTGGTAAACTTCCTCTACACATTTTCATTCGAGTCTCTCTTTGTCTTATTCACGGTTTATTGTGATCTGACCGATAGTAACAGCTTTAAATTATAATTATGCTTCTGTGGGAAGCCACAGCGTCTAGAAATTTTTTGAAGTAAAATGTGGCCCGTAATAAGCTGTCTTACAGTTTATTAATTGTGCCGATTTCGACGATTGTGTCATTATCAAGCACATAAAATAAAACATATCAACGTCGAATACATTGTAACATCTTTACGTACGTTGGGAAGACCTACAAGACATCTTCCTGTACACATGGCATAGGTATTTGTCCTTACTAACATGTGGCAGAACATCACGTGATGAATTACATTAGACGTGGCACATAATTCAAATTTCTCTTCCTCAGTTGCGGCCATATGTGACATACTCCGCATCTCAGGTCGTGTGTCAATGAAACTGTGTCATTACAGTTACTGGAAAACATGACAATACGTGTACACGGTAGCCACTAGCTACGTAAACTCAGTTACAAACAGCTGTTACTTGAATTTGTCAAAGACGGCGATGTTATGTGTGAAGCACGTCTTTAACAACGTCGAGTAACAGCGGGCTGTAAACATTTTACATAGAGAGTGGCTACAGTTTACAGTCAGCGGCATGTCGTCATGTAAATGTAATGACATGACTTCATTCACATATTATGTTAGATATGGACTACGTAAAATGTGACTTCAAGTGTGTAATATAATTTCACGTATCTACCGCGACTAATGTGATATATCATGTAACGTTCATCCAGATGTAAACAGAGTTAAAGCCTTATGCCATGTTTATAATAAGATTGTTATTATGTCTTGTGTGTTTTTACAAAGTATATACTAATGTCAAAATGTGTTCCACGGGGGTATGTTTTATTTTAGGTGCTTGGTAATGACGTAAATGTTGAAATCAGGTGAAAGCATAATTGATAAATAATAAAACGGACTCTTACGGAAATGTGTTGATTTACTAAGGATCTCTCAATAATTTATGATAAGTGCACGTTAGTTAATAAACAATAAACCACGGCAGTGCTTCATTAACTTGATGGTGCACGTTGTATTACTGTGCCCGCCGAACCTGAAATACACCACTGAAGTAACTCTTCGATGGATTTCAACACGGGTCACTTCTTGAAAGGATAACACATGTAAATAAATGGAATACGAATTTTTCCGAATAAAAGCAGAAGCTTTTTGCATGCATAAAACTCTACCTGGGAATATCCCGACACCATTCATCACTGCTCCTTCAACAGAACCATCAGCGCGGAAGCATTATGCACGAGTACGTCTGATCCGAACGCCGAATACATTGCGACGTGGTGCGGCCGGAAACTACGCCGTGGCTCTCTGCCCTCATCCCTTATGCAGAAACATACGCGTCTGGGTCTCAACCCTGGGGAGGCGGGTCACATGTCTGTCGGCCGTCACGTGTGGAAGACATCCTATGCAGAACACTCTCCGATACGAGACCCGGCTCAACATCCGGGCTGCGCCACTGGCAATGTCTATACTGCAGAGCTTTTCGCTACTGGACGTTCTTTGTTACAAAGCTGCTAGATGCTACATTTAGCCCTTTTATTTAGTAATTTACCTACACTTCGTGCCATACAGGCACTATTTTACACAGTTATTTCGCATATATGACCGACATAATTAAATCAATTTCTAATGTAAGACAATTTATTCTTAAATCCGCAATTATTTCATTCCTCAGCATCATTAGACCCTATCTGCAATACGACAAATAACATGATCTATGTAATTTGCTGTGAGTGTTTGTCAGTCATAACATTCTGGATTAAGACCTATTGCAACTGTGGTAGTTTTTACAAACATATACAAATACAACATATGTATTATACTAAAAGTTTTCAAATAAAAACATTTATGATTGCATGTTAAGTTGTTAAAGTTGAGTGCGGGATTAGCCGAGCGGTCTTAGGCGCTGCAGTCATGGAATGTGCGGCTGATCCCGGCGGAGGTTCGAGTCCTCCCTCGGGCATGAGTGTGTGTGTTTGTCCTTAGAATAACTTGGGTTAAGTAGTGTGTAAGCTTAGGGACTGATGACCTTAGGAGTTAAGTCCCATAAGATTTCACACACATTTGAAAATTTTTTTTGCAAATTTATTTTAGAAATAACGTGCCACACGCTGTTGAAATAAAATTCTTAACTGTGTTTGTGCGGAGGGTAGACTTTAAACAGTTCCCCTTCGAATTTAATTTCGTTATACATTACAGAGTGAGGCAGTTCGTTTCCAGTGTCATTCCTTACCTACCCTGTTAGCACCTTCCGCATTTGGTTTATTCGTGACGACGCGCAGATTGAATTCAAGTGACACTGTTGTCTTACATGTTGTGAGTAATCAGAATATTTTTATCATTTCATGTAAAACGAAAAACTTTTGGTGACAAAGAAGTTGACTTGGTTTTATGAATGACTGAACGAACACGAACCTGCAGCAGTTCCTGTTTATTTCATTTTCGGAAAAAAAGAGAAAACCCCGGAGAGGAATGGTAACAGTGAAATATTGTGGTTCTGCTATTAACCTGGCAGCCGGAGATGACACTGTCAGTCATTGATCACCTGCCTCAACTATCTGCAAGCGGGAGGACGACTCTTGCGTTTCAGCTGCAACTATGTTAACATACGTTTGTGTGTATTTCATCTTTGCAGGACGAACAAATACGGTTTTTCAGAACCTTTAACTTCACCCTCACCGATAATTCGTTGGAGAGGTAAGTGTCTGACGACGTTTCACTATAAAAAACAGGAGTTATTCAAAATTCGCCTACAAAATTCTGGCTTATATTCTTGACCCTCATGTTTCGAGATAATTTTGTTTTTCTTGCTTTCCATACGAAACAGCTCAGCTGAAAAGGTGCAGGAGTTTATGCTGGCTAAGTTAAAAACAACACCTAAATCTATAGAAGGAACGAAAATATAAGAAATAAGTTAAACACTGTTGTATTTTGTTAAATTACAATACAAAATACAAATTTTAAGCTCAGTTTGGCGCAATACCTGCAAGTTCGATTTCGATTCCTCCTGATCGTACATTATCAACTGGAAATTCCAGATAATCTTCAACGAGTAGTAAAAAGTTTTGGTTGACATTGATTAACAACACCAGTTTCTAATTAATCCACAGTCTTCTGCTGCCATTAAGGGAGACTGATTTGCCGGAATGTGTTCAGCTGATATAATGTTTAATTATTTTAATGTTTAATAATAAGTACCAATTTCTCCATAGCGACATTGACGTCAGCACTAGAACTCATGTTTGTTTGAAAAGCCTTAAGAGATTTCACATAAAAAATTTCGGAGGCATTGATTTTCAGCACGCTTTCGTAACAAAATTTTATGATTCAATGTCTGCAATTCGTTGACCTTAGACAGATACATACTGTGGCTTCGTGAATTAGCCCTTAACGAATATTTTCTACGCCATATACCAACTGTAACCAATTATGGTGATTCAAAAGTCAGTCGAAATGGACAACACATTCTATTAGCTCTCTTCGCCTACTTTTACAGACACTTGATTTGGAATGCATAACATTACGTCTATCACAAATTAATCTGAATGGAATCCTAGGTCACTATGTAGGCATTATTTGAGTAATCAGAATAAGTTTCAGATAGCAGTAACAGACCCATGCACACCGTTCATAAATCACGAGAAGATGTAAGAGGGAATATCCAGGACATTCCCTCAATGTGGCTATTTTGGCATCATACGCATGCGTAGTTTGATTTTGTATGATGATACTTCCATACCTTATACACCTTTCTTCTGAAAAATTTTAAGAATTCCCCTCTTCCCATATATCTACATGCATGAATTTTGGATAGAAAGGTCATGAAAAGTGGAGCAACATTCATCTCGTACCTAGGTAAAATCCAACGAATGGTGCAGATTGTAAACTCACAGTGTGGGAACAAATCTGGGGGCCCCGACAACACAGTGGAGAGCTCGTATGTAGACTCATGAAGCGATGCATTTAATGGAAACGTAAGGTCTGGCACAGTTCTACATGTTCGTTTGACTTCCACTCTACCGCATAAGGATCTGAAACAGCAAGTTGATACGTGTAGAGAGTTAATTTCTGCTGCTGCTCTGATATTTTTCGCCCATAAGTACGTGTTCTTATTGCTTAGCAAAGATGCTTCGCTACTTTTGTTTACACCTTCCAACTCCGATATATCCCCACAACCATGTCAGGACATCTATCAACTGCAGATTTCGGGCACTTTTTTAAAATCCTAGTAATAAGTTACGCGTTAGTTGACATTATACCAACTGCACTAACCATCCTGGAATATGAGAGTTTCCCCTCCCCATACCTACAGATTGCACACTGCAGGCAACTTAATTTACAGATGAACAGCTGGCAACTGTGGCCAAGCGGTTCTAGGCGCCTCAGTCCACAACCACACTGCTGTTACTGTCACAGGTTCGCATCCTGCTTGGGGTATGGATGTGAGTGATATCCCTAGGTTAGGTTAGGTTTAAGTAGTTCTAAGTCTAGGGGACTGATGACCTCAGATGTTAAGTCTGATAGTGCTGGGATCCATTTGAGCCATTTGAACAAATGAACAGTTACCAAGCTATGCAATCGAACCGCAACAGTCCACCACTGACAGCTCTACACATGTACATGCAGATACTATGCATGCATGTTATCAATCGCCAAGTCTTTATTTCAGTCGCTTGCACGTTATTTTCTAAAGTACTACAACCCCGCAAATAGCGAAAAACTTCGCAAAACGACTCTGTTGGTGATGTAAGTACAATTAAATTCATACTGCTAAAGAGCATCTTCGGTGCAAGCTATACTAGCGATATTTCGCAACAATATTGCGTAGATTCTCCAGTAATAACAACAATCCACAGCTACCTGTTCCATTTATCACATCTCCTTTTATAGTCTTAGAGCTCTATGACAAAGGCATAAAATCTTCCCAACTACGCTATTCTGTGCGCAAGATGTCTTGTTGGATGGATGGAGAGAGTCCTCCGTCAATATTCTTCTTCTGTACTATACAAAACAGCACATTAGTTGGATGATACAGCACTGTGTTCGAATAGATCCAGTCACTCATAACCAAATATTCTACAGATGCAGTGAATTTGCGCTATTTTCTTTGTGTGTGTCTGTGTGAGTGTCATGGATGGTTGTCATGAAGCCCTTCGAGTCCTCTTGTTGGTGGATTCACCTTCGAACACTATCCAAGATGTACTGCACTGCAGACCATCCACGAGATACTATTCCGTATATAATGTGTGATAGATCCACCAATGGGAGGACTTGGTCAGGTTTATTGGAGCCATCCTCATCACATGCATGGAACTAGACATACAAAAATAGAGCAAATGCATTGCATCTGTGGAATATTTGGTTCTGAGTGACCAGGTGCATTAGATTTGTCTGACAAATGAGCACCATTCTACTCTCCATGAATACTTTCACGACACCAGATAACCCATGCTTTGCAGTGTCATGGTGTCAGTGGCAGCCTGGCCAGATGAACAGGCTATCTTAATCTTGGTGCAAGCAGACTGTTCCAAAAGGCCCTTGATGGCCTAGCAGGTGCAACATGTGCCTGGATCTCTTCCCTGGATGATGTTCTGTCGGCCACCAACGCTTCCTGCACGATGCACCGATCTTGACCCATCTTTTCTGCGTGGACGTCCAGAACTTAGTTTACATGGGTGGGAATGTTCCAGAAACCACTGTTGACAAGCCGGCCGCGGTGGCCGTGCGGTTCTGGCACTGCAGTCCGGAACCGCGAGGCTGCTAAGGTCGCAGGTTCGAATCCTGCCTCGGGCATGGGTGTGTGTGATGTCCTTAGGTTGGTTAGGTTTAAGTAGTTCTAAGTTCTAGGAGACTTATGACCTAATATGTTGAGTCCCATAGTGCTCAGAGCCATTTGAACCATTTGAACCACTGTTGACAGCACCGATACACTGTGCCCAGCATCAGCAGAAATCCTTCGAAACAACTATCCAACACCCTGAAGCCCACCAAGCGACCCCCCCATTCAAAATGCTGAAGCTATTCAACAGAATTACGTACTCGTTGGTGAGACAGGGCTGTACCGTACAATAAATGCTGAAAACTCTGTTCACCTCTAAACTCAGCGCACTTACTGCCTACAGAGTCATAAAAGGACAGACAGGCCTCTTGAGCATCATCTGATCAGAGACTAAATGACAAATGCATCACTAACACTAAAACCCTTCAGTATATACATCCTATACCATGGAGCAACTGAACACAGTCCTTGAAGTGTTACATTTTTTACTTCAGTGCACTTTTTAATTGTGTTAAATCTGCAATTATTGTTTTATTTAAGCCTAATCCTGTTGTCACTCATTACACGAAACCATAGTTACTACTTACATTTAGTTACCGGTACTGCTAACATCTCTAAGTATTTTTCTTTTGACTTAAAATTCTCTATCAATTTGTAATAATCTTCTTCGTTACCCCTGTTCTTACATTTCAACTAGAAAATTTACAGCCAGTGTTATCACAGTAATTTATATTTAAACTGTACCTTCCTATGCAAATCACATATTTACTAGGTTCCTTTCCTCTGCTGTCAATATCCACCATGCAAATCACACCTCTCTTTCTTTCCACTATGAAATGTGTTCAGTGTACTAATTGCATTTAATCCTAAAATCAGTATTTTAAACTCATCGGTGTCTCGACCATATCCTCCTGACAATGAATATTCCATCTCTATTTCCCATAAATCAGTAATCCCAGAAATTCCTATCCCTGCGATCTACTCTCCTTCTACGACTGCAGATCTTATGTCACACTGAGGTATGATTCGACACGTGTTTTCTAGATGGCACGCTTGACTTTGGGTAACAGGCACAGGTGACAGTTGGCTTGCATCTCACCACTCTCATAAGGTTTAATATTTCCACAGAAAGTAGCACGATTACTAGACTGTGCTAAAATCTGTGTGTGCAATCTGACTGCTCTGTAAGATAGCTCAAACGATTTTAAAGAAACTATTTGGTAAAACAATTGATTCTCTCATATCTTATAGACTCATTCATGAGCTTTGCCTTTTAACTGCCTATGATTTCGTTAATGATAATGGTTACCATGATATTAGGAAACTAAGTAACACCCTGCTCGAAATTCGAAGAGTTTGTAATGAAAAATAGGGGTCATTATGAGTTTGCACTTCATGCATGTTAAGGTATAGATTAGCGCATAGAAAATGTAGCTAATATATTGAACCATTCTTTAATCTTGTGATGAGATCTGTATCCTTCTCTGGTCTCTAAAAACGAATTGTTTTTACTGTACTCATTTCTGCAAGTTCATAACACCCCTTGTAACGTAGCAAATTATTCCGAGTCTTTCCACTTTGCAGTGAAGTAAGCCAGCTTAGACCTTGTCTTGCTGTGGTGCCGGAGAGAGAGCAATCCGTTTTATTCAAACATCAACAAAACTTTCCCTGGCTGTTGGGGGAAATAAAAGCTAGCTTGGTATGTGTACGATCCACTATGCACACCTCCTATTAATTTAAAGAAGTGGTAATTAATTTTACTCGATCTTCTTCATATTACGTGTACAGACTAGTAATACATGTATACTGCAAAACTCTCAGAGATATAAACTTTTACCTAAAATCCGAAATAACTTTCCTTGTACCACGAAACTGAGCTAGGGACTGAAAAGTATTTATTGTTAATATCACCTGAAACTATAACTAAAGATTTTCAGCTCATAGGAGCTATTTTTCCAAACTTTTCTTTGCTTTCATCACAATACCTGACTTAATAGTAACCCCCTTAAAATTATTATTTGAGTATGTTTTGATGATAGAGCATTGTGGAAAAACAGAGAGTTTATGGAGGACATACATAGAGTATGGATATCTTATTTTATTGGAAACTATGTAAAATATGTGCGTGGGCAATTCCTGTCCAATTAGGAGACATGTGACGTAATTAACGTGTGTCCAAGCGTGGATGCTTCTTTATAAAAGCAGCCACAGGAGAAACTAGATATTAAATCAATTCGTATTTCATTTCCGGGGATAACCGTTCTTTGTTTTAGTTACGTTATTTGGTTTCGTAGATACAGAATTTCTTTTACAAATTGCTTCCTGCGCTTCTGTTGGATAACTTAGGGATTATCGCGAGTATTTGAGGGCTGAAGCTGACTGACAGCCAATGGCAATTAAGTGTTTCCCGCTATTTATGTAGTACTTGGTTCTAGTGCTACAGTTCTGTATTTCTGGGAGTCGCACGTTAAGACGAAGGAAATCTTACGTTCTTCAGGTTCCGTTATCGGAAGTGTGAAGGGAATTTAATTTTGAAAGCCTCTCCCCGTGAACCATGGACCTTGTCTCAGCGATACAGATAGCAACTACAAAACGGAGGGGTATCTGTTAAGAGGGCAGAAAAACGTGTGGTTTCTGAAGAGGGGCAGCAGCGTTTTCAGCATTTGCAGAGGCAATAGTCTGGATGATTGGCTGATCAGGTCTTGTAACATTAACCAAAGCGGCCTTGCTGTGCTGATATTAGGGATGACTGAATGCAAGGGAAAATTAGAGCCGCAGTTTTCCCCAGAGCATACAGCTTCACTGTATGGTCAAATGATGGTGGCGTCCTCTTTGATAAAATATTCCGGAGGTAAAATAGTCCCTCATTCGGAGATTCTGGCAAGGACTACTCAGGACAACGTCATTATCAGGAGAAAGAAAACTGGCGTTCTACGAACCCAAGCCTAGAATGTCAGATCCCTTAATTAGGAAGGTAGTTCTTTTTTTTGGTCATCAGTCTACTGACTGGTTTGATGCGGCCCGCCACGAATTCCTTTTCTGTGCTAACCTCTTCATCTCAGAATAGCACTTGCATTCTACGTCCTCAATTATTTGCTTGACACATTCCAATCTCTGTCTTCCTCTACAGTTTTTGCCCTCTACAGCTCCATCTAGTACCATGGAAGTCATTCCCTCATGACTTAGCAGATGTCCTATCATCCTGTCCCTTCTCCTTATCAGTGTTTTCCACATATTCCTTTCCTCTCCGATTCTGCGTAGAACCTACCTTATCAGTCCACCTAATTTTCAATATTCGTCTATAGCACCACATCTCAAATGCTTCGATTCTCTCCTGTTCCGGTTTTCCCACAGACCATGTTTCACTACCATACAATGCTGTACTTACGACGTACATCCTCAGAAATTTCTTCCTCAAATTAAGGCCGGTATTTGATATTAGTAGACTTCTCTTGACCAGAAATGCCTTTTTTGCCATAGCAAGTCTGCTTTTGATGTACTCCTTGCTCCGTCCGTCATTGGTTATTTTATTGCCTAGGTAGGAGAATTCCTTAACTTCACTGACTTCGTGACCATCAATACTGATGTTAAGTTGGTCGATGTTCTCATTTCTACTACTTCTCATTACCTTCGTCTTTTTACGATTTACTCTCAAACCATACTGTGTACTTATTAGACTGTTCATTCAGTTCAGCACATCATTTAATTCTTCTTCACTTTCACTCAGGATAGCAATGTCATCAGCGAATCGTATCATTGATAGCCTTTCACCTTGTATTTTAATTCCACTCCTGAACCTTTCTTTTATTTCCATCATTGCTTCCTCGATGTACAGATTGAAGAGTAGGGGCGAAAGGCTACAGCCTTGCCTTATACCCTTCTTAATACTAGCACTTCGTTCTTGATCGTCCACTCTTATTATTCCCTCTTGGTTGTTGTACATATTGTATAAGACCCATCTCTCCCTATAACTTACCCCTACGTTTTTCAGAATCTCGAAGGGAAATGGATAAGTTAAGCTTAGGTATAGTGGGAATAAGTGAAATTCAGTGGCAGGAGAAAGAACACTTCTGGTCAGGTTATACAGGATAGTAAATACGAAATCAAGTAGGTGCAAAGCATGAGTAAGTTTAATAATGAACAAAATTGTAGGATCTGGGGTAAGCTAATACAAATAGCATAGTGAACGCATTATTGCAGCAAAGACAGGCACAACGCCCACACCTACCACAGTAGTACAAGTTTATATGCCAACCAGCTTCGCAGGTGATGAAGAGAGTGAAGAAATGTATAATGTGATAAAAGAAATTATTCAGATAGTGAAGGCAGATGGTAATTTAATAGTAATTGGGGACTGGAATTCGATAGTAGGAAAAGGAAGAGAAGTGAAAATAGTAGGTGAATATGGAATTGGGGTAAGGAATGAAAGAGGGAGCTGCCTCGTAGAATTTTGCTACCACTTCGCTTAAGAATCATGATAGAAGGCTGTATACGTGGAAGAGTCTTGGAGACACTGGAAGGTTTCAGATACATTATATAATGGTAACACAGAATTTTAGGAACCAGGTTTAAATTGTAAGATATTTCCAGTGGCAGATGTGGACTCCGACTACGATACATTGGTTATCAACTGTAGATTAAAACTGAAGACACTGCAAAAAAGTGGAAATTTAAGGAGATGGGACCAAGATAAACTGAAAGAATCAGAGGTTGTAGAGAGTTTCAGAGAGAGCGTTAGGGAACGATTGACAAGAGCGGGGGAAAGAAATACAGTAGAAGAAAAATGGGTAGCGTTGAGAGATGAAATAGTGAAGGTAGCAGAGGATCAAGTAGGTAAAAAGACGAGGGCTAGTAGAAATCCTTGGCTAATTGATGAGGTAGGGAGTAGACAATATTCCATTAGAACTTCTGACAACCTTGGGAGAGACAGCCATGACCAAACTCTACCATCTGGTGAGGAAGATGTAGGAGACAGGCGAAATACCCTCAGATTACAGGAAGATTATAATAATTCCAATCCTAAAGCAAGCAGGTGTTGATAGGGGTGAAATCACCGATGTATTAGATTAATAAGTCACGGGTGCAAAATACTAAAGCAAATACTTTACAGACCTATGGGAAAAGTGCTATAAGCCGACATTGGGGAAGATCAGTTTGCATTCCGTAGACACGAAAAATAGATTCAGGAAAGGTAAACCTAAGTTTCTAGCATTTGTAGACTTAGCAAACGCCTTTGACAATGCTGACTGGAATACCCTCTTTCAAATTATGAAGGTTGCAGCGATCAAATGCAGAGAGCAAAAGGCTATTTACAATTTGTACAGATACCAGACGGCAGTTAGAAGCGTCAGGTGGCATGAAAGGGAAGCAGTCGTTGCGAAGGGAGTGAGTCACGTTTGTAGCTTATCCCCCATGTTATTCAATCTGTATATTGAGCAAGCAGTAAAGGAAACAAAAGAAAAATTGGGAGTAGGAATTAAAATCCGTGGAGAAGAAATGAAAACTATGACATAGTAATTCCAGCAGAGATAGTAGAGGACCAGGAAGAGAAAGTGAACGGAATGGACAGTGTCTTGAAAGGAAGATATAAGATGAACATCAACAAAAGCAAAACGACGACAATGGAATGTAGTCGAATTAAATCAGGTGATCCAGAGATAATTATATTTAGGAAATGAGGCACTTAAGGTAGAATATGAGCTTTGCTACTTGGGGAGCAAAATAACATGATCGTTGAAGTAGAGAGTATGTAAAATGTAGAGTGCCAATGGCAAGGGAAGCGTTTCTGAAGGGGTGAAATCTGTTAACAATGAGTATTGATTTAAGTGTCAGGAAGTCTTTTGTCAAAGTGTTTGTATGGAGTGTGGCCATGTGTGGAAGTGAAACATGGACGATAAATAGTTTAGACAAGAAGAGAATAGAAGCTTTCGAAATGTGGTGCTACAGAAAAATGCTCAAGATTAGATGGGTAGATCAGGTAACTAATAAGGAGGTACTAAATAAAATTGGGAAGGAAAGGAATCCGTAGCATAACTTGAGGAAGGGATCGGCTGGTAGGACAGTTCTAAGGCATCAAGGGATCACCAATAGAGGCTTGCACAGGATAGAGTAGTATGGAGAGCTCCATTAAACCAGTCTCTGGACTGAAGACCACAACAACAGTGAAAGGTTTGGAAATTTTAAGAGAATTTGTTTGCAAGTTGTTACTGTGTGATCTTTCTTGACGTGCTTAAGCTCCGAATGTTGTGTTTTGTGAACATCTGGGAATCTTCGGGCGAGTGTTTCTTTTTAAGAAGAACACTGAACGACTTGATATAGTAATCCGCGAATAGCTGTGAGTCAGTGACTGTATAGAAAGTTAAAATTATTTGGGTCAAACTGGTAACCTGGTGGCTGCTTATGTTTGGAGATGTTGCGGTGAAAAAGTCGTTACTTTGCAACATTATTAGTTCGATAGTAAATGCGTGCCTCATAGCCATTTAAAGCATATTTTGGAGGCAATAAATCCAAACAAATGTAACTTTAAATCTGTTCAAACAAATTATTTAGAATACCGAACACCCAATGATGTTACAAACTTTCAGACGATGCCTAAAAGCTTGAGTTATGTCGCGTTTGCTTGGCAGATATTTAGTCGATTTCTCATCAACGCTGCTTTTGCGAAGAAACGAGTACCTATCACACAGCGAAGTAGCAGACAACAAGAAACCTGTTGAGGTAGGTGGACTGAACGTTAGGGACGAGAACTTATAGCCTGCCCCGCCGCACCTTGTGTTGCAACAGTTGAGATATAGAAGTAAAATGTTTTGCCTCAGTACAGTCCCAGCCATTCCTTATTAAATTACGCTGGGGAATAGGATTCCATAGAAACTGGAAGGAAAATGGTGATTTGTTATCCCCATTCTTACACCTCTTTTTCTTCAGAGAAGTGTCGCCAGCGGTGCGTTTTGTGTAATAACTACACTTTTCTTGTTGCCACGTTTCAGTAAATTCAGTTCACTAACACTGTAATGGAGTTGAAGTTTTGACGGTGTGCTGAAGTTATAGAAGGGGTAGCGGTTGCTAGTGCAGGTATTTATGTTGGTGACGGAGAAATGTGTACTTAACAACATTACGTCAGCATTTACGTCACTTTCTTACTAATGATTATAGCAATTACAAGTAGTTTGTAGTATCTACAAGTACACGTGGTAAGAGAAAGCCGTTAAGGCCTGTTATCGCCTGGGCAACAAGACAGATGTTGAAATGTAGACACGTGGATGCAAAACTGTTAGTCTCTAGGACACGAGTAGTTCACTTAATGGAGCAGTTACCACTGTGCAGAAATTACAAGGTCGTAAGGTTTATGATGTGTTTGTGGGAAGATTGTTAGATGCAGCGGAAAACAGTCAACACACTGATGTGTGTACATATTACCCATCACATCCGCTGTATCATCACGCTAACAGCGGAGAGCAAGGGCGGCGCGGTTTGTGGCGCCCTGTCACGGATTGCGTGGCCCCTCCTACCAGAGATTGGAGTCCTCCCTTGGGCATGGGTGTGTGTGTTGTTCTTAACATAAGTTAGTTTAAGTAATGTGTAAGTCTAGGGGCCGATGACTTCAGCAGTTTGGGCCATTAGGAATTCACAAACATTTGAACATTTTGAGAGCAAGGCAGATCAATAGTTTAGGAAGCAGCACATTCTTTTTTTAAAGTAAACATATAATTTGTTCACTTAGGGTGTTGCACAACTCAAAGCAATACTTGTTTGACTAGCTACTGATGTCCATTAAAAATTATTAAATTCCACGTTCATATGCAGGTAGATAAGAAATTTTTCATATTAATGATTTTTCAAAATACTTTCTCTTCGTGTGCCATCATCTGATAAAAACCCGTTTCACTATAGCAAACTGCTTACGAGATATGACGTTCTTATGAATATTTACCTCTTGCTTTATCGTTTCTGTGTAGTGGAAGAATTGAGTATGCTACATACAACCCATTTCGATGAGCTTGGAGGTAGATACATACCTGCTTCCAAGCTTAAAGAATAATTCAGTACGTTAGCTACATTTAATATGCAGCAGTGTGTATCCTGAAATGCACCAAATGGAGACTAATAGCAAACACCTGATTTTCATTTCAAACTATTCCAATTCATGTAGTATGCTACTTAATTTTGTTATATCATGTTAACCAAAATCATTAACGAAATGTAGCTCATGTGTGCGATGATGAGATGTGAGACAATCAATTTTTTTCAGGAAGTTCCTTTAAAATTGTTTGAAAAAAATGTAACAGAGCAACTGGTGGGTGTGTGACATTCTGTTTTGTCCCATGGTTTAACTCGTGTTCTCTGTCAGACCTTAATTCACAGGGTGTGATGTCAAAACCAAACAGGCCTCCTTATTGGCCAATTTTGAAGTTATGAGCATCTGACATACCCCTGTGGACGCCAGAATGGCCTGCACCAGGAGGCCTTAATGATAAACGGATCACTCCCCTTACGACAGCGTTAACTTAATTACAGTTGTCACACAAAAGAAATTTAACGACTTTCATTAGTTAAACATGAAACGTGGGTGCTGTAACTCATAAAGATGATGAGACACGGAGTTCATGAAACTATTGAAAGAATAAATGGACACCAATAATCCTTGTTTATTACAAGCCACTGTAGACTTCAAATCAAACACAAAGTGCCGAAATGACGGGCAGTAATTAAGTTCATGAGTTTTCAAAAGAGGTTTCAACTGAATGAAAGAATCAACATCTTGGAAAAGGTCTGTTAATGGACCCGGAATGAATCGGCTAACATGTGGGGAAGCAACTATGTTGGCGGAAGTTCAAATTGCCCTCAACACTATGGGACTTAACATCTAAGGTCATATGTCCCCTAGACGTAGAACTACTTAAACCTAACTAAGCTAAGGACATCACACACATCTATGCCCGAGGCAGGATTCGAACCTGTGGCCGTAGCAGCAGCGTGGCTCCGGACTGATGAGCCTAGAAACGTTCAGCCACAGCGGCTGGCTTACTGGAGGACTCTGCACACTCATAGCCAGTTTTAATAAAGAAAGAACGAAATGAAAAAGAGCGTCAATTACACTTGCACCTTCTGGCTTGATTGAAGGCATACTGGACCTGCAATTGCTAAGATCCGTACTACAACGTTAGAAGTAAAGTCCTAACATTAATCTGAAGTCTTCGCGTGCCTCCTACGAGCAAGTTTGCGAACGATGCTGCTGCACACCATACTTAGTTACGAGTGGCAGCTAGTGACTGCTGTGGCGACTGCAAAATTCTATCTTATTTGTCCTGCATCGAAGGCTGGTCACCCTCAAGGACTCTATCTAACTCCCTCTCTCACGGCCTACTACCCAGATGTTTTCTCCTGAGCGCCGTATGTTTTTTTCGATCGCCAGTGACAGTGGTTCGTCTGACAAGGGACTCCTTGAGTGCGAGGTCACGAAAAGGCCAAGGATCTTTACGGTATTCTACGTCCTACATCAGGCCACGCCAAGTCTGGAGCTTTGTGAGCACCGGCCGGCACCGGCCGGCACCGGCAGAAGCACCGCTGCTCAGCCATAGTGCCGATGGGATGGGGGAGGTGAGGGAGGCAGACACCGCTCTGTTGTGGCAGTGCTAGGAGAGGAGGGTGTTGGAGCAGCGCTTAGCGAGGCGAGGGTCGTGCTGTTGCTTCCTGAACGGTGCTGGGCACATCAGCGCTCGTCAGGCGCCGTACTGTTTTTGAAACGAATAACACACTACTGGACATTAAAATTGCTGCACCCCTAAGATGATGTGCTACGGACGCGAAATTTAACCGACAGCAGGAAGATGCTATGATATGCAAATGATTAGCTTTTCAAAGCACTCACACGAAGTTGGCGTCAGTGGCGATACCTACAACGTGCTGACATGGCGAAAGTTTCCAACCGATTTCTCATACACAAATAGCAGTTGACCGGTTTTGCCTGGTGAAACGTTGTTGTGGTGCCTCGTGTAAGGAGGAGAAATGCGTACCATCACGTTTCCGACTTTGATAAAGGTCAGATTGCTGCCGCTTATCGTATCGCGACATTACTGCTCGCGTTGGTCGAGATCCAATGACAGTTAACAAAATATGGAATCTGCCGGTTCAGGAGAGTAATACGGAACGCCGTGCTGGGTCCCAGCGACCTCGTATCACTAGCAGTCGAGACGACAGGCATCTTATCATCATGGCTGTAACGGATGGTGCAGCCACGTCTAGATCCCTGAGTCAACAGATGCGGACGTTTGCAAGACAACAACCATCTGCACGAACAGTTCGACGACGTTTGCAGCAGCATAGACTATCAGTTCGGAGACCATGGCTGCGCTTACCCTTGACGCTGCATCATAGACAGGAGCGCCTGCGATGGTGTACTCGATGACGAATCTATGTGCACGAATGGCAAAACGTCATTTTTTGGGATGAATCCAGGTTCTCTTTACAGCATCATGATGGTCGCATACTTCTTTGGCGGCATCGCGGTGAACGCACATTGGAAGCGTGTATTCGTCATCGCCATACTGGCGTATCACCCGGCGTAGTGGTATGGAGTGCCATTGGCTATACGTTTCGGTCACCTCTTGTTCGCACTGACGGCGCTTTGAACAGTGGACGTTACACTTCAGATTTATTACAACCCATAGCTCTACCCTTCATTCGATCCCTGATAAACCCTACATTTCAGCAGGATAATGCACGACCGCATGTTGCAGGTTCTGTACGGGCCGTTCTGGATACAGAAAATGTTTGACTGCCGCCCTTGCCAGCACATTCTCCAGATCTCTCACCAACTGAAAACGTCTCGTCAATGGAGGCGGAGCAACTGGCTCGTCACAATACTCCAGTCATACTGTTGATGAAGTGTGGTATCGTGTTGAAGCTGCTTGGGCAGCTATACCTGTACACGCCATCCAAGCTGTGTTTGACTCAATGCCCAGGCGTATCAATGCCGTTAGTACTTCCAGAGTTGGTTGTTCTGGGTACTGATGTCTCAGGATCTATGCACCCAAATTGCGTGATTATGTAATCATATGTCAGTTCTAGTATAATATATTTGTCCAATGAATATCCGTTTATCATTTGCATTTCTTCTTGGTGTAGCAATTTTAATGGCCAGTAGTGTAGTAACACTAATTATAATAATAATAATGCCAGTCTTTTGTACACACAAAAAGAATTGTTGCACTGCGCTCCTTATTTTGCAAATACTTTTATTGCACTCTTAATTTACAAAATTCTTTGTTTAACTAATTTTCCGATGTTTGGAACAATCGATTTAGAAGGTGCACTTCGAAGTATAGCTTCCGACGAAGCATCACACGAATTTGACCTTGTTTTTGTTTTGTTAGTATTCATAATTGAACACACTTGTTCAAAAATGTACGTTGTGCCGAACATAGCAATCCAGTTCGCGGTAAGGGCATGAATTCTTGAGAGTTCCTGTTGGTCAACGCCTTTATAAAATGAAATCAAATCACCGTTGTAATGGTAATAGCTGTCTTTCAAAATTGAATAGCACTGTGGTTTTATCAGCTGAACTTGGAGACGTGATTAGGCATCCTCTGAGTACACCTAAAAAGGCGTAATAAAGACACGGCGATCAAGTTCTGCTTGTTTCATTTCTTCAGAGTTATCCTCAGATTCTTTGTGCAATGCCTGCAACGTTATTGTGTACTCACTGATGTGTTCATAAGTACCTAAATTCACGATTTTAGAGAGGGATAGCTCTCCATACTTCCTCTTTGAAGAAGGCTTTTAAAAAACAAAAGCTGCAATTTGAAACTTTCAATACTGTCACATACAGTACCGATTTTTTTATTTGTGCCTTGCAACGAGATATTTATATCATGATACCTCTCATGAAAGAGAGGTCAGCGATCCATTGCTCCTCATCCGACTATGGAGAACCTTTCATGTCAGTGAAGGGAGCTATTTCTTGTCGCAAATTGAAATAAATTGATAGTATTTTGAATAACTTAATCATCGTGTAGCACAACAAAAAGGAATGTCTTTGTCATTTGATTCAAGATCCTTGAAAAATCCTTTTAATTCCCGATGATTCAAACCTAGCTTTCTTCAAAAATTCAAAATTTTTGCAACGTTATCGATGATGGATGTAAACTTGTGGAAAACTTTAGCACGTAAGCTGTCCTTAATGTAAAAAGCAGAGTTTTGTGAAAATTTGGGGGAGCCCAGCTTGCGAACTTTTTTTCTCACGCTCTATAACCATATCCCCTTCGACAACATTCAGGGTTCCATCAGTTACAACGTTGCACAGGCGCTCTCGTGACAACTGCATATCGTTTAAAATCTTCTCTGCAGCCAGGAAAAAAATTTTCCCCAATTGTGGTGCTTTTCAAAAGAATAACATCCCACATTTCCTTGGTAACAGTGAGATACTCCTCGACAACCCTTACGAAAATTGCAAGCTGAGCTTATTGCGCAACTGTCCCTTTAACTTCGCACAAATTTATTACATTCTTCGAGAAACTGTATGTCCAGACAAGCTTAACGCCTGAAATTGGACCACAACACACGGCCATATTACCTCCGAAGACTCTACACAACACTCTATTACATATTTGTCGTCCGTAAAAGATCCGTCCGTAAAAGATTTTCAGTGCAACAATGTAACTTGCTTGAACTGCGCTTTCTGATGTGCAGTTCAGCTCAGATGTCTGCAAGACAGCATCAGCAATAATTAACTTTAAAATCTTAGCATACAAAACAGTCTCATAATTTAGTTTAACAACAATATCTAAAGAGAAATAGCACAAGTTTCTATAGATAAAAGTAAAATTAGAGAAAGAAATTTTTTTGTTTTTCTTATAGGATGAGCAGTACTAACAAGGCTTACGTCTTCAGTTTGTGGCAATTCTGATTTTGATTTAGTAATCAGTTCACTTCTGACCGGACCAGCAATCCCCTAGTTTATTGAGGAATGTTTATTTTCGTAGTGACGGCACACTGTCGATGCTTTAATATTTATGGTAGAGTGGCGTATTAATTACATACAGTGTTTTGCCATCGGACTTTACAAACAAATACGAATGTTTCTATTGAGCATTAAAAAATGGGACACCTCAGTCCGAACCTTTTCTGCTCATGGTACAGATTAACAGTGCCACATTTGACAAGATCCTGAACGGACATTTCAGCGCACCGAAGGGGACGCGAGAACGAGCGCTGACTCTGTCACACTCGTGCTGCTACAGCCTCTACACGACGGAAGAGTGGAGGAAGGGGAAAAACGCCGGCGCCGCTTGTTGCGCCATCGGGACCCGTAACCACTGACTGCTCGATTTGGCTAGGCCTGTCCTACCATATTGGTCGCTATGCAACCACGATATTGACTCCTAATGGCAGCATAGGGAGGGACGGAAGGCATCCAACGGTCACCACAGCTTGAGACTACGGATTGTAGGTGGACTGCTTAGTCGACGAGTAACGCACAGTGCTAGTGATGTTGATACAAAGCAGAGGCAAGGCAACTATGAACAACGCAAATATGGCAGTTTACCTGAAACAAGACACGTTAATAGGATCTGTGGACCTCGAAAAAGCATTCGACATTGTCAAATGGTGCAAGATGTTCGAAATTCTGAAGAAAATATTGGTAAGCTATTCGACATTGTCAAATGGTGCAAGATGTTCGAAATTCTGAAGAAAATATTGGTAAGCTATAGGGACAGTCGGGTAATATACAAAATGCACAAGAACCAAGAGGGAAGACCAGAACGACGTGCTCCGATCAGAAAGGATGGAACACGAGGATATAGTCTGTTCAATCTATACAGCGAAGAAGCAGTGACGGAAATAAAAGATAGGCAGCAGAATAACCCATGACGGACGGATTAAGGAGGAATTCAAAATGAGACTAGCATTGGCAAAAACGACATTTTGGCCAAGAGAAATCTACTAGTATCAAACATAGACCTTCATTTGACGAAGAAATTTCTGGGAATGTGCGTTTGGAGCGCAGCATTGTATGTGTGGGGAAACCGGAACAGAACAGAATCGAAGCATTTGAGATGTGGTGCACAGACGAATGTGGAAAATCAGGTGGACTAGAAAGTTAAGGAATGAGAATGGAGAGGGTTCTGCTCAGAATCGACGAGAAAAGGAACATATAGCTAACACTGACGAGGAGAAGGGACAGGACGACAGGACATGTGCAGAGACATCAGGGAATAACTTCCACGACACTAGAGAGAGAATAGAGGGGAAAAACTCTAAAGGAAAACAGGGACTGGAATATTTCCAGCCCACAATTGAGTACGTAGATTGCAAGCGCTACTCTGAGAAGGCACAAGAGGAGAAAAACAATTTGCAACAGTTGCTGAAGTTGACATTTCGTCTGAAAGGAACCCAAGGAATTTCGCAGAGTGAGAAAGATGTGGAAGATGAAATATTAGCGTTTCTGCTTGTTTTCGTATAAGGACGACTATGTGAAAAATCTACATGAGATGTACAATGATAACGATATGTGGTTAAAAAGGGGAAATGATGTTGAAACAGATGTCGCCCAATGTAGATCATCATCCTTATCTGAAAGGGAGCCAAAAACTCTGTCACCAGTGAAACTTAGTAAAGGGTATTCGTTGTCCAAGAAGCGGATACTAAACGTAATTACGTACGTGGAAGATCATCCACAGCATAGTAAAAAAAAACAATTATGAACAGATTTGGAATAATTCCGCAGCTTACAAGTGCATTGCATAAGAAAAACTGCGGATAGTCAAGGGAGGAAAAGTCGCACTGGTCACAGAAACTGGTATTTGCGAGTTTCAAGAATGTTCGACACAGTTTACAGGAAGTGCATTCAACACGATGTGAACTACTAAGTTATTCACACAAAACTGCGCGCGACATAGATTACAATGATTCCAAGGGTAGCAGTGGATGACTGCAAAACTTCAAACAGTGCTACAGAATTGCAACATGTAAAATAACGAAATTTCAAGCAAGGCGTCAACTTGAAGATGCACAGCGAACTGAGAAAAAGGCGCGAGAATTTGTAGAAGAGATAAAAAAACTACCACATCGTTAAGTAAGGAATTTGTTTTCAATTCCGAGCAATCGGGATTTGAAGGGGAAATGCATATGAAACAAACGCTGGAAATACTAAGAGAGTTGTGTCAGATCAACAAACATCAATGCTTTATCGCGTTCGTGTACAATTATGCCGACTATTAATCTGGATGGTAAGTTGGCTGGGAAGTCATTTATTGTCCTGCGAGAAGTTGCAAGTGTCGTACCCCCTAGGATTCTTTCTCGTATGCGTGATCTTGCATCGCTGTTATAGAACATTTACGTCATAGCAAGAAATGGGCGTAAGTGAATTGCAACTATAGTATGAACACTGGTTTTGACCAATAGCTGATCAAAGTAACTTGCGTTTCCTTCATTCCTTGTCTACGTGTCGAAATCATACTCATTTAGAGCAAACTATTGCATCTGAAAAGTGTGTAACATTGCAAATCATATCACCTGGAATCACTACACAAATTCAGCGTCTGGATGTTTGCTGTTTCTCTGCCTCTAAAACATGTTAACGAACTATCTGCAGCTACACTTTAAAGGACAGCTGGTTTTATGATAAGCTCCACGACAGACTGTTTCGCATTCCGTTGCATGCCCTCACATTCCATCACTTTTTATCGCCCCGTTACATCAATATGATCCTATATGTATTGTTTAAAGGTTGATACCTACCTGAACGTCCTGCACAGTTCGTTAGTTTCAAGTACCTTATCTTGACGATGTGAACCTTTGTGGGGGTTGGGTTGTTTTGGGGGAAGAGACCAAACTGCGAGGTCATCGGTCTCATCAGATTAGGGAAGGACGGGGAAGGAAGACGGCCGTCACCTCTTTCAAAGGAACCATCCCGGCATTTGCCTGGAGCGATTTAGGGAAATCACAGAACCTAAATCAGGATGGCCGGACGCGGGATTGAACCGTCGTCCTCCCGAATGCGAGTCCAGTGTGATAATCACTGGGCCACGTCGCTCGTTGAGCCTTTGTGATCACTGTGGCGCGCTGATTTTCATTCGGTATTCATGGTGCAAGTTAGTGGTTTGTTTCTAACATTTCTTGAATGCCGACGATGTCCGTTTTGTGAAGTGTCATTCATACATCCCATAGAAGTTTCATTTCTACACCTCCCGACACTCTCATTTTCTCTCACCATCCTGATATACGTGGTGAGTTATTAGCAACTAATATTTCTCCTGTCGTAACTGTTAACACATCACCATCAAACGAGCCTTACTGAAGGCTGAACTTGCCACCTCGCACACAAGGGGTTCCTTGTGAGTCCTAAACGGTTACATACGTTCTAGTAAGGCAGCAGTCTCCCTTCCGCACTCAGTCTTAACGCAGTTAACCAATAGTGGGGAAACTAAGCGACGGAGCTTAGAAACGAGCAGCGTCTGACTCCCGCTATCTGTGCTATTTTCTATTCCGATTATCAGGTATCCTCCATCCACGCAAGGACGAGCTCCATTCTCTATCTCCAGAACTTATTTACACTATTCACCACTAAAAGTGCTACATCTCGAAGATGACGTGCAACAGACGCGAAATTTGATCGACAGGAAGAAGGTGGTGTGATTTGCAAATTTTCGCTTTTCAGAGCATTCACACAAGACTAGCGCCGGTGGAGACACCTCCAACGTGCTGACATAAGGAAAGTTTCCAACAGATTTTTCATACACAAACAGCAGTTGAGCGGCGTTGCCTGGTGAAACGTAGTTGTGATGCCTCGTGTAAGGACGAGAAATGCGTACCATCTCTTTTACGACTTTTATAAAGGTCGGATTGTAGCCTATCGCAGTTGCGGTTTATCGTATTGCGACCTTGCTGCTCGCGTTGGTCGAGATCCAATGACTGTTAGCAGAATATGGAATCGGTGGGTTCAGGAAGGTAATACGGAACGCCGTGCTGGATCTCAACGGCCTCATATCACTAGCAGTCGAGATGACAGGCATTTTATCCACATGGCTGTAACGGATCGTCCAGCCACGTCTTAATCCCTAAGTCAACAGATGGGGACGTTTGCAAGACAACAACCATCTGCACGGACAGTTCGATGACGTTTGCAGCAGAATGGACTATCAGCTCGGAGACCATGGCTGCGGTTACGCTTGACGCTGCATCACAGAGAGGAGCGCCTGCGATGTTGTACTCATCGACGAACGTGGGTGCACGAATGGAAAACGTCATATTTTCGGATGATACCAGGTTCTGTTTACAGCATCATGATGGTCGCATCCGTGTTTGGCGACATCACGGTAAACGCACATTGGAAGCTTGTATTCGTCATCGCCATACTGTCATATCAACAGGCGTGATGGTATGGGGTGCCATTGGTTACACGTCTCGGTCACCTCTTGTTCGCATTGACGGCACTTTGAACAGTGGACGTTACGTTTCAGATGTGTTACGACCCGTGGCTCTACCCTTCATCCGATCGCTCGAAACCCTACATTTCAGCAGGATAATGCACGACCGCGTGTTGCAGGTCCTGTACGGATCTTTCTGGATACAGAGAATGTTCGACTGCTGCCCTGGGCAGCACATTCTCCAGATATCTCAGCAACTGAAAACATCTGGTCAATGGTGGCCGAGCAAGTGGCTGGTCACAGTACACCAGTTACGACTCTTGATGAACTGTGGTATCTCGTTGAAGCTGGATGGGCCGCTGAAACTGTACACGCCATCCAACCTGTGTTTGACTCAATGCCCAGGCGTATCAAAGCCGTTATTACGGCCAGAGGTGGTTGTTCTGGGTACTGATTTCTCAGGATCTATGGATCCAAATTGCGTGAAAATCTAATCACATGTCAGCTGTAGTATAATATATTTGTCCATTGAATACCCGTTTATCATCTTCATTTCTTTTTGGTGTAGCAACATAAATGGCCAGTAGTGTATATCACGGTTTTGAACATGGCTGTTATTCAGCAACCTTGTACTAGTTTCAACATAGGATTAAGCAACCAAACGGTTGCACATAAACCGTAAGTACATTGACGTTGGTTTCGACACCTACTAGGGGTGTCTTCATCAGAATGAGCTGTTCCTAAATCGTGTGCTTAACAACTTCCCTCTGACGACTTATATTTATATCAGTCAATGGCCGTTGCTCTTACTGTTTCTTAGCAAGAGTCAACATCTTCAATGATTACGGCAGCAGCCTTGCGGATGCTGGTGCTATACTCCCAATCACAAACGTGTAGGATGGCCCCTCGTCCCCTCCGCATTCCTTCTCAAGAAATTGAAATTAATAATTGCGTGTTTGTCATCATAAAGGCTCTGACTCTTGACTAACGTCAATTTATTACGTTCAATCTCCAGTATAAATAACGCTCACGACCGTTACACTGTGTACTTAAAACACAACTGATTTTAGTCCTCACAGTGGCGCTATTTGCCCCACTCTTATGCGATTGGCGCTAAATGTCAACAGACGTCATTTTTCACGCATATCAACGATCTTTTATGTCTCACGACTCCTTCTTGATGCTGCGATTGCTTTTCATGTCAGTGTACTATCGAGGATATCATGCAAAAAAGACGTACGTAGCTCTCTGCAGGGAGGCCAGCTAACAAGTGACAGATCCGGATTTGGGGCTATCGTGTGAGCCGGTGAGCCTACACTGACTCTAAACACACATGTAGTAATAACAACCACCTCGGGTACGTGAAATCGTGTACAATGGGTTTCTTCTCTGCAGGTAGGCGCGAGCTTTGAGCGAAGGCGTAATTCCGCTTTTAAGCTGCCCGTGCTTGCCTGGTAGCCATGCAGGCAATCTGTCGCATGTGAACAGCGGAATGGGCAGGCTGCTTTAGTCTCATCCAGTCCATGCTGTCCCAACCCAAGCAGGCTACGGGAGTCTTGCTTTCTGCCTATCTTTCCGCCGTGCTACGCAACGTAGCAGTTCATTTTGTACGCTTTCACTGTAGTGTTATGAGTAGGGTTCGGATGTTGATGAAATTTCTTTTTTTACCCGAGTATCGAAAGACGAGGCTGTATTAAATATATGTCGCACTTTGTTTCTCCTTTTCTTCCATTTTGACATATTTCGGGTTTATTTATTTATTTCGATATGAACGGTTTCCTCAACAGCTTCACCCTCTTTCGACTGGTGCTGGCTGTTCTCAGTTAGAACCATCATCATGTAATCTCTAAGAGGTGTTTTCTGTAGTAAGCAGAACCGTCTCTGAAAGTCGATATCCTTTGCACCAAAGAAGCTGAAAATGTCTGTTATACTCCACCAGCACATGTCTAAAAGAAGAAACTTTTCTTTCGTACTAAGCTTTCTTCGCACTACGTTTCATACAACCAGAATGTGATTTTTAATATTAGTTGGCCGTAAGTTTTTCCTATTCCAATCAATGTTTGCCTTAAATTAAGAAAGCCTATACACTGCTAAATGGCCTCAAGCCCTTAGCACAAAATATCCTTACATTTATCAGCAACTAAGTCTTTGTGCTCGTTCAAAATATTTTTGGAGGGAGGAAACTGCTGGCAAATTTACAAACACCTCGTAGTATAATCGAAGTTCCCGAATGATAGTTCAGTAACGTTTCATAGAATTTGCATTGCGGAACATCTACAGATTTGTTTCAAACTGCCTCACAAACACACTGAAGCCTTTCCCCTGCTGAACTTGGGCTCGGTTTCGTGACTGGTATATATTCCCCGGTTCGTAATTTCTCCTCAAATTCCTTTAAGTTTCGTTTGTTCATTTTTCCGCTCCTTCGTTGTGATAAACGAACTGCAGTGAAACTATCTACGGTAACATTTGTCAGGCTTTCGGGTACTCAAGCTGCCCCTCCTTAACCACTGGGCTTCAGTGCACTAGTACTCTTGGGACTCCGTTGTTGCAGGCTTAGCTCTTTAATGGTTGCAGCGGAGATAAGAGCAAGCAAGCTGGAAAGAGAATTTGTACGAGTACAGCTCTGACTTTCAGCGAGCCTGCTGCAGGCCTTTCTAAATCAAGTGTCAGGGCTCTTAAAAGCTCACTGTCCAATTCTCTTCCACCTTTAATGACGAACTGAGTCCTCCTGTCTTTCAACTAAACTTTTATGCAACCTTCCTGCTATAAATGTTCCTAAGACCACAGGTATCTTTTGCATCTGTCAACTCTCTGGGTATAGGTTGGTAAGACCTGACTGGCAAAAGAAACGCTGATTGACCTTAGCCCTAGAATACCTTTAGCGAAGAAAGACAGGTGCATTTCCTGTGCACTGAAATTAAGATAGAACTGCGTAGCTGATGTCGTTTATGAGCCACACAACATCATCACATTGACGTTCTTCATTTGGATTTACATTCGATTCAGTGTCAGTACGAGCATTATCGTAACGGGAGACATGAACACAGACTCGCTGAGCGAATTTCCTCTACATTAAACTTAAGGCGATTTCTTAATAGCAGTGACACAACCACTCTTCCATTACATCCATCACGTGAATGGCACACAGGCACACTCGCATAGATACAATCTCAACGAAGCAGGTTGACAAAGAAACTGACATAGGTCAAACATCGGCTCCGGGGCCTCCCTGCAAATGATGTAACATTACTGGTATGTCTTCGATTCTGTGCTGTAAATAAGATTTCTATGCCGACGACCTCTAGCTTCACTTAAGCAACGTACCTGGAGATATCAATTTGTTGTCGTCAATATGAATAATGTAGTATTTTGAGTGTTAAGATGACCGATGAACCACGGGTACGACTAACATAAACGCGAAAATTTCCCGAGTGACATAAGTACACTACTGGCCATTAAAATTGCTACAATAACAAGAAATGCAGATGACAAACGGGTATTCGTTGGACAAATGTATTATCACTGGAACTGACATGTGATTACATTTTGTCGCAATTTGGGTGCATAGATCCTAAGAAATAAGTGCCCGGAACAACCACCTCTGGCCGTAATAACGGCCTCGATACCCCTGGGCACTGAGTCAAACAGTGCTTGGATGGCGTGTACAGGTACAGCTGCCCATCCAGCTTCAACACGATACCACAGTTCATCAAGAGTCGTAACTGGTGTACTGTGACGAGCCACTTGCTCGGCCACCATTGACCAGACGTTTTCAGTTGGTGAGAGATCTGGAGAATGAGCTGACAAGGGCAGCAGTCGAACATTTTCTGTATCCAGAAAGGCCCATACAGGACCTGCAACATGCGGTGGTGCATTATCCTGCTGAGATGCAGGGTTTCGAGGGATCGAATGAATGGTAGAGCCACGGGTCGTAACACATCAGTTCAAAGTGCTGTCAATGCGAACAAGAGGTGACCGAGACGTGTAACCAATGGCACCGCATACCATCACGCCTGGTGATACGCCAGTATGGCGATGACGAATACACGCTTCCAATGTGCGTTCACCGCGGTGCCGCCAAACACGGATGCGACCATCATGATGTTGTAAACGGAACCTGGATTCATCCCAAAAAATGACGTTTTGCCATTCATGAACCCAGTTTCGTCGTTGAGTAGACCATCGCAGGCTCTCCTGTCTGTGATGCAGCGTCAAGGGTAATCGCAGCCATGGTCTCCGAGCTGACAGTCGATGCTGCTACAAACGTCGTCGAACTGTTCGTGCAGGTGGTTGTTGTCTTGCAAACGTCCCCATCTGTTGACTCAGGGACGATCCGTTACAGCCATGCGGATAAGATGCCTGTCATCTCGACTGCTAGTGATACGACGCCGTTGGGATCCAGCACGGCGTTCAGTATTACCCTCGTGAACCCACCGATTCCATATTCTGCTAACAGTCATTGGATCTCGACCAACGCTAGCAGCAGCAGTGTCGCGATAGGCTACAATCCGACCTTCATAATAGTCGTAAAACAGATGGTACGCACTTCTCCTCCTTACACGAGGCATCACAACAACGTTTCACCAGGCAACGCCGGTCAACTGCTGTTTGTGTATGAGAAATCGGTTGGAAACTTTCCTCATGTCAGCACGTTGTAGGTGTCTCCACCGGCGCTAGTCTTGTGTGAATGGTCTGAAAAGCTAATCATTTGCATATCACAGCATCCTCTTGCTGTCGTTTAAATTTGACGTCTGTAGCACGTCAACTTCGTGGTGTAGCAATTTTAATGGCCAGTAGTGTATCTCATCAGAAATTAAACAATTCTGAATCTCAGTTCCTTCTCCTCGACCGTATTCCAATAACATATCAGAAAATTGAGGACTTCTGTGTAACTTTGTATGAGCACCTCAACTTTGCCACATGTAGTTAGATTTCCGCTTGTATCTATGCCTTGTAAAAGTTTCGAATCATATTTGACCATGTAAATGCTTCGCACGTCCAGTTTGGGTGACTGAGGCCACAAAATCTACATCACTATATTTGAATAATAACTCCATTCGGCTCCTTTAATAGTCTGTGAAATGCGACAGATTGCACAAGGCGAGTCATCATGAATAAGCCTCAAATGTCATATTGCGAAAAATTAAAAAAAAGCGGAACATATACAAAAATATACTATAACCGTACCAGGGCGCTGCGTGTAACGTGATGGTCAGAGCCATTTCCTATATAGTCAAATACCACTAAAATACTAGCCATGATATACGCAAATCAGTTATCCATATGTAAAAGTAGAGTGAGCCTGTTGGTTTGCAGTTAATATTTGTACATCAAAGCTGTGGATAATCTACGTATATTGCAAATATGAAAACAATTATGTAAAGTTCACACAGTCCTAAAATAAAACATCGTGCATTTATTGACCCATTACACTGAGGCGACAAAGTCTGGGATGGCAGTATGCACGTATACAAATAGCGTTGCTATCGTGTATAAAAGAACAATTCACTGAAGGATCTCTCTTTTGTACTCAGGTGAGTGATGTGAAATGGATTCAAACGTGATTACGGCCGCACGACGGGAATTACCATACAGAAAACGCAACAGTAGTTGGGGCTGCACGGGAGGGACATTCCATTTCGGCAGTTGTTAGCGAAATTAATATTCAGAGATCCACAGCATCAAGAGTGTGCCGAGAATAGCAAATTTCAGGCATTATCTCTCACCACGGACAAGGCAGTGGTAGACAGCATTCACTTAACGACCGAGAACAGCGGCGTTTGTGTGGAATTCTCAGTGGTAACAGACAAACAGAACTACGTGGAGTAACCGTAGAAAGCAGTGTGGTACGTACGACGAACGTATTATTAGGACTGTGTGAAGAAACGTGGCGTTAAAGGGCTATGCCGGAAGATAACTGGCGAGGATACTGATAGGATCCTAGACCACTGGAAAACGGTAGCCTAGTCAGATGAGTCCCCGAATTTAGTTGGTAAAAGCTGATCGAGTATGGCCCAAACCCCACGAAGCAATGGACCCAAGTTGTCAACAAGCTACTGTGTACGCTAGTGGTGGCTGTGTTTGCATGGAATGGAGTGGGTCCTCTGGTCCAGCTGAACCGATCGTTGAATGTAAATGGTTGCGTTTGGCTACTTCATCTGCAACTATTCAACGGTGGAAGTTTTAAGGGTGACAATGCGCCACTTCACCGGGCCGCAATTGTTCGCTACTGGTTTGAAGATCGTTCTGGACGAATCGAGCGAGTGATTTGGCCATCCAGATCACCAGATGTTTGACGTAATTGAGAAGTTAGTTTATGCATGAAATACTGCTCCGGCTAAACTTTCGCAATTATTGATGACTACAGGGGCTACATGGCTCAGTATTTCTGCAATTGACTTGAACGACTTGTTGAACGCATGTCACTTCGGATTGCTGCACTATGTTGGGCAAAAGGAGGTCTGATACGATATTAGGAGGTAAATGGTTCAAATGGCTCTAAGCACTACGGGACCTAACTTCTGAGGTCATCAGTCCCCTAGACTTAGAACTACCTAAACCAAACTAAGGACATCACACAGATCCATGCCTGAGGCAGGTTTCGAACCTACGACGGTAGCAGCAGCGCGGTTCCGAACTGAAGCCCCTAGAACCGCTCGGCCACAGCGGCCGGCTATTAGGAGGTAACCCACAACTTTTGTCACCTCAGTGTATATACCGTTAATGCGAAGGCGGTTGTTGAACTTCTTCCACTAAAGCGAATTCTGTCGACATGTTACGTCGCTAGATGCTTGCGACGTTGTGTAGCAGATGGAAAGGGTGATACTAATGTCTGACAGTATATGAAATATACCGTAGGCTGATGAGTTTTATACAGGCAAGCGTATTCAAATAGAGAGATATGTAAACAGGTAGAATAGGGCCCTGCGGTCGCCAACGCCTATATAACACCAGTATCTGGCGCAATTTTTAGAGCGCTTATTGCTGCTGCTATAACAGGTTATCGAGATTTAATTGAGTTTGAACGTGGTTTATATTCGACACACGAGCGATGAGGCACGGCATCTCCGAGGTAGCGTTGAAGGGGGTATTTTTCCATACTAACATTTCACAAGTGTACCGTGAATACCAGCAATCCGGTTAATAATAATGTCGTATGACGAAGGCCTCCCGTCGGGTAGACCGTTCGCCTGGTGCAAGTCTTTCGATTTGACGCTACTTCGGCGACCTGCGCGTCGATGGGGATGAAATTATGATGATGAGGGCAACACAACACCAGTCCCAGAGCGGAGAAAATCTCCAGCCTAGTCATGAATCGAGCTCCGTCCCTTAGGATTGACAGTCTGTCGCACTGACCACTCAGCTACCGGAGGCGGACAGGAATCCGGTAAAACATCCAGTCTTTCGACATCGCTGAGGCTGGAAAGAGATCCTGCAAAAACGGGACCAATGAAAATGAAGAGAATCGTTAGAAGTGACAGAAGTACAATCCTTCCTCAAATTGCTGCATATTTCAATGCTGGACCATCCAAAAGCGTCAGCGTGTGAACCTTTCAACGAAACATCATCGATGTAAGCTTTCGGAGCTGAAGGCCTACTCGTGTACCTTTGCTGACTGCACGAGACAAAGCTTTACGCCTCGCTTGGGCCTGTGAAGGCCGACATTGGACTGTAGATGACTGGAAACATGTTGCCTGGTCGGAAGAGTCTCGTTTCAAACTGTATCGAGTGGATAGACGTGTACGGGTATGGAGACAACTTCATGAATCCATTTACCCCCAGCAGCGGACTGTTTAACCTGGTGGAGACTCTGTAATGGTGTGGAGCATGTGCAGTTGGAGTGATATGGGACCCCTGATACGTCTAGATACAACTCTGACAGTGACACGTACGTAAGCATCCTGTCTGATCACCTGCATCCACTCATATTCACGGACTTCATGGCTTCAGGAACACACTTCTGAGTTTAAACACTTCCGCTGGCCACCAACCTCCTCTGAAATTAACATTATTGAGCATATCTGAGATGCCTTGCAACGTTCTGTTCAGAAAAGATCTCCATCCCCTCGTACTCTGACGGATTTGTGGGCAGCCGTGCACGATTCATGGTGTCAGTTCATGTCGGCTGCTAAACTTCTGCGTGCTAGCTGGTGCGCTACACGATATTAGGCAGGTGTACCAGTTTCTTCGGCTCTTCAGTATAGTACATAAACCAGGATCGTTTCAAAGGATGCGTACGAAAAAGTAGGACGCATGGGGAAGAGCTTTTCGTACGCTAATATGATGATATAATTTTGCAATGTGTATAGCCAATATTGATGATGTACAGCAAGGTTTGAGTACAAATTCGGCTCTTTCAGTATCTCAGCATTCCTTTAGATCTGTTGCAGTTGTAAACAGTCTCCAGATTGTTTAAGGTACCATAAACTACGCCCACAATAAGTACCTTTTAATGAGCTTCGATGTACTCGCTCCTTGTAGAAAGAACTGAGACAATTCTCGCTATAGATAGGGATCTCACCTTCTGCTTCGTAAGCGGGCAAGGCATGTATGGAACTGCTGTGTACAAGACTTCGGAGAAACCAGCAGCCGGGAAAATCCGCAAGAAGAGAGTACAGCAAATCGTGCATTCTCGCAGGATTTGTTAAGTGACATTTTACCGGAGAGTAAATTATGTGCGGGGAAAACTAATTTTTAACCCACTCCGACGTCCTCGCCCGTTTCAGCAGGAACTGGGAGAACTCTTAAAGTAGGTAGGCATTTGACCTTCAGCTGTATAAGCAAGCAAAACATGTACCAAACGGCAAAATCTACAAGAAGAGAGTGGAGCATATCGTGCATTCCCATAGAGGTCGATAAGTGACTTGACTAATAGAGTAATTCATCAGAACGGAAAACATTGCCAAGAGGTGAAAGGCAATTAATAGTGGTGGAGGACCGAAAAATAAGGTGGCCTGTGACCATTTACATTTACTCGCCCGAACAGACCGTCCTCCGCCACTCATTCTTTCCACTGAAAATCCTATCCTAAGGACTGTTGCTTAATTTTTTTTTAATTATTAGTCTTGTGACTGGAATGATGCGTTCTACCACGAATTCTCTGTTGCCCCGTCCTTTCATCTCGGAGTAGCACTTGTACCGTAAGTCTTAAATTATTTATTTGTTGTATCCAAGACTCTGTCTTACTCTGTAGTTTTTAGCGTCCACAGTTTCCTCTGATACTATAGAGGTTTTTTCCTAATATCTTGACACCTGATATATCATTCTCTCCTCTCAGGTTTACATCACGTTCCTTTCTTTGCCGACTGTGTGGAGAAACTAATTCCTTAGCAGCTAACCTAATTTTCAACATTAATTTAAGGCACCAAACATCAAACGTTATGATTATCATCTTTCACAATTTTTGAAATTATTAATGGCGAAATCAGCGATCGAAACACAGTTTTTGAAATTAATTATAACAGTCTAAATCGCAAGGCACGTTTCTTCAAAAGTGACCGAATTCGATCATCACATGAACATCTTCAGACCTACTGAGTTCACTAACGTCATTCAGTGGTTTCTGCTCCATGAATAAGTCTGAAAAGGATCGTGTGGTGGTAGAAAGCGGTCAGCTTTAATAAACGAGCCTTGCAATCTAGACCGTTTTAATTAATTTCAAAAATCTTCTTTTCCGGTTTTCCCAAGGTCCATGTTTCACATGATTACAATACTATGCATCAGTCGTATATTCCCTGAATTCTCTTCCTCAAATTAGGGGTTATGTTTGGTACTAACACACTTCTTCTGGCCAGTAATACCCTCTTTGCTTGTTATGTCGGCTTGTGTCCTCCCCCCCCCCCCCCCGCCCCCTCCTCCTTGTTTCGTCCATTAAGTGTAATTATGCATCCAAGGTAGCAGAATTAATTAACTTTGTCTGCTTCGTGGTGTCCAATTTTGTTGTCAAGCTTATCGATCATCGAATATCCGTATTCCTTAATACTTTTACCATCACTGATTTGCCCTTAATCCATAATCATTAGCTGCCATCACAAGCAGATGGCAGAGTTCACGGTTCAGTTATTATACCGTAAGTGGTTAAGGCACAACAGAACTCTCTAATTAATTATTTTCCACATCTAAATTCTTCTATGGTGCTTTCTGGTGTCACAGTGTTCTCTCCGCGTGTAAAATGTCTCCAGAAATTCGTCTGCAATACAAATAATGTAATTTCTATGTCAAGTGTCAGAATCTAATTTTCTAAAATTGAACATATCCTTCACATTGCTGTCTAAAATATCTCTGTGGAGTCTGAAAGAAAGGGACTCAATGCTATTTTCATGCCTAAACACTTGTGGTTGAAAATAACATAATAAACACACTGTTGACATTTCACATTAGGCCTAAATCAAATGATGTAGCAGAACTAATCTGCCCAAGCGTATAACCAAAGAACCAGATTTTGGCTAAAATATTACAATAAACAGGCAAGTATCCCAACAAAGATGCAGTCTGTATTACTGACAACTAGTGAATAGATGTAATTAATTCTATTTTAGGGCAATATCTCGTGTAAGACACGATGGACCTTCAGATTAAATATTTTTCTTACCTAAATTGCTCAAAATGATGCTTTCTCAACTCTTATAACAGTGTTGACATTTCAGTCTGGTGCTGTGTTACTGATAATTCAAAGAGTCTACTGTAATCACCTATCGTTTTAGTATTTGTACAAGTTTTTCAATAATGTTTCATCCCAGCAGGCGCCAATTATATGGGGGAAGGAGGTAGTGTATCACGTAGCATTCTAGAAAAATCTGACCGATGATACTGATTGGTAATTACCGTTCTGTTTTCAGTGACAAGACCTAGTCAAGGTTATGTACAATGTTAACTCACAGAGGAAATTAGACGATCACAGTTTTCCTCCCAGTAGCTGATATCTCCAGGAGCTGACATCACCTCTCTGATTCATACAAGTCCGGAAATTCCGCCCCCATCCTCTGTCACTGTTAATCTGCAAAGTTTACTTGAGAGAGGCAACAGCATCTATAATATTTTACAAATGGAATTAAAGGAATACGGTTTTGCTCCACCTTCCCCCCAAGCTCCTACTGTGTAACAGCAAAATATGGCAATGTTAAACGATAGCATGGTATCACTACATTGATTGTCCGAGTCTGATATCAAACAATTTTTTGGTGAACTTAGACATGGGAATACCATTGGTTGCTGCGTTAGTTATTATCGACAATTGCACTTCAAGCTGTAAGTTAGATCGGCAGTAGATCTCATGTGTGTTTGACTGTGTTACAGAACCAAATTTAGTGTTTTTGTTGAATTTAGTGCTTGGCGCTAACATTAAGGTATGATCCTATTTTAATAAATAATACAAATAATTTAGAAGTGGAAATATTTAATTTGAAGGTCCATTATGATTGCAAAGTGTGGTACAGTAATCAAACTTCGGTGATTATCAAGTGCTGCTTAAAATAAAGGTATTACCAGTAGTGGCAAAGTGCATGTCAAGTGTATTTATTTTAAATATTATAGAAC
This sequence comes from Schistocerca gregaria, assembly GCF_023897955.1. NCBI lineage: Eukaryota > Metazoa > Arthropoda > Insecta > Orthoptera > Acrididae > Schistocerca > Schistocerca gregaria. The sequence continues at coordinate 638,948,613 of NC_064922.1, read as the reverse complement.
AATTAAATTATGACAGTAGTGACATATTACTTTTGTGCTCAAAATTTTACGTTCTGTGAAATAATACGATTTAATTTGCAGCCAAATTTCAGTTTTCGTTTACAATCAGTGATCTGTAATTCTACTTGAATATTACGATAAACGACCTCCATTTGTCCAGTACTCCACAAGAAGATAAATAATTTAATTTTGTAGGCATAGAGTTTATTTTTTGAAATGTCGCCTTCCAATTTATCTCTTTTTGTATCATCAAATTTGTCGATATTTCAATTTTGACTTGGCTACTCCAACATGTGCCTTTACATGGCTATTCTGCAAATCAAACTTAAATGCCGGGTAGAGCGTCCATCGAACCACCTTCACTATAGTTCTCTATTACTGCAGTTTCGAGCAGCTTGCAGGAGAACGAACCCTATATCTTTCCTTGCTAGCCCTGATTTCCGTAATTTTTTTAAGGTTATCATTTCTCCCTATGTAGGTCAGCGTCAAGAAAATATTTTCGCATGCAGGGGAGAAAGTTGGTGACAGTAATTTCGTGAGAAGATCCCATCTCATCGAGAAACACGTTTGTTTTAGTGATGTACACCCCAAATACTATATCATATCCGTGACATTCTCTCCCCTATTTCTCGGGAATACAAAAAGTGCTGCCTTCTTTGAACTCTCTCTGTGTACTCCGTTAATCCTATCTGCTCGTGATCCCACACCATACAACAACACTCCAAAAGAGGACTGACAAGGGTATTTCTGGCAGCCTCTTTAGTAGATTTGTTACATGTTCTAAATGTATTCTAGTGTTCTTTCCAGTTTCAGTTATTCATCGTTTTAATTCCTAGGTATTTATTTGAATTTATGGCCTGTACATTTCATTCATATATTGCGTAGCCGAAGTTTCACGGGTTCCTTTTTGTATTCACGTGGATGACCTGTTAGTTTTCATTATTTAGGGCCAACTGCCAATTTTCACACAATACAGATATCTTTTCTGAATCGTTTTGCAGGTTCTTTGGATCTTCTGAAAACATTACTAGAAGATAAACTATAGGGTTATTTGCAAACAACTTAATTCGGCTGCAGGCCACTCTGGCCGGCGGTTCTAGGCACTTAAGTCTGAAATCGCGTGACCGCTACGGTCGTAGGTTCGAGCCCTGTCTCGTGCATGGATGTGTATGATGTCCTTAGGCTAGTTAGGTTTACGTGAAATACGTAATTTGAAAGACCACAGTGCTTTCATGAGATGTGAGCCCAAAAATACACTTAACAACAATTATTCATTACTTGGCATTAATTGAGACCGACTCTTTTGTAAGAATTAGCTTGTTTATTCTAGTATTTTAGCTAACATATGTATTAGCGGCTATAATCAAGGTTATTCCCGTTTGGCTAAATCGCCTGATTTGGGCGGCACAGGAACTGTCAGCTGTCATTTTAGCATATTATTTTCTAGCAGCATGTGTTTAGGTACGAACATATCTTTGGGGTTCTTACTTTGAGAGTGCGCAATGATGTTTTAGACATCAATCTAATGGATGTGCGTGTATGCGAAAGAAAACCTTGTGATACTTGGCGTAAGCTCTGCTTTTTTTGTATTGCCAGCAAAATTTTGCAGACATTTTAAGTATGGAAAGAAGTTTTTTACACTTGAAAAGTATAATAGAACAATTTACACGTGGAAAATGATTGCTTTGAGGGCATGTTGTGACTTGCACCATGGTACAATAATCGAAGTGTGATGGCTATCATCTATTGGTAACGACATCTAAGAGCAGCAAAAAGCAGAAGGTGATTTTATTTCGTATTTTCATATTTTGCATAATAGTATTTAAAGCAAAATTCTTTTTCAGCAACTACGTAAATATTTCTATATCGCTAATTACTCTGCATAATTAAATTTTATTTTTTAAATATTTATGAAGAATCTGTTTCATACAGGTTCTCACGTTGCACTGCCAATTTTGTACAGTTTCAAAGGAGCTTTGCCGACGATATATGAAATTTATTGATTAGACAATCCACTATTTGATATCTACATCTACATCTACATCCATACTCCGCAAGCCACCTGACGGTGTGTGGCAGAGGGTACCCTGAGTACCTCTATCGGTTCTCCCTTCTATTCCAGTCTCGTATTGTACGTGGAAAGAAGGATTGTCGGTATGCTTCTGTGTGGGCTCTAATCTCTCTGATTTTATCCTCATGGTCTCCTCGCGAGGTATACGTAGGAGGGAGCAATATACTGTTTCACTCTTCGGTGAAGGTATGTTCTCGAAACTTTAACAAAAGCCCGTACCGAGCTACTGAGCGTCTCTCCTGCAGAGTCTTCCGCTGGAGTTTATCTATCATCTCCGTAACGCTTTCGCGATTACTAAATGATCCTGTAACGAAGCGCGCTGCTCTCCGTTGGATCTTCTCTATCTCTTCTATCAACCCTATCTGGTGCGGATCCCACACTGCTGAGCAGTATTTAAGCAGTGGGCGAACAAGCGTACTGTAACCTACTTCCTTTGTTGTCGGATTGCATTTCCTTAGGATTCTTCCAAAGAATCTCAGTCTGGCATCTGCTTTACCGACGATCAACTTTATATGATCATTCCATTTTAAATCACTCCTAATACGTACTCCCAGATAATTTATGGAATTAACTGCTTCCAGTTGCTGACCTGCTATTTTGTAGCTAAATGATAAGGGACCTATCTTTCTATGTATTCGCATCACATTACACTTGTCTACATTGACATTCAATTGCCATTCCGTGCACCATGCGTCAATTCGCTGCAGATCCTCCTGCATTTCAGTACAATTTTCCATTGTTGCAACCTCTCGATACACCACAGCATCATCTGCAAAAAGCCTCAGTGAACTTCCGATGTCATCCACCAGGTCAATTATGTATATTGTGAATAGCAGCGGTCCTATGATACTCCCCTGCGGCACACCTGAAATCACTCTTACTTCGGAAGACTTCTCTCCATTGAGAATGACATGCTGTGTTCTGTTATCTAGGAACTCCTCAATCCAATCACACAATTGATCTGATAGTCCGTATGCTCTTACTTTATTCATTAAACGACTGTGGGGAACTGTGTCAAACGCCTTGCGGAAGTCAAGAAACACGGCATCTACCTGTGAACCCGTGTCTAAGGCCCTCTGAGTCTCGTGGACGAATAGCGCGAACTGGGTTTCACACGACCGTCTTTTTCGAAACCCATGCTGATTCCTACAGAGTAGATTTCTAGTCTCCAGGAAAGACATTATACTCGAACATAATACGTGTTCCAAAATTCTACAACTGATCGACGTTAGAGATATAGGTCTATAGTTGTGCACATCTGCTCGACGTCCCTTCTTGAAAACGGGGATGACCTGTGCCCTTTTCCCATCCTTTGGAACGCTTCGCTCTTCTATAGACCTACGGTACACCGCTGCAAGAAGGGGGGCTAGTTCCTTAACGTACTCTGTGTAAAATCGAACTGGTATCCCATCAGGACCAGCGGCCTTTCCCGTTTTGAGCGATTTTAATTGTTTCTCTATCCCTCTGTCGTCTATTTCGGTATCTACCATTTTGTCAACTGTGCGACAATCTAGAGAAGAAAGCACAGTGCAGTCTTCCTCTGTGAAACAGCTTTGGAAGAAGACATTTAGTATTTCGGCCTTTAGTCTGTCATCCTCTGTTTCAGTACCATTTTGGTCACAGAGTGTCTGAACATTTTGTTTTGATCCACCTACCGCTTTGACATAGGACCAAAATTTCTTAGGATTTTCTGCCAAGTCAGTACATAGAACTTTACTTTCGAATTCATTGAAAGCCTCTCTCATAGCCCTCCTCACACTACATTTCGCTTCGCGTAATTTTTGTTTGTCTGCAATGCTTTCACTTTGTTTATGTTTGCTGTGAAGTTCCCTTTGCTTCCGCAGCAGTTTTCTAACTCGGTTGTTGTACCACAGTGGCTCTTTCCCATCTCTTACGATCTTGCTTGGCACATACTCATCTAACGCATATTGTACGATGGTTTTGAACTTTGTCCACTGATCCTCAACACTATCTGTACTTGAGACAAAACTTTTGTGTTGAGCCGTCAGGTACTCTGTAATCTGCTTTTTGTCACTTTTGCTAAACAGAAAAATCTTCCTACCTTTTTTAATATTTCTATTTACGGCTGAAATCATCGATGCAGTAACCGCTTTATGATCGCTGATTCCCTGTTCTGCATTAACATTCAAATAGTTCGGGTCTGTCACCAGAAGGTCTCAAACTTTTTAAATCGATTTATGGAGATGGAGTTGCCGACATATTTTAGGCGTAATTTTTTGCATACGTACTTTTGAGCACGTTACTGATATGTGATGCGGAAAGGAAAATATACAAGAGGAGCAAAGAGGGATGGGGAATCACAATAGCTGCGATATGGACCGCAAATGGTGAAATCGGATGAACCGAAAAAATTTCACAAAGGGTAGACTCACGGCCAGGCGAAGCTGGTCGGTTGTTCGAGTACTACTGTTGTGAGCAATGGAAAATAATTTAACGACGGTAAGACCATGAGCAGCCGACGAGGTGTCTGGTTACGCCATCATTCAAGTTCCACGGACGAAGGCCGGAGAGAGCAGTATTATATTACGGAAGACATTAACCTGCGCTTCCATTGGATCTGTAATAGAAATGGAAGGCAGCACGACTGCTGTGTGCTACGTGAACATTACAGCGGATAACTTCAGTCCTTTCATACTTGATGTCGTCCCCAAAGATGGTGCTCTTTTCCACCAATATAGAGGTGTCCGTCGCAAGACGAGAACAGTACTACATTGGACACAAGCTGATGTTTTAAAATTTTGTACATGGGTGGTGCCGAAACCGTGGGATAAAGTTCTTCTTGTAGAAATAGTAAACAGCCAGTGGGTTGGAAAATGTTTATTAAAACCTCTTCACCAGCGTTTCGACGTTTGTAGAAACGTCTTCTTCAGAAAGAAATTTTGACAACTGGGTTACACGTTGTGGGAGTGGTACGTTAAAATATAGGCGAAAGACGTCACTCTCATCTAAAACATCACCCCCACAATACACACATCAAAAAAAGTTTTGTTCACCAAACTCCTGAAGACAGACATTGAGTGTGGATATTGTATCACAGACACAGTCCCTTTCACTGATCAGAGACGTCACTAAACCCTATCAAAGATGTAAACCACCATGCATTAGCAGCACCTATTAGACGGAGGGGTCCGACAGCCGATCAGTTTCACTCATTCCATGAGGAAGGAGGTGCACGGCTGGCGTTGTCTGTAGTTAAACCTTGCTTAGACGGTCAATACCGCGTTTCGATCTAGTCCGTTTTGTTACTTTGTGTGAGGAAGGGCTCTCAACAAAGGAAGTGTCCAGGCACCTCAGAGTGAACCAAAGCCACGTTGTTCAGACATGGAGGAGATACTGCCGACTTGCAAGTAAAATGGTGGTGTGGTGGCCCTCAACTACGTACCCTCCGAGTTGAAATATTAAAAGTTTTGGCAGGTTTCGTTGTCTAGGGAGTGGGATACGTAGTTGCCGCGTTACAGGACAAATACTGCTGAGTCTACAGTATACAATATGAATATACACATGAATCGAATGGTTGAAAGTTCCTGTCACTCAGCAATTGCGAATTTTGAATGAATAGACATTTATAAATGAGAGATTGCAATTAAATAAGTTGTGCATGTTTTATTTTAACAACTTTAAATGATGGGTACAATAACAGAAGTTTCTTTCAGAATGCCCTTTATTACTGTAAAATCTCTTATTGGAGTTGATGGTCCAGCAATGAAACAGAATATAAGTTGAATAACAGAGAAACAATAGATTCCTACTTCACGTAATTAGTTATGAACAACAACATAGCTCACGAGATATTCACTTCTAAACTCATACTACGTCTTCACTGCAGAAGCCATGGAAACCTCACAAGTGCACAAGTCGGCACTAGGAAATGTTTCTATGTCCTGCGAACATGCGCAAACCGCTCTGCACTCCCTAAGTCTCTCCTGCGACGGTACGTCGGTCGTGCCGCACTGTCCATCTCTCCCGTACTGTGCTTCACGCCGTACCGTTCCGAACTGCCATTCAGTCTCTGCACATGTCCTTTTTGGAACGATCGCTGTGATTGGCTAGAACGCTCCAGTCCTGTCTCCAAGTCAACGCACACTCATAAACATAATGAAACACATTCGAAATATTGGGTTTACGTTTAAGTAATTTGAAATTAAATAAATATTCCTACGGCTGGACCATAAACACGCTCTAACACACATTATTAAATACATAAACAAATAAAATAAAATATATCAAAGTAACAGGAACAAAAGGTAGGCCAGTAACCTAATGTCTCTGTGCTTTCTAAAACACAGTAAAAATTTAACCAATTTCTTCATGAATAGCTTATATCAGGTATAAACGAAGACATAGACGAATAAATATACCGTTTTCTCGTGTAACTGCGGAGTACTTTTGGTCTGACGCGATTAATAGTAATCGGCCACTTTGACCTCCAATGACTCATGAACTATTCAAGTTACATACCTGTAATTTATACCAATTTACGTTTACACTAATAGCTTACTAAAGACCCGTCGATTGACAAAATCGGATGAACCTTATTAAATTTTGGAAATTCGTTGCTGGGTGTTACTTGTATAATTTATTGTCAGATGCTAAACATTACACTAATAAAGATATTGAAAATCTGATTACACCATCAGAATCGTCGTGCAAATAATGATAATGTACATGTTTGTTTTTGAAGTTCAAATGGTTAAAATGGCTCTGAGCACTATGGGACTTAACATCGATGGTCCTCAGTCCCCTAGAACTTAGAACTACTTAAACCTAACTAACCTAAGGACATCACACAACACCCAGCCATCACGTGGCAGTGAAAAACCCTGACCCCGCCGGGAATCGAACCCGGGATGTTTTTGAGGTATCATGTTTCCTCAGGTTACTATAAATTTCTATATGAACTGTAAAATGTCTCCTATTATGGTGTCACAAAGTCCGCCATCTTTGGCACTCCCGAAATGTCTCCTTCATCGACACAACGTCACCATGGAATTACCCGCCACACGGTCACTGGACCACGCACTGGGGCTACCCCTCTTGTCCAGCACCATGCGGTCGGCATGTCGAGCGGCCTAAGCGGTCACGCCAACTCCGAACTAAGAATATTTTCAGAGCGTCTTAACTCGCCCATTACCTTACAATACAGAGAGACAGGAACTGTCGATGATATGCCTCGCTCAGGCCGACCAACGGCTACTACTGCAGTGGATGGCCTCTACCAACGGATTATCGCTCGGAGGAACCCCGAGAGCAACGCCACTTGTTTGAATATTGCTTTCGCGAAGCCACAGCACGTAGTATTACGACTCAAACGGTACGCATATTCACTCCCAGCGTCAATGGCGAGGTCCATCGTCACAACCACGACACCATGCAGTGCGGTGCAGATGGACCCAACAACATTCCACATGGACCGCTGTGTATTGGCATCACGTTCTCGTCACCGATGAGTGTCGCATATGCCTTCAACCAGACAATCGTCGGAGATGTGGTTGGAGGCAACACGGCCAGGCTGAACATCTTAGACACACTGTCCAGAGAGTGAAGCAACGTGGAGGTTCGATTATGTTTTGGGGTGGCACTACGTGGGGCCAACGTACGCCGCTAGTGGTCATGGAAGGCGCCGTAACGGCTATACGATACGTGAATGGCATCCTCCGACCGATACTGAAACCATATTGGCAGCTTACTAGCGAGGCATTCGTCTTCATGGACGACAATTCACGCTCCCATCGTGCACATTTTGTGAATGACTTCCTTCACGATAACGACATCGCTCGACTAGAGTTGCCAGGATATTCTCCAGACGTCGAACATGCCTGCAATAGATTGAAAAGGGCTGTTTATGGACGTTGTAACCCACCAGCCACTCTGAAGCATCTACGCCGAATCAACACTGAGTAGTGGGACTACCTGGACCAACAGTGCCTTGATCAACATTTGGATAGTATGCTAAGACAAATACAGGCATGCATCAATGTACGAGTTAGTTCAATGCACATTATAGGTACCGGTGTGTATAGCAATCTGTACCATTACGTCTGAAGATCTCTCTGTACGGTAGTACAATATGCAATGCGTGGTTTTCATCAGCAATAAAAAGGGCAGAAATGAAGTTTATGTTGATCTCTATTCCAATTTTTCTCTACAGGTTCTGAAACTCACGGAACTGGGATGATGTAAAACATTTTTTGTTGTGCGAAATTAAAACATGAGCAATTCGGCTGTTGTCATTTCGAAATTCCTCACCACTACACAGCTAGTGCATATGTTTTATATTTGTGTGCTGATACGTCTGCCTCGTAGAACAACCACGCCATGACGCGTAACGAATCGAAACTGGAGAAATACTCCATCACTGATGTGTCATTCTTCAGTATGTCTCGTAATTTTCTCACTGTAATGTTCTGAAATACCAGAGGTGCCTAGGAATAGTTCTGTAAAAGTGAAACGTCTATAAGCCATTGCCATGCATACACAACGACTAAGCACTGGTTTGGCGATGTGATTCCCATTCTATCATCTCGGCAGCATTTATTCACAGTGCCAATGAATCCACATTTGCACTTTCATTAAGACGCCTCATTGCTTCCTAAAAATCGAATGTAATATGTCCTTTTTATGTATATGTGTCTCCCCCATGAACCATACACCTGGCCGTTGGCGGGGAGTCTTGCGTGCCTCAGCGATACAGATAGCCGTAACGTAGGTGCAACCACAACGGAGGGGTATCTGTTTAGAGGCCAGACAAACGTATGGTTCCCGAAGAGGAAGAGGGGCAGCGGCCTTTTCAGTAGTTGCAGGGGCAACAGTCTGGATGATTGACTGATATGGCCTTGTAACACTAACCAAAACGGCCTTGCTGTGCTGGTACTGCGAACGACTGAAAGCAAGGGGAAACTAGGGCCGTAATATTTCCCGAGGGCATGCAGCTTTACTGTATGGATAAATAATGATGCCGTCCTCTTGAGAAAAATTTTCCGGAGGTAAAATAGTCCCCCATTTGGATCTCCGGGCGGGGACTACTCAAGAGGACGTCGTTATCAAGAGAAAGAAAACTGGCGTTCTACGGGTTGAGGCGTGGAATGTCAGATCCCTTAACGGGCAGGTGGGTTAGAAAATTTAAAAAGGGAAATGGATAGGTTAAAGTTAGATATAGTGGGAATTAGTGAAGTTCGGTGGCAGCAGGAACAAGACTTTTGGTCAGAATAATACAGGGTTATAAATACAAAATCAAATAGGGGTAATACAGGAGTAGGTTTAATAATGAGTAAAAAAGTAAGAGTTCGGTAAGCTACTACAAACAACATAGTGAACGCATTATTGTGGCCAAGATAGACAGGAAGCCCACACCTACTACAGTAGTACAAGTCTATATGCCAACTAGCTCTGCAGATGACGAAGAAATTGAAGAAATGTATGACGAGATAAAAGAAATTATTCATATAGTGAAGGGAGATGAAAATTTAATACTCATGACTGGAATTCGATAGTAAGAAAAGGTAGAGAAGGAAACGTAGTAGGTGACTACGGATTGGGGGTAAAAAATGAAAGAGGAAGCCGCCTGGTGGAATTTTGCCCGGAACACAACTTCATCATAGGTAACAGTTGGTTCAAGAATCATAAAAGAAGGTTGTATACATGGAAGAAGCCTGCAGATACTGACAGGTTTCAGATAGATTACATAATGGTAAGTAAGAGATTTAGGAACCAGGTTTTAAATTGTAGGATATTTCCAGGGCCAGATGTGGACTCTGACCACAATCTGTTGGTTATGATTTATAGATTAAAACTGAAGAAACTGCAGAAAGGTGGGAATTTAAGTAGATGGAACCTGGATAAACTGACTAAACCACAGATTGTACAGAGTTTCAGGGAGAGAATAGGGGAACAATTGACAAAATGGGGGAACGAAGTACAGTAGAAGAAGCATTGGTAACTCTGAGGGATGAATAGTGAAGGCAGCAGAGGATCATGTAGGTAAAAAGACAAGGGCTAGTAGAAATCCTTGGGTGACAGAAGAAATATTGAATTTAACTGATGAAAGGAGAAAATTTAAAAATGCAGTAAATGAAGCAGGCAAAAAGGAATACAAATGTCTCAAAAATGAGATCGACAGGAAGTGCAAAATGGCTAAGAGGGCACGGTTAGAGGACAAATGTAAGGATGTAGAGGCTTATCTCACTAGGGGTAAGATAGTTAATGCCTACAGGAAAATTAAGAAGAGAACCACTTGTATGAATATCAAGAGCTCAGATGGAAACCCAGTTCCAAGCAAAGAAGGGAAAGCAGAAAGGTGGAAGGAGTATGTAGAGGGTCTATACAAGGGCGATGTATTTGAAGACAATGTTATAGAAAGGAAATAGAATGTAGATGAAGATGAAATGGGAGATGTGATACTGCGGGAAGAGTTTTATAGAACACTGAAATACCTAAGTCGAACAAGACCCCGAGAGTAGACGACATTCCATTAGAACTTAATTGAATATAGTAGAATTAAGTCGGGTGATGCTGAGGGAATTAGATTAGGAAATGAGACACTTAAAGTAGTAACGGAGTTTTGCCATTTGGGGAGCAAATAACTGATGATGGTCGAAGTAGAGAGGACATAATATTTAGACTGGCATGGCAAGGAAAGCGTTTGTGAAGAAGCGAAATTTGTTAACATCGAGTACAGATTTAAGTGTCAGGAAGTCATTTCTGAAAGTATTTGTATGGAGTGTAGCCATGTATGGAAGTGAAACATGGATGATAAATAGTTTGGACAAAAAGAGAATAGAAGCTTTCGAGATGTGGTGCTACAGAAGAATGCTGAAGATTAGACGGGTAGCCACATGACTAATGAGGAGGTATTGAACAGGATTGGGGGAAGAGGAGTTTGTGACACAACTTGACTAGAAGAAGGGATCGGTTGGTAGTACATGTTCTAAGGCGTAAAGGGATCACCAATTTAGTATTGGAAGGCAGCGTGGAGGGTATAAATTGTAGTGGGAGACCCCGAGATGAATACACTATGCAGATTCAGAAGGATGTAGGCTGCAGTACGTACTGGGAGATGAAAAAGCTTGTACAGGATAAAGTAGCATGGAGATCTGCATCAAACCAGTCTCAGAACTGAAGACCACAACAACAACATATAAATGTGTCTTGTTAACTTACAAGTAAATGACTCTTTTAACCGAGTACCTTTGATAACAGAATTCCATAGTCATAATTCTTCAGTTTCCTTATCAGTCGAAGTTAAATAGGTGTCACATAGGTAACATTTTCTTGTATAGTTCACTACGCCGCAGAAAATGTTACCTAATAAATTTGACCATATCGTCAGTGTGATATTTATGTGGAGCATATTGATTGTTTCTCGTTGTGATATACGGTCCGTTTAAATCCCACTCCACTTAGTATTGTGTGCTTTCGTTCATGATTTTCACACCACGGACTTACTCAATTTCAAATCACGTTTCGTCGTGTTTCCGATCGGTACTGTCATACCCTTGGTAAGCTCATCACGAGTAAATTTAATGACAGTAGCAGCTAACAGACTCGGCTGCTTGAGAAAGCTGTCATTTTTCATGCGTTCACCGCTAGGTAACAACCAAAGCTACTTTTGAACTGGAACCTATCTGTGCTTCGTCACTTGAGCTAATTACTTTCCGCTACGACTCACAAGAAGACCATCGCACCTGCTGAACAGGAATTTTAATGAATCTTAAGTGTGTTGTACCGGGCCCTATCCAGAGAACATGTCTAGCTGCTTTTCAAGCGATGGATCCTACTTTCCGAGAAAACAGATGTTAAATATTATGCGTGCTTTGTATATTTGTAACGTTAGAACTGTTTAGGCAAGCGCAAGCGGAACAGCGGGTAAGGTTCACGGCTGTCACGCTGGCAGTAAAGGTTCATAACTGCCTTTGTTCCCTTTTTCCTTAGTTTCATCCTATAATATATTATTAAATAGCATATATCAAACGAAATTATTGAAAAATAGACATTTTTCACCATAATCATTTCATTAATAGATCAATAATTACAGCAAAATTTCTTCAAACGTGCATCAATTTTGTGGATCGTTGTTAAAATTCCAGATATTTTGACAAGGCTCACTTGGTTCAAGGGGACAACATAGTGATTACACATTTGATCATATCTTCTATTGATTAGTGTTTCGGTTGCTTCTACGAAAAATATCACCCAAAATTCTGTTCTGTCACAGCAAGTGACACAAGCGATAACGAGTAAGGCGATTCTGTAATCCCTTCTGTAAAAAACAGGACACACATACGAGAAAAGTCTGCTGTAGTTTCTTTTATTAATGAAATTACTGCGACGAAAGCGACTAGTTTCCAATAATTTAGCATGACATGTACTATTTACTGATATTCTGTATGACTGAAGTGAAAAGGAAAGTACGCAAGCAGGATTTGAAACTATCGGTTTCAGTTCCCAGTGAAACAGGAAAGCACAGAACAAAACATGCCCTGTGTTCAGCTTTGAGTACGCTTTTCTCTCAAGTGACGCAAAGTGGAGAACGCAGCCTGCGCTGCTGGTGTCAGAATCCGGCGGAGATTACTCGTCAGATGTGCGGCCGTTTTATCGGCAGCCCTGTTACAGGGTTTCCCTCTCAGTGGACGGCTCCCTGTGAAGTCAGAGTGCCACTTAGGTTGCTGCGACCGCCTAAGCCGTTTGCGCCGAGCTTGCTCCTCCGAAAGAACGGATCAGTGCCAACACTACTCCGTCGTCTCGAAAGCTTCTGCTCTAACTCTTAGAACACGGGTCACATTTTTATTTGTAAGGACGAAAGTGTCTGTGAGTTATACTGCTTACAAAACTGTCGCACTAATTACTGTATAACATTACTTATTGCGGAGAAATATCACAGTTGTACAAAATTTCTGGAACGGAAACACTCTCTGCTATACTTCCCAAGCTGTAATTTTGGTTTATTTTCTACTATTGACCAGTTCTGGCTACTACGCTATTTTCAAGTGGTAGTTGACGTGCACTATCACAAAACCATCAATCTGACATACAACTGGAGACAGTGCGTAAATATGAAACTTAATCCTGTGTACAAGTGGTATAGAAACATTCTCGATCTCGTTTCAGCAGTCACTTCTAAGTGATTATGTTTCGTTCTCAGTACACCTTCACGTTACCAGCAGTGGATGATAATTACTACAGAATGAATCATTTTCTATTAGCACAATTACTGGTCCTGTTATATTGTAAGTAATTAATTCACATTTCATTGTATAGTAAGTAGCACAACTGTATAAACGTCACGGCGGCACAACTCGGTGTAACTACTAGCGTTTCTTCTCTTCTTCTCTTCTTCTGTAAATACTACCAAGTTTAATACAGTTCCCTTGTAATTTGGTTAGCAACACACGATAAAATCATGAGTTACGTTGCTTCAGTTCGTTCACGTGTTCAGTGACCAATAGTCCTTTTACATAATTCCTTAGCAGCTATAATTTTCAATTGTTCACCTGCTGCCGCACCTGTCAAGTCACAATACGTTTTTTGTGTAAAAATTGTCACCTGTCCCCTTGTTATTATGCATTGTGGTGTTATTAACCTTTTTGCGTAAATGTTTTTCACTGGTTTTAATTGTGTAGTGGTATTTTACTCTTTACTCTTTGTCATTGTTTGTAATGATTATGATCCCACAATGGACTATTGCAGCTATGAGGAACGGCGACGTCTTTTACCGCTAATCCTACAAGTCTCGAAACTCCGTTGCTTTCATTCTGTGTTTTGTAACTTCTTCACCCCCAGGCCTGGTGTTGTACTTGCTATGGGGACCAAAATTAATCGCGACCTGGAATACTGCTTACCTGACGTTGGCCACAGTACGCTTGTATCTACACAGACGGCTCTAGAAGTGAGACGGGTGTCGGATACGCCTTCTTCAGTCTCTCTAGCGACACATATCTATGTTTGCACTGCCGCCTGAATCATCAGTCTACACAGCGGAGTTACTGGCTGCCACTGAGGCTATTTGGTATGGCGCTTGGACTTCTGGCTCGCCTTGATTCTCAAGGACTGTCAAAGTGTGTTGCAGAAACTACAACATACATATTAACTTGGTAGTGTTATAAGTACTGGTGGCTATGTGGTGTTCGTCTTTTAGTGTTTTTATTTCGCTTTAAGAACTTGCTTTCGTACATAGAATTTTTCCGTTGTTTTAATGTCACCATTGCAGAAATGTTGACATGACACTTTTGTAACTACTTTTGGTTGTAAGGCTTTTGCTGCCCAATGCGAAAAATAAAAGTAAATTTAAAAAACTGTTTACTTCTCTCGTGGAGCGGCCCCTGTCTAGACAATCTACTGGTCGCAGCATCCCTTATCTTCTCACCATATTTCCTCCAGGCTGTCGGCAGAATATATGCCATCGCCATTTTTGGATTTGATCTTCAACATTACACAGGGTGAAAAGTATTTAAACCGACAAACTCTGGGAGGTTGTAGGGGACATCAAGACAAATATTTTTTCCTAATGTCATTTTTTCCCATGAGGATTATTTAAACCGTTAGAGGCCTATTACGCTCGTTAGTTGTTAGATGCCGTATTACGATCTTCAGTTATTTGAGGGCGTATTACGCTTTTCAGTTGTAGGAAACTGCTGTCCACCAGTGTAGTAGTGCACTGTCTCTGTTTACTAATGGAGCGATACACCTGGAGTAAGTACACTGATATGGTTGGTGCGTACTACGTAGCGCGCACCACAGAGGATGAGCTGCACAGCGGGTTTATCAACAAAAATATCCTAATCGCCGTATCTCGCATCATACGACCTTTGCTGCTGTGTACCAACGTCTGCATGAGACCGGGTCATTTAGCAGATTACCTGGACAGGGACGCCGTCGCACGGTAAGAACGCTGCAATTTGAGGTAGGTGCCTTGCAGCACGTAGAGCGGGATCATTCAATCAGTGCAGTTCTTCGTTAATGTGTGGGTCCGTGTTGTTGGGGACTTTAATTGGGCCGTATCTGCTACCTAGGCCATTAAATGGCAAGTTCAAATGGTTAAAATGGCTCTGAGCACTATGGGACTTAACTTCTATGGTCATCGGTCCCCTAGAACTTAGAACTACTTAAACCTAACTAACCTAAGGACATCGCACAACACCCAGTCATCACGAGGCAGAGAAAATCCCTGACCCCGCCGGGAATCGAACCCGGGAACCCGGGCGTGGGAAGCGAGAACGCTACCGCACGTCCACGAGCTGCGGACATTAAATGGCAGGCACTATTACACTTTTCTCGCCAGAGCATTGCCATAATTGCTGGAAGACGTCCCGCTCGCTACAAGACAACGCATGTGGTTCCAACATGACAGGGCGCTGGCACATTTCGGTCGTCGTGTGCGTCGATTCCTGGATCGACGGTTCCCAGAAACGTGAATTGGCAGAGGTGGTCCTGTACCATGGCCTGCTCTATCACCAGATATGTCCCCTCTGGCCTTTCTTCTGCGGGTCTAGATGCGCAATCCTGTTTACGCAACTCCTGTTGCATCAGAAGAGGATCTGGTTGCCAGGATATTAGCAGCAGCAGGAACAATTCAGGATACTCCTGGGGTTTTTGCCCGTGCCACACAGAACATGATCCGACGGTGTAACCTTTGTTTACGTGTCAATGGAGGCATTTTTTAAAATCTAATGTAATTGAAATTGGGTTGTCTCTTGGTCATAAAAAATGGAAAAATGTTTGTTGGTTTAATTAATTTGTGACACGAGAAATCTTCCTCTACCACTTTAAATACTCCTCATAGGGAAAAATGACATTAGAGAAAAATATTTGTTTTGATGTCCCCAACAACCTCCCAGAGTTTGTCGGTTTAAATACTTTTCACCCTGTATACGACAACTAGACAATTTATATCAAGACTACAGCACAACTCTTTGAAAATTTGGTATAAGATTGTTGTCAGTGTGTGCTTATTTTATTCCTTAAGATGGTCTAGCGTTAGCGTTATTGTGTTTAACTGCAGGGAACATGATGATGTTCTAAAACGAACACAATAAATGTCTAATAATACAGCAGATGTCATTTTCATCACTCATAAAAATTGTCAGCCGTGTTGGTCAACACGATCTAGAATACAAAGTAAACTGCCACCGCACCATCACTTGTCTAACAGACGATGTCACCACACCGGACGTTGACGCCTCATCCTCGTCCTCTTTTTGACAAGAGAACCCACACCCACTGATATGTCGGTCCTGTAAAGAAGGGTTCGCTCTGAAATATAGTACCGCAATTTCCTTGATCATGGGATTGGATGCTATGTACTCCCCTATAAACGGAACGAAGCCGAGTACATGGCATCTCATAGTTCTTATATGGGTCGTTGGGAATTCGTCAGTTTACTGAGTTTCAGAATGACGGCACGCCGTCAAACTTCCTACTCTATGTTAAGAACCACACTGATGTATGTTTTGGACAGCAATTAATTGGTCTTTGTGGTCCTGATACATGGCCATCTCGGTCTCTACGTATGGCAGAAACGGATATCATCTTCTGGGGCAAATGAAGACCCTAGTTTACGGTGCTCTAGTCGACACTCAGTTGGACGTGATTGCTAGGACTGCATTAGCCGCGAAAGCACTGACCGAAACTCCTGGGATACTCCTGGGATAAAACAGTAGGTTATACCGCTAGGCATACTCAGCTGTGATCCTTGTGGTCGTAATTTGCGTTTGTTACGTTCTGTTCTGTGAAGAGGATACACAGATTTGATAAAAGTGCACGTGTTTCTTCTGATGGTTGTTGCATTACTTACGTTTTGCATAGTACTTTTTGGTGCTTTACATATTGGTTCAGTCTTGCGTAGATATTTTCACTGTTACAAAGATAACTGGCGTAAGAAACCGAATATATCATAATTACAGTATCACTCATGCATCACCAAAGACCATGCGTTTCTCGTACAAAAATAGTTAGAAAACATCCGCGAAAAAGATCCCAAATTTTGTAGGCGAAGAATATTTCGAATTTTGTTCGTGGATATTAACTGGACATTTTGGTATCTGCTAACTGTAGCTAGTATATTACATTTGTTGAAACATTAATTTACATTAACACTGCTACTAAGTTAGTACCGAAACGTGAGAGTTAATGTTACACTAGTGAGTGAATATACCAGAAAAAAGTCGTTGGAAAATTGGATCAGTTATTCGGAAATTCTCTTTGCAAAGGGATACTCAGGACTAATAAGTTTCGCTTTTCAAGCACTTTAGCGTCGCTCTGGAAATCTTCAGCTTAGTTTTTTTTGATAACTGTAGCTCCCCCGGATTTGAAAGGTCAGTTCAAGATTTTAGGACACACAAGGGCCGGTCAATCTGGCCGAGTGGTTCTAGGCGGTTCAGTCTGGAACCGCGAGAGAGCTACGGTCGCAGGTTCGAATCCTGCCTCGGGCATGGATGTGTGTGATGTCCTTACGTTACTTAGTAGTTCTAAGTTCTAGGGCACTGATGACCTCCAATGTGAAGTCCCATAGTGTTCAGAGCCATTTGAAACTTCTTTTTTTGACACACAAGGCAAAAATATACGGTACAGCAATGTCGAAATTTGGAGTACAATTTTACATATAAATTCTTTCCTCTTGTCAAGCAAATGTCTGTAATCTACGAGTAACAGTGCAAACTTTGTTATGCGCTGAATACACGATATGGAACACACGATTGCCGTGTTCAGCTGTATTACCGTTACGAACGAATGTAGTTAGGTTTCCAGCAGTTAGCGATATTCGGTGTTGTAGAACTAAAATGATTCGAAAAAAGCGAAATTATAAAGAATTTAAATTAATAATTACAAAAACATTAAATTCGCTGTCAGTTATTGGATTTTTCGTTTTAATATTCTCATTTATCGTAGAAAGTTGGTGGAATTTAATACAGATATAATTAAGAGAGGGATCAGAGTTTAAGGTTAACCTGCAACGCACATGAAGGAGCCAAATCAGACATATATTCGCTGCATGGTTGGCAACATTCTGTTATGTACTTGCTTCGTGTGTACACTTTTAAGAGCTTCACTTTTGTATTGGTACATTCAATAGCTCTTGTTCTGTACAATTAAGTTGTTGGTCTACACGCAGAAATTAAAATAAAATGAGGTCTTAAAATGCTTTCAATGTTTTAGGAACTGGGATGCCGGGAAAACATTTCTTCAAAGGGAGAAACAGAAAATACCAGGCGACTGGACAGGCCTTGCTTGTTTCCTTGAGTCTAAGATATCACCGACAGAGGACAACACGCACACTGTTCAGTTCTTGGTAGTTTTAGTTCACCGAACAAAGGACGCTAATGTATGCATGATGGTAGGCGCTCGCGGTTTTGCCCGTCCCCACGTTAGCTCTCGCCTATTCTGGGAAACTAATGGAGGAGTTCCCACTGCGAGGTCATGCGGCCGTGGAAGCCAATGCTTACGCAACACTCACAAAGGTTCATAATTACTCATAATTTAGCCAGTTAACAGTTTCTGAAGCTTAAAGTTGCAACGTTCTGTTAGAGAATTTAATTTGTGCCAGCGGGTAAACATGTAACTGCCGCCATAAACTGGCGGAGCGCTCGAAATTACCGACAGTGTGGCTAAATCTCTTCGCCACTTATCCTCCCATCAAAATTCCGTGCGTGTCTCTCCTCTGTTCCACATACATTTGCGTCTAAACTTATGGATATTTTAGACTTTCCATCAACACATCAAATGTGCTTCTCTACGTGAGTATTGCATACCCAACTATTTTAAGACTTTTTTAACCGTCACTCTTGTGAGATCCTCTCTTGCGCCAACCTAATTTTAATCGGACCGCTACAAGAGATGTGTTTTACAATAACATTGATGAAGAAATGCACATGGATCTTACGGTATGTACTACAGAGCCCATGTTTTATGGACATCTTTCTTCTCTTTTTGGTCCATACTACCTTCTTCCAAAATATGGAAAGCAAAGAGCTTGTAATAAAAGAGGTATATCGTCAGAGGTATGATTACGATTTTCGCTTATAACTTGGTCTTTTAGGGAGCACGAGACTTTACTTGAAATTAATACATTTCCCCATCTCGATTCCTGCAAGTTTGTAACATTACCACGGAACAACCGTGTATATTGTCAAGAATTTGTTCCTGAAATTGTCGGCTATGTTTCATACAAGTGTATCTATTTTAGCTAGGGTTCCTCTATTATTCTATGCTTGTGTGTTTTTTTATATTCTCTTTGCTTCGTCCATCATGTGTTACTCTGTTTCCAACGTATTAGAATTTTTCCAGTTCATCCACTACACGGTTCCCAGTTTCTATTTTTATTTTATCGCCAGTCTAATTTCGGCTACTATTAAAAACTTGCATCTGCTTTTCGGTTTACTCTCAATTCATATTCTTTATCAGTTAGACTCCTCATTTCATTCACCAGGCCCTGCAATTGTTCCTCACTTTAACTAAGGACAGCACTGTCATCAGAATTCCTTACCATTTTTGTACATTCTTGTCTAGTTTATTGGCTATTGTCCTCATTACTACTTAAAACTTTTAATAATAACTTGTAGCTATAAGCATTTTATACATAGAATGTGCAACTGATTTTCATGAATCCTACACGGTGGCAATTACTGAACTATATGAAACAAAATCGTAATAACGTCTGAACGGTTTGCGTTAGGACATTCAAACTGCACGGTTAGTATGCGCTTGCGCAAGCGCCTTGTTCTTGTCGGCCACTTTAATTTGAATCGGTTCGTTAATATGGGAAATTGGCGCGTTTGGGGAATTGAGACTCCGTATTTCCTGATCTAATAGTCTCTTGGCCCTGAACGGGTGACTGTGTGATGTGCAGTGTCCAGTCACGGAATAATTCTGTGACTACAGAGTGGCACGTGACGTGCAAGTTTTGGAAGATGATTTCATCCCAGTTATCCAAAGTGGCCCTGATTATGACAAGATGTGGTTCACGCAAGACGGAGCTCGACCCCACCTAAGTAGGAGAGTGTATGCTGTCCTGGAGGAATACTTTGGGGGCCGAATTCTGACTCTGGGGTACCCAGAGGCCACTGACATGGGCCTTGATTGGCCGCCATATTCCCCGATCTGACTGCTTTTTGTAAGGCTATATTAAAGAGAAGGAGTACAGCAATAACCGATAACCCGTTTCTGAGCTGAAAGGTCAGGAGGTCATCGACAGCACCTAGTATCGATGTTCCGACACTTCAGTGGGTCATGCAGAATTTCACTATTCGTCTGCGCCACATCATCGCCAATGATAGCAGACATATCTAACGTGTCATGACCTAAATATGAATATCTGTAATGACAATTATATGTTGAATAAAGTAGTTTGTAAGAAATTTACGTTTTCTCTTCATATAGTTCAAGAATTGTCACCCTGTACAATATCCTTTCACGTCGGATTTCAGCGCCCCTCCTGAAACATTGCTTCTTCATTGTGCAAGTTGGACAGTAGGGCAGAAAGGCTGGAACCTTTCATTTTGCCATATTTAATCCAAGCACTTTCCTCTTTGTTTTCCATTCATATTATTCGCTCTTGGTTGTTGAACATAGTGTATATTACCCACCACTCCCAATAAACGCGCACGTTTCGCTGACATTCTGAAACGTCTACGTTAACAGAGGAGGACAGACACATCTGGACCAATTTATAAGTTTATTCGGATTACCAGGTTCTGATTATCCTTTGCTTCAAGTCATCCTCAGAACCTACTTCTAGTTGCTATGAAGCTTAGCTCCTATGTTGGGGAAGATACTGTTTCTAGCTTCTTATGAACTGCACTTAACGTTAATTAGACACAATATCTGATGGTGATCTGCAACAATGATCGAAAACAATAATTAAAATAAGCATATAAAGGGACCCAGACAGACTCACTCTTTCTTAATTGTATTAGAAGTGATAGTGGTGTCTTCAGACATCATTCCTTGAGTTACGTTATTTTAGATTGTGGAACAAACCTTGTTAAGAGTTCTTGATGATTCTTGTCTTGCCTCCAGTAACCCAGACAACCCTGACGTCCTTCTGGAAGGACGACGTAACTCACTGTTGAAATTATTTTTGCGAATAACTTATTGTTGCAACAGACTGTGACACACTTTTATATGAAGTAGGCAGAGTCAGTTGCGCGCTGCAACAGTTAGTTTGACGCAGTCGTTCATAGTGAGTGAGAAACTGTGTCTTGAAATTAGGGCCGATTTTACCATGGATGAACTGACTGACCTTGTCATCGATGGGTATGTATATTTTCTTTCATATTGCTTCAATAACTCTGAAACTTGTCATATAATATCTTAATGAATTAACCTATATTATTTATGGGTTCATATTACGATTGAAAGTTTTTGTCAGTTGTAATTCAATAATGTTTTCAACCGTCCTTCCAGAAGGACGTCAGGGTAATATGTTGTCATTTTGTATTCACAGAAAACGATGTACACTTATGGAACTTTTGGACATGCTAGAATCAAAAGATGAGGAAATACCTAATACAGGTGTGATGTAACATTACCCCACCTCTAAATTCAATTGATGATGTAACAGATGAAGATTCAGGTGCTGAAGAAAATCCAAGTAAAGATAAATTACCAGTAAGTCAGCTCAATGCTACTGTGTTACATGACTTAAAAGAGAGGGGCGTGGAAGCAACAGGAACAATAAGAGGTAACAGAGTTAAGAATTGTACTCTATCATCTGTAGATAAAATGATAAAAGAAAATAGAGGATCATATGAAATTTGTTCTGACTCAGTATCCGGGATTTCCATTGCTCGTTTGAATGACAACAATGTTATTACTGTAGCCACCAACTTTGACAGAGTGCAACCACTACGCTCTGTAGCAAGATTTTCCAGGGAACAAAAGAAAATGATTAGCGTGCTTCAACCTAACTTATTACACTCCTACAGTACTCATATGGGATGCATAGATCGAGCTGACCAAAATGTATCCATATATAGATGCTCCATAAGAGAGAAAAAGTGGTATTTCCAGATCATTGCACATTTTATAGACATGGCAGAGCAAAATGCCTGGGATCTTTACAAGCACAACGAAGGACCCATAGATCATCTGACATTTCGTCGTCGAATTGTTTCTGCAAATCTTGAAAGTAACAAAAGAGTCACTACCAGCAGAGGATGTCCTAGTAAGAGGCCAAAACTAGATTCTAGATTTGATGGAAGAAAACATTATGCTGCTGAATTACCAACGGACGAGATAACAAAGAAGAAGAAGCTGAAATGTCGAAGTTTCCACAAAAGAACTACTAGTATGTGCGTAAAATGTGACGGACCACTTCATGTTTGTTGCTTTTTGTCTCATCATATTAGTGCATAAAATATGTGTATAGGTTATTTTCTTTGTTTTTGTATTTATTAGCTGTTTTAGCCCATAATTCAAATTTATTTATGTTTATTTGAAAGCATAAAAACCAAAACAAATTAATTGTGCAGTGTCATATACTTTTAAAACGTGTTCACTTATTGTCCTGACGTCCTTCCGGAAGGACGCCCATATTTGGTAATACTAAATAAAAATATATACAAAAAATTATTTTTACTTTCTTCCTTACAACCTTGTGAATGAATGTACATAAGATATAAATCAATTTTGAAAAACAAATAATTCAGTACTATCTGGGTTAATAAGTGCAACAGCAGAATTGTATCTCTGGTTCCTTTTATAATGGCGCCAGGGTAGTCCAAGCATTATAGCCCTTGTAATGTTTCAAATGTTCAAATATGTGTCAATTCCTAACGTACCAAACTGCTGAGGTCATCGATTCCTAGACTTACACACTATTTAAACTAACTTAAACCAAATTACGCTAACGACAACACACGCTCCAGTGCGAGAGGGAGGACTAACCTTCGGCGGCAGGGGCCGCGTAATCCATGACGTGGCGACTCAAACCTCGCGGCCACTCCGCGCGGCCACTTTGTCGCTGCAGAATGGCAGACAGAGCAGCAGGTACGAAGAACCAGTTCCTCAGTGATCACGGAATCATAATGACAGTGAAAATAGCAATGTGAATAATTTAGAAATTGAAATCTGCTGAAGTAGTCAGCGCCCCAGTGGCGCGTGTCCCCAGTGGCGCATGTCGCTGTTGGGTGTCAGTAACTGTTTGGTCAGCGTGCAGAAGGGAGAGGTGACCACCAGCATAAAGGTGCCAGGCGGCACAGGTGATTGCAGAAGGAACAAAATCATTACCTCAGCGGACCCAGAGCTGCATCAGGCCTTTAGACATCAGACACGCAACAACAACAAGAACCTCCAGTGCATGCTGACCACGCCACTACGCATAAGTAAACCAACTAGGCAACTGCTCTCAGTGGACGTGTTGCAGAATGGAGGGTTCATTTTCATCCCTCTTGTGAAATATGTTGCCGCTAAAAGGTATGTATTAATTTCCAGAACACTGCTGTTGGTGGGTGAATAACGCTTTGCAGACTAGCTTCTGGCTTACAAGAAAAAGTATCAGAATCATGCACATCTTACGAATATTCATAAAATACCTCTAATCTCTGTGGGCATACAAACGAATATTCATAAAATACCTCTAATCTCTGTGGGCATACAAACTTCAATCTCATCTCATTCCTTGTCAAAACCTAGGACCTACCAAAACTGGAGAGGTGGAACCTTGATTATTCAATTCACATTTGTGGTCTTCAGTTCAGAAAGAAAAACCTAGGCAGAAGATGATCATGAAGAAATAAAGCGTAGTCAAACTCCTCTACCTTTCCAAACTAGCTGGTCAGCAGCCCAGAAAAAACATCGATTTGTTGCTATTCAAGGGCAGGAGGTATCACCATGTCTGGCACAAAAACAAAACCCACTTACTTTGCTCTAAACTGAGTAAATATGAACGTAAACAACATTTTTGTTGCAGGTGAGCTCTTTTCTGAAGAGTATGTATGTAGGTGTGGCTCTAATCGATCCCTTGACCCAGGTACCGATTTGTCCCGAAATACCCCTCAACGATAAAACGTTACGAGGGTATCCCAAAAGTAAGGTCTCCTATTTTTTATAAGTACAGAACAATGTTTGTGTGGCAGTAGGGCACATTGTTATGAAGAGTACTTCAAGCGCTGTGTATAAACATGCGCACGCCGCATTGAGGAGCTAAGTCTTGGCTTGGCAGCCGTTGAGAATGGAGCTCCCGTTGGATGTTACCGCCAAGTGCGAATTACGCGCAGTTTTCGGTTTTTGGACGCAAAGGGCACTGCGCCGATTGAGATCCTTCGCCAATTGACGGAAGTGTATGGTGAGTGAAAAATTTTCGTAAGTGATGTATAGAGTTTGCGGTTGGTCGGACCGAAATTCGCCACGAACGAAGGAGCGGGAGACCGTCAATTTCTGAGGAGGCGTGTTGAAGGTTGCGCAAAGCATGCGTGAAGACCGGCGGATCACTTTGTATGGCCTCTGCGCGTTGGTTCCTGCGCAGGGGTCCTTAATCAGTTACTGTTAGTTGCAAAAACAAACAGACGTTTATTTTCCTAATGACCAGTTAATTACACATTGCCTTAAAAGGATTAAGTTGAAACACTGTGGCTGAAGGCCTAGTTAAGAAAACTGATGATACCTACGGGGCTGAAGGCCCTAAACCACATCAAAAACAAGAATGGCTGAAGGTCTGAACCCAAGTTATAAAATTACTTTAAGGAATACATACGGCTGAAGGGCTCAGTTAGAAAAAAATGTTTCACATAAATACTAGGCTGAAGGCCACGCACTGGAAATTGAACAACTGAGGGCTTAAGGCCTGGATAACAAGACTTTCAGATAGAACAAACTTTCAAAATTTGGTTTTTAACAAATCAGTCTCCAAATTTTAATTTAATTTGGCTGAAGGCCTTATTTAAAATTAAAACAAACTAATAGACGGCTGAAGGCTTCACACAGTACATCAGACTAAAATGAAAATCACAATCGAAAACCAATAGAACAGTGGTGCTCAGAAGATTCCAAGGGTAGGTCTGAGAAGGTGGCTCTAACATAAGGCAGCCAAGAGTAAAGTTTAATAATCGGGTGGAAACCTGACCCAGCGACAGCTGAACGACTGACAAACAACCTAATTAATTCCCTTCCACCCAAAAAATAGGATGACAACAGAAAACATCATCTGTGGACGATGATACCAGCAGCACTTCGTCTTCAAAATTGGCGACTAGTAACAGCTAGGGCACAATACCACTCTTAAGAAAAAAAATATGAACAAACAACTAAAAGGCTGTCGAAATACGCGCCGTGCCAGACAGCATCAACACGGCAAGGA
The DNA here is from genome assembly GCF_023897955.1 of Schistocerca gregaria. Taxonomy (NCBI): domain Eukaryota; kingdom Metazoa; phylum Arthropoda; class Insecta; order Orthoptera; family Acrididae; genus Schistocerca; species Schistocerca gregaria. Next base: position 638,923,237 of record NC_064922.1, on the reverse strand, counting down.
TAAACACACTGTCGAAAACTACGCTAATGACCAGGACAGGTTACTGGAACGTCAACAGCCACAAGGCAGAAAATACCGCTGGTGCACTTCACTGATAAGTACCAACCAATTTGATAGTTAAAGACCATACACGAAGACAGCTGCAAAATTTCGCTAACTCCAACACACCATACGTTACTGCTAGCTTGAACGGACCAGGAAGTAACATTTAGCAGTGAATGAAGAGATGTCAAGGCAGCTGAGGTTTTGTAAGAGGTTAACTGATCACTCAACATAAATGTCTAGATTCAGTGGGCAACGAACTTTGTAGCCCTCACAGCTAGTGCCTCACAATGCCGCAGCACATGCAAACCACCAGCAGTCCCGGCCAGACCCAGTACTGCAGAGACTTCCTCACTCCTCCGTCCCAACCAGTCGACTACCTCAATCCAGCACGCAGACGGCATTAAAATATCTACTCAGTCAAGAGCACACAAGCTACACACGAATCCGCGAAAACACTTCCACAAACAACTTGAACAATAGTAAAACCAGTCACGGTGGAACAGCTAGGAGGAATCACAAGTCGACAGACACACAGAACCTGGAAGTAGTCGGCGACCAAATACACATCGTCTGATGAGACGACCGACCGAGTGACCAAGCAAGGTCATTCTCACTGAAGTCATGTGTGCTGGCAATGATGGGGCGAGTCATGGCTGTCTGGACATCACTGCTGGTCCGTCTCCCCACTGTACTCCCGACACGCGACAACCCGGAAATACTAGTGATCGATCCGAAGACAGTGCCAGTGCTCTTATCGATAAGCGCTGCTGCTGCCACTCACAGGCAGGCAAGCCAGCAACTTAGTGACGCCAGTAAATCGAATAAGAAACGAGACGTGAGTACCGCTAAGACAAGACGTCACGCCATAACAGCACGAACATGAGCCTCTCACAGCTCAACGTTCCATTCCTCAAACATCAACCCGGAGTCACATGCCCAAATAAAATTGACCGTCAGCTCCTTTATGAAAGCAAAAGACAATGGCCATGAGAAAGCCGCAAGCGGGACCCTCGCTCGGATCCATCCATGCAGAGGGGACACTTGCCCACTGGGCACCCAACATCCCTGCACGAGAAAGAGAGCGACCTAAGTCCCGCAAGATGACCACTTCAAATATCATTGCTAGTTCAATATTGTCAGGAAGCAAGATATCCGCTCGAAGCCAACCAGGCAGAGTGAACACATGATGACAGGCAACCCGACATCGCTGCACTGAAGAAGGTACTGAAATCAGCCTCACAAGTTGACAAACTTTAAGAACTATTCGAAGCTGACAATGAAAACTGCTACCAGAATGTAAGGCAATAAGATGATGTATTGGAACAGATGCATTAACTGTGCTCGCACCCTGTCTAACTGACTGCCGCTAGGTAGTGCACCTTCCAAAACACAAATGGTGTCCTCAAGGCCCCTAATAACGTTAAAGAAAAATCAAGGGCTGCTTCTGTCTTACCCACCCAATTTGGCGTGACGTGAACTGGGTGAAGAAGGGTAGCATGCCAGTGAGCCACTAGGTCAGAAACAATGCCCGCAATAGACTGGCGCCTTATTGCCAACTCATAAATGAAGTGGCCTTCCTCAACAGGCCGATCCCTGGGCACTGCATGACTGCCATTAAATCAAGTCAGCTGAAACAATCAGCAACCAAAACAATATGGTGCAACACTAACACAAATAAAATTCAAACTAATAGTAACTGGAATGGCAATATCACGATCGTTACCACGCTCTGCTACCAGTTGAGATCTGGGTTCGCAGGATACAGCGGATCAGGTTATGGTTGTGGACGGGGCCACAATCATTTACTGTTAGTTGATTAAAACTTTTATTTTCCTAAGAACCACTTAATTACACATTGCCTTAAAAGTATCAAATGAAAACAATACGGCGGCAGGCCTAGTTAAGAAAACTTGTGATACCTCCTGGGTTGAAGTCCCAGAACCACACCAAAAACAATAATGGCTTAAGGCCTGAACCCTAGTTATAAAATTGCGGCTGAAGGCCTCATTAAAAAAAAAAAACAATATTAGACGTAAATACTCGGCTGAAGGCCACACACAAGACAATAGACAACTTAGAACTTAGGGTCTGGATAACAAGAATTTCAGATAGAGCAAACATTCAAAATTTTGTTTTTAAGAAATCAATCTCTAAATTTTAATTAGGACGAAGGCCTTATTTAAAATTAAAACAAACTAAATTAATAGATCTCTGAAAGCTTTACACAGTGCATCAGACTAAAATGAAAATCCCAATCTAAAACCAATAGAACAGTGGTACTCAGAAGTGTTCCAAGGGTCGCTCTGAGGAGGTAGCTCTAACATAAGGTGAGGTGAGACAGACAGCCAAGAGTAAGGTTAAATAATTGGATGGCAACCCAACCCAGGGAGGGCTGAAGCACCGACCAACAAGCAATCAATTCCCTTCCGCCTGACCAACGGTACGACAACGGAAAATATCAGCTGAGGACGGGGATACCAGCAGCAATACATCTTCATAATTGGCGTCTAAAAACCGCCAAGGCACAATAACCACTCTTAATAGAGAAATTATGAACAAACAACTAAAATGCTGTCGTAATACAAGCCATGCCAGACAGCACCAACACAATGAGGGAAATCACACTACCCAAAAACTACGCTAACGACCAGGGCACGTAACGGGGGTGTCAACGGCCACAAGGCATAACATACCGCTGGTGCACTTCACTGATAAGTAACAACCAGTTTCATACTTAAAGACCATACACGAAGACAGCTGCAAATTTCGCTAACTCAAACACACCATACATTACTGCTAGCCGGAACGGCCCAGGAAGCAACAACAGGTAGTGAACAAAGAGATGTCACAGCAGCTGAGGTTTCACAACAGGTTACCTGATCACTCAACTTCAATGTCCAGATCCGCTGGTGCCTTACAATGCGACTGCGCATGCACGCCGCCAGCCATCGCGGCTGGACCTCTTGCTGTGGAGAATTCCTCACTGCTGTGTCCCAACCGACCGACTACCTCAATCCAGCACGCACACACTAATAAAATAACGGCTCAGTGAAAACCACACAAGCTACACACAGTTCCGCGAAACCAATACTCCACAAACATCCAGAACAACACTAAAGCCAGTCATGGTGGAAAAACTAGAAGGAATCACAAGTCGACACACACACAGAAGCAAGAATGATCGGCGACCAAATGCGCGTTGTTCGATGAGACGACCGACCGAACGACCAACCAAGGTCATACCCACTGAAGTCACGTTTGCCCACATTGGTCGGGGGAGTTATGGCTGTCCGGACCTCACTGCTGCTCGCCACACGAGGACTCCGAAATACTAGCGGTCGCTCCGAAGATAGTACTACAGTGTTCTTATCGATAAGCTCTGCTACTACCATTCACGGGCAGGCAGACCAGCAGCTTAGTGACCCCAGTAAATCTAATAAGAAACGAGACGAGAGTATCACCAAAACAAGACGTCAAGCAATAACAGTTTGAAGCCGAGCCGCACATTGCTCAGAAGCCTTATATGAGCAGGCAGTCAACAGCTGTATTACGGAGCTGCCACTGGAGAAAGATGCGGAAGCTTCACTTACAGACCACAATTAGCTGATGGGGAAGTTCTTTGGTGTAGGTCATAGTGCATGCAGCTGTAATTGCACACTGCCACAGAGCATATTCATCTTCTTCCACAATTTGAGTGACTAAGATTCTACCTCTCTTTTAGAGCACTTGGATGATATGGGATTGAGGAACGATGCTTGCCTGACAATGTAGGAAATTACACTTCATTTTCCAAGTGAATCATGTCAAGAGTACGACTCCACTTCCTGATTTATTATCGTTCATGCATTGGTCTCTTCAGAAACTAGCCTAGATAATGCATTAGTAGGATACGCGTATCACAAGAGCGGCATATGCCAATGATGTGATGAAGATAGGAGTATTTCCTTAGGGATACCTCGATTAGATGCTCCGTGAAATCACATTTCCCGATATAACCACAATCACCAGCCCTGCCATAACAGATAGGGAATATAGGCATGTGGTCGATGTTTCACAGGAGTATATACAAAATTGTACACGGAATTAGATGCGTGGTTGCTCACAGACATTGTTGAGGTATTCTGTCATGTATGGGTTTACATACACAATCTGAAACCTGTCTTCTACTGCACCATCCCAGGGCTTCCTTGGGACATAGCATTAAGAAAGGCATATAGGCTATCAACATTAAGCGGTTGACTAATGTTGACATGTTGCTTGTTTTCGACCCTGGATTTGCGGGAGACTCATCCACTATGTGTACAGCTTTGATTAGACGAATAATCCATGAATGAGTGAGGAAGAGAACAGACCATCTGGCAATTTGACTTACATGCATTACTTCGATGTATACAATGTTTATGGACACACCAAGCAAGAACCTCTGCCATTTGGAGGATTCTGATGGCTGTCCAAAGAGAAAATCACCAGTTTGGAATAAGTAATGCAATGTGAGGGTGTGGATTGTGGTGAAGGATGTGCCTTGGAGTCAGGTCTGACATATTACACCCACGTGCTTCATGTGCGCAGCGACTTGTTGCTGTGTCTGGAATGCCTAGTCCCATGAAATGCATCCGTATCCAAGCGTTTGACAATGGTGGGGAGTAAGCAGACATATGTTGCACTACGGAAGCCACCAGAAATGCCTCAGATTGGGGATAGAACTTATCAGAATAACCGGTATCATCTTCTTAATCCATTGTTCCTGGCTGATGTGTATATCGAGAGGAAACGGCTCTCGCCACTAATGTTTTTGAACTACATGTATATAAATTAACGAATAATTCTGTCTTCGGCCAAACCACGGATTGTGTTAGAAAGCACTACGAAATTCACATATTTTACCGTTGGGAGAGGCGTTATGGTGCAATTGCACCTGCCATAATATGGCACCACCTAATTCGAAGGTTGTCACGTACCAGCACTGATACCCTACTCAAATTTAAGGAAGTTTAAGTCCCAGCCTTTCGTGGCTGTTATCATTGAAGGTAAAATCGTCATGTTCCTCCTCAAAATTACGTCTTAGCAGTAAAGGTTTGTATCCCTCTTCTGGAATCCCAGCGTTCAGATAACTCGGGGCCACCAAAATGTCTTAAAGATCACAGCAGGCGAATCGAAAAGTCGATTCTGAAGAAGGTATTTCGAGGAGGAATATGATGCGGCCTAAAAAGCTTGAAGATATCACTTTTAAGGGAATTTTATTGGTGTCAAATCGATCGCTGCTTTTTGGGGCCGTACCTTTTCCATTGACATACGTATGTTTTTCAATCGTCAAATGGCTCTGAGCACTATGCGACTTAACTTCTGAGGTCATCAGTCACCTAGAACTTAGAAGTAATTAAACCTAACTAACCTAAGGACATCACACACATCCATGCCCGAGGCAGGATTCGAACCTGCGACCGTAGCGGTCGCTCGGTTCCAGACTGTAGCGCCTAGAACCGCACGGCCACTCCGGCCGCCTTTTCAGTCATCCCCACATACAAAAATCGACAGTGCATTATAGTGATAAGTATACTGTTTTATAAAAAGATATAAAAGAGAAGAGAAATTGACACTGCAACACTTCGCGAAATATTAAGTATTGGATTTTATTCATACACTAGTTGAAGTGTCTCAAAAGTTTCATTTTCCGCTCACTGTCTCTACGACAACATGTAACAAAACAAGACCCTACTATTAAGGGATGAAGAAACCCCAGACTAAGTATGCACAACTGCCTCAGAGCTTTACCATTGGCTCGTGTGGCTGCTGTTCTCTACAATTTTCACTGCCAGCTCTGCTCCCCGAACACAGTTCACCAGCTGATTCGCAGAGACAGCGCCTTGACGTCATCACCGATCTCGTTCGAATTTGTGGTATTTGCAGGGCATTACCAGAAGTTAAAGGAGGCAGAGGTCGGAGCACTACTCGGCCAAACGTTTAAAAAAAAGTAGTTTGTTTTGGCGTGGGTCAGCGTCTGCCATTTGTGTTAGAGTAGATTTCAGGTAGTGGCTGCCACAGGTCAAAGAGTACAGAACAGAAATTTTCAGGTCATGGGGCAACACTATCTTTCCTTTCCGCTTTTGCGTTACTTATATTGTTCGTAAACTGAAATAATGTTCGGTATTTTCTATTCACTAACATTCATAGAAGACGCGAAAAGGAATCGCAGTGGAAGATTTGAGATCACAAATAAATTTACAAGGAGTAATTGCAATTCAGACGTGAAGGGCTTCATTACAAGTGGCTTTTCTTCAGACAGTCCAGTGAGAGAGAACCTTTTGTAAATCTAAACGGTATTTGCATTCTTATAGAAACCTTAAAACAACCACGTAACTGTAAAAATACTGTGCTTATAATTGGTGCCAGATGCAGAGAAAGTTATCGCTTCTCCGTGTTTTACGTTGAATGCCACCCAGAACGTCATCAATTGTATAATAATAAAAGTATCTGATTTTATTTACTGAGTGGCTATAACAAAAGTGCAGCTGTTCACAACGGTCGTATTGCAGCGAAACTTAGTAGATTTTCTAAAGTGTTAATGCAGAACCAATTTAAGCCAGAAAAAAAATTTGTTCCAATTTTGTCAGCTGGATGTAGATCTGCCGCTGCGAAGGCAAGAACGGGATGTGGGCAGAAAATTCCAAACAAGTGAAAAGGCATAACTGATTTTATTACCAAATGCGCTGACACAGCTTTTTCAACATGAACAACAGAGACATCTAAAATATTCTGTTGAGCGACAGATTTGCATCTGTTTGTCGAAATTGGAACTCATTTTTTTTCCAGCGTAAATCCGTTCCGTAATAACGCAATATTATACCTACAAAGTTTTGCTGCCATATGGTAGTTACAACCCACCCTGGACCTCTGTCAGTAGTTATAACCACCCGTTATGAAGCCCTCATGTACGCTCTACTTTCCGTTCCTGGAAATCTATTTGCAGCCGCTAATTTGCCTTTGCATTGTTCCTTTTCGTGCCTTTTCTGAAAGTGTCAATAAATACAATATAATGAGAATTATTTACATTTATCTGCAGTGTAAGTAACTTAAAAATTGAAAATAGAAAATATTTATTACCTAGAGCCTCAAGCCACTGCCCTCGGATTAGTGGACTGTACATTTCCCTATGCGCCAACAGCTTCCTAGAAACCACACTGATATAAGTACCTCATGCTTTGTCCAACACGCATCAAAAATGCAATTTTTTCTAAATGCTCGGCCATCTGGAGATGACAATTCTGTCACTTTCATTCCTGGACGGACCCTGAACATACAGTAAATGTGGGAAACCGGTGATGACGAATAGATCGGTCACCTTGTCACTGCCGCAAGTTGTCACAAGCTTTCCTGCATTTTTTTAAGGTCTCCAGAGACTTTTACACGAACAATCGAAGCAAAGTCGTCGTGTGAACGGCTGACTCTATGAAAAATAAGTTCAAAGGCTACGAGGCATCTGATCTGCAAATCTCTATTAAGATTTTCGTGAGCCTGAAGATCAGAGAGACCGTTAATATAACAATTACAGATACCCATAAAAGACGCAAATCTTTGTAAGATTTTAACTTCCCATTGAAATCAAAATACAGAAAACAAAACACCCTTCAGAAAATACAGAAAAGGTACTATCGAAATCAAATAAAAAATTCGTGTGCAAAAAATACACTCCAGGAAATGGAAAAGAGAACACATTGACACCGGTGTGTCAGACCCACCATACTTGCTCCGGACACTGCGAGAGGGCTGTACAAGCAATGATCACACGCACGGCACAGCGGACACACCAGAAACCGCGGTGTTGGCCGTCAAATGGCGCTAGCTGCGCAGCATTTGTGCACCGCCGCCGTCAGTGTCAGCCAGTTTGCCGTGGCATACGGAGCTCCCTCGCAGTCTTTAACACTGGTAGCATGCCGCGACAGCGTGGACGTGAACCGTATGTGCAGTTGACTGACTTTGAGCGAGGGCGTATAGTGGGCATGCGGGAGGCCGGGTGGACGTACCGCCGAATTGCTCAACACGTGGGGCGCGAGGTCTCCACAGTACATCAATGTTGTCGCCAGTGGTCGGCGGAAGGTGCACGTGCCCGTCGACCTGGGACCGGACCGCAGCGACGCACGGATGCACGCCAAGACCGTAGGATCCTACGCAGTGCCGTAGGGGACCGCACCGCCACTTCCCAGCACATTAGGGACACTGTTGCTCCTGGGGTATCGGCGAGGACCATTCGCAACCGTCTCCATGAAGCTGGGCTACGGTCCCGCACACCGTTAGGCCGTCTTCCGCTCACGCCCCAACATCGTGCAGCCCGCCTCCAGTGGTGTCACGACAGACGTGAATGGAGGGACGATTGGAGACGTGTCGTCTTCAGCGATGAGAGTCGCTTCTGCCTTGGTGCCAATGATGGTCGTATGTGTGTTTGGCGCCTTGCAGGTGAGCGCCACAATCAGGACTGCATACGACCGAGGCACACAGGACCAACACCCGGCATCATGGTGTGGGGAGCGATCTCCCACTGGCCGTACACCTCTGGTGATCGTCGAGGGGACACTGAATAGTGCACGGTACAACCAAACCGTCATCGAACCCATCCTTCTACCATTCCTAGACCGGCAAGGGAACTTGCTGTTCCAACAGGACAATGCACGTCCGCATGTATCCCGTGCCACCCAACGTGCTCTAGAAGATGTAAGTCAACTACCCTGGCCAGCAAGATCTCCGGATCTGTCCCCCATTGAGCATGTTTGGGACTGGATGAAGCGTCGTCTCACGCGGTCTGCACGTCCAGCACGAACGCTGGTCCAACTGAGACGCCAGGTGGAAATGGCATGGCAAGCCGTTCCACAGGACTACATCCAGCATCTCTATGATCGTCTCCATAGGAGAATAGCAGCCTGCATTGCTGCGAAAGGTGGATATACACTGTACTAGTGCCGACATTGTGCATGCTCTGTTGCCTGTGTCTATGTGCGTGTGGTTCTGTCAGTCTGATCATGTGATGTATCTGACCCCAGGAATGTGTCAATAAAGTTTCCCCTTCCTGGGACAATGAATTCACGGTGTTCTTATTTCAATTTCCAGATGTTTATTTTAATGTAAACTAGGGGTAGAGATTATCGGGGGAGATTTGAAATGTTGAATTCCTACTTATGTCATGGTTACGTGATTTAGAGCATTGATATGATGAACAGTTATGATGGTGTGATGTATGGACGATGGAAAATGTAGAAACTTTGTGTACTTTGAACAGACCAAATTTGGAAAATTTTCATTTCCGCAAGAAATGCTGAATAATGGAACACTACATTGACAGTAAATAGAGTCTGAAAAGAGCAGAAGTAACGACTAAAGGATCAATCTAAAATGTCCTCAGACAACACGGCTACCTGTCATACGTAAAAAGGGTAACGGGTGCGATTTATATGACCAGAGAACTTGCATACATGATTAACACTGCAGGCGGAAGAAGTAAACGAACCGATCCCCTTTGAAACCGACAGCTTATTTCCGAGTGACGGAAAGTGTGTCGAACGGGAAGAACGAAAAGAACAAAAAAATTCAGAGCATAGTAAACAGGCTACACAAAAACACAAGTAAGCGACCAGAAAGAAAACAACCAAAAGATTCACGATCTGAGATCAAGCTTGATACAAAGAAAGGCGAAAAAGGAGCACAGGCCTCCATGACGGAGGAGGAAAAACAGAGGAGGAAATACGGCGACACATACAGATGGAGCCGGTCGGGCCTTGGCTAGCAAAAAATGCAAACAGCAGACGCGACTCCATTGGAAACACCCCGTAGGTGGGCTGCAGACTGCGGCGATTAAATAAGTAAATTATGTGTCTGGATTTTAGAGCTGCAATTGCAAATGTTAATAGAATTCAGTAAGTAAAGAAACAACGGGCCTTCGATGCCCTTACGTATGCAGCGGACCTTGACGTAATTGTATTATAAGACTTAGTTATCGCGAACTTGCAAGCATAATGAGGTGCCTCGAACACAGTGACCTCCTAGGAGGCAGCCAGCATGGAATTCTAAGATATCTATCACGTGAAACCCAATCTGGGCACTGCTGTTGTCATTGTGAAAGAAATGGATCAAGAAAATCAGGTGGATACACTATTTTAACACCACGACCTCACCAAGGCTCGTCAAGTGGTGGCACGCTGATGTATGCGTAATTAATAGTCAGCACTATTCGTAGCAGAATCCAGATTCATTTTCAATGAGTGATTCACTAGAAAACTCGTAATCCCAATATCAGTTTCATTTACAAGAACATAAAGACAGATTTCTGACTTAGTTAGAATACATCTCTTTTGGCAGGATTTCCTTATCAAAACGGATCTTCTTCATCCTAGAGGATGTTCAGTGCTACACAAACGAATAAATTTCGACGATTGGAGCCATGACAGGCTGGGAAACCTCTGTTGACAAAAGACAGCTTGCGGTCTTTGACTACTATACATCTCAGCGTTTGTTACTAGCCCCTTGTAAGCGTACAGGTGTGAGGAGGGTCTTAAGTCCTAAAACATTTGGGCCATTGGCTGCAATACGTAGTCTCTGCCTCTCTCCCAATATATTCTCGACACTTGCCGCATTGAGTAATATTAAAGCCTGACTGTCCATTAAATTGAGTAGATGACAGAAAATCTGTCGCATATACAGGATGGTCCATTGATAGTGACCGGGCCAAATATCTCACGAAATAAGGATCAAACGAAAAAACTACAAAGAACGGAACTCGTCTAGCTTGATGGGGGAAGCCAGATGGCGCTAGGGTTGGCCCGTTAGATGGCGCTGCCATAGGTCAAACGGATATCAGTTGTGTTTTCTTTTTAAATAGGAACCCGCATTTTTATTACAAATTCATGCAGCACGCAAAGAAGTGTGAATGTTTTAGATGGAACATTTTTTTTCGCTTTGAGATAGATGGAGATAGTCACAAACGTACGTGGTATCAGGTAACATTCCGCCAGTGATGACAGTATTTGCTTCGTGATATATTACCCGTGTTGAAATGGACCTTTTACCTATTACGGAAAAGGTCGATATCGTGTTGATGTATGGCTATTGTGATCAAAATGCCCAACGGGTGTGTGCTATGTATGTTGCTCGGTATCCTGGACGACATCATCCAAGTCTCCGGACCGTTCGCCGGATAGTTACATTATTTAAGGAAACAGGAAGTGTTGTGCCTCATGTGAAACGTCAACCACGACCTACAACAAATGATGATTGCCAAGTAGGTGTTTTAGCTGCTGTCGTGGCTCATCCGCATATCAGTAGCAGACAAACTGCGCGATAATCGGGGATCTCAAAAACGTCGGTGTTGAGAATGCTACATCAACATCCATTGCACCCGTACCATATTTCCATGCACCAGGAATTGCACAGCGACGACTTTGAACGTCGTGTACAGTTCTGGCACTGGGCACAAGAGGAATTAGGAGACAATTACAGATATTTTCCAAGCGTTCTACTTAGTGACGAAGCGTCATTCACCAACAGCGGTGACGTAAAGTGGCATAATATGCACTACTGGGCAACGGAAAATCCACGATGGCTGCAGCAAGTGGTACATCGCCGACTTTTGCTGATTAACGTATGGTGCGGAAATATGGGAGGAAGGATAATTGGCCCCCATTTTATCGATGGCAATCTAATTGGTGCAATGTATGCTGATATCCTACGTAATGTCTTAGTGATGTTACTACAAGATGTTTCACTGCATGACATAATGGTGATGTACTTCCAATATGATGGATGTCCGGCACATAGCTCGCGTGCGGTTGAAGCGGTATTGAATAGCACATTTCATGACAGGTGGATTGGTCGTCGAAACACTATACTATGGCCCTCACGTTTACCGGATCTGACGTCCCCGGATTTATTTCTGTGGCGAAAGTTGAAGGATATTTGCTATCGAGATCCACCGACAACGCCTGACAACATGCGTCAACGCATTCTCAATGCATGTGCGAACATTACGGAAGGCGAACTATTTGCTGTTGGGAGGAATTTAGTTACACGTATTGCCCAATGCATTGAGGTTGACAGACATCATTTTGAGCATTTATTGCATTAATGTGGTATTTACAGTTAATCACGCTATAACAGCATGCGTCCTCCCAAATGATAACTACACAAAGGTACATGTATCACATTGGAACAATCGAAATAAAATGTTCAAACGTACCCACGTTCTGTATTTTAATTTAAAAACCTACCTGTTTCCAACTGTTCGTCTAAAATTGTGAGCCATATGTTTGTGTCTATTACAGCGCTATCTATCACAAAGCGAAAAAGGTGGTCCGACTAAAACAGTCATATTTCTTTACGTACTACATGAAAATGCAATAAAAAATGGGGGTTCCTATTTTAAAAAACGCAGTTGATATCCGTTTGATCTATGGCAGCGCCATCTAGCGGGCCAACCATAGCGCCATCTGGATTAGCCCTTCAAGCTAGACAAGTTTTGTTCTTTGTAGTTTTTTCGTTGGACGCTTATTTCGTGGGATATTAGGCCCGGTCAAGATCAATAGACCACACTGTATAGGAGAAGCCAAAATCATGGGGACACCAGAAACACAAAGAGGTCTAATGCAGTGTAGGAAAACAGCTTCCAGTAATCTCGGAATGAAAAAGCACATGACCTGTGTAGGTTTCTAGGAACCTGATACGATCGTTCCGCAAAGTAGTGGCAAGTTCGGGTCACAATGATGGAGGTTGATAGTGATCACGTACCCCTCTCCAAAGTATAACACATACTTTGAGTGATGCTTAGATCTCTATTGTGGTGGAGAAGAGAGATGAAAGAGTTTATCACCGTGCTCACGAAACCAGTCCTGGACGATGCGGGTTCTGTGGACATGGGCCCCTGTTCTTGTAACACAGCATCACCACTGAGGAACAAGCATTGTACCATGAGATGGACGTGATTGGCCGAAATGGTCACCTAATCCTCGGAAGTAAATCGACCTTGCAGAGTAAGTAAGGAGCTCAAGGGATACTACAATATGGCTGCCCAAATTCTTACCGAAACCCCGCAGTTTTTCACTGTTGGGAAGTAAATTCGGCCAGAAGTTGGAAACAGTTGAAAGAAGACTCCATACGACTGAATGGCTTTCTCTCATTGCCCCATGGTCCATGTTTTACAGCTTCGGCATCACAGTTCACTTTCGCGTGCATGTGCGTCACTCAGTGGTGGATCTGAAGTTCTAGTTCGCCCTGCAAGTCACTGCTTCTGTAGCTCCCGTCGTGTTGTTTTCGTAATGACGAGGTTCGTGATTGCGACATTCGGTTCTGCGGTGACTTTTCATGAGCCGTCCTCTTCTTTTTCGTTACAATCCTCTGCAGTGACCTTCAGCCGCGGTCACTTGACATTCTCTTTCATCCGCGTTATGACTTAGCTGGTTTTTTTTTATTTCCTTGGCATAAATCTTATCTTCAAATACTGGTCACGGAAGCACCAACCATACGTGAACCCCCCATTTACCCACTCTGGAAGTTACATAGCACCGACAGAATGCACTCAAAACTTCCAAGAACACTATTCTGCCGGAACTGACACATGCAACATACTACGGACATAGCACAGGTGCCGTTTGTGGTCCAATACAACAGCGCATACCGCAGGCTAGGCTAACGTCTGCTGTTATGCTCAAGCATGCATTTTTCGTGATGTTTCCATATCTCTGTCCCATCCCTGTAGATGCCACCCTTATGTAATCAAGGCTGGTGACTACGTCACATTGTTGCGGTGAGATTACACCTTCCAACCAGTAGTAAGCACTCATCGCAACCACCCTTTTTTGGCACCTCTACCGCTACCTCGTGTGTTTAACCCTCCACGCAACATGTTATGATCGTTGTATCAATTTAACTCTCTGCAGCACTTAGAAATCTCGAGGTAAGTTAAGATTTGATATTTGCATATGATGGCTACTGCGTTCATTGATAATCATAGATGTCTGTGGTTTCTCTTGTCATTAAAGGTTGTTTCTGGAGAATACATCTCATTCTTAAACTTAAATCTTTTTTAATTAGAGCTGTATCCCCAGCCAAAGTCTTCAGTTTCCTAATTAATTGGGATCCCCTGCAAGACTACGTTAGACCTATCTCAAATTCGTAGCAGTCTGTAAATTCCGCCCCAGGGGCAGAGTCCGTTACTACGTCCTGAGAACTCCGTGGCGAAGCATTTACGACTCGCTGCAGCAGAGGTGGATTAGATCCACTGACAGAAGTAGAAGTAACTTAAAGTGTGCCGTAGGTAACGTTGTTGGGACCCTTTTTATACGAGTTGTATGTAAATGGTCTAGCAGATCATATTAACAATCTTATACTTGTCACAGATAATGCATTAATCTGTAAAAGAATAATACCTGGCAGAACTCGTTGGTATATGGAACTAGAAGTTATCTTTATGTGTTTTGGTTAATTTGTAGAACGTAAATCATTATTTGGCACGGTCGTGAGAATAAAATGAATTTTAAGTTATACTTTCGTCAACATCAGTGGTATGCAGCGGAATACTAAAAAACTAATTATTAAGCTGCACTTTCTCAGAAGCCCAAAGATAATCAATGTTATTACTTACTGTCCACTCGGAAAGAATAAACAATGATGCATATGATAATTTTTAAACCAGTAAAAAAACAAAGAACCTAACTGGACACGATTATGAAAAAGTTACCAAACACCACAGAAATTAATGCTTCTTTTCCAGAACGCAGTACACTACAGAAATGAAACTTGTCAATTCAAACGACTTCTGTGCCTCTTTTGATCTAGTTTCACTTTCGATCATTGTAAAAGCAAGAGTCGAAGAGGTGCGCGTGCGTGTTCGTTCAGGAAGGTAAAAAGAAAACTTCTATTGTTCTCCACAATGTCACGAAACGATGTCAGTTTTACACATTGCTAATTATATGTAAAAACAAGGCTTCCACCCAATTAAAATGCTAAAAAAGCGATACGCTTTGGTGTAGAATGATAATCATTTTTGCCAAGGGGAATTGGTGTAGTCAGCTATGACAGACTTTCACGTATTATCCGCAAATTCAATAGCTCAGACACAGTTATGAGACAAAGTGAGTTCACAAAATGATTTGCTGTTAACTGAGAGACATTGCGAGCAGTACAAATAACCGTGATCACAAAATTTTAAGACGACCAGAACAGGTGGAAGGGCACGAGATCTCATTAACCCAAAGACTGGCAAAGCCGTCACAATTACTCAATGATTGATTTACTGTTCTGGTGGCAACCTATCCTTTTTTGTAAAAATAACAAGTTTCAATTAAGCAATCCGACTTGGTAAGTGCTGAGTAGGACGCTCTCAACTAATCATGGAATAGACAAACGAGTGCAGCAACCTGAAATGATTTCCTCTCTTTCTTTGTACGAAGCACCAGTGGCAAGCAAGTGGCCAAAAAGTGTCGTGAAGACCTAACACATCACTTAACGTTGACAATGCCAATCCGTGTCTACTATTCCACTAATTAGTAACTTTTTGGCAATGGCCGTTCTTCAGTTACGGCGTTCATGTGGAAAGTGCAGAAGTTTTTAACTCATACCGAAAAAGGAAAGAGAGAAGTATATCGATGGGTCCTGTGGCGCACTTATTGCTGTATAAGTATCACTAAGCAGGACCCTCAAGCCACGCACTCCTCCTCTATGACATCACTATCATCACATGCCCCTTTCAATGACGTCATCATGAGCCCTACCCTTCCCCTCCACTCCCCTCCTCTCGCCAGCCAGAGTATGATACTCTTGCGGGCGTTAAAATCAAAACGTAGCTGTCAAATTAAGTAAGATTACCTTGAGATGGGTAAAAATGGAGCAGTGTTCAAATACATATAGTATTTCTGTAACATTAAAAAAAAAGTAAATATCTTCACCTGACCTGAATAAACTGGCGTCATCCAGCGGGCGAGCGCGCGCGGGCGCGCGCGCACACACACACACACACACACACACACACACACACACACACACAAATGAGAAACATATTAGGCTTTCGAGTACAGGAGAAATGTTGGGCAGAGAGACAGAGAGTGTGTGAGAGAGAGAGAGAGAGAGAGAGAGACATAGGGTGACCTAGGGCTACTGTAAAAGCGAGCGTTTGATTACATGACTAGCCATCTAACAAGAGGCTACAACTGTCAGCTCCACTAACATTATGTCAAATTCTGTCACTCTCTATCTTACTCTAGCATGAAGCATAAACAATGTGGCATATTAAAAATGAAATAATAAGTAAAAATCCACACAAAAATAATCTAATAAAAATTATTAAAAAATATTACGTTTCAAAGTAGGTTATATATACATTTGGTTGATTGCTCACATTTACACACATCATCAGAAAGACCTGTTACATACATTCCAGCTACAAAGAGGGGTATTTAGAGTTAAATTTTATAATGTTTCGACGTTTAACAAATTTAACACTTCCCATATTTTCCCACGAACACAATAAAATCACATTTAATGTTTTTTACATTTTTTCATACATAATACTAAAATTCTCCATACATAACATTTATTATAAATGAGATTACGCTAGAAAAAATACTACATATATAGTTGCTTCTCTAATAACATTATAAGCCAATCCTATTAAAGCACATTTGCGTACATTCTTCATCATAGCTTGTTACATGCAATTAATGAACGGTTTTGCACATAGCCTGACCTCATGAAACAGTGCTCACTTTATCGTCTAGTATGAAACGCTTGTTTTGCCGAAAGTGGCTGTTCGTGTAGGTGTATGGGCGAAAATCGGTGTACCTGGGATCGAATTATATAGCGCACAGTCGATTTAACACACATTCTCAGTAACCATCAATGCTTCATTCTTCCGCTGATGGGCATTTCACATCTTTCACTCTGAGCATTATGTGTGTGGCTCAGATTCCATTGTGAGAAGTTTTATGAATTCTATAATAGCCTCGTCTCTTCTTATAACTTATTTACTTTTGCTTATCTGGCCTGACTACATTAGCACCTTATGCTCCTCTCTTAAATCCGACCAGGGACAGCACATACAAAAACAATGTTACATAACAATCACAATAATATTAATTTGTTTTATGAACATAAATAATATTTGGCAATAAAAATAACAATAATAACGCAGTTCAAATGGCTCTGAGCACTATGCGACTTAACATCTGTGGTCATCGGTCGCCTAGAACTTAGAACTAATTTAACCTAACTAACCTAAGGACATCACACACATCCATGACCGAGGAAGGATTCGAACCTGCGACCGTAGTAATCGCACGGTTCCGGACTGCGCGCCTAGAACCGCTAGACCACCGCGGCCGGCAAGAAAGAGCTGAATGCAGATCTCTGTAGACAAGGGGAAGGAAAAGTAGTGGGGCAGAGAGGGTTGACGAGAGTGAGTTGCAGACAAGTATGAGGAAGAGACCGCTATTGAGGTAGAAGGAGGGCAAATAGCTGGCTTTTGATTTTGAAAGGACTTTAATTTCTCTGTTGTTTTGAGTAAGATTATTGCAAAGTCAGGTTCCTGGTACAGTACATGATTTGGAGAACATGGTAGTGTTGTGTACTGGTACAGAGAGGATTTCACTTTCTTGAGCACGAGTATTTATGCTGTGCTGTTCAGATATTAGTGTAAAAGTTGAAGATAAGCAAGAGAGATTGCAGTGATTGAGAAGGCGGCAGACGCCAAGTATGACAATCTCTACGCTTAACGGGACTTAGCAATGGTAGCTGATCGTAAGCAGGAATGGTATAGTTTCCACACAAGCATTCAACACCAGTTCCCGCCAGCGTGAGCTCTCATACTGAAACCATTAAGGAATATCCTCACAATAATCACGAATGAAGAGCATTAGTTTCCTTTTAGGCTCGAGACGATATACTTTTTTATATGCCTGAACTGAAGCTTACAGCTTCTTACAAACTACAGTTGTTCGTTCAATCCAGTCTAAGCCACGTTCCTCAACTATCGCCAAAGTCTTTTCAAAAGAATAAGTCTGATTCCTCTGGGACCTCTGATACTACCTTCTCCATTGTAGTCCTTTTGTTCCGATCATTTCTCACTTTTGGGGGGATAGTTAATGTGAGTGGAATCGTTGCGCAGCACTTAACTAGAAGTATTGAATAGGAAACGTCACAGTATTGACAGCTTTGCTGAAATCCAAAAAGCACACAGTAGTCGCCTCTTGTTTTTCCATAGCTTTTTACACTTCGTAAGCCACTTTTATAAGAGCTGTCATCATTCTGCGATTTTTTCGGAAACCTGACTGGTATGTGATGTTAAATAATTTGTAAGTTTATCGTGAGCTATGAATTCTAAGGCCTTGGATAATACAGGTAGAATGCAAATGGGCCTGTAGTCGGAGAGTTGTTTGACCGATTCCTTCTTGAGTGACGGTTTTATGAGTCTCTGCTTGCAGGCTGTTGGGAATATGCTGGAAGTCAGATAATGGCTAAAAATGTCTGTTATTTTGGGCAGTGGTGATCGACGTGGAAACTGATGAATTACGCTGTAATATTATAGTTTCCTGCAGCTACGGAACGAATTCATGCAGCTGACTTCGTCACCGTATTAGAACTTACCGTGTGCAGGAAAAAAATCTTGCTTTTGTACCAACCACCGACTCTTTAAGGGAATCGGTGGTCTGCGCTCTTGTACATTGGTCAAGTAAGAAGTAAGCTTGGGGGAAAATATTTATAGCTGCAGTACGAACTACAGTTTTAACTCTAGGTTTGCCTATTAGTAATCCTCGCAGTTTTTTTTCCACAGTAGGGAAGGGCTATGAAAGTCCTCAGTTAATGTAGGATTAACTGTGGTTTTAATTTTCCACAGACTGAATGCATAGTTGCTCCTAGGCGAGATGTTTATCAGAGGCCAGGTGTCCAGGTGTCCTTTATATGTATTGTGTCCTGCATCTCCGATAATTGTATGGTGTTTGAGGTGAATTGTAAGTCATGGTTCAGGTTTCCTCCTCAGGTTTACAATTTTCATAGGAGCATTTTCATCGTATGAATCCCTGGGACTCCCAGTGAAATTAAGTACTTCGTAATTTATGTGACAGCTATTTCCTCTCATTTTTCGCAGAGAAATATCATAGCTTTCAACTTTATTCTTAGATATATTCAAGTGCTTAAAATGTCTAAAAGTCAACTAACGATTCGTTCTTTGGACACTACGACGAGTATGTCATACATACCACGTGATGAACTGACAAGCAACCTGCAGAGATCCAATCAGTCCCCCTAATTACTCTATTTATAGACTTTGATGGGAGCATATTTACAGAGCTTGAAAGGATAAACGGTTTCAGCCACGCCTCCGACTTGAGTACGACATGAAAGCTGAAGTCCTGAAATATGCAATGATCTGTCAAGTCTACTTGGTAAGGACTGCACGTCTACATGAGCCTGCTGTAACGTGTAGCCATCGCTAGTATTTTCCATCGTAAGCATGCCGATAGGGCAACAACAACCCTAGTGAAAGGCACGGCCAAGACCTTGCAGTATGCGAGAGGGGTGGGGAGGAGGGGCGCACAGAGGGAAACAGGCCGGTAGGCAGAGTGGAGAAAGCACGGAGCTCGGTTATGCTTGCCTTGCATAAAGAGCGGAAGTCGAAAGCGCTTGAGTTATTCGATTAGACAATTTGAATACAATGGATTAACGATCTGGACTAAGTGCACGTTGTATAGAAGTATGACAATATGTTCATAAAAATAATGATTACAACGAATCGACAATATTATTGTTAATTCCAGAAATAGCCAGGTGGAACATAAATGATCTAGAAAGTTTCTGCATGATTCTCTATTTTAAAATCTCAACCAAATTAGTTCATTTTTAGTTCTGACTTGGGCTTTCGCGGATTTATTACCTATATTCATTCTAGAATATTCGGAATGATGCTTAATTCTGTATATTATACATTAAAATAAACTTTCAAGTCTTCATTAACAGTTCTGTGCCTTGATTTTACAATCTTATGACAGTCTACATTTGCTTAAGACACATCACTATTAATTTCTGACACAGTTAGGGAGGGAAAAGTTATCTAACAGAAGCTTTTAGAAAAGTAAAAAAAAAGGAAATAAAACATGTATTAATAGTCAAGAAGCGTTTAAGGGATTACTAGTTTCACTTATAATCCAGCCATTTTGAGATCTGAAATGACAACAGAAAATTGCTCTAAGAAGGAGCATTAAAATTAATTAATTAAAACTTCGATGCAACAAGAAACGGTCATATACATAAAGTGCATACGTAGTGTCTGTTCGTACCGTAACACAAAGCCATAACGTCTACACCACAGTAACATCATGGCATTTACCATATGGGTAAGGCATCACACGTACACGACCTTAAAAAATAAAAACACTGATGTCAGTATTATACAGAATGCAAAATGAAGTAACCCACGAATTACTGTGATATTTACAAACCCTTTTTGCAAGACCACATTGATGTACAATATTATGTTTACAATCACGTTACAACAGTAACTTGACAATAAAATACAGTATTTGGCTCATACAGAAATGTATGTAGACCGAGACACTATGTGTGCTGGCGCACTAGGAAAATGAAATTGCCGATAGGTGATGCGCGAGTACACATAGTAAAATAAATACGGTAGTATTACACGAGTAGTAAAACGTAATAAGTGAGGAAAATACTAAATCATTAATTAAACAACATACACCAAACGTTATAAAAACATAACTGTGTTAAGAGCAGTGTGGACAAGAATTTGAACAGACAAGATGAATATGAAAAAAGTTTTTGAGACATTGTTGTATAACACAAATGTATACACAAGGGTTTATGCAAGAATTACTATTGAAGGATACATCGAAGACGTGTCTATAAAATAAGTGCAGAAACTACATTCATTAGGTAAGTGTATCGTGAGCCATCTTCTATGTATTCTGTACGTTAGTGTGTCGTAGCCGGTTGTCTGTGTTTTCAGGCCGAGCAAAGCTGAGGAGATGTGTTGACTGCAGGAAACGTCCAGTCGGCACATATTATAGCCCGATGTCTTTTCACGGTGTGTCGTAACTCGAAGTTTAAGCTGACAGCCTAGGCACAGTTGAAGGAATGTATGCTAATACACACACGCCCAACCGGCAGGAACCAGCAATATAGTCAGTAGAACATAAATACAACAAATAACAGAACAAAGAGAACGTCGAGTAGTTGTGAAAAGCAATCTACTGTTTCAAAAGTAAGCATGTTGCATCTCGATGTCTAGGCAAATGAGCCTGGTGAATCTGAACAGACGTGACAACAGCCTCAAGTACAGCCTTGACTGAACAATATTTATTCAGTAGAATAAAGGAAAATTCCCAAGGACAGTACTAAAAGAAAAATAAAGGTTCATGAAAAGCACCGAAGAAATATCCTTGATTAAAATCGCCCTGGTCGTTAAGTATGACTTGACGGCCTCTCTTTCTGTGATTGTAAATCTCCGGTTCCTCCATCAAGTCCACTTTCCTCTATGGAATACCTCCATGTTATCTTTGATATCAGAAATAGCATGCTGCTCAGCAAACAGTGGAAGACCAACAGCTGTTCCGTTCTCGGATTGGGTATGCTCTCGGTATCGGGTTTCAAACAACACAACCTTGTGGTGAAAGTAAAAATGTTCAAAGTAACCATACTTCGTCTGATACACCCCAGGCCTACAAAAGATCTCCATCTTTGGGATAGTCTGTTACAGAAGCCGCATCTCAAACGTGTTTGTAATTTGAAACCTTAACCTGACATTAGATTTCCAAAAACAATGCACAGTTTTATCTGATAGTGACCATCATATGACGCAGCAACATATCTAGTGTTATGCTTGTTATTGGAGAGTGAAAGATTATTCACATTATTTGAGACTTCTTGTTGAGGTGTAAGTAACGTCTTTAGCCCTATGGCCACTAGCAATGGCAGTCTGTTTTAAGACTATGATCTCTTTTTCAAATAAATTTCGCTCCAAAGATAAATACAGAAGACGACACACCACATAATGAAATAAAAAAATGGTTCAAATGGCTATGAGCACTATGGGACTTCTGAGGTCATCAGTCCCCTACAACTTAGAACTACTTAAACCTAACTGACATAAGGACATCACACACATCCATGCCCGAGGCATGATTCGAACCTGCGACCGTAGCGGTCGCGCGGTTCCAGACTGTAGCGCCTAGAACCGCTCAGCCACCCCAGCTGGCAATAAAAGAAAGAGTACTTATATCGTAAAAGGTGACAATATTGCACATTTATGATGACACCAGTAGCAGCAGGTTTTCTATACATTTCAGATACATGTTTCTAAGTAATGGACGAATCTAGGAAGTTAATACTACAGTTTTGTTCAAATTCAGGGGTGAAATTGGTCTCAGGGTGCATACCGGACAACGGGTCAGCCGAACTCTGTATGCAATGTTCGCTACCTTTAAATAACGTTACAACGCCACCAGCGGAACGTTTATAGTATACAGTTCCCTCCCTCAAGTTACTATATTCATTAACAACTTTGTTTTAGATTGTTCAAAAAAATTTCTTATAGGATGTTAGCCAGTGCTAGTGCATGCCTTTCACTAACATTTTCCATTGAACTGAAAGTAGCTGTAAGATAATAATAACTCATGTAACTCTACTCGCTATATAATTTACTATCTTGAGCGACGTTCTTTTTAATTATCTGCAAGTATTCATCAGCTGGAACATTGTTGCAAAGGATTGCTGAAATTAAAGACATAAATATTTTATCAACTACAATTTTAATGCCATCATAGTCTCAGAAACCTCAGCACTATTTTTAACACGGACAGAAAGCTCGAACGTATAAGAATGTATTACATTCTCTTTTAATTTTTTTTGAGCTCATCGTTTGGTAAGAAATACTAATGTTCAAGTAGGGCTACTGATTTTTTGTGTGTGTGTTTATTTGATAAATTAATAGAGGAATGCCTGGGTTCAACAGTTTGGCTGCATTGTTATCGCTGTCTCTCAAAAGGAAACCCAGACAATCTATCTTTGTTCGTAGGTTGTTATGAAAAGTTTTCGTCGGAACTTTTTTAATTTCAGAAGGTTTCCTTTTTCTGATATAATCCTCAGCGAAGACAGTCCCTGCTGTATTCCTTCTATTCGCCTTCATGACAAAATCCTTCTTCTTTCGAATTTCTTAATTACTTGTTTTAGAACCTGAGCGTATACACTGATTATCTAAATGATTTTGGTTTTAACAGCAGTGTAAGTTGTGTGAAAATTACTCATTTTTTGCAACCTCGTCTTCTCTCTTACATTCTGCTATAATATCTTTAACTCTGTTTGGGTTACATTCTGGACAAAAGTTAAACTGCAAACCCTACGTTACAAATCCTGTTTCGTCACTTGTTAGGGGGACTTTAGTCAACTTAACCAATCGATCATAAAATGGGTGTCTATCTTGGGATCCTGTTTCATTCATCATATTATCTTCACAACACAAATTGCATTTTTCTTTCCATGGCACTTACGAACTGCTTCAACTAAGATTTTTATATGGTTGTTAAGGTTCTGGTTTAGATGGTCAAATTGAGCATATGCCATTACATTCTGGTCTGTAACTGCACTGCCCCGCTATCAGATAAATCTTATATTTTCTATGATTTTAAATTTTCAGGGATATAGTTCTCTTTTTGTTTTGATGACTTGGGCTTTTGTGGATTTATTACCTACCATGAGTCAAAGCTATTTGGGAATTGTGCTTCGTTCTATACATTTTTTATTAAAACCAATTTTCAAGTACACTTTGCCAATTTTAGTCTTATTTTTAAGCCTTTTATACTTACCATTTCCTTTAGGCATATTACTATCAATTCCTGACATAGCCAATAAAAGTAAAAAGGCTTGACAAAACCTTTTTACAGTCAAGATATCATTTGCATAAATATTGCTGATTACTAGTTTCGCCTGTATATATAGCCGTTTGCAATCTGAAATGTCAACAGAATATTGCACTAATGTGGGGCACTAGCAGGAATTTGTTAGAATATGCAAAGGTCAAATACACACAGAGCACTTGCAGTATGTCTTCGTAAGATAGGTATACGCCCAACGTGTGCATCACAGTAATTTCTCATACAAGAGACAAACACAATAAATTGATGGTACCCACTATGCAGGCAAAACATTAGGTGTGCAAGATCTAAAAATATAACAGTAGTGTTAATACAAGATGAATAAGTAAAGTATAAGACCCTCTTAAAAGACCAGTTTGATATACGTCATATATACAATCTCTTTACAGTAGTGTCTTGTCAACAACATACTGTATGTGACCCATTTAGAGATGTATGCAAAATGCCGATAGGTGGCAGGTGATTATTTATTGTAACGAAAGTATGATTATGTAACATCAGTGGTAAAATAGAACAAGTGATGAAAAAAAAGAAGAATTAATTAAATTATGTATACCTAACGCTATAAAACCATAAAAAATTAACAACAATAGATAGAAGTATGTAAACATAGAAGAGCATATAAATATCTGTATGTGACACACATAAATAAAAACAAGAAGGAAGGAAAGGGGGTTATGCAACAAACACTTAAAAAGACTACAATGAAAACGTGATTATAAATGTGTTCACACACTGCGTTCCAGAGGTAAGCATATCGTGGACCAACGCCCATATACTCCATCAGTAGTTGTCTGATATGTGTCTGATAGCCTGCCTACTCCTACAGTCGCATGTTCGAATCCTGCCTCGGGAATGGATGTGTGTGAAGTCCTTAGGTAGTTAGGTTTCAGTAGTTCTAAGACAAGGGGACTGATGACCTCAGATGTAAGTCCCATAGTGCTTAGAGCCATTTGAACCATTTGTCTGGTAACCTGACACATATGTTCATGGGAAAGGCAAAGCCGAAGAGACGCGATGACTGCAGCAAGCGTGCAGCCGACACGTATTGCAACCTGACGTCTATACTCTCCATAGTCAATAGGTAAGTATGTTTTTGGCCGACGTCTAGCTATGACCCATTTACTTGTGTAGTAGTGTATAGCGTTTTTGTGGCCTAATCGACTTTTTTAGTGTATAGCTTTTTATAGTGTTAATTTTTTTTAAACTTATGTTCTTTTGACAGTACTACTGATGGATGTCAGTAGGATGTCTGCGGACCTGCAACACAAACTTTAAACTTCACCCAGCCAAAAGGTTAATCTTTTGGATACGACGAACGTATATATGGACTGTTAAACTTCATCTGGATGTTCGTTGCCCTGCCCATGAACAAAAATGTCAGCAAGTTTTACCAAACTGTTTTGTAGCAATACATCTGCTATTTTTAATGTAGTTGAATGATAGATCTGACATACCTAAATCACGTTTTCCAGACGCCTGTAGCGTGACGCAATCCTGGGGAAATTTTAAGAAATTGGGAATGGTACCAAAAACTGAATCATAAGAACCGTCTGAAACTCTGACTGCTAGCTCGGGGTCAAATATGGAAAAATTTTTCTTCAGAAGAAAATTTCAGTTTTTCCATTGAGACCATTTCGAAAATTTTAGGAAGTTTTATCAACAATAACAAGGTAATATATCTTAAAACTGTTGCACATGATAAAACAAGTTGTCTTGATGTTTAAAAAAAGTGGTACCAGACAGTTTCAGTGCAGCATCGTATCATTCAGACAACTTTTAGATACTGAAAAATCATTGAAAAACCGTAGTGAGGGGGTGAAAGTCTATGTTGCAAGTCACTACATAAGCAGCAATCCTCAATGTCTGAGGTGATCAATAGCCTACTTGAAACAGGGTCGAATCGAAATTGCTGGATTTTTTAAATAAATTTCGCAAATGGAAGGCAGGACAAAGTTTAAAAAGTACAGTTTGTTTACAATAGAAAAAAAGTAAATGTATTGAATCACTGTCACTCTCATCATCATTATTATCGTATCAATTCCACTGTCCACGTCATTACCAATATCTTTAGAGTATACTTCCAGAAAACACATGTACTTTGTTAGACAACATCACTCACTTCTTTATAAAAGTCTTCCATCAAAATGAATGTCTACTGTACCTTCTGTGATTGCTGCATCTTCATGTAAAAATATTCTTGTTGTTGGCTGGCAGAGAACACTGTAAGGTTCTTCGTTGTCACACCATTCGATATCTGAGGGATTTTTTGAGCTGTGCTGCATAGTAGGTAAAAAAGGTAGGTTCTGACCCACTAGCCCACTCTCTAGCCAGTACCTCAATTTCTGACTAACCCACCGATTTTACGGTTCTGGCTCTTTACCGCAATTTTTGGTTAACCGACTGATTTTTGAGTTCTGGATCACTGACTCACTTAATACACTCACCAACGTTTTCAGGTCTAATTCACTCTAAAATAATTATTTCATATGAAAGGTGAATGTAAGAAAACAAATGAAATGTGTTTTTTTTATAAAAGGCGAATGTAAGAAAAATAAATATAATGCAATTTTTATAAAAGGTGAACGTAACTTAAATTTTCAAATGTGTGTGAATTCCTAATGGACCAAACTGCTATGGTCATCGGTCCCTAAACTTACTCACCACTTAAACCAATTTACAATAAGGACAACATACCCGAGGGAAGACTCGAACCTCCAGCGGGAGGGGCCGCACTGAACGTAACTCCACCATTGCCAGTCCCAAGCCTGGGGCCTAATCCCGCAAGGGGGACTAGTAACACCACGTTACAAGAAACCTGAGTCCATCTGGCTCCGGATGGTAGCACCCTGTAAAGACCCTGCCTAGGGCTCCTATGTGAAACATGGTCAACAGTCTCGAAGGTGAAAGAGGAGCGTGATTCTGAATGGCTGGGAGAGCGGAAGAGCCTAGTGGAGTTAACGAAGAATTCAAAATCAAATCAAAATCCAAAAGCGACTTATTTCAAATTGGGAGGCTTTTGGTCAGCGTATGTCTCTATATAAGGGGCAGCTGTGAATAATTCTCTGGGATTAACAACCCTGGTTGTAAAAAAAGGTAGCTCTACAAGTCACCCTCAGAACTCAACGAGTTATCAATCATGGGAAAGTCTGATGTGAAACTAATTACCCCAGGTGGTCAACCCACTGCACATAAGTGCTCAAGCAGACATTCGAATTCTGGGGAGTCTGCAACGTCACGCAAACACAAACCGGAGCGTCTTGGAACTTCAACCAAAATAAAATACAGGAAAGCAAACTACTTAGCAACTTTTAATGCAAATTCACTTTTGATACTAGGGAAACTTAAGACTTTAAACGACACGTTAAATGAACATAAAATCATTATTACGGCTGTGAAAGAGACCAGGCTCTTGGGAGGATTCAGGATACTTAAGGCGAAGATGGGGACAATACTTATGAAATATATTCCCCACCTTATGACAGGTTTCGTAATTGACAAGAAATTATTAGGCTCCATTACAAGCTTTGAATCCTCCTCTGAAAGGCTATCCACACTCACGATTAAGTTGACCAACAAAGTACATACCATTGTAAATGATCACACCCCCCTATAAACATTGACAACAAAAAGAATAAGGAGAAGATGGAACTGTTCTGGGACAAGCTATATGACACATTCCACAGGATCCCAGAAAAACATAACGTCTTCCTTCTAAGGGTTTTTAGCACCCAAGTGGGGAGAAAGAAAATGTTCAGACATATAGGGGGGAGATACCTGGCACATAACAGGACGAATCAAAATGGTTTCAGGATCATCGAATTATGCCAGGCGCATAGTTTGGTGTTGAAGTCAACAACCAGCTTTAAGAAATTGCCAAGAAAGCAGATGACGTGGATTTCACCTGACCCTCTCCTGGGAGAATCCATTTAGATTATGCTGCGATAAAGCGGAAATTTCATAAAGAAAGCCAAAATGTTCGAGTTATGAGAGGGCCAACCTTGACTCTGACCACTACCTATCTAAAATGAAACTGAAGATCATCCCCAAGAGTAACGTTTATAGGTAAAACCATGCAAGAACGAGATATGATCCAGAGAAAGTAGAAGAAGGAGGAATGGGGCAAGTTAACCAGCTACCTAGAAGACCAGGACTGGAAGCAGATGGTGAAGAGTCTTATAACCAAAGCACAGTAGCTTAATCCTATTACCAGGATGAAGAAGCACAGGTGGTGGAGCGATGAGGAAACTAGAAAGATGGTGTCCAAGGAGATCAAGAAAGTTAAGAAGGCTCAAGAAGACCTGAAGGCAGGAAGATAAATGACGACTTTGCTAAGAAAGAACATGAGAAACTAACATCCGATTTTCAGGGAGAAGCTAAACAGATATGGCCCCCCAACTCTCCAACTTCAGGACAAAAAAGAGGCATGGCGTATAGGAATAGGGGCAACTGTAAGATACTAGCAGGATACTTCCAGGAACTTCTGAACTGTGAGAAACCACAACCAAAGATGGCATTCGATGTTGGACCGAAATTATCCCCCAAGCCAGACACTAAAATCCCATCTGTAAATGAGATCCAGGCAATACTAAATCATATAAAAAATTTCAAGGCATCATGGGAAAACAAGATATCAGCCGAATTATTGGTACATGCTAGCAGAAATGCAATTGTCTTACTCCAGATACTTTTTGAGGAAATATGGCAGAGAGGAATCATTCCAGAGGAATAGAAAATTTCCCTGATACATCCGCTTTGCAGAAAGTTCCTAAATCTGATCCCGTTAACTATAGAGGGATTTCCCTGGTCGATGTGACCTACAAGATATTGTCCAGAGCAGAATCCCAGTTGGATTAACAGACTGGGGAG
Source organism: Schistocerca gregaria (assembly GCF_023897955.1). Lineage (NCBI taxonomy): Eukaryota > Metazoa > Arthropoda > Insecta > Orthoptera > Acrididae > Schistocerca > Schistocerca gregaria. The sequence goes on along the minus strand of NC_064922.1, from coordinate 638,894,408 downwards.
TATCGAGCAGGGTTTGGGAAAGGAAGTTCCTGCCCTGAACGGATCTTAAACGTCAGAAACACTTTAGCATTTCAGAAGCAGAGGGCTAAACCATATATAGTGACTTTTGTAAACTTCCATAAAGCATACAGTTCCACAGACAGAGAGTCGTTGTTAAATATTTTGGAGGAGCTTAGCTTGGATGGGAAAACTCTAAAGATCATCAAGGAGACACTCACGAATACGTCCTCTAAAGTCAGATTCATGGCTGAACTATTGGATCTTTTTGAGATCAAAACAGGGGTCCGAGAAGAAGATGGTGTCCCACCCCTGCTGTTTAACTGTGCACTCGAAAAGGTTGTGAGGGAATGGAATGCAAGAACGAGAAGGGGAATAAGACTTGGAACAAAAAACAAAGCAATCACTATTAAGTGTTTGGCACTTGCTGACAACATGGCACTGCTAGCAGAAATGTGGGAGGAGGCTAAAGAACAAATCGCTGAGTTAGTAGAGCAGGCAGGGAAGAATGGACTTAACATTTCTTATGAAAAAACGAAGATTATAACGAATGTAGTAGATACTCCTAAGGTAATTAAAGTGGGAGCTCAAAAACTAGAGGTGGTTAGGAGTTTCAAGTGACTAGGGGAATGGATTGAATGGAAAAGCCTTCAAGGGGAAGCAATGGGCGCACAGAGAAAAATGGGACTAGCATTCCAGAAAACCAAATACACATACAATAAGAAAGCCCTGTCTTGGAACACCAAAATAAGGCATTATAACAGAATAATTAAGACAGAAGCTCTCTATACAGCAGGTACACTAGTTATGGAGAGGAAAGGGCAAATGGGGAAATTGAAAGTCAAAGAGAGGAAAATTTTGAGAAAGATCATGGGTCCCAAGTTCCAACATAACAAACAAGTCTCTTATAGAAACGAAGTCCTCAATGCAAAGTCGGAAAGACTCACGGAAACGATGAGGGCAAAAGAGGATTGATTTCTATAGACACATACTCCGAATAAATCCTGACACACTGACTAAACAAATCTTTGCCTACTCTTACTAAAAAAGAAAAAACTAAACGCAATTGGTTGAAGGAAGTGGAAAATGATTTGAGAGAATTCCAGCTTACCGAAGTCATGTTAAAGAATGGTTCAGCCAATACTGTGACCACAGACCAAATGAAGAGGTTCCAAGTTAAGATCAACACCAGGAAACCGTTTCAGATATCAGAGAAGGAAAGAAAGAAGAGATCAGATAGAATGAACTATTGGGAGAAAAAGAGAGTACAAGCATCTAAGAAGTGATTGACCTGATGTACCTCAAAGATGGATGATTCGAAGTGAAAAAGAAGTGAATGTAAGAAAATAAAATGAACTGGTTAATGAAAATCATTCACTTTTTCCTTCCTCTATCCTTTTTAAAATGTTTCAGAAATGTATATAAACTTAATGTTAACACTTCTATATATTATTAAAACTTTCCATTCATTTATGTATAAGTAAAAATTAATAATTAAAAATTTTCAGTATGATTCTGTGTTGAGCATCATGTGTATGATTCTTCTTTCCATACATAACTACGTATGGTAAAGTGTCTGCTCGAATTCTGTCATGAAAAGTTACAACAGTTTCATATAGGTAAGAAAATCACATCATTACATTTTCAACTATTCAGTTTCAACTACTTTCCAAACACAATTAAATTTTATGTATTTTATTAATAATTTTGCACCTCTAATTCTAACAACTTTTTTGCAAACCTAATAAATTTTATACTCTGTATATTGGAGTTGAAATGAATTGTCTACTACAAACAAAGAAAAATGTTTTATAGCAGAACTACTTGGAAAGTAAGTAAAACCAACCAACGAATGATTTGGTTTTGATTACTTATGGAATATTTGAATAATAATAAACTTTTACTAAAATTGAGGATAAAGTATACACAAATGGAGAACATGAATTTGATGAATTTAATCCAATTACAGAACCTTTTTGCAATAGTATTATGAAGTTAAAATAACACATTTTATAGATTGCGAAGGAGAAATGAAAAATGTAAAATTTCTTGTAAAAAAGTAAGCATGTGGTGGTTTTAATAGTATTTGAAGTATTTGAAGATATAGATTTCTGACATTATTTTCGTAATTTTCGTTAATGCAAAAATTCCATATTTATTAGATAATATTACACAAACAATTAAAAATACCAAACAAATGACCACCAAAGATTTAAAAATTATTCAACAAAAATATAAAAATCCTGTTGTTATTCATTACAACATAGACTTAGCAGATGCTAAACTCGATATAATTTTAAAAGTATTAGTACAAACTTAGAAGACCTTAAAAAAGGAACACTTATTTATTGGATTTAGACATAGCACAAGATGTTGTAGGAACTTTTAATAAAGAATAAATGTGCAAATATTTAACTAATAATTTTAATTTTTTAATGGAAGCAGAATATCAAGAAGAATGTTATGTATCAGCTGACAACTGAAATTCTTTTGGAAGTACTGTTTGATGTGGATAAATTCTAATCCTAGAGTAAAAATATATAGTTTATATATTTTCCAGTTAATAAGTCCTGGAGTAAAAAAACAACTTGATAACAATGTTATAGATTTTTTAAATTGTCCAGACAGTAGAGTAAAGGAAGCATTTGCTTCTAATTTAGCTTAGAATTACAAGGCTGGAAGCAAAAATATATAATTACATTAATCCAGATTTCCAAAGAGAACAAGAATTCGATCCACTAACAGACTGCTTAGAACTAATAACGAATGCTAGAAAATATTTAAAGCAAGCTTCATTTCATTCTGTTTCACTATCTAAAATGTGTGAAAAATTAACAGACGCTATACAAAACAGTTGTTGTCTTTTTTACAATTTACCTTTTGCAATATGTCTATAGGGGCCGTAAAATACGAAAAAATACCTGGAATTTGAATAAAAACTGAAACAGAAAATAAAGAGGAAAGAGAAATACCATTAGATTTGTTTTATCTGCTTTTAGTTTTAACTTGTTACCTATTAACTGTAGAGAAATTTTTAAAGAGACATAATGTAACTTCTGTACAGCAAAAACATGCTTTATAAAATCTGGAGACAAATATATGTCTAAATGCAATACTGTGTTTTCCATTATAACAAAAGAAATAAATATCGAATTGGGATTAATAAAAACAAACAATATTATTGAATTTGTGTGTAGAATAAATGCAATCAATAAACGTTCTGCACTTTCTACTCGAGAAATAACACCAGTTAATACACCATATTCACAATCTACTAAAAAAAATGGAACAAAAATTTGAAAATTTATATATATATAAAACTAGAATATTTGGAATTTATTTTTTGGAGAATGAACAAAAATTAGAGAAAGGGAAGAAGAAATAAATAATTTTTTAATGGCAGTAGACAGGTTTTTCTACAAGTGGAGTTTTTAAATTTAACTTTTGTGGTGAACTACAAACATAAGTGTCATATGTGAGCATGTTGTGTGAAAAAAGAGGTAAGACTTCTCTACATACCGGTAAGCTCACAATAAAAATAATTTTATAGATATAAGTAAAGACAGAGAAAATTAAAAAAAACCGATTTGTTTGTATTCCATTCTTCGACATACTATTCTAATGAATAGCCATTTTGGGAAATAAATACAGATGGTATTTCTAGATCTAATGCATACTCGTTCTCCAAAATAATTTACTTAAAAACAAAAAGGATTTTCAAAGGCAAAAGCAGTTTATTGTATAATGAAGAAGATAAAGAAGTAATCGAAAATTTTTAAAAAAACGGAGCGAAATACTAGCAAATATAAAAATAAAAAATTATAAATAACAAGAAGATGTAGATAAAGGATTATAACAAATTATTTCCGACATTACAAAAATTATCTGGGAAAAGAGAGATACATTTTTAAATTCCAAAGTATAAAAGATTATTCTTGTTCCAATTATTGGGTGGAAGAAGAAATAGGAAATAAAAATATAGATTTAACTTACAAGATAAAGATTAAACTCAATAAAATTAAAACAACACTAAATAACAATAAAGAAAGACTTGTGTTTGCTGTTTTAATTTTTATGTAACTATTTTAACTGCTTCAAATTTCTCTGGAATAACTATATTAGTCTATTTGACATATCTAACATTAATGGTTGATATTCGTAATTAAGTCCAAATTACTTGCTATATATTTACAAATATAATAATCACCAAATATATAACATGGAGGAATTAAATTTCCATGCTCTGCAGAAAATATTTAGAAACATTAAGTCCCAAATAACTGAAGAATAGTAGATTCCATTCTCTTGCTACAGTTTCCTTAGTTATGTAAAGAAATACATGTGTTTCCCAAGATGTGTTAAGTGTAGGAATAATTATTTTCTCCATTTAATCTAATTAAACTTATTTCTAACTTACAAAATATCTGGTAGTGGAGGAAGAAATAGATCTATTTTTAAGAATGAAAAGAACAAAGATTTGCAAGAAAAATTAAATAGCTTATTAGACAATGAATAACAAATAGAATGTTTCGATTTAGTTGTACTATAATATTGTTGTGCAAAATTTACAGTTTACAAAAGGAAAATGATGCTTTCATAGAATTAAAAGGTTTAAATAAACAAAGTAGGAAGATTCTTAAGGCCATTAATAAATGTTATTTGGAAGAACATTATTTGGATTCTGTTAAAGGAAGAGACATAGATATCGATAAATATTATAAAGAACGTTTTCCACATGGAGAAGCTGTAAAAGTGCACAGTGGTCATCTAATTCACAGTAGTAAATTCTAAATTTGTATGAATATTTAGGTAGTCCTAAAATACTATTAACACCACCACATGCTTACTTATTTACGAGAAATTTCCCATGTTTCATTTCAACGTATCAATCTATAAAAACTGTTTTTTTAACTGTTATAACACTATTGCAAAACGGTTTTGTAATTGGTTTAAATTCTTTTAATTTTTGTTCTCCTTGTGCATATTAAATCTGCAATATTGGTAAAAAGATTTTTATTATACAAATTTTCAATAAGTAACCATAATCCAAATCTTTCATCGGTTGATTTTACTTTATTTCCAAGTAATACAGTTATAAAATATATTGTTTTGATTGTATTAGACATTTCATTTTCTGCTCACATTTGTAGAGGAAAAAATTCATTAGGTTTACAAAAAAGTAGTTATAATTAGAAATGCAAAATCATATATAAAAGACATAAAATTGAATTGCTCTCTAAAAGTAGTTGAAAATGGGTAGTTAAAAGCATAGGGATTTGATTTACTTACCTACATGAAATTATGTGCAACTTTTAATGACAAAATTCTAGCAGACACTTTAGCATATGTAGTTATGTATGGAAAGAAAAATCTTACATACAATGCTCAACACGAAATACTTACACTAATAGTTTTTAAATATTAATTATTACTTCTAAGTAAATGAATGAAAATTATAAAAGATTAGAGAAGTGTTGCCTTCATGCTTGTATACATTCTTGTATCATTTTAAAAACGGTAGAGGAAGTAAAAAGTTAATAATTATCATTAAGCAATTCATTTATTTATTTTATTACATTCACCTTTTATAAAACTTGCATTAAATTTGTTTTTCTTACATTCACCTTTTGCAAAAAATACAACTAATTTGTTTTCTTACATTCTCTTTTATATGAAATATTTATTTTAGAGTGAAAATGATGGTGAGAGTAATAAGTGAGCCAGTGGGCCAGAACTCCATAATCTGTGGGTTAGCCAAAAATTGCAATAAAGGGCCAGAACCCTAAAATCCGTTGGTTAGTCAGAAATTGAGATATTGGGCTAGAATATGGGCTAATGAGCCAGAACCTACTTTTTTATCTACTTTTGTAGGATATTTTATGTTCTGAACTAAGCCTGTCGCAGATATGTTCTACATGGAGGTAGATTTCATACACATAAATTACATAAATCCAGATTTAGAGTTACAGAAAGATGCTCACTTTCTATTGTATGTATTTCGTAAAAATATTTAATCTAGCTTAATCGACAACATTATGATTTTTTCGTTGCATAATCTGCACTGAAATGTTTCTAAACTTTAAGGCGTTTAATAAATTCTTGATATCACAAGGGTATCTGCCTAATCTGTGAATGCCTTTTGATAGTGTGTAGAAATTTTCGTCATAGTCAGAGATGGTCCACTTAAAAGTACATGAAGATTTTTGTAGAGGTCATCCAGCGCCACGATCTATACAAAACTCCAGGGTACCTTTTACTAATTCAGTGTTCCAACAGAGTATAATTAAATTTTAGTGTAATAAGATTGAACAGATACCGGACCTCATTGAATGGCATATATTGTAACTATCTTGGTATTTTCCTCTCCATGTTTGTGACAAATTAGATATTTAATAACAGCACCATCTTCATCCAAATATTCACAGCACATTTCGAGATTAATGCAAATGGTTTTGGTCTCAGTAATGTACCGTATGGTATGTTGTGACTAATTATTAGTTAAATTTTTTTACAGAGTTACTTCAAATTTTATATTTTCCATTACTTATCGAAAGGTCTAACTGTGTAAAGTCCTCAGAGGTGAAACGATGGACAAGAGCATTAAAAACTAAATAACAGCTCTCAACGTGTGAGCATAACAAGCTCTGGAAAGTTATTTTCGTTTTTGGAAGTATAAACAACATTATCAATACCTAAAAACAGTTGCTAATCTTCATTGCTGCAAAAATGTTTAAGAATTGATTAAACTTGGTGGCTGTTTCACAGCTCGGTAAAATTTTTTGACATATTTGAAAATGTGCTCTGGGCAAATATTTGAAAAAAGTTATGTAAGCTCTTCTACATTTTTGATAGTAGACATATTATGATATTGATTTTAATTATTTGTTTTTTCTATTTTTGAAGCAGCAGAAATAGACCTCGTGAAGCTATGATGTTTTTTGACCACTGATGGCCTACTAGTAAGGTTCTAACGATTTTATACTACTGTGGCATAAAATGATAGACATGGTTTTGGTGATGGGCTCTCTTTCTATACGTAACAAGCCACATGCAAAACCTTAAATGCTCTTTAATGATTAATTTTGATATGTTTTTTATAGTTTTGTGATGTTAAGTACATGTTATTTCATTAATTACTTTATATCTTCTTCATTTACTTTTAAACCACTTACATGATCATAGTTTTGTTGCTATTTGTCCTGGCGCACCATACTTTGCCTTTCCTCGTGGGCGTGCATACTTAGCCTGTTAGTTAGTGTATATCTCTGAGTGGGCCATATAGTGTATGTTGTTGTTAAGTTACTGTTGTGACACAGTTGGATGTACAACACTGTATATCAGTGTAATCTTAAACGAATGGTTTGTACCTTCTTATTCACACATAGTTTATTTCATTTTATTTTCTATCTTATACTGACTTCGCTGTTTGTACTTTTTAGGTCTTATGAACGTAATGTTCTAGCTATATGTTATATGCCATTATTTTATTGTGTCCCATCTCCCGTATGAGATATTATTGCCATGCAGTCATTGTTGCTGTGTTGTGTTAATGTTACATTAATGTTACAGGTACTACTACTTTGTTGTGTTAATGTTACAGATGCTACACATCCTCGACGTGTATTTAACCTTTGTTTACATATATGTCGCAATTAGTTCACATTAGGGTTCTTCCTTAGTCCAATTCTTTGTTGTCATTCCATATTTGAAGACGTCTGGATAAGCAGCTGAAACTTGTAACCACTTAAACTTAAGAACTGCGACCTTGACTAATGAAAAATGTACATTTTTCGCTTTTGAAGCAAAAAGATTTCAAAGTAATAACGTAGAAGATACAGTAAGAACATCACATTACACTTAAACAGGGTTAAACAGTAGTAACGCACAAGGAAACAGAAAGGACAAATGGAGGAACAGTATATGAAAAATTGTGCTACTAATGAATAAATGATAATTTACAATTACTGGTCACAATCATGCTCCTGGATTATGATAAAGTAATAGTGAAATAAAAACTGTATTAATATTGGAAGTTCGAAAGCTGAAGTGTAAATTTATTCCTTGTAACAAAAGGTAACTCTATATGGATGAATGTTAATAACAGGAAGCTGTTTCAAGGACATATTACAAAATAAAATGTTTCTTTTCAAAACTGACTTCATTTTGCGGTTGTGCTTCCAAGCTCATTGTTATTGCTTACTGATTTCTTTCCAGCAGCTGTCTGTATGAATATCCTACCATCCTGGGTCCCCGCTGTCCACATGCTGAAGTAAGTAATCACAGTGTTCAATATTTTCATTCTTTCAGATGTAAGGTCCTCTTGTACAGTCATTCCTGATTTTACTATGTTGCTTATTGGCATAAAGGCTTAATCATTTACAAAACCCACTTTGTATTCATTGACACATGGGCTGTAAAAGTTATTATTATGGTAAGAAGTGTCAAGCTACTTGTTAGCATCGCTTATAATAACCTCACACATATTTGCAACAACTGTTATTAATGAAATTCTTGTGCACAAACCATTTGGTATAGCATTCTATGTGCATTACAGTTATAGAGACGAATATTCAGTGTTTCAGCTGTACTGAGACACAGATTGCATGGAATGGTTCAGCAGACAGCTGTATCAGATTGCAAACCACGCAAAAGTTACTTACTGCAAAACAATCAGATGATTGTTAGTGTAGCAGAGGAAGAATCATATCTGCAAGGAGTACTGCAAACAAATGGATGTGAAACACAGAGATCACTGTATTTTAGAGCCACATATCAAGGAGCTGCATATAGCAGATGCAGTTTAAACTAGGGACCTAATTTTGTGTTACCTGTTGCATTTCACATTGCAATTAATTATAATGCAGATTTTACACTAATGAACCTGTGTAAGCGAGAGGATGAATGAAATAAATATAGACCATGTTTCTGAGCTTACAGAGAACAATGAAACGAAAGACGTTCTATATGTCTGTCGTAATGACGTGTAATTTAGGTGTACAGACTTCTTCAACTTTCTGATGTGATCTCTAGAAAAATATGTTTTACATTTAAACCTTGAAGAGTTTAAAATAAGAAGAGAGGAGCTTAATCCGATTTATCAGCAAAGCATGATTCCTAAGGAGACTGCAGCTGAGATATCGATTTTCTTGAAGAACATGTACTGCCGACTGCAGCATTCAAAAGCTTCCTGCGCAATGAAACAACGATCAATGAAATGGAGTGAGCAAAATGTGGATTTTATTTAAACTCAAAACACCACGTGATTGTTCTGGCTAATATTTGAAAACCAATATCTTACTTATACCCAACGTGTTTGAAAAGTTTCATGCACTCTGACTTAAAATTAGATGTGGTAGATCCAGTCCGTTATGAGACAACACCTGACTTGGCATGGAATACATTGCTTAAGAATACTAATGCAAGAGAACAATAGCGACTTACGATCGAATATATAATGATTAAAATGTGATGAAGAGATGTGTCAGGGGAGGTTTTCTCCACTGCCCCAATAGACATGCAGTTACATACAATAGGTTTATGCTATTATGTCCAAAGAATATTGTACAACCACAAATCATTAACAAGCCGAGAGTTTGATGGACGCTCATTTCCACATTATACGATTTAAAAAAAATATTATTCACTATAGAAATTTAATCCAGTGTCTGAGTAAGATCTTACTCTAAACGAAACTTAGGGAATATTGTCATTAATGTTGAGAAATATATGAATGCAAAATCATCAAAGAAATAAATTTCTACAAACTCATGTATTTTAATGGTCGTGGCAAAAGTATGCAAACTGTCCAAAAACTGAGTGATATGAAGCTAGTAAAGAGTTGTTAATGTAGGTATTGAGCTGCTACTCTGATTGTGAGGCCGAATTTGAAATGCGGTTTTTAATGACATTTTCTGAATTAAGCTGATTTAACATTGTTGTTGGTAAAACCTATAGCTTCCCAGAATGATTTTAGATATATCTAAGACTCTGCTTGTAGATTTCTTAATCGCTGTATGTTGAAAAAATTGAGTTAAAGAAATGTAAAAGACGTGGATAGTAACGACCTCAGATTTACTGCAGTTCTGAGTATCTGCCACTGTGATAGCAGTGCAAATACCATGAAAAACTACACAGTTTGTGCATATGACTCTAGCATTGAATGTCTGTATGTATAACAAATGGTAGATTAAAACTGTTTGTGAAATTTAAGGATCTGTGTGTCCTCTTCGGGTGTGACACTGCTTACTTTTTTGAATTTTAAGCAGTGAAGTAAATGCACATCCATATTCTCTTTAGAACGAAAGTAGTTCAAGTAGCGCTCGCATTTTTCAGTAGAATGTTAGAAAGCAGCAGTACTGCTACGCGCTTTCATTGATGGGCTGTTTATGTTGTAAAACTGGAAGTTTGCATACCTTAGATCTTCAGCATTCTTTCTCGTGTTTCGAAACATACAATGTAGCGAAGAGAAAGTTCTTTCTTACATGTTTCTGCACCTTGGATAACCGTCCAATCTGAATATCTTACACAAAACAGATACATTATCATTTTTCCCCATACGTATCCATATGGTTCATTTCAGTAGAAAGCAAAGAGTCTTCCAAGTTTGATGTATCTGAATAAGGAATATAATTAGACACATAGAGGACATCCAATTTGCTGGGTGCAAACCATTTACAACTGACAACTTTACGCAATAATCGTTGTTGTGTGGTGGAAAATTTTTAAGATTTTTTGTTTGCCATCGCTTTTGTCATTTCTTATGCACTACTGCAGAAAATACTTTATTTATATTACGCCATTAGGTATTCGACTTTTTAAAGGTGAACCCAATGAAATCAGTTCTAGACTATCATCACTGACTTTAAAGCTCTCCGTTGATGTCACATTCGTCGTTTATATTTGTACTAGTGGACGAATCTGGCATTGGTCAGATATTCATTCTGCTATTTTTTAAATTAGAAACGAGCCTTACATGCACACATGCAGTAGACTCTGTGTGAGATGGTCCCAGACAGTATCTGTACAATGGGCACCAATGCTTCACATGTCTACAATTCGAATTTGTAATCTTCTCTATGGAAACGTTTCTTCATAGTTCTACAGACTTTTACTGTTTTCACCTACATCCGTTTGATTTTCGCAGCAGAAGCACTACCATGTGTCATGGATTTCCATAAAATGACCCAGCTGTAGGAATGTCTTAGTATTGAAGAATAAACATATTAAAACATTATGAATGATGTTGCAATCTTTCGAGTGTCCTAGTGTTTATGATGTGTTGCTGCCTGAGCTATGGGTCAAACAATAAAAGGATTTTACAGGTATAAACATTGGAATATTTGTATACTATCCTAAAAATGTGTTGGGAACAGAATTAGTAACAAAGAAGTAATAAATTTAAACGTTGTGCATAATGTGGCTTTTTTTCACGCATCTCAGAGTCTAAGACGTCATACTTGTTGAACTATGTGTCGTACCATGACATAATTTTGTAGGTGCATTGATCGGCATATTTTGGCTCTGTAATAAATAATTGCCAACAGTTAGTAGGCCAGAAGTAATAAATTTACATGTCGGGATTGACATTACAGTTATTCATGCATCTCGTTGTTTATGATGCCATATCTGGTGAAATATCCTCACAAATATTGTTGCCTGACAGTGAGTGATGTGTAACAAGTTTGGTTAAAATCAGTCCAATGGTTTAGGAGGAGATGAGGAACACACACACACACACACACACACACACACACACACACACACACACACACAAACACAGGCGTGCGCACAAATACATAAGTAATTTTTATAGTATGTATAATAAAGCTCTACTTAGTCTGAACAACGTCAAGCACAACAATAAAAGATAAAAAATCAAATACGTCAGTTTTTGAAAGACATCATAGTTGCATTCATAGGTATAAAAGGGATTTTAAGAGAATAGAAGAGGAATCGCAAGGGCTGAATATTGTAGGAAATGTATGACACAGTACTGCATTCTAAATTTGCATTTATTCGCACCGGTTTCGGTCCTTGTCCATTATCTAGGAACTATACCAATGTAAGTAAAGAAAACAACATGTCAAAAGCCATGTAATAAACCAATACTAATTTCATACTTACGAAAGGAAAACACTAACACCTTCACATGTAGTACATAATGCAACATGATAATGCCATCCATATTACACACACAATTAATGTGCATAAGAGAACAACAATGTTTCACAATGAGACTAAGTGACAAACAACAAACTTAATGTATGATTTTAGGTGCGACCACAACAGGTATATATTGTACCATACCAAAGAAAGTGGGTGGCTATGATTCAAACATGGCAGTTACAACAAATCTGAAGTAAATTCACAAAAATCTTATACAGAAACATGAGCCTAATTGGAAACATTTGAACACACAAACCGAGATACATCTTTTTTTTCCTACATACACGATGTAATTAAGTAGTTATATAAAAATTTTTTACTCCTTATAAGTAAAACATAATGTCAGTGAAACTTATAAAGTGTGTCTTGTCTACTATACGGATAAGTGTCATTTTACAGTCATAGGAAAACATAGAGCATTATGCAATACATTGAATTGTTCAATCCAGAGGAAATATGAAATGTAAACTAAAATGGGCGTAAATACACAATATAGATCGCTAATTAAACGAAGCTTGAGTGTGGAGTGAGATCCAAACCCAGGATTATATGTTATTAAGTAAGGGGGTATCACTGTGAAAAATATTGCCACATGTATAGCAACATGCCACAAGAAACATTTCAAATCAACTTATATGTACAGAAGTCATTTTACAATCAAGGAACAACATATTGAATTACTAATACATTAAAATATACTGCACACTAGAAAAATCTGAAATAAAAAGTAAAACACATTAAAAAATAATGCTAGGGTCTCATTAACTGCAGTAAGTGTGAAAACTGAGACATCTGTATCGCTGTACAGCTGCTAAATGATGCAGTTACAGTTATGAAAACAAAACAAGATTTGTATGAAACTTTAACAACATAATTATATCTATATTACATAACCAAATAGTATGAAGTTAAATAAAAAAATTGTTTTAGGGCGTAATGAAGAAACAATGGGGATTAACAGTGGACAATGAATGTGTAGCCTTAAAATGCACTGAGAAGGATATTATCAGTATTTGATCTTGTCAATAACGTTATAATTATTTTATTATTAAAGTTCTTCTGTTATTTTTGTGTGTGAACTATTTCATCAGCATGTGTTTGTTTTGATAACTTATGTTATAACTACAGTTCTGATAAATCACTAATGAAAAGAGTTTTTCAAGTTGAACTTGAGAACAAGTTTAGAAATAACTTCGTTAATTTGCTGTGGATTTCTCATTATTTTGGGATACTTTTCGTTGTCTTTGTTGTGTTTAGTCTGTACTACTGTATAACGAACATTCAAAAATTAATAAGAACGCAGGTTACATTTACTGTAGAAATAACTTGTTATACCATCTCCCCATTCATCAGTAACATTTCGGAAACGAGAGCCTTAATATTCTGATCCTATTTGCCATTTACTTCCTGCTCCTATTTGAGTCACACTATCGCTGTCATTTGCAAAGCCAATTAGATGTAGGGAAGGTTACATATTTCCTCGTGCGCAGTATGCGTAGGACGTGCTTACTGTTACATCTTGAAGCTGCTTTTTCATTACTGCTAGGTTCTTTGTGTCTATTACTGCCCACTGGTGTTTATGTAAACTAGTGAGAGATTAGAACTGTTCAGTCGTTTCAGTCGTTTCAGTCACAGCTTTTCATAGACTAATAAAATCGTTCATAATTATCTTTGCAAGAACTAAATTAAAAAGGTCAAATTATCCCAAATGGCTCAAATTATTTCGTATTTTTAAAATGTATGCCCTTTTCTAAGCGTATTAAGCTTCTCCATGTATATTTTAAAACTGTGGTGCAAGATTCTTTTGTTTCTTTTTCTCTTAAACTGAGTAGATTTGTGATGTTTCTAATTATTTCCATAAAGCTGAGTAGACTTGTAATTGAAACTACTCAGCGTTCCTGCGATTTTGCTAGAATGCATGGTATAGAATAGTTCCAGAAATTACCTACTATATATTTAATGGAAGAGATACAGAGCCTTAATAGAGGAGATACAAAGTTTTGTACAACACATAAATTCAGGAGAAATTTCTCAATGTTAACGTACATACTGAATCGATCAATTTCCTCAAAGTTTTCTCTTTTATGTAATAACTATCGCATACCACTAACATGTGCACTCTATCATACGTTTCTCTCCATATTTGCCATATAATAATACAAAAACAGAATTTAAGGCATAATTTTTAATTTGAAAGTCGTTATTGATAGTGACAGCAGTTGTAAGTGAACAAGTGAACGTAAATACAAGTATGATGCAGTAAACTACAACGCTTGTTACTGTACCCAAATTCTTTGGAAAGTAATATTGTCGCAATATTTTTACCTAGTTTTACGATTTTACGGAAAGCAAAGAAGGTGAGTGATGTTTTGCGTATATGTGAATGCGTTACGATGGATGTATAATACCTGTAAGTAGATACAATAGAAGTCCTAGTCTCTAACATTAGCACCTAAAAAGTTGTAAGATTTATATTTTCCGCTCACAGTAAAACTATAAACAGATAACCGTAAGGCAATAGAAACAGAACAATACACACTCGTACAGCGCTTATGAAAACTCCAGCGTTACTTGAAAACTGGAATACGGAGTCCGCCAGAAAAACACATACACTCGTTGTCAGGCGCTATCGACACATCAATATTGTCGTTCGATTTGAGTTACGAGTGTATTGTGGCATGGTCTTTGGCTCAACAGGTGTAGTACTTTCATCTAGGTATTGAGTGCAGAGAAATTAGAACTTAATGGAACCCTGAATCGACATAACAGTGTGTACTGTTCACCGAAATATCCGCATGTTTCTGTCGATAAAGCGGTCAATCTACCAGGGGTTCAGGTGTGGTGTGGATTATAATCTAGGGGCTTAGTATAACCCTTTTTCTTTGATGCTAGTGTCACGGGAGAAGTGTACATGGAAATGTTACGCACATCAATTTTGCCAGGTATACGTGCGCTTCTTGTGCTGATGAAGAGGTCTTCTATCAACAGGATGGGGCGCCGCCACACTAGCACCTAGACGTACAAACTTTCCCAGATGACAATTTTCCTGAAAATGGATTGGACGAAGAGGGCCCATTGATTTTCCTCCACAGTCGTTCGATCTAGGACATAGGGACTTTTATTTATGGGGAACTGTGAGAGAAATAACGTCTATCGACGCAAGCCACGCACGCTAGAGGTACTTCACCAGGAGATTACAGTGACATGTGCTACGATCGTGAGTGACGTAGTTGCGGCGACCGCTCGTAATTCTGTGTATAGCGGCCAATGGTGAACATTTGGAACGTTTATAGTAACAATGTGCTAAACTGAAGGTTGTACAACATGTGTGATCAATCATTAAATGTAAAATTAATACATAAGTAATACTAAAGTATGTATACAATTTTTTGGTGGACTCTGTACAATCCAGAAATGAGCAATGCTATTCTATGCTCGTGACAAACGTGACTAGTATCGCATTTTATTGTCTCAATAATTTTAAAATTTAATTTCTACCTCCTGCTGATGCTATTCTTTCAAATAAAGAGAATGCCTGAAACGCCGTGTATAGTGAATGTGGCACAATTCCTTTCACACTCAGATGAACAGTGAGTATCCTCTGAACTACAGCCTGAGGAAACTAATGAAACCTGTTCCATTAAAAACAGTTTATTTCAACCTTACTGTTAGAAACAGACAACACACTGCACATCTTTCGAAATGGATACAAGGAACATGCTTCATCAAGCTGACGTAGAACTTAGAAGCTCTTTTTTGTCAAACCACCGACCTTTTTACGTAATTTCTGCCACCGAATCTAATGAGAAAGTTTTTTGAATCATCTACGCTGCAACACCTGTTGACATCCTGATTCATGCAGACGTAAACAACATACAGGAAAAGTAGTGGATTCTTTTAACTGATTACATTAAGGGTAATCATTTAACTGTACGTCGTGGGCTCTGGATACCACCGTATTCCGCATGACCGCTACTAAGCCTTAATAGATGATGAAGCAATGACGGTTAAGGGACGTGGTCTGTTCTATTGTAGTGTAGTTTAAGTCAATAACGGAGAGTGTCAAAGAACGTGATGTTGTTCACTGATTCCATTGAGATCTATGGTACAGAAGTGTTTGTAAGGAAGTGAAGAAACGGTTCGTGCTCCGTTAAAGTCTAGCGTGTGGCAAGTATTACTGCTGGTAGTCTTTTTACTTTCCTACTTCTGGAAAAATGGATCTACTAGGAAAACCTCGCTATTCTTCCATTTTTTTTGAATCGTCAGTCCTCTGGGTGGTTTGATGCGTACAACTACAAATTTCCCATCTGTGCCAACCTCCCCATCTCATAGTATTACTTGCACCCTACGTTCTCAATTATTTGCTGGATGTATTCCAACCTCTCTCTTCCTCTACAGCTCCCTCTAGTACGAGGGAAGTTGTTCACTGATGTCTTAACAGATGTCCTATCTTCCCATTCCTTCTCCGTGCCACTGTTTTCCATATATTCCTTTCCTCTCAAAATCTACACAGAACCTCCTCATTCCTTACCCTGTCACTCCATTTAATTTTCAACACTCGTCTGTAGCACCAGATCTCAGACACTTCGAATCTGCTCTGTTCCGGTTTTCCCACAGTTCATGTTTCACTACTGTACAAAGCTATGCTCCAAACGTGCAATATCATAAACTTTCTTCCACAGATTAACGCCCATGTTTGATACTATTAGACTTCTGTTGGCCATGAATGCCTTTTCTGCCAGTGCTAGTCCGATTTTCATGTCCTCCATCCTCTACCCATCACTGGTTATTTTGCTGCCTACGCAGTAGAATTCCTTAACTACATTTACTTCGGGTCCAGCAATCATGATGGTATGTTTGTCGTTGTTCTCATTTCTACTAGTTCTTAAGACTTTCGCCTTTCTTCGATTTACTCTCATTCCATATTCTGTAGTCATTACACCGTTCATTTCATTCTTCAGAGCATGTAATTTTTCTTAACTTTCATCCAGCATAGCGATGTCATCAGCGTATCATATCTTGATATACTCTCGCCTTGAATTTTGATTCTATTACTCCACCCTTCTTTTATCTCCATCATTGCTTCTTCGACGTGCAGACTGAAAAGTAGGACCGAAAGACTGCATCCTTGTCACAAACACTTTTTAATCCGAGTACTTGGTGTTGGTCCCCAGCTCTTATTATTCCGTCTTGGCTCTTGTACATATTGTATGTTACTTGTCTCTTCATATAGCTTAACCTTATAGGGGCTTTCAGTGTACTCTTTCCACATGTCCGTTCTCTCCTCTGCATTTAACAGGGGATTTTCGTTGCACTCTTACTGTTACCACCCTTGCATTTAATTTCAACAAGGTTGCTTTGACTTTCCAATATGCTGAGACAGTCCTTCCGACAGTAATTTTTTTCTATTTCTTCACTTTTTCATCGAGCCATTTCTTGAGCCTCTCTGCACTTCCTATTTATTTCATTCTGTAGGTCTGTATTCATGAATTTTCCTGAACGTTTTTGTACTTCCTTCTTTCATCGATCAGCTGAAGTCTTTCTTTTGTTACCTGTGATTTGCTCGCAGTTCCCTTCTTTGTATCTACGTTGTTCTTTCAAAATTCTATATGTGCCCTTTTATAGAGATTCCTCTTCATCTCTACTGCCTACTGACCTATTCTTTATTGCTATATCTGTGACCTTAGAGAAATTCAAGTGTAGCTTGTCATGCCTTAGTTCTTCTGTTTCTTAGCTTTTAGGGCACTAATTCTTCCGGACTAATATCCTGAACTTCAGCCTACTCTTTATTACTACTACATTGTGATCTTAGTCTATATCTGCTCCTGGCTACGCCTTACAATCCAGTATCTGATTTCGGAATCTCTGTCTGACCATCTCGTAACCTAAATGAAATATTCCCAAATCACCCGGCCTATTCCAAATATACTTCCTCCTCCTGTGATTATTTAACAGACTATTCGCTATTACGAGCTGAAATTTATTATAGAACTCAATTAGCCTCTCTCCTCTCTCATTCCTTTTCCCAATTCAATATTCTCCGGCAGCCATTTCTTCTACCCCTTCTCCTACAACTGCCCATGACTATTAGATTTTCGTCTCCCTTTACGCAATATATTACCGTTTCAATATCCTCATATACTTTATTCATCTTCAGGTTGCGACGTTGCCATGTATACCTGAACTATCGTTGTCGGTGGTGGTTTTCTGTTGTTTCTGATAAGAACAACCGTATTACTGAATGTTCAAAAAAAAATGGTTCAAATGGCTCTGAGCACTATGGGACTCAACTGCTGTGGTTATCAGTCCCCTAGAACTTAGAACTACTTAAACCTAACTAACCTAAGGACATCACACACATCCATGCCCGAGGCAGGATTCGAACCTGCGACCGCAGCAGTCGCACGGTCCCGGACTGCGCGCCTAGAACCGCGAGACCACCGCGGCCGGCACTGAATGTTCAAAGTAACACACTCTCTGCCCAATCTTCCTATTCATCACGAATCACAATACCGTTATATCATTTACTGATGCTGTTGATACTCATATGACCATAAATCCTTCTTGCCTTCTTACCACTTCACTCCAAGGGCCCCTACTACACCTAGACTGAGAACTTTACATTCCCGTTTTCAGACTTTTTAGTTTCCCTACAAAGTTCAAGCTTCTGATATTCCACGTCCTGACTCGTAAAACGTTATCCTGCTCCTTAGCAGTCTCATCCCGGAGAACCGAACTGGGATACCCGGGAATCTTTAGACTATCGAGAGATCATCATGACACTTTTTCAATATAGGCCACATGTCCTTTGGATACTTGTATGTGTGTGTAATACATTGGCACTCATTGCCTTCTGCATCCTCACGCCGTTGATCATTGCTGATTCTTCCGCGGTTAGGGGCAGTTTCCCACCTCAAGGACAAGAGAGTGCTTTGAAGCACTTTTGGCTCCTCTGCCCTCTTGACAAGGCCGTTGGCAGAATGAGGGTGACTTCTTATGTCGGATGTCTAAGGACGGCAATGATGATTATTTATAAAAATATATGCGGTGGCGAGTTTTGAACCCAGGACCGATGACGTTTGACTAATAATCAAAGATTTTACCACCAACCCTTTTATCCTCATTTTGTTCGTTTTATATGTTTGGGGAGGACGTTCCGTGACAGCCGTTCAGATTCATCGTTGATCCATTGGCTCAGATTATCTTATTAACTTAATTTTGTTTGTTTATTGCAGATGGCAGCTAAACATCTGAGCAAAATGCTGAGCTACCGTGGCAGCACCCTACACCAGGATGCAGATGGATTCGTATTATCTGTAACTTTTACAATCATACACTCTACATCCACTTAGTTATGATGAATATAATTCCACAGAGTTTTTATTTCAAGGTAGTACAGAATCTGTTTCGTTATTATGTCATTCCAGAGACAATATTGGTATCATTAATAATGTATTTCGTGTCGATCTATTTTTGAGTATTTTTACGCCTCTTTTTGCACTGTGCCACCCATCATTTTTCTTAAATAATCAAGCTAATATGCCATCAGCGACAACCTACACCTTAACGCGGATCTCTGTCTCCTCACCAATGTTATTAGTAAGGGGGTGGGGGGGGGGGGGGTTGGAGAATTATAGGAACTGTTATTCAAATTTAATTTTTTCCTTAAATAGTTTCCTGTGAATATGGTGAAAGTACTTCCAGCAAGACCACAACTTACATCTTTAACACAGACGTCGACAGTTTAAACCGTCAACCAAGAAACACAGCTTTAGTGGATACCAAATGGTTCAAATGGCTCTGAGCACTATAGGACTTAACATCTGTGGTAACCAGTCCCCTAGAACTTAGAACTACTTAAACGTAACTAACCTAAGGACATCACACACATCCATGCCCGAATCAGGATTCGAACCTGCAACCGTAGCGGTCACTCGGTTCCAGACTGAAGCGCCTAGAACCGCTCGGCAAAACCGGCCGGCAGTGGATACCAAAAATTTGTACACAGTACTTTCCCCTGGAGTGATGGTGTTGGCAGCTGTAGCAATTAACTAATTCACAGACTTGCTTTTGATTTACAAGGGACTGAAATTCGTTCGGATTTTGTTATCTGTTGCCAAGCCTGTGTTTTTTGTGTGAATTGGTGTGAGGTAGAAGTAGGTCAGGGCCAGTAAACGCGCAGATAACGACCTAAATTTGTGGAACTGATATGATAAGGACGTCAATTCCAGAAATTGGTAAGTTTAAGGGGCACCAGGTTACACGATTCCCACGGTGACGATGTGTAGCTTCAAATCATAGTTACCAATGTGAGAACTGGTGAGCCAGTCGTTCAACGAATTTTCGTAAGTCATTAATGCAGGGCATGGATGTGAGGTGTGTGAAAGGGCCGCAGTGTGGGACGCAGGATCGGGGGGGAGGGGGTCAGTTCTTCAAGCAAAATTAGGTGTAGAACAGGTCCCTATCTCCCCTATTCTTTAAGTTGGCATGTGGCAGGATGTCATGATTCTGGAATGGCTGTGGAGATACGGGACTGCTGATTCTGCTGTCACTGAAATGTGGCATGTGCAAGTGTCTCATCTGTCATATGATACCAGTTGTGTACCTGGTGCCTCTGTCTATCAGTTCCTGCAATTGACCCACTTATATTATAGGTTCCTTGAATTTAGATTTTTATTTGCACCTCTATCGGCCCTGTCCTACAACCTGTGCTCATGTCACATTTTTCGCACGCTCATGGTAATTTTCTGCACATAAAACACTGTATATAAATATGAAATAACCATTAAGGAAACTCACCTTCAGTATGATCAGATTCCAGAAACCAAGGCATATTTCCTATTTCTTGTGAGATGCTTGTAGGTTTCCAGGTAAGGGACTATTTGTTGATGTCGTAGGATGGCAACCAGATGGCGTTAACATCATGGTAAGCTATTTAGGATGACAACCATTCGGTCATATTCAGATGAGTTTTACACTCAGTGTAAAACTTGGCTAGAAACTGTTTTAATGTCATGGCAAGATGTCAATGTCACTCTTGTCCACCTGTAAGGAGTCCAGAGTGACGTAGGAACTTACTTTTCAGTTTACTGTTTGAATAAATAGAAAATATTTGACAGTCAAAAAGGCCACTACAACGTAGACATTGAGAAGACAGCAATAAAGTAAATTTATAAATGGTTTCTACACCATTACTAATCATTCTCAGCCCTTCTAGAAGAACTAAAGTTTTTTTAAACTGATGACCTTATGCATAGCTGATTTGAATCATAATTAACAATCAGAATGCAAAAGGTTGTGCTGAATAATTCTGACAGTGTCCGAAAGGTAGAAACGTATAGTGACTGGGGGGGGGGGGGGGGGGATCACAAAGGAAGACCCACAGGCTTCAATTTTCAAAGAATTATTAAATGGTTCTCTGAAAAAGGACTGTCCCTAAATTTTAAAAATGCGCATTACATTCATTTCTGTATATGAAATACATACCAACAACCGCTGTAGCACATGAACAGGAGTCAGTCAGTAGGATAGAATGCTCCTAATTTTTGGATATACAAACTCAGGAAAACTTCAACTGAAATCAAATAGTCAAGTTCAGCTAGCTCTGCTCTTCGTTTTATTGTTAATCTGGAAACAAACTGACATACTCCCGACATACTCCCCATATTTACACTCAATAGTGTCTTATGGAATAATTTTCTAGGGTAACTGATCACTTAGAAAGGAAGCATTGGTTGCACAAATGTCTGCAGTTTGAAAAAATATGACGTTCACCAATGGACGCCGTGTAGGTACTTCTCTGAGCAGATAGACATTTTAATTGCGCCGCCATAGTACATAGATCCACTAATGAAAATTGTGTTAAATAATCCATTACAGTTTGAGAAGAACAGTGGTGTCAATGCCTACAACATAAGAGAGAAAAATGACCTTTATTACCTGTTGTTAAAGTTGTCAACAGCTCAGAAAGAATTCAATATGCAGCAATATTTTTTCTTATATTTGTCCATTAACATGTAATTTGTCACTGAAGTCAAAGCAAGTTTTTTCGTGGTCAATTCGTTCTATTCCGTTGACGCGTTGCTACTTAAAAATTGATAGCGAGTAACAAAGAAAATTAAATTAGTGTAACTGCATTAGCAAGACTAAAACTAGTAACGTGTTTATTAGTGTTAACGCTCTCAAATGACTCGTCCCTTATCAATTCGATAAAATAATCATTCAAATGATCTATGGAACATGTAACTAATAATTACTGGTGCATAATGTTGCTGGAATTACTGGTGTAATACTACTCTGTGTTTCCGCAACTACTGGCTTGGTACCTCTTGGCAGATAGTTCCATTCACGGTCTGTTGACCAACAGAGGAAAAAGCTATTTTATGCAGCTACTGCTGTTGCTGTTGCTTCTCCTGTTGCTTGTTTTCGATGAACAATTACTATAACCTTTACGAAAAAACTGTTACTGTTGTTAGAGTTGTGGTCGCACACCGATGGCGAACAGTACCACGACTTCTACAGGAAATACGACTGCATAAATTACCTTCTTTATCGAGGTCAATAAACGTTACTTCCCTGATTCTGAATATTCAGCAGATCAATACAGTTAGTTTCGTAAAATGAAACACGTCCAAAGTTAATAGTTCTTTATAGTTTACGTGAGTTGTAAAGAGAATGCCATCATCGGATTTAAGGGAATCAATACAATGTCTTCTGTCAAATCGTATTCAGAATCGTATAATTTAATATTCCACTAACCAAAATTTGCGCTTTGACGTATCATGTACAGGATCACTTACACATTTTCTGATGTAGTACCATTTATTTAACCTTGCATCTGATGACAGTATTCTCTAGAATCAAGTACATAATTTTACTGTGCATAAATAAAGTGCGATGAAGACAGTTTTTCACCGTATACAAACAACGTGATTAATTTGTTCTACATTGAGAACGTGCCACAGTGATACCTACGTAGTTCTTTCATTGTCTATGGTCACCAAGATCGCTGACCTCTTTCACGATTTTCTGCATACTATAGTTAAAGTGTTGACGACGAAATGCAAGCTTTGCAAGACAGTTGTCACGACATAAACTGAGAGGTTAGCAGTCATGAGCTGCTGAAGTCTATGCTGTGGTGTTTACTGAAACTCTTCAGTAATACTGAATACGTCACCAATGAATCTTCAATAGGCTATTCTTGCACCCTGAATTTTTTCCCATTCCTGGCCCTGTCTTGTATTTCTGTCATTACTCCTTCTATGTCTAGACCGAAAAGAAAAGGTGCAAACCTGCATCTGTACCTTACACACACTTTATTCCATCTCTTAACTCTTTGTTTTCCGTTCTCACTGTTCCCTCTTGGTTCTTGCACATCTTGTGTATTACGCTTTTTCACTGTGTCTGACTCATGTTTTTCTTAGGATTCGGAAATTTACCGTCATTTTGCATTGTCGAGAAACTTTTCTATGTCGACACATTCCATGAACATGTCTTGTTGCTTTCTTACAGTCTGCTTCAAAGATCAAGCGCAATATGAGAAATGCGTCCCAGGTGTCTTCACGTTTCCTCTGGCTCAATAGATCTTCGTCTCTGATAGTTCTAGGCACTGCAGTCTGGAACCGCGAGACCGCTACGGTCGCAGGTTCGAATCCTGCCTCGGGCATGGATATGTGTGATGTCCTTAGGTTAGTTAGGTTTAACTAGTTCTAAGTTCTAGGGGACGTATCCCATAGTGCTCAGAACCATTTGAACCATTTTTCTGACAATCCCTCAATTTTCTTTTCCGTTCTTCTGAAAAATTTTTCTTGTGAACTGTTGGAATGCATAGCCTTTTAAACTGATTGGGCCATCTGCTCGCATTTATCTGACCATTCTGTCCTCCTGTTGTGAGTTTTGAATAGTTTATTTGCTATTACTAGGTGAAATTTATTGCAGGACTGAGCCTTTCTTCATTCTCGATCAAACTACGAAGCTCATATTCTCTCTCTCTCTTTCTTTCCTTCCACTACTACCGCGTTCCAATCCCCCATGATTTTCTACATTATCATTGCCCTGCACTTTCCTACTCAGTTTCCTCATACACGATTCATACCTATTCATCTTCATCTTGTGACGGTGGCATGTATACCTGAACTATTATTCTTGTCACCCGTTTGACAATGATTGTGATGAGAACAATCATATCACTCAGTCGTTCACAGAAACTCGTTTTATTCTCTACACTCCTATTCACAACGGATTCTATTCCTCTTAAACCATTTTCTGCTTCTCTTGATATATCTCTGTATTAGTGTCATCAGAAGTACCTATATTCTTCTGATTCCGCTCCACAGACCCCCTTTTTACCTAAATTGAGATGCCGCGTTTCTCTTCTAAGATTTTATATTTCCTGCCATGTTCAGACTTAATACGTTCCACGATCTAACTCGTAGAACTTTATCCTTTCGTTGGTTATTTCTTATAGATCACCTTTTTATTAGGATCCTAATGAGGAACTAACTTGAAATCTTTTGACAATCGAGAGATCATGAAGACCCTTCTTCACTTACAGGTCACATGGGACACACATATTCATCAAGTGCAAAAGGTTCTCACACCATTAGTCGTTGCTGATTCTTCCCCCTTACTGGGGACACTATGCCGCCCCAAGGACAAGAAGGTGCCCTCAGCCTCTTTAGATTCCTCCGCCCTCTTTGAAAAGACAGTTTGTTTAACAAGTGTGACTCGTTACGTCGGACATCCTAGTCATAATTTAAATCGTTGCTTAGTCCAAACCCGGGACCGAGGACGCTTCCACAAGGGAAGCTCGGACTACCACTATATTTCACCTTTGAAGTACTGCACCGTATCGGAGATCATCACAGTGGTCTCTTGAGAACCGATACAAAGGTTACTAAATGGAGTGTTCATGCCACCGTGGTTCGCAAAGAGAGAATTCTCCCTTTGAAAGCAGCTTCAGATGAAGGTAGCCGCAGGGAAAAGTATTGGCGAAAATGCAGTCAAGTACACATGCAGTTCAGGGCCCTTTGCTATAGCCGTTCGATTTTTATGCTACTAACGAAAGCTTAGTTTGTGAGTAACAGTTTCTCACAGTGAAAACAGTTTTTCACTCATTATCGTTGAAGACAGCAACGACGACACTTACCAGCTTTTCCCTACTCTCACCTTAACTGCATGTCGAGGTCTCAGGCGGCGACAACTGAGCACGGAAGCGACCGCCACCGTCCACTGTCAGATTTGCTCTTTCCTTTCGACGCCAGTGGGTGATGCAGCTGCCCCTCCCGATGTCGTATTATGCCACCAGCAATTTCATAGGAAACAAAGTGCTAGGTTTTCACATCCTCGGTATGTGCAAAATATTAGTCCTACATAAAAAGTGAAACGGAACTTTTGCAGGAAATTTAGTATAGTGATATTTTGTACTGCGAGATGTTTTCGCTAAAGGTAGTAGTTTCAGAGTTATCCAGGAAAAACGTACAAAAGTGAAAGTCAAACACACCCCACCCCAAACTCCACTGTACAAAAAATTTTGCGACTGCCCGACTTACTTACCACATTCAACCAATGTTTTTTTGATTGCCTGACTTTATTACGCCAATGGCTTAGTCCAACTCTTACAAATTGTAAAACTGACGTCTGTGTAAATTTTACCTAAGTAGATTATGAATTTTAACAGCATAAAATAAACACTAAATCGTTTTATTCGTCCGACCTTCTGACTACAAAACTGCTTATATAGGTTAGGTTTGGATCGAATAGTTAACGTAATTAGTTGAAGCGTAACATTTACAAAAGCCGGTTTTCTTTCATTGCCCTCATGGCACATTTAAATTAGTAATGTTAACGAAGTATCCGACTGTGGTGATGACATACTTGCCCAACCATTAGAAACCAAAGAAGACCGAATATCGGTAACAGTCGGTGTAGTCGTCAAGTTTGGTACAGTGACAGGAGGGAGGGCCACTAACAGCATACCTGAAATCCTGATTGGTGAGGTATGAGTGTGGGTTGGAGGTCACCTTTGCACGTTTGTACTGAATGACTTGAAAACCGTGGCTTCCAGCCAAAACGTATCCTAGTACCTAATTTAACTACATCACATTTCCTACAAAAACGTATTGCTCATCTTTCTCTGCAGGACTAATAACTCACGTGTAGGGAGCGAGAGGAAGGCAATGTCACTGCGGGTTGCATAAAACGACAGCAGTAAGGGGGAGGGGGGGCTGTTGAATCACTGTGTGTATCCTAATTGGTGGCGTTTATATTCATTTCTGTTTATATTCATCATTACGTCACTGAAGTGGCTACTGGTGAAGAACCTGTTCTGTGCAAGGTTGGTTTGCCTCGGGGAGTCGTGGCGAATGTGCAGGCCATTATTATCTCAGGAAAACAGTATCACTAATTTCAAATATTTTATAACGATTTGTGCTTATACACTGATAGCGGTGAGGTGCGGGATCACGCTCCCGTTTTGCGCACGGCGTGGACTCGGGCTTCGCTACAGTAGCCAGCTGTCGGCCAGGAAGGCGTGACATCTACGTTCTGGAATGTTGACACCCAGAAGCTCACTCAGCGTGGCTGACTGCAGAAGCCGCCAGCGGCGCGGATGTGTGCCGCAATACTTGCAGGGAATGAGAGCCACTGAGAGCCACAGAGCAGTGGCGGTTGGCGCCAGACCCCGGAACCAGCGTAGGCTGGCGAGCGGCTATACCGTCGCAGTCACGATGTGTGGCCTCGGAGTGTGGCACCTGCTGGAGTGAGCGTGAAAGCAGCTGAGTAGTGGACAGATACCAGATAACGGAAGGAGGACTTAATCCCTGAAGTAAGTCCCACAGTGATGGAGGCACAGGCCCAATGGTGTCTTGCAGGAAACCTTGTAGATAGGGCAACCAGAGGTGCGAGTAATCATCTTAGGGATTAAGAAAACGCTTCAGCTGTTTTTATCCTTTTATTATCATATCACAACCTTAAGTCATGAAAACTAATCTGGCTGAAACAGTATTTCACAGTACGCGACTGTGTCCCACGTTCCGTCAATGCATGTAGACTGGAATTGTGGATTCACATTTCGGACTTGGTTCCCTACAACCAGCTGATTTCAATTCACTGAAATACCACCATTTAGCGGTTCATTAGTTTGGCCAGACAGCGAGTGTTGGCTACTAAGCTCTTAAGACTTACTTAATTTCCAAAAGAAATCCATTAAACTTGTGTTACACGATAAATCAGTCAAATAAAAATGCCGTAAATTGAACTAAATACCTAGGACTTACAATTACGAAGGACTTAAATTGTAAGGAACACACAGAAAGTGGGGAAGGCTAACCGAAGACTGCGTTTCATTGGCAGGACACTTAGAAAATGTAACAGCCTACACTACGCTTGTCCGTTTTCCTTTAGAATACTGCTGCGCGGTGTGGGATCCTTACTAGACAGAACTGACCGAGTACATCGAAAAAGTTCAAAGAAGCGCAGCACGTTTTGTATTATCGCGAAATATGGGAGAGAGTGTAACTGAAACGGTACAGGGTTTGGGCTGGACATCGTTAAAAGAAAGGCGTTCTTAGTTGCGACGAAATCTCACAAAATTCCAACTTTTACCTCCAAATGCGAAAATATTTTGTTGACACCGACCTACATAGGGAGACGCGATCGCCACGATAAAATAAGGTAAATCAGAGCTCATACGGAAAGATGTAGGTGTTCGTTCGTTCCGCGCGCTATACGAGATTGGAATAATAGAGAATTGTGAAGGTGTTTCGATGAACCCTCTACCAGGCACATAAATGTGATTTGTAGAGTATCTATGTAGATTTAGATGAATTACATGTTACCTAAGGATGTGGTTTTCAGTGCCGCGAAACCTGTTCTGATCTGATAATAAAAAGATTAAAAACAGCTGAAGCGGCTTGTTAATCCCCAAGATAACTAATGGTGTCTGCCTGTTGCCTCATAATACCCTGGAACGTGGCATAGTCTTCTCGTCTGCAAATACGTCTCCTACAATCGATGGGTTTTTGTACAGTTCAGAAGCTCATTTGTTGCGCCAATGTACAGCTTCCAGCCACATATGGAATAAAAAGTCAGTGGCGCGACGATGTGGAAACAGCCCGGCCTGTCCTGGAAAAGAGCCGTCTTGGTGCTGAAACGTAAGGATTGTAGTGCTTGGCGTACGTTATCTCACAATGTTGCTGCAAGTGGAGCGTTGACGCCTTATTTCCGGCTGGCTGCTTATGGTTTCTTCTGCCATTTCTCACAGTTACACCAAAAAAATGTATTTCCTCAATGTCAAAAGACTGCTCATAGTACGCCGGCCGCGGTGGTCTAGCGGTTCTAGGCGCTCAGTCCGGAACCGCGCGACTGCTACGGTCGCAGGTTCGAATCCTGCCTCGGGCATGGATGTGTGTGATGTCCTTAGGTTAGATTGGTTTAAGTAGTTCAAAGTTCTAGGCGACTGATGACCACAGATGTTAAGTCCCATAGTGCTCAGGGCCATTTGAACCATTTTTTTGCTCATAGTACAAATGATCATTTACCGCCCCAGAAATCTTGCGCCAAAAAGAAAGAAATAGGCAGGAGTACTACAGCACTTACGTATCGATTTCTCCCCTCAGTTGTCACCATTGGCGGAAGGAGTTACGCATCCTCATAGCGAGAGGGCGCGCTCCCTGGTCTGGAATAATAAGACGTGCGCAATCGCTGGGAGAAGATTTTGTTTTGACTTCCGGCAAGAGAGTGGAGTGTACGCTGGTCAGTGAAGGAAGCCTGTGCTTAGCGGAGCCATTTGTGCTGGTTTACACGCACCCATGACGGACAGGCAGCAGGGCAGGCGGTGTGTTAACAGCCGCTGACCGGAAAATACACGCGAGACTCCAGCATACTGTTGCTGGCACAAAGGGTCGTTGTGCAGGCGTGTAGGTCGGATCGCGCTGAAGGTTGTGGTCTTACTCTTGTCTCCACCGTCAGATTAACGGCGAGAACTAGCCAGATTCTCACTTTCGAGTGAAGTCTTTTCAGGTTGACTGAACTATTAAATTCACTTCGCGGTTAGGATGTCAAGTACAAATGACGAACTAAAGGCCATTATTTTGAGCTTCTGGGTTAAGATGTGAAGCTGCACATTGCGTTTATCGAATGCACGGATACCAGCGTGCGCTCGTGAGCACTGAAATGTGAATACTCGTTCCCATGGAGTGTTGTCCAATACGGTCGTGATTTCAAGTCAATTTTTCTTACTGCCAGTTTCAGCAATTTGCATGTATATGCCAAAAAAAAATGTTCAAATTTGTTAGAATTCAAAAGGGACCAAACTGCGAAGATCGTCGGTCCCTGGACTTACACACTACTTAAAACTAACTTATGCTAAGAATAACACACGCACCCATGCCCGACGGAGGACTCGAATATTCGGCGGGAGGGACCGCTCAAACTGTGACATGACACCTCAAAAATAGCGGACACTCCGCGCGGCCATGTATATGCTGCCCAATACTATGAATTCATGTGCAATTTGTTTGAATTATTGTAATGTATAAATCGACGGTGCTTTTCTCTCTCTATCTCTTGTAGGAGCTGTCTGCCACGGAGTGCGGGCACACTGGTTAATTGTGCAGACTTGTATGTGTGAGAATGTCTGCTTTAGCCAGCTGTGACAGAGCAGACGCCATTTCCGTGGATTTCAGGCACTGAATCAATGCCTAAACAGATCGCTCAAATGGTCCAAATGGATCTGAGCACTATGGAACTTAACTTATCAGGTCATCAGTCGCCTAGAACTTAGAACTACTTAAACCTAACTAATCTAAGGGCATCACACACATCCATGCCCGAGGCAGGATTCGAACCTGTGACCGTAGCGGTCGTGCGGTTCCAGACTGCACGTCTACATCCATACTCCGCAAGCCACCTGGCGGTGTGTGGCGGAGGGTACCTTAAGTACCTCTATCGCTTCTCCCTTCTATTCCAATCTCGTTTTGTTCGTGGAAAGAAGGATAGTCGGTATGCTTCTGTGTGGGCCCTAATCTCTCTGAGTTTATCCTCATGGTCTCTTCGCGAGATAAACGTAGGAGGGAGCAAATTACTGCTTGACTCTTCGGTGAAGATATGTTCTCGAAACTTTAACAAAAGCCCGTACCGAGATACTGAGCGTCTCTCCTGCAGAGTCTTCCACTGGAGTTAATCTACCGTCTCTGTAAAGCTTTTGCGATTACTAGATGATCCTGTAACGAAGCGCGCTGCTCTCCGTTGGATCTTATCTATCTCTTCTATCAACCCTATCTGGTACGGATCCCACACTGATGAGCAGCAGTATTCAAGCAGTGGGCGAACAAGCGCACTGTAACTTACTTTCTTTGTTTTCGGATTGCATTTCCTTAGGATTCTTCCAATGAATCTCAGTCTGGCATCTGCTTTACCAACGATCAACTTTATATGATCATTCCATTTGATATCACTCCTAATGCGTACTCCCAGAGAATTTCTGGAATTAACTGCTTCCAGTAGCTGACCTGCTATTTTGTAGCTAAACGATAAGGGATCTATCTTTCTGTGTATTCGCAGCACATTACACTTGTCTACATTGAGATTCAATTGCCATTCCTTGCACCATGAGTCAATACGCTGCAGATCCTCCTGCATTTCAGTACAATTTTCCATTGTTACAACCTCTCGATACACCACAGCATCATCTGCAAAACGCCTCAGGGAACTTCCGATGTCATCCACAAGGTCATTTATGTATATTGTGAATAGCAACGGTCCTATGACACTCCCCTGCGGCACACCTGAAATCACTCTTACTTCGGAAGACTTCTCTCCACTGAGAATGGCATGCTGCGTTCTGTTACGTAGGAACTCTTCAATCCAATCACACAATTAGTCTGATAGTCCAAATGCTCTTACTTTGTTCATTAAACGAATGTGGGGAACTGTATCGAACGCCTTTCGGAAGTCAAGAAACACGGCATGTGCCTGTGAACCCGTGTCTATGGCCCCGTGGACGATTAGCGCGAGCTGGGTTTCACACGACCGTCTTTTTCGGAACCCATGTTGATTCCTACAGAGTAGATTTATAGTCTCCAGGAAAGTCATTATACTAGAACATAATATGTGTTCCAAACTTCTGCAACTGATCGATGTTAGAGATATAGGTCTATAGTTTTGCACATCTGTTCGACGTCCCTTCTTGAAAACGGGGATGACCTGTGCCCTTTTCCAATCCTGTGGAACGCTACACTCTTCTAGAGACCTACGGTACACCGTTGCAAGAAGGGGGGCAAGTTCCTTCGCTTCCTCTGTGTAAAATCGAAGTGGTATTCCTTCAGGTCCAGTGGCCTTTCCTCTTTTGAGCGATTTTAGTTGTTTCTCTATCCCTCTGTCGTCTACTTCGATATCTACCGTTTTGTCGTCTGTACGACAATCTAGAGAAGGAACTACAGTGCAGTCTGCCTCTGTGAAACACCTTTGGAAAAAGACATTTAGTATTTCGGCCTTTAGTCTGTCATCCTCTGTTCCAGCACCATTTTGGTCACAGAGTGTCTGGACATTTTGTTTGGCTCCACCTACCGCTTTGACATAGGACCAAAATTTCTTTCGATTTTCTGCCAAGTCAGTACATAGAACTTTACTTTCAAATTCATTGAACGCCTCTCGCATAGCCCTCCTCACACTACATTTCGTTTCGCGTAATTTTTGTTTGTCTGCAAGGCTTTGGCTATGTTTATGTTTGCTGTGATGTTCCCTTTGCTTTCGCAGCAGTTTTCTAACTCGGTTGTTGTACCATGGTGGCTCTTTTACATCTCTTACGATCATGTTTGGCACAGACTCATCTAACGCATATTGTACGACGGTTTTGAACTTTGTCCACTGATCCTCAACACTATCTGTATTTGAGACAAAACTTTTGTGTTGAGCCGTCAGGTACTCTGTAATCTGCTTTTTGTCACTTTTGCTAAACAGAAAAACCTTCCTACCTTTTTTAATATTTCTATTTATGGCTGAAATTATCGATGCAGTAACCGCTTTATGATCGCTGATTCCCTGTTCTGCGTTAACTGTTTCAAATAGTTCGGGTGTGTTTGTCACCAGAAGGTCTAATATGTTATCGCCGCGAGTCGGTTCTCTGTTTAACTACTCAACGTAGTTTTCAGATAAAGCACTTAAAATAATTTCACTGGATTCTTTGTCCCTGCCACCCGTTATGAACGTTTAAGTCTCCCAGTCTATATCCGGCAAATTAAAATCTCCACCCAGAACTATAACATGGTGGGGAAATCTACTCGAAATATTTTCCAAATTATCCTTGAGGTGATCACCCAGGGGGTCTATAGAGACATTCAATTACCATGTCTGAGGCTGCTTTAACCGTGACCTTCACCAAATTATTTCACATTTCGCATCTCCGTCAATTTCCTTCGCTACTATAAAACTTATTATCGCTATAAACACGCCTCACCCTTCGCTGTCCAGCCTGTCTCTGCGGTATACATTCCAATCTGAGTTTAGGATTTCATTACTGTTTACATCTGGTTTCAGCCAACTTTCTGTCCCTAGTACTATTTGGGCATTGTGACCGTTTATTAATGAGAGCAGTTCTGGGACCTTTCTATAGATGCTCCTGCAGTTTACTGTTTGCACATTGATATTGTTATTCCCTGTTGCATTATGCCTACTCTTACCTTGCCACGTCTAAGAGGCGTCTTGTCGGGCCTAGGGAGGGAATTCTCTAACCTTAAAAACCCACATATGCACTCCACACGTACTGCGCTACCCTGGTAGCTGCTTCCGAAGTGTAGTGCACGCCTGACCTTTTCAGGGGACCCTACATTCTCCACCCGATAGCAGAGGGCGAGAAATTTGCACCCCAGATCTCCTCATAATCGTCTGAGCCTCTGGTTTAAGCCTTCCACGTGGCTCGAAACCAGAGGACCGTGATCAGTTCTGTGAAAGATACTACAAATAGTTAGCTCAGATTTCCGCCTTCAGGAATTGCGCCAACCGCCTGTACGAACTGAGGATGACCTTAGAACCCAGACGGCAGGAGTCATTGGTGCTGACATGAGCAACAATTTGCAGTCGGGTGCACCCAGTGCTCTCTATCGCCGCTGGCAGGGCCTTCTCCACATCTCGGATGAGACCCCCCCAGCAAGCAGACTGAGTGAACACTGGCCTTCTTCCCCGACCTTTCCGCTATTTCTCTAAGGGGCTCCATCACGCGCCTAACGGTGGAGATCCCAATAACTAATAAACCCCTCCCCCCCCCCCCCCCCCCCCCGTGTGCCTGCTCGGACCTTGTTGAAGGAGCAGCCACATGTCCACTCGCAGGCAGAGCGGGCGATGCCACATGGCGAGCTTCCACATTGACCCTACGCCTCGTGCGCCGCGAACGCTGCTGAACCCGCCACTCCCCTTGGAGAGAGAGTGGCCCAACCGCGCCTGGTACCCGCGAAGATGTCTTGACAGCAGGGACAGTGGGTGAAACATGTAACACCTTGGGTGTACCATGTGACGCACCAGACTCCCCACCACCGAGCGAGGTGGCGCAGTGGTTAGCACACTGGACTCGCATTCGGGAGGACGACGGTTCAATCCCGTCACCGGCCATCCTGATTTAGGTTTTCCACGATTTCCCTAATGCCGGAATGGTACCTTTAAAAGGGCACGGCCGATTTCCTTCCCCATCCTTCCCTCTCCCGAGCTTGCGCTCCGTCTCTAATGACCTCGTTGTCGATGGGACGTTAAACACTAATCTCCTCCTCCTCCACCAGACTCCCCACTGCCGCTACACTTCGAGGCAGCATCCTGAAGACAGCTGACCGCGGCCATAAACACGTTCAGCTGTTCGCGAACAGTGGCCAGCTCCTCCTGCGTCCATAAACAGCAGTCACACATCCTATCCATCCTAAGAAATCAATTTACTGTAGAGAGTTAATCAACTTTTAACTAGACTGCTAATTCACTAAAGGCGGCTGATTGTTGACTAAACTGTGGTTGCTAGACACTTCCTGTAGAAAACAATGAAAAATAGCACTACCTGTCTCTGGACTGTATTGAAAACAAACGCTAGCACTAATGGCACTATGGTTGACAAAGTGACTCTGACTGTATTCAAAACAAACACGAAATCTATGGAACACTATTAGTAGCACTCGACAATTAAAGCTTCTTAAAAGCCAAAACACGCGGAAGAAGAAGTGACAAGTAAGAAAAATACAATTAATACTTAAATTTACGTAGCTCGCGGCACAGCAGACGTGACACAGACGCGTAGAGCCGCTCGGCCACCCCAGCCAGCTATACAGATGGGTTGGCAGCAGATTGAAATTCAGCGAACCATTGCGTTTAATACTATTACTATTTCACTATGTAGGAATATTCACATTTTATCCATTGCTGTTGATAACTAAGATTTTTTTAAGTAGGTGGTTTAGGTTTTTACATTGGTAAATCTCTGGCTATGT
This sequence comes from Schistocerca gregaria, assembly GCF_023897955.1. Classification (NCBI taxonomy): domain Eukaryota; kingdom Metazoa; phylum Arthropoda; class Insecta; order Orthoptera; family Acrididae; genus Schistocerca; species Schistocerca gregaria. Next base: position 638,859,786 of record NC_064922.1, on the reverse strand, counting down.
TGTGTGCAGTCTGTGGCTTGGTGGCATTGTTGGAATAGTAACTATTGTAGTGTTGTGCAGTTGGCTGTTAACAGCATGTAGCGTTGCGCAGTTGGATGTGAGCCGCCAGCAGTGGTGGATGTGGGGAGAGAGATGGCGGACTTTTGAGAGCGGATGACCTGGACGTGTGTCCATCAGAGACTGTAAATTTGTAAGACTGGATGTCATGAACTGATATATATGACATTTGAACACTATTACGGTAAATACATTGTTTGTTTTTTATCAAAATCTTGCGTTTGCTATGCCTGTCAGTAGTAAGTGACTTCAGTAGTTAGAATCTTTTATTTAGCTGGCAATATTGGCGCCCACTGTATTGCAGTAGTTTGAGTAACGAAGATTTTTATGAGGTAAGTGATTCATGAAACGTATAGGTTATTGTTAGTCAGGGTCATTCTTTTGTAGGGATTATTGAAAGTCAGATTGCGTTGCGCTAAAAATATTGTGTGTCAGTTTAGTGTTGATCAGAATAAGTAAAGAGAGTAATGTCTGAGTACGTTCGGTTTTGCTCAGCTGTTTGAAAAGCAAATAACGTAAGAGGTTTATCAGCACAGTCATTCATACATTTTTCTAAGGAGACGTTTCAGTTTGATTTATATTTTTGTAACTGCTAGAATTTGATCATATAGTGTAACGCTAACTATTTCTCCAAGCCATGCATTATAGTACTGAGTTTCTTACAAAGTGACGTGATAATTAGACATTTGGGTTTCAAACTTTTGAGTGGTTCAACTACTCCATATTCCACTTGGATAATTGAATTTTGACTTAGTGCCTCAAAGAGTTTTCTTATTGGAAGCCTGGAATAGATGTGCAGACTTCTTTCATAAAAACAAGTGTCTTAGTAACTGTTTAAATTCTGAACTGTTTGAAGAGCAAAAGCCAGTTGTTCCTTCTTACAATCTGTTTGTAAAATTTTGTAACTGTTTAAATTATTAATTGTTTGAGTGCCAAAGCTCGTTACTCAGTCGCAGTTTGTTTGAAAATGTTACCGACCAAATGCAGTAGTTCGTTCAAGTACCAGTGTATGAGAAATTTTCACCATCTACTCTGCATCTACACAGATACTCCGCAGTCAACCATACGGCGCTCGGCGGAGTGTACACCGTACCACTACTAGACATTTCCTTTAGTGTTTCACTTTACGCGGTCTGCTTTATAGACGACTCCCACTTTCCTTGAGTTCTCCCGGTAAACCGCAATCGACCATTCTCCTTCCCTACCATAGTCCCCAAATGCTCTTTCCATTTCATATCGCCCTGCTACGTTATGCCGAAATATTTAGACAACTTGACTGTGTCAACCAGCGAACTACTAATGCTTTATACGAAAACTATGGGTTTGGTTTCCCTATTCACGAAAATTAGCTTACATTTTTCTACATTCAGAGCTAGCTGTTGTTCACCACACTACGTATAAATTTCGTCTAAGTCATCTTGTATCCTCCTGTAGTCGTTCATCCTCAAAATCTCACTGTACTACACGGCATCTTCAGCAAACAGCGGCAGATTGCTGCTCACCCTGACCGCGAAACCGTTTATGTACACAGAGAATAATACCGGTGCTGTCACAATTCCCTGGAGCACTGCTGGCCATACTCTCATCTCTGATGAACACTCGTCGTCGAGGGCTACATATTGTGATCTATAACTTAAGAAGTCTTCGCGCCAGTTACTTATCTGTGAACATACTCCATATGCTCGTACCTTCGTTAAGCAGTCTACAATGGGGCACCATGTCAAACGATTTTTAGGAAATCTAGAAGTATAAATCTGCCTGTTGCCTTTTGTTCATAGTTAGCAGTATAAAATGTGAGAAAAGGGCAAGGTGAGTGTCTCACGACCCTTGCATTCTAAGACCATTCTGAATCATGGACGTAAGATTTTTGACCTCAAGAAAATTTCTTGCGAGGGTCGTCCAGAAAGAAAGTTTCGATCCGTCGCTAAATGGAGCCCACAGTGAAAATCGGAAACATTTTATTTGCAAGAGTTAGCTACACTTTCCAGATACTTCTCTATATAGTTGCCATTGCTACTTAGGCATTTGTCGTAGCGCTGCGCCAAATATCCAATACCCTCGTCATAGAAGTGAAACGTCCCCTTAGAAAAATTATACATAACTGTGCTTAGACTGACACACAATATTTTTAGCGCAACGCAATCTGACTTTCAAAAATCTCTACAAAAGAATGGCCCTGACTAACATTAACCTATACCTTTCACAAATCATTTACCTCACCAAACATCTTCGTTACTCGAACAACTGCAATACAGCGAGCGCCACTACTGCCAGCTAACTAAAAGATTCAAACTGCGGAAGGCACTAACTACTGATAGGCATAGTTAGCGAATGAAAGATTTTAATAGAGAACAAACAATGTATTTACCTTAATAGTCATAACATATGTACCAGTTCATTACATCCAGTCTTACGAATTTCAAAACTCCGCCATCTCTCTCCCCACGTCCACCACTGCTGGCGGCTCACCTCCAACTGCGCAACGCTACACGCTGTTAACATCCAGCTGCCCAACACTACAATGGCCAATATTACAACAATGCCAACCAGGCACTGACTGCACACAGCACAGCCAGTGATTTTTCATACAGAGCGCTATGTGGCGTTACCAATAAAAAATCATAAACGGCCTACTTACATAGCCCCCATGCTCCCTACAAAAAAATTTACAAATTGTTTTGGGTAGTGGCCAATACAGATTTGAAAAAATTTTCATAATTACAATAACAAAGAAATCAAATGCACATACTTATTGATAAAATGTTGGTCAAAAGCTAAAATTTTCTCACAGTCCATAAAGACAATCCTGATCATTCATCACAGTAAAATAGCAGTGTTTTCTCAAAGACTGAGCAATAAAAGAAACTGCACACAGAAGTAGTGGATTTCCAAGCAGTCTTGAAGAGGTAGTGTTGTCCTTCCAACGGAAAGACAGTGCTAACTCTTGACATGCTGACAGGTAATGGGCCACAACAGAGCAAACCCACAGCAGAGTCAGTCGAAGTTTTGAAGAATATTGGTAGGTTGGTCATCACAGAACACACCCACTGTAGTCCTAGTAGAGGTTATGGTATTGTTGGGCCACAAGAGGTGCAGACCCACTGCAGTCCATGTAGAAATAATGGTATTGGTGAGTCATCAAAGGTGTAGACCCACTATAGTCCTTGTAGAGATGGCCAGCAGCCATAGCACAGCCAGTGATTTTTCATACAGAGCGCTATGTGGCGTTACCAGTAAAAAAAACCTAAACAGCCTACTTACAGAAGGCAGCCGGCAGTGATTTCCGCCAATTCTCTTCGCTGTCCTACGGCTTGTTGATTGTGCCAAAATGTTGTCTTGATAGCCAGTGATTCATGTGAGCAGATAGGAAACTCAGAGGGAGATAATTACGGACTGTATTGTAGGTAATCAAACATTTCCAATTGAAAACGATGCAGAAGCATGTGCATTGCCCCTGCAAAATGCGGCTGAGAATTGTCTTGAAGAAGAAAACGCACGACAGTTATGTATTGTTGGGTGGATAGCTGTGGCGAAATTTCTCACCTGGCCCTCATACTTGGCGGGAGACACTATTGTTCTATGTTTCTTTAAGTGCTCCCTTTGTGCTCAAAACTAAAAAGAACAGGGCTTACTAGAAACACAGCCCAACACACCTGTGCAAAACTTTTACAGTGGTTTCCATTTAGCGACAAATGTGAACTTACTTTCTGGACAACCCTCGTATGTTAGAAGTGATAATGTGTTCAAGGGTTCTGTGGCAAACCGATGTTACGGATATTGGTCAGTAATTTTGCGGATATTGGTCAGTAATTTTGCGTGTCTGTTCTTTTGCTCTTTTTAGACACAGTAGTCACCTGCGCTTTATTCCAGTTGCTTAGTACTTTGCTCTTTGGGGGAGATTCGCGATAAAGACAAGCTAGATAAGGGGCCATTGCTGTAGAGTACTCTTTGAGAAACCGGTGACTTATTTGTTATCATCTCTTTCAGTAGTTTCTCTGTGCCAGGGATGCCAATTACTACGCCGTCAAAACTGCAGTCTGTTCTATGAATGAACGACGGTAGTTTATTCGATTCTCCTGCGTGAACGATTTGTTGATGGTCAAATTAAAACTTTAAGCTTTCGTTTTGCTGTCTTCAACTTGTAGCCACCGACCACCTTAAACGGCAATCGATGTGAACGTTACACTTCTGCGAGGAGTTTTTGAGATGTGACCGTGAGATATCCTAATGGAAACGGAACAATCAAACAGGGATTCGTTTCCGAAATACTTCTACGGAGTATAAACAATATATACGAAGACAGTGACTTGTTCTCGAAAGAACAGTTACTGTGGTTGACCATGCAGCTTTTCCCTGGAATAAGTGATGACTAACTGACAACCTCAGCTGCCGACAGGTGTTGTTGTTATACCTCGATGTGGACAGCTGAAAACATGTGACGCAACCGGATTCGAGTCCCGGTCGGGGCACACATTTTCAGCTGTCCACGTCGAGGTATAACAACAACACCTGTCGGCAGCTGAGGTTGTCAGTTAGTCATCATATAAACAATAGTAAACGGTGGGTCAGAAACAGACGTTCTCCCAGCACAAAAGCAAGTTGTAACATTGCATATTAAAACAGGTCGCCAGACTAATCAGACATTCTTGTGTCAAACAAAGTGGTAAAGGAGAAGGCAGTGCTAAGGCTAACCTAACCTCCGCTGACACACACTCTAAACTCTTTCTTTATACCGTTCACACTACAACACAGTAACCTAACTTTAAAGATAGATGTGCTAGTAACTAGTAAGTCAGATAAGCAAATGGCCAATGACACAGTCAACAGTAACAAATGACTCTCAACAACATGTACCTTACATGAACGAGGTGCAACCGTTTATAAAACCAAATACCGACACACTTAACAGGAAAAAGCTTGAAATGATTATGCATTTAAATCAGGTGGTCCACTAATGATCATAATCCATAACTTCATTGCCTAATACGAGGTCTCTATGCCTGTGCGTTGCGCTAAAAATATTGTGTGTCAGTTTAAGCACAGTTATATATAATTGTTCAAAGTGGACGTTTCATATGGATTTTAATACAGAACAAACAATGTATTTACCTTAAGAGTCATAATATATATATATATATATATATATATATATATATATATATATATATATATATATATATATATATCAGTTCATGACATCCAGTCTTACAAATTTCAAAACTCCGCCATCTCTCTCCCCACGTCCACCACTGCTTTCAGCTCACCTCCAACTGCGCAACACTACGCGCTGCTAGCATCCAGCTGCCGCTGCCCAACACTACAATGGTAGACAACAATGCAAAACAGCCACAGACTCCACACGGCACAGCCAGTGATTTTCATACAGAGCGCTATGTGGCGGCGGCGTTAGGAATAAAAAAACCTAAACAGCATACTTACATAGTCCCCATGCTCCCCAAAAAAATTTAAAAATTGTTTTGGGCAGTGGACAATACAGATTTGGAAAATTTTTTTCATAATTACAATAACAAAGAAATGAAATAAATGCACACATTTGACCAATGTTGGTCAAAAGCTAAAATTTTATCACAGTCTATACAGACAGTCCTGATGATTCATCAAAGTAAAATTGCAGTGTTTTTCTCAAAGTCTTAGTAGTAAAAGAGAATGCACATGGAAGTAGTGGATTTCCATGCAGTCTTGAAGAAGTAGTGTTGTCCTTCCAGCGGAAAGACAGTTCTGACTCTTGACATGCAGACAGGTAATGGGCCACAACAGAGCAAATCCACAACAGAGTCAGTCGAAGTTTTGGAGAATATTGGTAGGTAGGTCAACACAGAGTAGACCCATTGTAGTCCTGGTAGAGATTACAGTATTGGTGGGCCACTAGAGGTGCAGACCCACTTCAGTCCTTTCAGAAATATTGGTATTGGTGAGTCATCAAGGACTTCAGTCCTTGTAGAGATAGCCAGCAACCATCTGTTGGGACTGTGCAGGTGCACAATCACCATCGAAGAGCCTTGCGGAGAATATAGCAAGTCCATCAACCACCACTTGTGCACGCACAAAGTTTTTGGAATTGGCCTTAGAACCAGCAATGCTGTTGTCCAGTCCCTTGCTGAATTATTGACACACGTGCAAACACTATCAGTTCTTCTTCTCACATATTGTCCATATACTATGACCAACAGAAACGAGTGCAGTAAAATGTAATTTACAAGTTACGTAATTTGATGAACTAGAGTCAATTACAATTTTATAACATGAGAATACAATAACAAAGGTACAAAATATATCATTAAAGAACATAACAATACAGATAATATTTGTAGCAAAACGGGCTTTACAAAAGAATAGAAATAAACATATACATCAGTGTTACAAAAATTATGACATAAATACATACATAAAAGATCTGAATTACTTTTCAAACCTCAACTTCACACATGAGCATTAGAACAAAACAGAATAAATAATGTGTAAACATCTTTACGAAGTAAATAACATGTTATTAATGCAAATTATATTTGAGGATAACAGTATTCCTCATCATAGTGAATGTAGCTTAGTATTAGAAGAGAAAAAAAATCTATGAAACAGTACACAGAGACAGGAAGAAAATAAATACTCATGTGTACACAAACACATAGGGGGATAACACAAAAGGAAAGGACAGGGTTTGTTTTTAGGGTAACATTTGGTAGTGCAGTCCAACCCATGCTTTCTGTATTCTGTTCTCATCCTCTTTCAAAAATTGTTTTTCTCCACTGTACACTACTTTTTTGGCCAAACCATTTTCTTATAGCTTCACCATGCTTTTCTTCCAGTTCATCATAGTTAGTTTCTTATAAAGTCTACCCCCTCTTAAGCTAACTTAAACCTTCTGAGCTCAGATGCTAATCTAAGGGATGACGCAATGCAGCAGGACAAAACCATTAACACAGACAGCAATGACAAAAAAATATGGCAATGTGCAAAGCAAGCTAAAGTAAATCTAAATTAACAAGCAATGGAACATTACAACTGATATGAACCAATGTGCAGCAACGAAAAAAATAAATCAGTAGTAAAACTGGCTCAACAGAGTAATACAAAGTGAAATTTAGTAGCATTATGCCTGGCAAACAGCAGCAGCAAATACAATCACTTATATCTAAACATGACAAAGCTCAAGCAGAAAAAATAGTACCCTAAAGACAACAATGCAGATAAGGGAGATGTCTATTTACATCTTAATGTCTATATAATTAAAGTGGTGCACCACAAAAGCTAATTCTATAAAAAATTACCAAGTAGTTGAAAAGAAAATTAAGTGTGCAGTGACTGTTATTAATCCCTTCTTATTGTTATTTCCTTTCGAAGTGCTCCTTTTTCGAAGAACGTGGATCATAAAATGATTATTTAATAGATCTGTTGACAGAAAGTGTTCACATTAGCAAATGCATTTAATTTTATTTTATAAAACCAATGCTGCAACACAGCTGGAAACCAGATATCAAATAAGCAACTATGAAAGGCAAAGCATAAAAATATCATTCAGTAGTCAAGTGACATTTCATAAGTTAGTACAAATTCTCTTAACTCTCCTAGAAAGACGCTTGTTATTATCAGGTGTGCAGATGTAAATAAGTATCTTTTCCAAGTATGAGCGTGTCGTTTTTGTGATGCTTTCTACAAAGGAATGTCAATAGCGAGGATAATGGCCTACTTTTTTTTCTTGTGCCTCTGAAAGGCACACGCTAATGGCTTGTTTCCAGGTGGCTGTCGCACAGCTGGGTGCCCACGACACATTTGTGCATGTGGTCACTTAACTTTATTAACGAAATATTTATGACACCAGTTTCCGCTACAGTGGCAGTCTCATATAAGAAATTTCACAGGTCAAGAATTTGTGTTACACATCTGTAGAAACAAAATCCTGTTGATATAACAGTATCCAAAAACTTTTCATCGGCGTTGTAATACATTCACGCATTTACATACATTTCATAACTCTTAAAGTACGATTCTTGATTTCCAACAACCTTTCTCACAAGTCAGAGTCCCTAACCACTACTCATTATTCCTTAACTTACTACACATATACATATTCGTCGACACTTCTTCAATATTTCATCATAATAAATACATAGCATAATCAAATTCCTCATATAGCATCAGCTTATTGATCATAAACATATACCTCAACAGCATAATACACATCGTAGTTGCAAAAATAACATCATAACATCTCAGTCAAATCTCAAAAACGTCATAGCTTTCTGCAATAATTTCAAAACCTAAAAAAAATTCTCTGCTCATGTCAAAAGTGTCATCTGCCTCAAACGTACTTTAAAAATCATGATCCAATACCAAATACATCATTCAAAGCTCTCATAGTATTACAATAGATCCGAAAAAATATGAACATTTCACAAAGTACAGACAAAATACAATTTCATAAGTGTGAAGTTTTCCAACTGTGTAATTACGTAAACATCTGTCACTGATGTATTAAAATGAATGTTTGTCTCTCTCAGTTAAATGATCAGATAGCTGTGTAATTAATGTGTTAGAGAAATATGGTACCAATGTGTAAAGTTGTATAAGCAAACACCATATTAGCTAGGGCTCCTTGTGTTTGCCACACACATGGTACACAAAGTAAGCGTGTACCCCCTGAGGATTAATGTAATTATATCCTCAGGTGTTACAGATTACAGCAGTGGAATGAAATGTATCACGGAAAACCTTTGTATCATTGTACTTCAAATATCTTTAAAAATAAATGTTTTAAGTACAAAATTAATCACTCAAATACGCGTACTGTAGCGCTAAACTGTGCGTCTTGTTGTAAGATAATCTCTGTGGAAGTGTCGTAGTTATCGTCCTCCGAAAGCTAAGTTCTGCAGAAGTCAATGTACTTACCTCATGACAAACAAAAGTGAAATGCTTTACGTATAGATATCGTAGTTACTACGCTTATTTCCGTGATGAAATAAGTGCTGTACTGTAACGTATTGTTGTGCTACAGAAAAGGCTGTCTCACTGTAGCTATACCACAAAGTTACTACTAAAACATGTTTTCCTTTCCAGAAGAATTCAGAAAAACTGTGCAGATATAAAACAGATACACCGAAAAAGCACAATGTAAATTGTGTCACACATTAGTAGCGTCGTGATATAATCGTGTAGCTATCAAAGAAACCAAATGCTAAGTCATCTTTAATCTCACAGAAAGTACTTCAAATAAAGAATGTCTTTCAACTAAACCAAAATGTTGCATTAAAATCTCATTAACAGTATATGTTCTGAGTATGTAAGCCTTATAGTCGTTATGTAATCGTGCAACTAACAAGCAATAATGTACAAAAAACAACACTGTGTCATCTGTTCACTATACCAATGCATTCGTAATTTCTGTTTAAAAATGTTCCCTAGGTTCTAGACTGGATAGTTAACTTCAAAACATTGTTGCATGTTAACAATTTCTTAAGTCTGACAAAGCATACTAGAAATGTGAAGTGAAATGTTTTGTGGCAAAGAGAAAGTTAAAAAGCAGATTAACTTTCAATAAACGGTTTTACATGTGGAACATGGTGCAGTCCTTTACTTTTCATAGTACTCAGAGTTTCAACTTGAACACAATTATCATGCGGTAGACGTCGGTAAAGAGTACTGGAATTTTTGTCAAGGTTAGCTTATGTTATTTTTCTCTGAGCCAGCTGGCGGACGCGGCTACCTGCGGTGCGAGTCATTGTCTGTCTCTTTGTTGGCGCGCGCCGTTATTGGGATTAGGAGACCTAACTTCTACAAATTCACCTTGACGAGAAGGCCCTGCCCTGTTTGAATCCTGCCAGTTCTGCTGCAATTCAGGTCTGTCGTTACGATCATATCGTTTGTCGCCATGTCGGTAGATTCCATAGTTTCTTTCTTGTCGGTCACGTGGTGGAGAATATCTCCCTGAATCGTATCTGCGTGCTGGACGGTTGCGTCTGACGTTATTCTGTCTCCCTGGATAATAATTGTTTTGGTTCTCATATTGTCAGTTTCTATGGTTATCTCTGTAATATTCATTACTACGGAAATGCGATCTTTCTCTATAATTATTACTTCTCTGCCAACGGTTGTCATATGGGTGGTGTCTGTGTTGGTCACGATTTACGTTGTAAGAATAGCCTTGTCGTGTCCAGTTATTATTTCTTGACCTGTAATTGTTGTGTTCCTGCCAGCCGTGGTGGTCTCGCGGTTCTAGGCGCGCAGTCCGGAACCGCGCGAGTGCTACGGTCGCAGGTTCTAATCCTGCCTCGGGCATGGATGTGTGTGATGTCCTTAGGTTGGTTAGGTTTAAGTAGTTCCAAGTTCTAGGGGACTGATGACCACAGCTGTTAAGTCCCATAGTGCTCAGAGCCATTTGTTGTGTTCCTGTTTTAGCGTTCCGTGATTGTCAGTGTCAATTTCTAATTCTTGTAAGAGTTCCTGAAAAGCTTCAATGTCGTCTTTGCAACGGCCTGCCAAAATAATATGCCGCTAATGTTCAGGCAATTTGATTAAGGAAGTGCGGATGAGTTCTGATGGGCTGTATGTGTTTGAAAGATACTGATTCATATGTAACATGTCTTCAAAATATTTCACAAGGCTGGAAAATTCAGATTTTTCGAAATGTTTCATCATTATGATGCCATGTTTTACTCGGTCTTTTGTGGCTTGAGACCAATATGCTGAGATGAAGGCATGGTAAAATTCTCCTTCACTGTGGCAATCGTGAATGACCGATCGAATTCTTACAGCTGGTTCATTCTCTAAGTAGCCACACATAAATTCTAACCTGTGCTCTAATGACCAGTTGGGGGGGGGGGGGGAAACAATGAGAGAATTGATGAAGCCACACTTGTGGATGAATGTGGTTGCCAGAATTTTTAAATGTTTTGAATTTACATGTAGTAATGAACAGCTTATTGTCAAATTCATCATGTCGGCGAGTCGCATGTCGGTCATTGTTACGTCGTTTCAGCGGTTCCATCTCAAACTTCGGAGTACCCTGCCAATTTCTTTCATAATCTCCGAAGTGCCCTGTGTTATTTTTTTGTGGCAGTTCCTTATTTTTATGTCCCTCTTCCCGTATTGGAGTGCGAGTGTCCTCTGAAATACGTAATTCTTGTATTATCTGTGTCAGCTGATCTTGTACTTCACGGATTTCTCTTTGGTGTGGCGTATTAATTTGATTCTGATTTTGTTTGAATTTACTAATTTGTTTGAGCTCTTCTGTGTCATTAAAGACTACCGGTTCAGTCATTCACATTATCATCTGCCTTCGTAGATAAATTATTTAGCTGATCCAAAAGTTCAACTACTTTCTCTGATAATGAACTAATTTCCTCCATGTGTCTTTCTGAAGCAATTTTCAGAGTATCTACTGTGTCCTTTAAGTTTTCTTGAGTTTTTGCAAGTTGCATAACCTAATCGATGGATGCAACAGAGTCAATTTTAGCTTGCAAGGTCTCATGATTTTCGTGAACAATAGTTTGCAGTTCTTTTATGGCTGCTTCGTGATTCTGTAATGCAATTTCATGCCGGGAAAAAATAGGTGGCAAATGCTCACAAAATTTTTTTTGTACGTCATTACAGACATTTCGATTCAATTTTATGTAATTCAGTAGTTACATCTTCACGTGTTTGTTCAAGCGTATGTTCCACTGAGTCTAACTTTTGCTGTGTTTGTCTCTGATTTTGTTCCATTGTGTCTAACTTTTGAAGAATTTGTCCCATTTGTTTCTGATTTTGTTCAAGCGTTGTGTCTAACTTTTGTAGCCTTTGTCCCATTTGTTGCATTAACTGTAATAACAGTGCATTGGTGTCTGAAACATGTTCCTCAATGTTTTTCGGCAGTGAAGTTACACCGGCAACATTCACATTTTGACAAGAAGAAAATGTGTCTTGACTTATTTTAGAAAATGGTGAGGACCCAAAACCTGAATCTGCAGTATTTGCAAGATTGTGTCCTGTCATTCCCGATTTCTGGGGCGAGCTGTTGCCGACCGATCGATCGATAATGCTTCCCTGTTCACTACCTATTTCACTGTCTACACCATTATTTGACGCCCGCTCCATTTCCCTATGCATATTTACCAAATTACTACTTAGAATGTCTGTTAATTCATTACACAGTGGTGCTGGTAAGCTACGCTCGTCGTTACTTTTATTTCTCAGTTTACTTTGGAGCCTAGTGTTACGTTTTTCACACGCCACTATTGTCAAAATATTTCACACGATAACACAGAAAACCACAATTTGAAGAGCAAAAATAAAAGAACACATTAACGTAGCACTGAAAACAATATCTAGTTAATTGCCAGCGCAGCTGCGAAATACTTCGTGCAAAACTACATGCATGCCACAACTGTTTTACTGTACAACAATGAAAGACTGCAACTGCAAAGGAAATTCTCTCTATGAATAACGCGCTAGCAATAAACATAAGCTACACTAATTACACAAACTACAAGAAAAAATCAGAAGATTCCAGTGAGGTATCCTCGGCTAAGGGTCGACATATGAAACGTCCCCTTTGAACAATTATACATAACTGCGCTTAAAGTGACACACAATATTTTTAGCGCAACGCAATCTGACTTTCAATAATTCCTACAAGAGAATGGCCCTGACTAAATTAACCTATACGTTTCACAAATCACTTACCTCACAAAAATCTTCGTTACTCAAACTACTGTAACACAGCGGGCGCCACTACTGCCAGCTAAATAAAAGATTCAGACTACGGAAGGCACTAACTACTGATAGGCATAGTTGGCGAATGAAAGATTTTAATACGGAACAAACAATGTATTTACCTTAAGAGTCATATATATCAGTTCATGAGATCCAGTCTTACAAATTTCAAAACTCCGCCATCTCTCTCCCCACGTCCACCACTGCTGGCGTCTCACCTCCAACTGCGCAACGCTACGCGCTGTTAGCATCCTACTGCCGCTCCCCAACACTACAATGGCAGACAACAATGCAGACCAGCCACAGACTGCACACGGCACAGCCAGTGATTTTTATACAGAGCGCTACGTGGCGGCGGCGTTACCAATAAAAAAAACCTAAACACCCTACTTACAAACCATGCTCATTAACAAAAATATACCAGTATGTATGAGAAAAGGTAAGAATTCTTATCATTAATTATCAGTTTAAGCAAAGCAAAACCAACTATAACTCTTTTAATAACAAATGTACCTTCATAAGAAGTCTTTTGACCACTACTGAAAACTACAATTGGCTGTGAAAATGACAACGTTAAATTCAAGTTCAGCCACTTTTTCATAATAAATTAGGACAGTCGGAATTAAATTCACTGGGATAGGAATCCTGTCCAGGTTTGTGATTTGGGATTATCACGGGTGTAAGAAGAGTTGTTAGTAACACCACTATTTTTATTAAAATCAAGCAATCATCACAAATACCTGGTTCATTTACAGAGTACCAAATACAAAACAGTTTAGTGGAAGGCTGGTGGCATGGTGACGCAATTTTCATGGCTATTAACCTGGTGGCGATGCAGTCATGGCAGTACTGTTGGCCTCGCCCGATTACTGATCTTCTTGGTGTCGAAATAATATTTTTATAGTGCCAAAAACCATGCCATGGAAATGATATCACCAAATTCAGCACCCGAAGCCCATAAATATTTCCCTTAAGCTCTTCTGGATTCAAAACTCCAAGAATATGAGCCACTATGATACGCTGCTGCTAGCGAAGTGTTAACTACATCACTGCGCAGCCCAGACTCCTTCCTCGTCACAAAGGACGAGTTGCCGCTTGCGTGCCAGCCACACCTTTTCCACTCCGCCAAGCAACTTCGGTAGCTGCGGGGCTTCGCTGCATCTTTTACAATTAACCCTACGTTCCAAAATTACGGACCAAGTCATTTATAGTACATAACAACCATTTCAGTAGTTATTTAAATCCACAAGCATAATTTTAAACAACATCGTTCAAGAATTCATGTAACTGGAACATGTATACATAGCCACAGAATTTCAATGACAGATGCAACATTATACATAAGCAATACTACAAATTGACATAGAAATGTCGATACAGATACAAAATAGGTCAAAAATAGCTGAAAAAAAGTGCCACACCAAACTGGCCAATATGAAAGACACTCTTAGCAATTGTACATAGGACCAGAAATTCCTCGAGTATTCTGGCAGATAATTTGCTACGGCAGCACGGTGGTAGCTACTGTGTGCTTCACGCATTGACCTTTTCACAGATGCACTAATCTCTACTAACCTTTGTTTGTCGTCGTTTGCACATTCTCTTTTGAGCAGAGAATCCAACAGCCTTTGCTTCCTCAGTATTTTCCGAATCTCCTTATTAAAGCATGGTCGGTTTTTCGCGTCCTTAATCCACTTACTAGGCACATAACTCAAATGTACACGATTTACAATCCGCTTAAACGTTGTACCCAATTCCTGTACGTTTATCCTACTGGAACTTAGAAATGTCAATTCACTGTCTAAGTGAGACGCTAACAACTGCTTATCTGTTCATTCTAGTGCAAACACTTTCATTGATTTCTTACAGATTTATTAACTTTCGTAACCATTGTTGCTACAGTAACATCATGGTTGCTAATACATGTTCCTTTACTGATATTGTCTATAATGTCCACCCGATTTGTAGCTACAAGGCCCAACTATCTGTACCCTGTGCAATGTATCCATAAATATGCAAGTCTATTCTCTGTACATTAAAGTCGCCGCCAACTTGTATTTCATGATCTGGGTATTTACACGCTACTGACCATAGATTCTCCTTGAATGAATTTACAAAAAAAAGGCTCTGAGCACTATGGGACTTAACATCTATGGTCATCAGTCCCCTAGAACTTAGAACTACTTAAACCTAACTAACCTAAGGACCCCACACAAAACCCAGTCATCACGAGGCAGAGAAAATCCCTGACCCCGCCGGGAATCGAACCCGGGAAATGACTTTACAATTGTCACAACAGATTCAGGGGATCGGTAAAAGCATAGAACACTTAACATGGCTCCACTTAGACGTGTTGTACTTGACCAGATAACTTCACTGTCACACTTAACTTCAACCTCAATGGAACCAATGGAACTGCAACGAACACTCCCCTTCTACGGCCTCCAGTCTGTCTTTCCAATATATGTTCCATGACTCTTCAAATGTCTCACTGCGAGTTCCCGAGAATAATTTGAACGCGAGAACTTTTCTCGGGGCAATAAATTCGGGAGCTTTGTTTCGAATATTTTGATAGTTTAATGATAAAATTTTGACACTCGAAGGGTCTGTACTATGAACGTGCTCTGACTTCCTTTGCTGCATATCGACTGACGAGTATTCATCAGAGTATATCAAACTTCCGCCTAGTCCTCATGTGCACTCCACAAGTACTCTGCAACACGAGTAGCTGCTTCCTTTGTGTAGTGCGCCACTGACATATAAAGGGTAGTCCTACAAATCCCCAAGCGATAACGCAGGTATAGATCTCTTCAGCCATGACCGTCACAGAGTCGAAAAATTGGTTGACACCACTCGGCTCGAAACTAAACCACACTGATTAGATCTGGGAACAATGCTGCAAATTGCGAGCTCTACTTGCCCACTACACGCAAGTTCAGCAGCCTTCAGCACCTCCGTTAGCCGCCTGTATAAACTGAGGATGGCCACGAAACGCATGCAACAAGCGTTATTGGTGCCGACGTGAGCCGCAAGTTGCAGAAGACTGTACGCTGGATGCTCGATAGTGGCAGGCAAGGCCGCTTCCACATCTCGGATGAGGCCCCCTGGCAAACGGATTGCACATTGGCTTTCTTTCCTCCCCTGAACGCTATGTTCCTAATGGACTCTATAACGGTCCCAACGTTGGAGCTCCCGATACCTAGCAATTCCCCCTTGTGTCTGCTCGGACTCTGCTGAAGGAGCGGCCACCCGTCCATTCACAGGGTGAATGAGGGAGGCATTCCGCCTCAAGCTACGCGAACGCATTGCCATGCCACTCACTCTGCTGTGAAAGCAGATGCACCGTGTCGTGTACACCAGTAGATGCCTCGGCAGCAGAGCCCATGGGTGAAACAACCGAAAACAGAGGTGTCCGATGCGATGCGGCAGATTCTCCGCCATCGGTGCACTCGGAGGCAGCAGCCTGAAGGTGACTGGCTGTAGACAAAAGCAGACTCTGCTGTTCGCGAACTGCAGCCAGCCCCTCGTGCGTCTACACACAGCATGCACATATCCTATGCATCCTAGCAAGACTAACCGAAGAAGTAGCCTATAAACGCTGACAGAATCCTGAATAAGCAGCTTTCTATGCTCCTGACGTGTCAAAAAAGGACGCTGATGCCTCAAGGAGCTATGTAGTTCGCTGTTCAGAAAAATTGAAAATTGCGCAGAAGACCGCCTGAATCTACGCTTACATAATGGGTGCTTACACCTCTTAAACAGGAAAGCACGCACGAAATTTAAGAAATATACTACGAGGAAAGCGCAGATAAAGATAAACACTTAACTTGCCACTTTTGAAGATGTCTACCAGCCGAGAGCCGGAGCCTTACTGCTTGGGTTACTAAACTGAGGTAGCACTTAGTAAAATAAAATGTTCAATTAAATGCTCATTGGTCTGTTACTAAAGGATTACTGCATTCAGACTAACCTGCTCCATGGGTAACTATCACCATTCCACCAGGTGGTGGTGTGGTAGAGTAACGTGTTTCACATGTATCTGTCCTCCAGAAAAACCTCTGGGACGTTATAATCGTCTTCAGCTCTTTATCTCTGTAATTTTGTTAGCCAACGTAGCCTAAATTATCGATTACTGAAAACTGTTTAGTTAAAAGATACTTGCAGAGCATCCATTTGGCCGAATAAAATGATCCACTTTTCTACAATGCCAATTGAAAAAAAAATACGTTTCTGTAATCTTTTTGGAAACTACGTGTATATAGCATACTGAAAAAGGGGCTCTTATATTAAGAAGTAACAGGCTACATAATGTTGCGGAAAAGGTCGATATCGTGTTGATGTATGGCAGATGTGATCAAAATGCCCAACGGACGTGTGCTATGTAAGCTGCTCGGTATTCTGTTATTTAAGAAAACAAGAAGGGTTCAGCCACATGTGAAACGTGAACGATGACCTGAAAAAATGATGATGCTTAAGAAGGTGTGCCGGCCGGTGTGGCCGAGCGTTTCTAGGCGCTTCAGTCTGGAACCGCTTGAGCACTTCGATCGCGGGTTCGAATCCTGCCTCTGGCATGGCTGTGCGGTAACTTAAATCGGCATTATGTGCACTGTTGGGCAACGGAAAATCCACAATTACTGCGTCAAGTGGAACATCAGCAACCTTGGCGGGTTAATGTATGGTGCGGCATTATGGGAGAAAGGATAATTGGGCCCAATTTTATCGATGGCAACCTAAATGGTCCAATGTATCCTGATTTCGTACTTAATGTTCTACCGATGTTACTACAAGATGTTTCACTGCACGACAGAATGCGATGTGCTTCAACATGATGGATGTCCAGTACATAGCTCGCGTGCGGTTGAAGCTGTATTGAATAGCATATTTCGTGACAGGTGGATTGGTTGTCGAAGCACCATACCATGGCCCGCACGTTCATCGGATCTGACGTCTCCGGATTTCTTTCTGTGGGGAAAGTTGAAGGATATTTGCCATCGTGATCCACCGACAACGCCTGACATCATGCGTCAGCTCAATGCATGTCCGAACATTACGGAAGGCCAACTACTCGCTGTTGAGAGGAATGTCGATACACGTATTGCCAAATGCGTTGAGGTTGACGGACATCATTTTGAGCATTTATTGCATTAATGTGGTATTTACAGGTAATCACGCTGTAACGGCATGTGTTCTCAGAAATGATAAGTTTACAAAGGTACGTGTATCACACTGGAACAAACGAAATAAAATGTTGAAACGTACCCACGTTCCGTATTTTAATTTAAAAAACCTACCTGCTGCCAACTGTTCGTCTAAAATTGTGAACCATATGTTTGTGACTATTAAAGCGCCATCTATCACAAAGCGAAAAAAGTGGTCCAACTAAAACATTCATATTTCTTTAGGTACTACACGAATATGTAATTAAAAATGGGGGTCCCTATTTAAAAAAAAAAAAAAAAAAAAAAAAAAAAAAACGCTGTTGATATCCTCATGATCAATGGACCACTATGTTATCAAAAGTATCCGGACACCACCAAAATCATACGTTTATCATATTAGGCGCATTATGCTGCCACCTTCTACCAGGTACTCCCTATGAGAGACCTCACCGCATATTAGACACCGTGAGAGAGCAGACTAGAGAGCTCCGGGAACTCACGGGCTTCGAACGTGGTCAGGTGTTTGGGTGTCACTTGTGTCACACGACTGTACCCGAGATTTCCACGCTCCTAAACATCCAGAGATCCACTGTTTCTGATGTTAGTGAAGTGGAAACGTGGACACGTACAGCACAAAAGCGTACAGGCCGACCCCGTATGTTGCCTGACAGAAACCGCCGACAGTTGAAGAGAGTCGTAGTGTGTAATAGGCAGACGTGTAACCAGACCATCACACAGGAATTCTAAACTGTATCAGGATCCGCTGCAAGTACTATGACAGTTAGGCGGGAGCTGAAAATACTTGGATTTCATTGTCGAGCGGCCGCTCATAAGCGACACATCTCACCGGTAAATGCCAAATGGCACTTCGCTTGGTGTAAGGAGTGTAAATATCTCACGATTGAACTTTGGAAAAATGTTGTGTGAAGTCACGAAACACGGTATACAACGCAATGTGGCAATCTGAGGGCAGGATGTGTGAATGGCGAATGCCAGGTTAACGTCATCTACCAGCGTGTGTAATGCCGACAGTAAAATTCGGAGGCGGTGGTGTTATGGTGTGGTCGTTTTTTTCATGAAGGGGGATTCCACCCCTTGTTGTTTTGCGTGGCACTATTACAGCACAGGCCTACACTGATGTTTTCAGCACCTTCTTGCAAACCCACTGTTGAAGAGCAATTCGGGGACGGCGATTGCATCTTACAACATGATCGAATATCTGTTCATTAATGCATGGCCTGTGGCGGAGTGGTTATACGACAATAACATCCCTGTAATGTATTCATCTGTGCAGAGTCCTATCCTGAATATTATAGGACACCTTTGTGATGTTTTGGAACGCCGATCTCATGCCAGGCCTCACCATCCGAAATCGATACCTCTCCTCACTGCAGCTCTCCATGATGAATGGACTGCCATTCGCCAAAAATTATTCCAGAACCTGATTGAACGTATGCCTGCGAGAGTGGAAGGTGTCATCAAGGCTAAGGGGTGGGTAAGCACCATATTGAATTCCAGCATTAGCGAAGAAGTGAGCCATCGACATGTAAGTTATTTTCAGCCAGGTGTCCGGATACTTTTGAACACCTAGTGTATGTAGCCCATGTCGATCATATTGTTTATTAGAGCACCGTGTAAAAATCTGAAGTAAAATGGTCAAGGATTTCTGGAGATATTTGGTAACATAGTATTGATTTTATATGTTAGACCCCCCTTGTGGAGATATTACTGGCAATTTTACATCCTATGTCTTTTGATGTTATCAACTTATTCTGACAACTCAAAAAGGATTTTCACTTTTATTTCTCTTAATTGCTTCAGTCAAAGTCGAGTTAACATAATCATCAATGATGATGCTTTACTCGTAAAGTGAAACGGATCTGATGAAAATCTTCCCAAGTATACTGTTAGTTTTGGACAGAAACGGCAAAATAGTTCTGCAGAAGATGGCCAGACAAGCAAACTTACTTTTTCGCTGCTTTATGATCGATAGACGCTTACGAATTCGTTACAAGAACTCTGTAGGGACTGCCCCATTCCGCGGGTGGTAACGCGTAGGGCAGACGCTTTAATTTTCATACAAAGGGCTGCGAATGCTATTGGATAAGACCGCAGTCTGTGGCCGCCAGCACAGTGAATCACACGGTCCGGCAAATTCGCAGCGCTCCCCCGTCGCCAGTAACGCTTGCCAGCAACGAGTATTCCTGATCCCAGATATCGCTACAAAACAAGCGCGCCACACCACGCCGCCTAAGTTATTGTTCAGCATTGTGCTGCAGCCAAGCTTTTTCTTCGTGCGCAGAGAGGGAGAAAGCGGTCTCGCAAAATAAACAAAAGACGCGGCAAGGGAACAACTGGTATTCAAAGGCAGGCAGACGATTCACACAGCTCCTCCCTGTATACGTATCGGTCCCGTTAGCAGTAAAAGCAACCGATAGCCTAAAGTAATAATCGAGCCTATTTTAAGAAATGAGTCTTCTGATTCGTGTAATCGACAACTGCAAATATTTTTCGTGTAAAATAAATTGTACAGCAGGATCCAAACCAGAGGAAACAGTACAGAGGAAACACTTTTCCCACAAGGAACTAATAAATGAGAGCATTTTTCTCATATTATTGACAGGGACATAACCTGAAACTGTGATACACGCTGACGAGACAAATCATAGTTACTACTGTCTACCCTGATACTGTGTGTGACTTGGCGGGCCGGCTGGTGTGGTCGAGCGGTTCGAGGTAATTCAGTCTGGAGACGCGCGACCGCTACGGTCGCAGCTTGGAATACTGCCTCTGGCATGGATGTGTGTGATGTCCTTAGGTTTAAGTAGTTCTAAGTTGTAGGGGACTGATGACCTCAGATGTTAAGTCCCACAGTGCTCAGAGCTATTTGAACCATTTTTGACTTGGCGTCATTGCACATGTGTGATGAGAGAAGGGAAGTGCTAAACTGAAAACTAAACTCCGTCCGAACACGCCCTAAAAGGCCCAATGATACCGACCGGCCGCCCTGTCATGCTCAGCTAACAGGCGTCACTAGACGCGAATATGGAGGGGCGTGTGGTCAGCACACCACTCTCCCGACCGTTTGTCAGTTTACGCTACCTGTCAATCAAGTAGTTCCTCAGTTTGCCTCACAAGGCTAGAGTGCACAAGGTAAGTGCTAGGTGGTTACAATCAAAGTGCAGCTGCTCGCGTAGCTCCACTGTAGGCTGTTATTATCATATGGCAGCCAAACGTGGTCGAAATGCTACAGCGGAACAGATTTATGCCGGAAAAAGTTCCTATTTTGGCCACCAGGAGCCAATCTGGCGCTTTACAGTGTATCATAGACGCCTCCAGCGCTCGTATTGAACAGATTGTGTAAATGATGATTAATAATATCATCAACATTACTCTCACCTAACCTGTTTGACTTCTTCTACCCAATTCCCGTTTCCAACCCACGGCCTAAGGAATCAGTTTTATGTGTCTTCATTGCATTAAGGCGCCAGATTTTCACCTGGTGGACAAAATTGCAACTAATTTTTTCAGCATAAATCGGTTCTGCATTGACGCAATAGAATATCCACCAAATGTCGCTGCCATATGATACTGAGTGCCCACACTGGACCTCTCTGAGTAGCTGTACTTTAAATATAACCACCCAGTATACGAATGGTAAGTCTTTCTGGTGACAATATGGGTCGCAGATGGGGAAAAGTGACAGAGGTAGGTTTTGTGACAGCGTACATCTCGGAAATGACAACTTGGAGGACTGTACAGGTTTAACTATAAGTAACATATGAGAAAAAATTCCGCTTACAATCATATTTATTGGAATAAAGTTAACCTATTTCCTTGCGCTAGTAAAGTGAACAATTTCTTAAATTCAATGATGGACGACAAAAACACAATAGGTGACAAGATACTGGATGTAGACACATCACCACACAGCATGGATAACAATGTTGCCTGCTCTGTTAATACGCACAGCTGGCGATCAGTGGTAGACCTGACTACAGAAAACGATACAATTGTTTCGGAGCACACGATTCAGTGTGTAAGTGTTCGTTGGTTTGTTTTTGCTTATTCTAGAATTGAGAACAACTGTGTGAGGTGAAATGACTAGTTTAATGTCGCAATATTTCTCACCAAATTACATCTTTTCACAGAGTTTTCAACTCGCCAAAATAAAAACAGCGCAATGGATAACGTATCTTGCCAACATCAAAAAGTGAAATAAGTTTGTACACAACAATGTTATATATTGACTCTCTGAAAGCACATTAGTCCTAAACACAATATTATCGAAGTTTAATTGGAAGTTTCTTTTCATTAGTCCTAATCACAATAATATTAAAGATTAGTTGGACGTTTCTTTACAAAATTGCTCCTACACATCCGTTATGATGTTGGTCAGTACGACGAAAATCGTCCAATTCCAGTTCAAAGTTCGGTACTGTTTAGGATGACAATCAAGTCTACGGTGGATGGTTAGTCAAGTGACAAATTTGAGCACAAGATTACCAAAGACCGCTCGAGTTGACAGTGGACGCTAGTTGGTGAACAAACAAAGTTCACGCTTCTGCACGCAGTATTCCCCTTAAGTTGCGACTTGCTGCTGTCTGCAAGTCCGCTGTCTCCCACTAAAATTCCTACAAAACTATTGTGGCCTTCGCTGAACTTTCCCGAGAAACTTTCGTTATGATTCTCGTTATGCGAGAAAACATGTACTCAGCCCTAATATTATTATGTGGCGATATACACGCGCATGGTTGGAGCAGCATGTTTATTATAGTGCCCTCTCAGTTCTCACAAGAAAAATTAACTTATTTGGCTTGTTCATTTCTCCACAGTTGGAGGTAAAGGTTGCTACAGCTAGTTCTTTAGCTGGAGTGCAGCCACTGTGAATGCAGTGTCCACACAGATTTCTTCTCTGCGTCAAACACAGCGTTAAGCTCTCCATCTGCACTTGACGCCAGTTCAGAGAAGAGTCCCACTGAAAATTTCTCTCTGGTCCTATTCGTGGCAGAACTGCCTGGCTCCAATTGGGTTTCTTTTTCACGTCACGGCTTTTTTCTACCAGTAGGAGCATTCCTCTTATTGTGTAGGAACACAATCGCAACGTACCTTCTATCAAACTGCATCGAAACTTCAATATTTTTTTCCTTCCTAGTGCGTTCCCGCCAATCTGATGTTTTGTGCCTGTTCTAGACGCCTAAACTACATTGACCTTTCTGTGTGTCGCACTCGCTGGACGAAAATGCGTCACTTGCTTTTATTTGTCTCCCATTGGATTTTCGAAACAGTTATCTAAAGCTTCTTCTCTGCCCTTAAGCAGATGACTCGCTACAAGTGGCCCTCCGGCTTGAATCATGTTGCTCGGGGTGGCTGTCCTCCTTCCTGCCACCTCTTTAAGTGGTTTCCGCCATAACTCCCACAGTGTGGCTTCGTTACACCGTTGTGGAGCTGTCTTTTCAAAACTAAAAGCGACTCGCTCGCATTCCCTGTTCCAGCTTCCGCTCAATGACATGTATTGCATAGGAATGGTGTGTTAATTACCGTTGATTGGCTGTCACCACTTTTTGCATTACATATTGATAGGCAAATCTTCTCATAACTGTCGATTTAAATTATGTGTCATGTTCACCTTCACATTGCGATTTGTAAAGGTCTCCTGTAAGGTGCGAATCTGACAATTTATTCTGCCACCTTACAAGTGCACACTACTGAACATATGTCGCTGTGGCACACGACCCCCATGTGCTCCCATGTTGACCCAGAGGCATCGTTGGTTGCGACTGCATTGGGAGCATTTATAAATTGAACTGTGGGTTGGTATGTGTCCCTTTGTTAGATGAATCATATTTCGTTTTATACCATGTCAACAGTCGTGTCCTCATACTTCATAATCCATGCTTAAGGCTGTTAGAAATGTGTACCAGAGAAAGTACGCAGGCAGGTGTGGGCTGTATTATGCTACGGAAAACTTTCACCTGGGCTATCATGTGACCTGTGTTGGTAATCAAAGGTACCATAAAGTTCTTGGACTATCTGAATGTTATAAGGCTGTAGGATATTGTGGCTTTCGTAATTTATGATAAATCTGAATCATAAATCAGTGTCATATCGCTCATCAAAATTATTCAGTGCTGGACGTTTTCGTGTCTTTGCTCTGACCTTCTTGAGGTTTCCACTGGTGTCCATGTATGGCTCAACTCTTCTTTCTGGTTGGTGTCTTCCTCGATGGTGGTGGCATGTTCCAGAATGAAAACTGTATGTGTTACAGGCCAGAATAGTGCTACAGTGGTTTGAGGAGCATGATAGTGAACTCACGTTGATGTACTGGCCACAAAATACGCCTCACCAGAAGCCTCTGGAATAAATAAGAGACGCAACCGGGCGCAATCTCTGAGCTCACAAACCACTGGTCCTAATTTGTGGGTATAGTGTGACATCTGGTTCACACATCTCATGGAACCTGCCAAGGATCTATATAGTGCATGCCACACAGAATTACAGCTGATTTTCGTATGAAAGGTCAATCAGCATCTTATTAAGCATATCGTCATTAGCGGCTAGTGAATTTATATTGTCACAAACCATTGGTCTGCAGCGCTTGTTGGTTGATGCCGATAATAACATAGTATTTTTTTCGAAGATTTTCCTTGTTTTACAATGATCAAGTTGATGAGTATAATTCTAGCTTTGCTGCTTTCATCAGTCACGCGTAACACTTTGTCTTCTGCAGGCTACAAATATTCCAATATTCTATTGGCATTGAGTGTTTTAGAGGGTCTATGAGGAGGTTCGAATACTACAAGAATTTAATGACACATTTACTTATTTATGCGTCTCATCCTTGGTGGGTAGAAACTTCAACAAAACAGTCAAGATCTCAATAAGCGTGCATTTAAAAATGATGACTGGTTCAACCTTTATGCTGGCCATCTGCAAATCTAATGCATCACAAAGCTGCAGCCGATGGTACACGGAACAGCTGCTTGAAATCACAGTCATTTATTGGCCCAAAAACGACTTTGATACCTGTATCACACAATTGTTCCTACAAGGCCGGCTGCAGCGATAGGGTGCATTAGACAAGCATATGGCCACCAAAAGTCCGAAACCAGTTATCATTCTGAACAAATGATTATTGCGATCTTGTGAGTTTTATTGATTACAATCTTTGTAATTCAGTCATATTTCTTCGTCAAGCCTATTTTTGACGAGATAGAGTGAAGAATCAATATATATTTAGAAACTGTGAGGAATTTATGATAGGAATGTCGTTAGCGAATTAAGCAGTGAAAAGTAAGCAAAATTTTTTCACTCTGTTCGGTGTCGTATTATAACCTCGAAAGGGTAAAGGTGCCGGGAATTTCCAGAATAAGATGAAAGGGGAGAATCTAGAACCTGAAGCTCATGATAAAATCGCATCTTTAATTGAATGTCGACGGAACAATCCTATTAAAGAAAAAAAAAATCAGGAAAGTAATGAAGTTTCGAGCAGCACAGGCAACATTGCTGCCACCACAGACAGTTTAGGAGTATTGTAAAATGGAACCGTGCAACTGCTAGTTTCAAATTTATTTAAACTTAGTATAAAATGTATACAACTGAGGAAAAACTACTCAGAGATATGAAGAAAGTAATAATATTAAACAATTCTGGAAAGTGGACACAGTAAAAGCAAGCAGAGCGTAATTCGGAAAAAGTTAATTTGACGTAATGGACAGGCGAGAGTGTGTGTGTTTGCAGCTGAAGCTCTCTTCCACGATAGCAGTTACTAAGTACTTAAGTACACATTACACAGACGTAGAAACTGTGGTGGCTGCCACGGGCGCATGGGGAAGAGATACGAGGGTGACTGTAAGCGGCGCTTCGCGAAACCGTGAGCGCCGTTCGTCCACAGCGCAGAGTGTTAATTACGGTAATAACTCGAACTTTAAGTGGGGTCCGATGCAGTAGGCGTAAACGGGAGCGACGCAGGTAATCCGCTTAATGTGTTAGACTTCCTAGGGGCGCAATGCCGGAGCTGATGCATGTTTAAAGGCCTCCACCTCCTCTTCCTCGTGTTTCCGTCCACGTTGCTGGAGGGTTCCTCCCGGCACAGCTCTGAAACCTGGCAACGCAACTGCAGAGACCTCAGCAGAAAATTTAAGGAAAATGAAATTTCTCCAAGTGTAATGGGGAGTCGACCAGATTATAAAACCCAGCCACAACTGGGATTTAGATCTGTAGTTTTTGTGAATCATGTCAGGTGAACAACAAATCATCTTCAATTTGCACTACTATTTTCTTCTTCCAGTTTGTCAGACAGAGGTTGGCATTTAACTCAGAAATGGGTAACATATGAGGAGTTCCTCGACCACTGTACCTCGTTCTTCTAAACTCCTTATGCAAAGGACTTATGATAACTGGATTGCCGGTAGCCCTTTGGAACTCACGAGGGATTTCTTCCATTGGTTTCATGCGATTTTTGACAACCACATCAACATGACAGTTATCTTGAAATTTCCGCTGGGATGAAAATTTGTAACAGCGTAAAATTTCTCATTGCTCCCCGATACGAAGCAGATCAAACAATGTGTATTTGGAGTTGTTAAAAAAATGGTCCAAACGGCTCTGAGTACTATGGGACTTAACATCTGAGGTCATCAGTCCCCTAGAACTCAGAACTACTTAAACATAACTAACCTAAGGACAGCACACACATTCATGCCGGCGGCAGGATTCGAACCTGCGACCGTAGCGGTTGCGCGATTCCAGACTGTAGCGCCTTAACCGCTCGGCCACCTCGGCCGGCAGGAGCTGTTATTTTTGATACACTTCTCTAATGTTTAGCGATCATTCAAACACTGTCTGACCAAAGTAGCCGAACAGCAATTAGTGGACATTTATATGGCTTGTGTCTACCATTCGCCTCAATGACAGATTAATATCTGCCGCGCACACATTAAGTTAGGTGTCTGAATCTCTGTGGAGGAATGGCACGCCATTCATCCTAAGTAGCGGACATCAGAGAAGCTAGTAATGTTGAACCCTCGGATCTCGAGCGAAGTCGACGTTATGGTCTATCCAGAAGGTGTGTATGGTGTCTGTACTTTCGAACAGGTCCTAACAAACAGACACCACACATATAAAGCTGATTAAAAATGTGTCGAATACTGTGAGAGGTTGTAGTAATCGTCGAAACAAGAAAAATAAGTCCTACAAACTTGGTTTGGACATGCATACTTTCTGCGATCAACACCTTTTTATAGGAAGGGCTGGGCGATGCTTGGTTGCGGATATTAGCACAGTCGTTGCATTGGCTCTTCGTCGAAGTGTCGGGTGCGTATTATGATGAAACTTCCTGGCAGATTAAAACTGTGTGCCCGACCGAGACTCGAACTCGGGACCTTTGCCTTTCACCGGCAAGAGTTCTACCATCTCAGCTACCGAAGCACGACTCACACCCGGACCTCTGAGCTTTACTTCGGCCAGTATCTCGTTTCCTACCTTCCAAACTTTACAGAAGCTCTTCTGCGAAACTGCAGAACTCCGGCCGTGAGTGGTGCTTCAGTAGCTCAGATGGTAGAGCACTAGCCCACGAAAGGCAAAGGTCCCGAGTTCGAATCTCGGTCGGGCACACAGTTTTAATCTGCCAGGAGGTTTCATATCAGCGCACACTCCGCTGCAGAGTGAAAATTTCATTCTGGGTATTATGATGTCTCACTCACAATACTCTACGTACCATAGGTGGTCTGCAGTCATCTGTATGGCTCGAATCGTGTTTGTACTTCTTATTGTACAGTACTGTCTACTCTGGGTACGCATCATGGTGTTTTACCTAGTACCACATGCGGATTCACTAATATGTTTACTGTTATCGCACTGTTCGTTCGTGCAAATGGTGTAGTACATTTACTTCCTCTCTTTTCCACCACTTGTTACCAGTGGAAGTCTAGTACTCGACAAGTGAAATGGCTATGGTTTAGCAAATTGACGTTGCCTGCGAACGCGTGCCCCTACGCTGAAAAACATCCACAACGCAGACTGCCCTCTGATAAGCTGTTCTGCAGACTTTTCCGTTCTCTAAGGGACACAGGTACCCTGCACCTCAGAAGACTGACAGTGGAAGGCCCCGCACAGTCCGCACGCCTGACGTGGAGGAACTTGTGCTACTTCGGTGGTAGAAACCTTTGGGATCACTGTGCGACGAATAGCGGCAGCAGAAGCCGTGTCTCACACTCTCACTCTCTTCGGGGGGGGGGGGGGGCTTACTTAATAAACAATTACCGTACCCATATCACCTGCACGGCGTTCAGGCCATAAGGCGATAGAAACGTCATGGCATTGGCAGCTCTGTCAATGGCTATTGCAGAAGTGTTCTGCAGAATCACTATTCGCATCCAAGATTTTATTTACCGATGAGACAGGGTTCACAAGAGATGATGTTGTCAACTTCCATAACCAGCGTGTAGGGGGAGAGGTAGATCTCCAAGCAGTTCAAGGAAGAGGGCATCAATACCGATTCTCTATTTCCGTTTGGGCAGGTTTACTTGGCGACAGAGACATAAGACCGTACGTGCTATCAGAGAGCATAATTGGACTTTGTCTTCCTTGTTGGAGGTTGTGCCACTGCAGCAACGAATATAAATGTGGTTCATGCATGATGGCGCACCAGCACACTTCCACCACAATGAGCGCGAACATCTGAAGCAGACATTCGGGGCCGCTGGATTGGTTGGGAGGCCTACACCTTGGTTTGCTCGTTCCCCAGATCGCAGTTCTCTAGACTTTTGATTATGGGGACTGTTGAAGTAACAGATCTACGCGACACCAATCAAAGATGTGCAGAGACTGCATCGTAGCATCATCAGTGCTTGCCGGCGGGTCCAACAGCAACTGGTTATACTTCAAAACGTGAGTCATTCCTTACGCCGGAAAGGACGCCACATTGAACACCTCGTGTAGACACGTGTTTATCACAGACAGTGTGCATTTCCACACCCGTATTTTTTGGAATTGCCTCAGAAAGCATGCACTTCCGGACCAAGTTGATTACACTTTTTGTTTGTTTCGATGAGTACTACCACATTTCAAAGCACTCGTATATGAACCCTGACGGCGAATAATGATAGCTTCAATGTGGAAACTCCTGTGGGAATCGGGTCAAGCATTTGGGCTGGACAAAAAGCGTGACCGGATAGCCGAAGGGCTTAAGGAGATCGCTCGTGTAAGGCGGGAAATCCGAGTTCGAGTCCCGTTCCGGCACAAATTTCCACTTGCCTCCATTGTATTTGTTTCAGTGCCTAATTGCGTGTGAAGTGTGGATTTCTCTTACATCATTGTACCGAAGATATTCCAGTGGGTTCAGGTCGGGACCCTGGACAGACAAGCCCGTTTCAGGAATGTTATTGTCCACAAATCATTACCTCTCAGGTGTCGCTTTATGAGAGGTTCACTGACATGCCGATATAAACTACAACGGTCTCCGAACTGTTTCTCTACTGTACGCAGAAGTCAGTACTGATAACTCTATTCGTATCCTTCGCTTTCAGCGTTTTCTTGAGATAATTAGGAGGAACCACACACTAACCACGAAAAACGCCGCCACATGACGTGACACAATCTCCTCTGCACTTCACTACAGGAATCACATGATGGAAGATAGTGCTCTCCAGGCATTAATCAACCTCAAAGCATTCCATCGGATTGTCACAGGCTATAGAATGATTCATTACTCCAAATCACTCCTTTCCAGTCATTAACTGTCTAGCGGCGTTGCCCTTTAAAACTCTTCAAGAATGCTTAGCACTACAGAAATGCGTGGTTTATGAGGAGATGCCCGGCCACTGTACATTCTTTTTAACTCCCTATGCATATTGATTGTGTATATCGAAATAATAGACAACCAGTTGCAGGAAAGAAATTTTATTAACCAGTTTAAGTACATTATTGACCTTCTACAGAGGGTTATAGCTATGGCATTATTTGCGACAGTTATGACCTTCTGAAGAAGGCCACTAAGAGCCTGGAAGCTATTATGGATACAAAATTTCTTTTAAGCTACTGGTTGCTTAAAATGGTGTGGGTTCCTGTAGTCATGTCCAAGTTCATGAACCACAGGCATCGTATAAGTGGCCAGGTAAGTGGTCCGGACAGGCGGTATACCAGTTACTTTGGAATAAGGCTGGGCACCTCGGACATATTCTGAGTCGTGGTCACCTTTGTGCTCATACGGCAAAGACTACCAAATCCACCGGTTAGTCCCTCTGCCGTTAGGGGTAAAACCCAATGGGACTCGGGGCAAGTAAGGCTAGCAAACTGCTTCCCTGGTACTTTAAATATGATGCTGGCAACAATCAGAGCAAAATGCCTCGGACCTTTGGTGGTGACGGAGTGCTACCTCTAACTGACAAACCAGGGACTCCTAAGATACGACTTGGCAGACAAATGGTAATGAGATGGGAAGCTATTAATATAAATGAGGGCTACTCTAGGAAGAAGGTAGAGCTCGCAGAGGCTGCAAGTAAGATGGGACTGGACGTTTTAGCTGTTAGTGGCATTCGGGTAAGGGGTGAGAAAGAAGAGGAAGTGGGAGAATACAAGGTCTACCTGTCAGGAGTCGAAGCAGGAATAGCACAGTGGGGTGTAAGGCTTTACATCAGGAAAGAAATGAAAACCAGCGTAGTTGCAATAAGATATGTAAACGAACGACTTATGTCGATAGATTTGACAGTGTCTAGCAAGAAAATTAGGATTGTGTCAGCATGTTCACATTGTGAAGGGACAGATCAAGATCAGATCGATGGTTTTTATGAGGCACTCAGTGATGTAGTTGTTAGAGTAAAGGACAAG
Organism: Schistocerca gregaria; assembly: GCF_023897955.1. Lineage (NCBI taxonomy): Eukaryota > Metazoa > Arthropoda > Insecta > Orthoptera > Acrididae > Schistocerca > Schistocerca gregaria. The sequence continues at coordinate 638,829,034 of NC_064922.1, read as the reverse complement.
GACAGTGTTCCGCTCATGGGTGATTTTAACGCCAGGATTGAAAATCGAACAGAAGGGTATGAAAAGGTTATGGGTAAATTTGGAGAGGATATGGAGGCCAACAGGAACGGGAAACTACTCTTGGATTTCTGTGCCAGTATGGGCTTAGTAATCACAAACTATTTTTTTAAACATAAGAACATTCACCGATATACTTGGGAAGGCAGGGGAACCAAATCTGTCATTGACTATATAATAATAGATCAGGAATTCAGGAAGGCTGTGAGGGACACACGTATATTCAGGGGATTCTTTGATGAAACTGATCATTACTTAATCTGCAGTGAAATTGGGATTGTGAGGCCTAAAGTGCAGGAGGTCGGGCTCATATGTAGGAGAATAAGAGTGGAGAAACTTCAGGATAACGAAATCAGGCACAAGTTCATAACAGCGATCTCAGAAAGGTACCAGTTAGTTGAATGTAGTCAATTTCCGTTATTGGGAAAGGAATGGACAAGGTACAGGGACACAGTACTAGAAGTGGCTAAAGAATGTCTTGGAACAGTACTGTGTAAAAGTAGGATGAAGCAAACAGCTTGGTGGAATGACACAGTCAAGGCAGCCTGTAAAAGCAAAAAGAAGGCGTATGAAAAATGGCTACATACTAGAACTCAGGTAGACAAAGAAAGTTATACTGAAGAAAGAAACAAAGCCAAACAGATAATTGCAGCATCCAAGAAGAAATCTTGGGAAGACTTTGGAAACAGGTTGAAGACTATGGGTCAAGCTGCTGGAAAACCATTCTGTAGTGTAATTAGCAGTCTTCGAAAGGGAGGTAAGAAGGAAATGACAAATATTTTGGACAGGTCAGGAAAACTGCTGGTGAATCCTGTGGATGCCTTGGGCCGATGGAGGGAATATTTTGAAGAGTTGCTCAATGTAGGTGAAAATGCGATCAGTAATGTTTCAGATTTCGAGGTAGAATGGGATAGGAATGATGATGAAAATAGGATCACATTTGAGGAAGTGGAGAAAATGGCCGATAGATTGCAGTGCAATAAAGCAGCTGGGGTGGATGAAATTGGGTCGGAACTCATCAAATACAGTGGAATGTTAGGTGTTAAATGGCTACACAGGATAATTGAAATGGCGTGGTAGTCGGGACAGGTTCCATCAGACTGGACAAAAACAGTAATCACACCAATCTTTAAACATGGAAACAGGAAAGATTGTAACAACTACAGAGGTATCTCTTTAATCAGCGTTGTGGGTAAAATCTTCTCAGGTATTGTTGAAAGGAAAGTGCGAGTATTAGTTGAGGACCATTTGGATGAAAATCAGTGTGGGTTTAGGCCTCTTAGAGGTTGTCAGGACCAGATCCTTAGCTTAGGGCAAATAATGGAGAAGTGTTATGAATGGAACAGGGAATTGTATCTATGCTTTATAGATCTAGAAAAGACATATGACCGGGTTCCCAGGAGGAAGTTGTTGTCTGTTCTACGAGATTATGGAATACGAGGCAAACTTTTGAAGCAATTAAAGGTCTTTACATGGATAGTCAGGCAGCAGTTAGAGTTGACGGTAAATTGAGTTCATGGTTCAGAGTAGTTTCAGGGGTAAGACATGGCTGCAACCTGTCTCCACTGGTGTTAATATTACTTATGGATCATATGTTTGAAAAGAATAGACTGGCTGGGTGAGATTAAGATATGTGAACACAAAATAAGCAGACTTGTATATGCGGATGACTTAGTTGTGATGGCAGATTCGATTGAAAGTTTGCAAAGTAATATTTCAGAGTTAGCTCGGAAATGTAAGGACTATGGTATGAAGATTAGCATCTCCAAAACGAAAGTAATGTCAGTGGGAAAGAAATAGAAACCGGTTGAGTGCCAAACTGGACTAACCCGTGGTCTAGGGGTTGGTCCCGAGTTCGAGTCTCGGTCGGGCACCCAGTTTTAATCTGTCAGGAAATTTCATAAACTTTATGCCGGCACGGTAGCTCAGCGTTTTCGGTCAGAGGGTTAGTTGCCCTCTGTAAAAAAAAAAAAAAAAAAAAAAAAAAAAAAAAAAAAAAAAAAACTGAGTGACTGGATCAGTAACGAACTTCAATGGGCGTCAGGTGACGTCCACCACGAACAATTGAAACGAACAATAACGAACAAAATGAGATTACAAAAAAAAGGGGGTAGCGTCTTTCATTCATAATCAAAACGTCTTCGGTCCCGGGTTCAATCCCCGCCACTGCCTAAATTTTGATAAATAAGCTGCATTGGCGGCCGAAGACTTACGGCATAAGAAGTCAGCCTCATTCTTCCAACGGCCTTGTCAAAGAGGGCGGAGGAGCGGATAGAGGTTCTGGGCACTCTCTTGTCCCAGGGGTGAGAAATTGCCCCTAAAGGCGGAAGAATCAGCAATGATCAACGACATGAGGATGCAGAAGGCAATGGAAACCACTGCATTAAAGACACGTAACGTTTATCTACAGGACGTGGGGTCTGTAGTTGAGAAGTGTCATCATGATCTCTCCATTGGCAAAAGGTTCCGGAATAGTCCCCCATTCGGATCTCCGGGAGGGGACTGCCAAGGGGGAGGTTACCAAGAGAAAAATATTGAATAATTAACGAAAGGATAATGTTCTACGAGTCGGGGCATGGACTGTAAGAAGTTTGAACGTGGTAGGGAAACTAGAAAATATGAAAAGGGAAATGCAAAGGCTCAATCTAGATATAGTAGGGGTCAGTGAAGTGAAGTGGAAGGAAGACAAGGATTTCTGGTCAGATGAGTATCGGGTAATATCAACAGCAGCAGAAAATGGTATAACAGGTGTAGGATTCGTTATGAATAGGAAGGTAGGGCAGAGGGTGTGTTACTGTGAACAGTTCAGTGACCGGGTTGTTCTAATCAGAATCGACAGCAGACCAACGCCGACAACGATAGTTCAGGTATACATGCCTACGTCGCAAGCTGAAGATAAACAGATAGAGAAAGTGTATGAGGATGTTGAAAGGGTAATGAAAGGAATGAAAGAGGAGAAAGACTAATTGAGTTCTGTAACAAGTTTCAGCTAGTAATAGCGAATACCCTGTTCAAGAATCACAATAGGAGGACGCATACTTGGAAAAGGTCGGGAGATACGGGAAGATTTCAATTAGATTACATCATGGTCAGACAGAGATTCCGAAATCAGATACTGTATTGTAAGGCGTAACCAGGAGCAGATACAGACTCAGATCACAATATACTAGTGATGAAGAGTAGGCTGAAGTTCAAGACATTAGTCGCGAAGAATCAATACGCAAAGAAGTGGGACACAGAAGTTCTAAGGAATGACGACATACGTTTGAAGTTCTCTAACGCTATAGATACAGCAACAAGGAATAGCGCAGCAGGCAACACAGTTGACGAGGAATGGACGTCTCTAAAAAGGGCCATCACAGAAGTTGGGAAGGAAAACATAGGTACAAAGAAGGTAGCTGCGAAGAAACCATGGGTAACAGAAGAGATACTTCAGTTGATTGATGAAAGGAGGAAGTACAAACATGTTCCGGGAAAATCAGGAATACAGAAATACAAGTCGCTGAGGAATGAAATAAATATGAAGTCAGGGAAGCTAAGACGAAATGGCTGCAGGAGAAATGTGAAGACATCGAAAAAGATATGATTGTCGGAAGGACAGACTTAGCATACAGGAAAGTCAAAACAACCTTTGGTGACATTAAAAGCAACGGTGGTAACATTAAGAGTGCAACGGGAAGTCCACTGTTAAATGCAGAGGAGAGAGCAGATAGGTGGAAAGAATACATTGAAAGCCTCTATGAGGGTGAAGATTTGTCTGATGTGATAGAAGAAGAAACAGGAGTCGATTTAGAAGAGATAGGGGAGCCAGTATTAGAATCGGAATTTAAAAGAGCTTTGGAGGACTTGCGGTCAAACAAGGCAGAAGGGATGGATAACATTCCATCAGAATTTCTAAAATCATTAGGGGAAGTGACAACAAAACGCCTATTCACGTTGGTGTGTAGAATATATGAGTCTGGCTACATACCATTTGACTTTCGGAAAAGCATCAGCCACACAATTCCGAAGACGACAAGAGCTGACAAGTGCGATAATTATCGCACAATCAGCTAAACAGCTCAATCCTCGAAGCTGCTTACAAGAATAATATACAGAAGAATGGAAAAGAAAATTGAGAATGCGCTAGGTGACGATCATTTTGGCTTTAGGAAAAGTAAAGGCACGAGAGAGTGAATTCTGACGTTACGGCTAATAATGGCAACAAGGCTAAAGAAAAATCAAGACACGTTCATAGGATTTGTCGACCAGGAAAAAAGTTCGACAATATAAAATGGTGCAAGCTGATCAAGATTCTGAAAAAAGTAGGGTTAAGCTATAGGAAGAGACGGGTCATATACAATATGTACAAAAATCAAGAGAGAATAATAAGAGTGGACGATCAAGAACGAAGTGCTCGTATTAAGAAGAGAGTAAGACAAGGCTGTAGCCTTCTAAACATTCATGGTGGTGTCTGTTTGTTCTATATCGTGTCTCCCTACCACTTTCGCGCAACGACGCTCTGAGCGTGTTTTTTAGGGAATTAACTAATTTGAACCTGGGACCTGTTGCTGGTAAGGAGACGCCAGACCACACATGACATGTAGAATTCAGAAGAGTACAGTGAGACTAGCGATGATATAACCAAATACTTGATGATCTCAGCGTCAGCTCCACTGCACTCCCTGTAAAAGAATCTCAATACTAACTAAATTTAGTGGAAGGGGTTCAAGGCATTCCCATTTTTAGTTATCTGGTAAATAACGTCGAAAACGCAGTTAAGTTTACCATTGGAAATTTTATTCTACTCACAAAACATTGTTTATAAATTGCACTATTGATAAAAGGAGCTGTTTTAATACAGGATGGTAAAAACCAACTGCGTTCAACAAAAATGTGAACGAATATTTCCTGAATGGGTTTCCAAGTTCTACAATCTATCGAAGGATGACCTATACCATATCACATATATAATCTAGGTTTAATTTAAGTTTCACAAAAGAGAAAACTATCAAAATGGTCTACAGTGACCCTCAATTATCCTTAATTACTTACCTAACTTGTCGTAAATTACAGTGGCTGATGTGTCTTCTCAATAACTATATAAAAGAAAAGTCATCGCGTTTCAGATCTGTTCTTCAAGTGGCAAATGTGAACACCATGAGTTTTAATTAACGATCGACACTAGTATTTCGCAAAAAAAAGGGAGTGTAACAGATGAGACTTCTGCAGTTCTGAGTGAAGCCTTATGCGCTCAAAAATGCGGCATCGCGTGCGTTCATTACCTTGTCGGAGTTTAGGCAGCGTCAGGACAGCGGCGGGCAGCACAGCTCCGCTCACCTCGCCATCTCGGAAGCAACTCTCTTAACTTCTCCTTACTACAATTTACAGAAGTTGGTTTAAAAAAACCTATCTGGCTGTGTTTTCATCTGACCAATCAGGGTCTCAATGTTAACCTTAAGCTCCGCCTACAAAAATTCTGTCTATCCAATGAGAAACGTTATACTTTTCGTGTTGGGGCAATGTTTTTAAAGTTTGCAACGTAACAGAGATGCGAAAAACTCTCACGCTAAAACCTGCAGCTGGTGTGGTCCTTTTAGCATTATCGTAAGATCTATACCGTTCTTCTGGAGGGCTCTATCTTTTATCATGTGCTGTGGAGTGGTCCTAATGTAACAGACACACGAAAAGGCTCACGCTAAAACTTACAGGTGGTAGTAGCACTTATTGTGTTATCGTAAGATCTATACTGTTTTTCTGGAGGGCTCTAGATTTTAACATGGGCTGGGGGGTGGTCCTTGACATAACAGAGACGCGAAAAAGTCTCACACTAAAACGTGCGGATGGTAGTCTTAGAGGTAGGCTGCCGATGTGGGTGTCCAGTCCGTCCCTTTTCGTAGGGTCTTCTAGCTTAACACGGTTCTGCTCTAGGCTTCTGTTCTCGTTTCTCCCATCGGAACTGCGTCGGTCTCACGGTGGGAAGGTACGACATGCATTTAGGCATTCTTGTGTTAGTCTGTGGTATTCCATTTTCTCACTCGTTAATCGTATTACTTTGTTTAATTTAATGTCACAATATATTCGGAGCTATGTGACATACTACTGGATTTGCTTATCATGTCAGGGTTTTCTTGGAAGGTGTTGGATTTGCCTGACACCTTATAGCCTTTCCCCCCTACTCTTCAATCTGTAAATCGAGGAAGCAATGATGGAAATAAAAGAAAGGTTCAGTAGTGGAATTAAAATACAAGGTGAAAGGATATCAATGATACGATTCGCTGATAACATTGCTATCTTGAGTGAAAGTGAAGAAGAATTAAATGATCTGCTGAACGGAATGAAGAGTCTAATGAGCACACAGTATGGTTTGAGAGTAAATCGAAGAAAGACGAAGGTGATGAGAAGTAGTAGAAATGAGAACAGGGAGAAACTTAACATCAGGATTGATGGTAACGAAGTCAATGAAGTTAAGGAATTCTGCTACCTAGGCAGTAAAATAACCAATGACGGACAGAGCAAGGAGGACATCAAAAGCAGACTCGCTATGGCAAAAAAGGCATTTCTGGCCAAGAGAAGTCTACTAATATCAAATACCGGCCTTAATTTGAGGAAGAAATTTCTGATGATGTACGTCTGGAGTATAGCATTGTATGGTAGTGAAACATGGACTGTGGGAATACCTGATGGCAACATAGTGAAAGAACCGGAAGCGAGGTGAAGCAATGCTAATGCAGTTAGCGCTCAGCTACGATCTAGTTTCCTCTGCAAGAAGGAAGTCAGTACCAAGACTATGTTATCTGTGCACCGTTCAATCTTTCGACCAACTTTGTTGTATGGGAGCGAAAACTGGGTAGATTCAGGTTACCTTATCAACAAGGTTGAGGTTACGGATATGAAAGTACCTAGGATGATTGCAGGTACTACTAGAAGGGAACAATGGCAGGAGGGTGTCCACAATGAGGAAATCAAAGAAAAACTGGGAATGAACTCTACAGATGAAGCAATCAGGGCGAACAGGCTTAGATGGTGGGGTCATGTTACAAGCATGGGAGAAGCAAGGTTACCCAAGAGCCTCATGGGTTCAACAGTGGAGGGTAGGAGGGGTCGGGGCAGACCAAGGAGAACGTACGATGATTCTGTTAAGAATGATATTCAAGTAATAGGTTTAACATCAGAAGAGGCACCAATGTCAGCACTGAATAGGGGATCATGGAGGAATTTTATAAAGGGGGCTATGCTCCAGACTGAACACTGAAAGGCATAATCAATCTTAAATGATGATGATGATGATGATGATGATGATGATGATGATTATGTTGATGATGATGATGTTGATGTTGATACTGGTTGCTGATTATTTTGACAAATTAAACTTGCTGAAGATCGATAAAGTACTGTACAGTGATTGTGCTAGCTGAACTGCTGGTAGCGCATCGGAACTCACGAGCGGTACATATAGCTGGTTTCGTGCTATTTTGGACGATCTCAGTTCGCAATGCTCGGCGACCACTGTGCGTCAGTACATGATGTATGTCTGGCCTTGGTTAAGCTGCGGTCCTTTCTTCGCGTTTCCACTTCACAGTCATCACAAGCAGGAGACCCTGATAGCTTTAGAAGGCTTGATGTTGTTACTCAGGTGACACCCAATGACTAGTCTACGTTTGAACTCACTGAACTCTCGTGCCCGACCTAGTCTACCGATACTGCTTCTCCACTGAGGATACAGTGCTCCCCGACTCCTTTTATAGTGCTGGGCCCACCTCTCGCGATATCTAGTGTTCGATTCTGAATTTAATTGGGATGTCCTGATGCTTTTGACCAGTTGGAGTACGCGTACAGATGCATTCAGTTGGAGAGGATTGACAGCCTAGAATTAAAGTATTTTCTTATCAGACCTGCTGTTTCACTGTGTTTAGTCTCCGAAGAGAACGAGTCTTTCATTATTTACGATGCAGAAACATCACACTTGTGGTTCAGCTTGTTTATTGCCAGCAAGTTGAAAGATCTGTGTGCTACAGTAATTCTGCATTCAAACCTCAACTATTTAGTGTATGTTGTAAGGTCCTCTGATTAAAATATCACGAATCTAGCTCGTAATTGGTGGCTTAGTTTTATTAACATTTATTTTTTTCGTATAACTTGCGCGATGAAGTCACGTACCTTGCCAGCGACTGAAAATGTTTTTCTCGCCTAGTTTTGCCTGGTAAAATCAAAAATCAATTTGTCAAACCTTTGATATTATTTACGCGTTCCGCTCATAGCCCATTAGCACAATATCAGATAAGAGACTTTCGATCCAAGATATATCTTTAGTGACAGTAGTACTTAACTGGCCAAATTTTATTACGAATATCGCTTGGCCTTTATCTGATATTCTGTTGACGAGCTATACCCGGAACGTGTAAATAATTAAAAGTGCCAGAAAGTGGACTGTTGTTATTAACGGTCAAAGAGCAGTGATAAAAACGTCCTCAGCCTTTTGAATTGATGATATCTTAGATGGATTGTTTTCCTGAAAAATTACAGAATTTATCAGTTAAAGAGCGCACTTGATTGTCTTACCCAGTTGTGAACATCCTACACTCTTAGATATTACTTACAACTTTTTGGCATTTTTGACTGATTCTGTAACGTCTTCCTTCTGCGTTTTCCGTAGTAGGCAAGTTGTAGCTTGTTTTGGTTCTCATATTTTCCTTAATATACTAGTATCGCTTTTCTGCTTTGGTTTAATGCTCTTCATCTAGCTTGGTAGTCTATTGGATTCATTCTTTATAGATGTTCGTTGTATTTCTTTTTATTTCATTCAGTTTTTCTTTCACAGTCCAAAGTTTCAACTCCTTTCGAATATCTCCATTTTTTATTTTATCTGTTCTTTTACATCTTCTCACCGCTCAAAGAAATCTTGTTTTTCTTCCTTGTCTTTGAATTTCTTGCCTTAAATACCATACTCACGATTGAAATCCATATGACAGGATTGGCGAAGCTTCTGATTTATAAAATTTCACTCCGTACTTCTTTCCGTGTTTTAAACTTTAATGTTATGTCATTTGTTTCGTGGATACTTTCAGATCCACGCAGCTTTTCTTCTTCGTAATGATACCATATTTTAAATCCAAGGTAGGTGAAACATTTTAACTGTTTAGTTAGTTTTTTGTTAGCTGCTTTCTCTTGACATTGACTTGGATTTACCAAAATATATGTTGTCAATATGCACCTTTAATTTTCTTCGTCTTCTCTTGAAAAAATAAGTGCAAGATGATGAGCATACAAGGTAGGAGTAGATTTTGTAACTTAACCGAACTGTTTAATTTTACACCACTGTTTATCACAGAATTCCATCAAATGCAAGTTGACCTGCATCGCCAGTGTAACAATTGAACAGCGTAGGGGATAAACTGCAGCCTTGTTTCACCTCTATTTCTATCAGCTCTGAATAAACAATGTCACTTTTCGATTTTTTTGTGAATTTCGAAGATGCTCCGAGTTGTTTTGTTGTTCTGTTATGTAGGGCTTTTGCTTCTATTTGTGAATCATTTTCTTTCTTCTCGTCCATCTTAGCATCATACAATAAACAGTACTTAATGCACTCTTCTTTGTTAGTATTATTCAAAAAAATTGTATCCTCTTCTCTTTTGTTTAGTGTTTGCAAAACTTTATATGTTGGCTACTGGCAGCGACGAATATCATGTTCTCTATCACTAGTGTATCTGTCCCAGTCTTGCTGGTGGGATCTCTTCACTATTCCTTTAGTCAAGTTTGCTTTTTATAGAATTGTTTACTCTGCAAGGTAGGCTTTGAAGGATTTTTTTTTGTATTTAATGAGAGACAAAACTTTCGCTCCTCAGCCTGAAAATAGTGGTTTTATCGCCAATTTCAGCAGCTGTGGGATGGTACTCCTTTCACGAAAATTTCAAAATACTTTCAGGTCCCAAATTTCTATCCTGTCCTTTAGTACGCCTACATATTCTGTATCGATAGTCATGCAGAAATACCCGGTTAAAATAAATTGAGTAGTAAAAATGTTCGTTTCCTGGTGACAATGTTTTTGCAATTTTTTGCGTTGTTCGTCTTTCACACACGCTGGGTGCTACATTTGAATCAGTACCAGTTCATAGATAACGTTCTTGACACGTTGTTTCGTTAAGTCGTATGTTTCGATATGACCTCCTTTAAAATGCTCCCATATCGAGATTGTTGCCTGTTTAGTCAATCGCCCCGCGTTTAAAGTGTAGCTGACGTTTAAGTGTGAAGAAATTTAATATGCATTGTGACATACCGGATTAAAGTGTAACTTAAATAAAACTTTGGGGAAAAAACAGTTCCAATAACAAACAAATTCAGTGATCTGTCATTAATTATTCTCAATTAAATTCCTTCTTGCTCGTTTAGTAATACGCTAGTGAAAGGATATGTATGACTGACTGCCTAGAGGCATGTATTTGGAGGAGCACAGCCACACCGCTGTTAATTTCTTGTGTGACTGTTACACAGTGTCTGCATCTGTATAAAATACGTGATATCCCGTGGGCAACATATCTATTTTATAGAGCAATCTGCACGAAATAAACTGTGAACGAGAGGAAATGAGCATTTTTCTACAATGCGTGCTGGTGTAGCTCAACTTGGAGAGACTACCAACATACACTATGTGACCAAAGGTATCCAGACACATGGCTGAAAATGAATTACAAGTTCGTGGCGTCCTCCATCGGTAATGTTGGAATTCAATATGGTGTTGGCCCACTCTTAGCCTTGATGGCTGCTTCACTCTCGCAGGCATACGTTAAATCAGGTGCTGGAAGATTTCTTGGGGAATGGCAGCCCATTCTTAAAGAAAAGCAGTACTGAGGACAGGTATCGATGTCGGTGGGTGAGGCCTGTCGAGAAATCGGCTTTCCAAAACTTCCCAAAGTTGTTCTGTAGGATTCAGGTAAGTACTCTGTGCAGGCCAGTCCATTACAATGATGTGAATGTCGTGTAACCACACCGCCACAGGCCGTGCATTATGAACAGGTGCTACATCTTGTTGATAGATGCAATCGCCATCCCCGAATTCCTCTTCAACAATGGGAAGCAAGAAGGTACTTTAAACAACAATGTAGGCCTGTACTGTGATAGTGGCACGCAAAACAACAACGGGTGCAAGTGCCCTCCGTGAAAAACACGACCACAGCATAACACCACCGCCTCCGAATTTTACTGTTGGTACTACACGCGCTGGTGAATGACGTTCACCGGGCATTCGAGATACCCAGATACTGCCATTGGATCGCCACATTGTGTAGCGTGATTCGTCACTTCACACAACGTTTAGCCACCGTTCAGCCGTCCAATGTTTAAGTTCCTTACACCATGCGAGGCTTCGTTTGGCATTTACCGGCGTTATGTGTGGCTTATGAACAGCCGCTCGACCATTAAATCCACGTTTTCTCTCCTAACTGTCATAGTACTTGCAGTGGATCCTGATGCAGTTTGGAATTCCTCTATGATGGTCTGGATATATGTCTGCCTATTACACATTACGACCCTCTTCAACTGTCGGCGGCGTTTGTCAGTCAACAGACGAGGTCAGCCTGTACGCTTTTGTGCTATACGTATCCCTTCACGTTTCCTCTTCTCCGTAACATTGGTAACAGTGGACCTGGGGATGTTTAGGAGTGTAATAATCTCGCGTACAGACGTATGACACAAGTGACACCTAAACACCAGACCACATTCGAGGTCCGTGAGTTCCGCGGAATTCCCCATTCTGTTCTCTCACGAAGTCTAATGACTAGTGAAGTCTCTGATATATAATACCTTGCGGTAGGTGGCAGCACAATGCACCTAACTTGAAAAACATTTTTTTTGGGTGGGGGGGGGGGGGGGTGTGATCACATAGTATATGTAAGAGCATAGAGTCAGTCAGGCAGGTTCCATTTATAATATATTCAGTAATGTGTTATTCGGAACCACTCATGTATAAGGTTGAAAATTGTTGGATTCTTGTTAGACGACTTTGCGCGTCCACAGTCTGCCTTTAGAAAGGAACAGACGTCTAGGAACAGAATGAGAACTACTTGTCCAATATTGCTCTTACAACTTTGATCCTCATGCAGGAATTGTCAACCTCTCTTTGGCTTCCTTCTGTTGGATCTCAGACTCAGTACGGTTTGAAATTATAGATAGTGTAAATATACACTAATGCGCAGAACTTAATGAAGGGAGTAACTTTTGCATGATGTGATACTTTCAAGCAACATAGAGAGATGCTGCTATATAGTATATAAGTTAACTGAAAGAAATACGATAATGCAGTGCCTGAGATATTCTGATTGCGATGCCCAAAGGAAGAGGCACTGAGGCAACTACTGCCTTTATGAAATACATTAAATGTATTCGCAATTGCGAATAACGACAACCACCAGCTGTAGAGTAGAATGACGGTCCGGCTCAAATTTTCACTGTAGTCATTCCATTCTACAGCTGGTGGTTGTCCTTATTCGCAATTGTGAATACATTTAATGTATTTCATAACGTCTGCAGTCGTCGCAGTGCCTGTTCCTTTGGAAATGTTTGCATCTCCAAAGGAACTCTGCATCGTAATCAGAATAACTCAGGAACTGCAATATCATATTTCTCTGATGATAATGAGCATGCGACTTTTGAACAAAACGTCTGACCTGTGCTGGAATATACGTAATGAATATACGAGCACAGGTCGTAGACGCGTGGTTGACAACATATGGAAGTCTGGGTCTGGCAGTGTATCGTGCGCGGATAGCCAAATGGTAAGGCGACCTCTAGCGATAAAAGCGAAATCTGGGTTCGAGTCGCTGTCTTTCACTGTCACCATTACATTCTATAGTTGATGGTTGTCCCTGTTTCGCAATTGCGAATACATTTAATGATAGAAATACGGTGTCACTACGTGCTGGTGTCAACGGAACACAACTTACTGGTCGTCGAACTGAGCGGCCAACGTCCCCAGTGTCGCCGGCACGGTATCTCAGCGTGTTCGGTCAGAGAGCCGGTTGGCCTCTGTAATAAAAAAAAAAAAAACTGTGTGGAAGGATCAACAAAATAACTTGAACGGATGTCATTGTGACGTCCGCAACGACCAAACACAACGATCAACAACGAACGAAATGAAAAAAAAAAGTATGCAGCGTAAGATTGCGTTGCTTGCAGTACTGTTCAGTGAAGGATTTTGTCAAAAGGGAGAGGTTTGTTAAAGAATACCTTAAACACTCATGTTTTTCATTTATTCTAGAAATTTCGATCACTTACGATGAAACATTTTTTTCGAAAGTGACTCATGTTTTTCATTTATTCTAAAAATTTCAATAAACCATTTTATTCGATAGTGATCTCTAAGTTATCTCCAAACGGAGAAACACTCTCATTACTTGGGAGTGTTCTACTTTGGCAAACCGCTAAGAAGCAGTCATTCTGCAACCTCCCTTCACCACCACAGGTTATTTCACACTCTTCTTCTTTCAGTGTGGAATTGAACTGAGAAAGTGATCAGGAATGGGCGAGAGCTAATTTTATGGGACACCGTGGTTATTAACGGCAGAACTGTAGGAATAAATAGATGTCTGTTCGACAGAGAATGTAGAACTATTTTTGTTGCGAAGAATGGAAAGAATCTGGAGTTTTTCAAACTTACACTTTCATAAATTTCCTTATTTAAATACGCAACTGTCACTTCTCACAATGAAGGGAAGATCATTTTCTGCATTAAGGAATGCTTCAGCAGACCAATAGCTAAGTGAGGAGAATTTGGATTATTCTTTATATATCCTACGGCATTTAGCGCCGGGAGTTCTCGAACAGATGCTTGGCTCGCATTCGATACAGCTGTTTTCATTCAAGCAGAGGGGCGACATCTTTAAGGGAACTGGCTGTGGTCTATGGTAAGTGAATTCCCCGCCCCTCCATCTGATCACCCTCCCCTGCATTTGCTTGGACAGAAAACGGGAAAGAACAGAAAACCATTTTCAGGGTTGCTAGAGAATGGATTCAAACCACCTCCTCTCCTGAATGCAGGGATTGCTAGTTCAGTGGCTCAACATACAGAGATGCCCCAAGTCGCTGGAGAATTGGAAAAACTGATTTTGTACGTTGTTTTAAAGTAAAATAAAATGGATCACAACAAATACTCAATTGTAACATTGCATATTTTTCCTTTAATTATGCGTGTTTAGCCATTTGATAGCGCACGACAGCAAGAATATTTTAAGATTCAATTGTGTTTGGAATTGCTGGCTTCAGTTATTATACTATTAAAAGACCGTAAATGGAGCTTGGACGAAGGGGGATGAAGATTTGCAGGGCGCAATTGGTTCGGACGAATTTAAGCAACAGCCCGCTGAAAAAATCTTTTAGAAACGAAAGAACTCTAGAATGTACTGTCATCACATACCATTTCCGCTCTCCAAACACCCCTCCCCATCGTCCCGAATCTGAACTCGTTTTCCTAAATGAGTACCTCCCGGGTGACCAAATTAGGCGATATTTGGCCATTTGGGTTACTAATGATGTAATATTGGGTAAATTTTTTAAAGAAACGCAGTCATCGCCGTTTGGGCTCTATTTTTGTTGATCCACGAGATTTTTTGGATACACAAACGCAAGTGTATTTTTATGCACTCATTTTAATTTAATGGCCGCTATCGACAGGGGATCTCAAGTTGATTCCGTATTTCTAGATTTCCGGAAAGCTTTTGACACCGTTCCTCACAAGCGACTTCTAATCAAGCTGCGGAGCTATGGGGTATCGTCTCAGTTGTGCGACTGGATTCGTGATTTCCTGTCAGGAAGGTCGCAGTTCGTAGTAATAGACGGCAAATCATCGAGTAAAACTGAAGTGATATCAGGTGTTCCCCAGGGAAGCGTCCTGGGACCTCTACTGTTCCTGATCTATATAAATTACCTGGGTGACAATCTGAGCAGTTCTCTTAGACTGTTCGCAGATGATGCTGTAATTTACCGTCTAGTAAGGTCATCCGAAGACCAGTATCAGCTGCAAAGCGATTTAGAAAAAATTGCTGTATGGTGTGTCAGGTGGCAGTTGACGCTAAATAACGAAAAGTGTGAGATGATCCACATGAGTTCCAAAAGAACTCCGTTGGAATTCGATTACTCGATAAATAGTACAATTCTCAAGGCTGTCAATTCAACTAAGTACCTGGGTGTTAAAATTACGAACAACTTCAGTTGGAAGGACCACATAGATAATATTGTCGGGAAGGTGAGCCAAAGGTTGCGTTTCATTGGCAGGACACTTAGAAGATGCAACAAGTCCACTAAAGAGACAGCTTACACTACACTCGTTCGTCCTCTGTTAGAATATTGCTGCGCGGTGTGGGATCCTTACCAGGTGGGATTGACGGAGGACATCGAGAGGGTGCAAGGAAGGGCAGCTCGTTTTGTATTATCGCGTTATAGAGGAGAGAGTGTGGCAGATATGATACACGAGTTGGGATGGAAGTCATTACAGCACAGACGTTTTTCGTCGCGGCGAGAGCTTTTTACGAAATTTCAGTCACCAACTTTCTCTTCCGAATGCGAAAATATTTTGTTGAGCCCAACCTACATAGGTAGGAATGATCATCAAAATAAAATAAGAGAAATCAGAGCTCGAACAGAAAGGTTTAGGTGTTCGTTTTTCCCGCTCGCTGTTCGGGAGTGGAATAGTAGAGAGATAGTATGATTGTGGTTCGATGAACCCTCTGCCAAGCACTTAAATGTGAATTGCAGAGTAGTCATGTAGATGTAGATGTAGAATGTTGTTTGTAATGATAAATGGAATTGCCATTTGCCTAAGGCTTCCCGTCGGGTAGACCGATCGCCTGGTTCAAGTCTTTCGAGTTGTAGCCACTTCGGCTAGTTGCATGTCGATGTGGATGAAATGATGATGATAAGGACAACAAAACACCCAGACCGTCAGTGGAGAAAATCTCCGACCCATCCGGATATCGAACCCGGGCCGTTAGGTATGACATTCCATCGCGCTGCCCACTCAGCTACCAGGAGCGGACGTTTGTAATGACATTTGAACTCTGCTGCCTTGTGAAATACTGAAATATGACAACCTCAAAGCTCTACCAGCCTCCAAATAACGACTCCAGTGCTAGCATTAAACTGCTATAGATAGGTAATTAGGCTATCATAGTATTGCGTAAGTACCATTTTTAACTCACTATAACCCTAGCTGACGAATCGAAATCGGTTTTCCTCTTCTTTCTTGTTACAAATTTATCCACAATGAAATACTATCACAACATCACACAACTCAAAAGCAATGAACGGTTGCACTTGCATTTAATTCAAGAAACAACTGGACTGATTTGTAAAATAACAACTGTCCTCAAGCAAGGCCAACAATATAACGATGGGCGAAAGCTGACAGTGCGATGGATGTATATGTAGTTTAAATCTATCGTCGGCCTTTCTTACTATCGAAAGTATATATACATTTTTCGTCTGATGATTGAAAATCAAAATGTCTTTCAATGTCACTAGAAGACAACTAGATATTGTGTAATTTCGTTTAGGTGATAGGGGGCATCCGGAACTCATATACCTCTCTTTGACTATGTTCTTAGCTCAGTGTGGTGCAATTGCTTTCGCTGTTTGACGTGGGTCCCTTGTTGCCTGTTGTACAATGTCACTGTGGTCAACCACATCCTCTCCTTCGGGCAGAAATTATCTTGATTCGCAACGCTCCCCCATGCACGTGAAACAGTAATGTGAGCAGTACCAAACTCTTGAGCCACACTCGTCACACTTCGTCCTTCTTCCAGTTTCCCGATAAGTCTTGTGAGTGTAGTCGTTCAAATGTGTCTTCTAGGCCACCTAGTAATGAAGAAAACCATCACAGTGCACCGTATGTGATCTCTGACACACGCTGTCTTTTCCCGTTCCGTCAACTGGCTCGTGTGGCGTGGCCAACAACATCTGGCGACATAGTCACGCTGACGGTTCAAAGAGATTTCAGGACTGCAGCCGGTCGTCGTAAACTTCATTCCACGATATTTCGGCTGGACAACTGCCACTCATCTTCAGGAGAGCCGAACGAGGACTGACGAAGACGTTCTCCGCTCCGTCTTACATAGTGCGCTGATGGTACTGCCGCGCATGCGTTGAAACGCGGAGACAAAAGGAATACATCGCCCAGCGGCAGCGCCCTCTCTGGTGGAACTACAAGACTCAGCTGCCGTCGGTATTGTTGCTGGCCGCAGCTATCGAAGTCTTCTGGTGTCTTCGTCTCGAGCAAAGTTCGGAGCTGACGGGATTCCACGCGTTAATCAGTTGGTAACTGCCACTGTTCATTAGGTTTTCCGCTATGCGTATTTCACGGATTCTTTGATAATGGAGGTCAAAAGGTTCTTGCTGTGGCCAAAATCGAGGTTTTGTCATACTCCATTGAATGTGCGTTGGAAATACAATGTTCCACAACTGCAGACTAACTGCGTTGAAGTATGTGAGTGCAACGTTGATGTTCCGTATAACGCTCTTCCACTGTACGCGTTGTCTGTCCTATACAGGCCATACCACATTGACACGGTATTTTGTAAATTCCCACCTCCCGCAGTAACAAATCATCCTTCACCGATCCCAGCAGATCCTAAATCTTAGGTGGACGAAAAACCAATTTCACTTGAAAATTATTAAAAATCCTCGCTATTTTCAAGGAGATATTTCCAACGACGGTAAGCAAAGCTAGGGACTTGGTTGACGCGTTCTCCTCTTTGTCTACTTCCCTGTTCCTGGCTTTAGCTGAGAAGGCCCTGTTAGTTTGCCGGGTCGAGCATCAATTGTCTCTGAACACCGTCCGTAAATGTGCACGTTCATCTTGCATATTTACGGACGGTGTTTTGCATCTAATATAAAAACTATAAAACATAAATCATACTTACGGCATTATCTGCTGTCTCATGTGATGCTTTCATCGGAACACATGAGACGGCAAGTGCTACCAATACGTTCCAACACGCCACACGCAAAAGAGAGATATTTTCTGGGCTCATATCTAGAGTTCTCCTGGTGACAGGTAGGGTCAAGTGTTATGGGTAGGTCTTGGGACAGGTACAATCTATATACCCAACAGAAGGATCGTCCCACTGTTACTATCCTGAAATAAGGGTCAATATTCTAAAATTAGCCGCTTGTGCTAGCTTAGGCAAAGGGAGCAAATCGGTCGGTTCTTTTTGCATCAGATGTGGCCTACGGTGCAACTTAATGGACATATGGAGGCACCATTTAGTTCATGGGCGTTTTTCCCCTTATTCTCGCATGCAGCATCGGATGTGTAAATACCTAATCGCTACAGGTAGCTCAATTTTTATTTTTTAAAAAGCCATTCTCCGTTATCGAGAAACACATCAAAAACGTGGTGTTCGGGTAACAAAACCTATTCATGGATTTCAAGACGGCTGTGCACAGAAGATGTATTTAATTTTTCGATATATCCATAACATGATACCGAAAAACCTCGAAAATTTTCTTTATATATTAATCCGTTTCAGCGATATACAGTTTCAGACTTATTTTACTTATTTTTCTTGTACACATAAAACACAGCACGTAAAATCCGGTGACATAGCACGGATAAGTACGCTGTAAAGTTCCTTCGTTATCATGAGAACGTTTCTGGGAACCCCATGTTGTGGTACTGAAACATGTGCAAAAGTATTTTGGACACGTAAAATTAGGTAAACTATCAAAATTTTGCTGTCACATGAAGTTGTTTTCGTAAGAGCCAGATGCCCTGATATAGCAGAGAAAATAATGGACTTGCCGGAAAACGCTACAATCGGAGCACAAGAAAGGTGAGTACGTTCCTGTTTAAGAGACTCTGCCTTAGCAGTCCAAACGTCTTCCAATTCGTCATGATCCTTACTAGTTTCTTCGTACTGTGTTTTATATTCTGAGCAGTCGTAGCTCCTGACTTATGAACTCCTGCTAAAAGAGGTAGCACAGCCTCTCCTCCAGACCTAAATCCTCTTTCTTTTCCCTTTTTTATGTCTCTTATGAATGGTCTCATGCGGCCTACCAATAATTCCCCCTTTGGTGCCAACTTTTTCATCTCAGCGTAGCAACTGCAACCCATGTCCTGAATTATTTGCTGGTTGTATTCCAATTTCTGTCTTTCTCTACAGTTTTTACGGTCTACAGCTCCCTTTAGTACCACGGAACCAATTACCGGACGTCTTAAAAGGTATCATATCATCCCTCCATCTTGTCAACGTTTCCCATATGTTCCTCTTCTCGACGATTCTCCGGAGAACCTCCTCATTCCTTACCTTATTAGTTTACCTGATTTTCAACAGTCTTCTGTAGCACCACCATTCAAATGCTTCCATTCTCATCTATCCGGGTTCCCCATAGTCTGTGTTTAACTACCATAATATGTTGTTCTCCAAACGAACATTCTGTAAATTTTCTTCCTCAAATTAATAGACATCTCTTGGTCAGGAATGCCTTTTTTGCCAGTGCTAGTCTGCATTTTATGTCCTCCTCTCTCTGTCCGTCATGAGTTATGTAGCTGCCTAGGTAGCAGAATTCCTTAACTTCGACTGTTTCGTGATCGCCAGTTCCTGTGTTACATTTCTCACTGTTCCCACTTTTGCCACTTCTCGTTACTTTCGTCTTTCTTCAATTATTCTGTCCTTATTAGACAGATCCTGTAATGTTTCTTCCCCCATCATAGCAATGTCATCAGCGAATCTTGTTAGTGATAACCGGTTACCTTGAATTTTAGTCCCACCCTTGAACTTATCAATATTTCTGTCACTGCTTCTTCCATGAGTAGACTGAACAGTAGTGGCGTAAAACTACGTCCCTGGGAATACTGTCTGCAGTTGTCATGAAACGTTGAGAAGTCGGCTGTACTGACAACATGGATGTGCATATTCCATTGTCAAATAGGTTAGGTGGCAGTTTTGTCCTGAGCTCAAAGTGACGCGAGCCTTGGGCGACGTACATCACACACATGGTATTACATGCGACACGCAGCAGTGTGCCTTCCTTTTCGCATACGTGGGCCCAGATGGCTACCGCCATGAGTAACAAACCGGAAGAAGGAGCTGATACTCTGTCCTATTATAGGATGAAGACCAGTTTATTTAGAATACTTAGACACGCAGGTGATACCGGTGACAGCTCCCCACATTCAGATTTAACTGGCAGTCTTAGATCTCCCACCTCCTGGGTTTATATCGCGGCTGCTGTTTCCAGTGTAATAATCCTTAGTATAAGAAGTGTTTCCTTGGTCTGGAACTTGATTGTCATGGGTGATCCCTTCCTTAGAAACATATATACGCATACTCAAATGTTTTGAAAAGTCTCTCACATCATCAGATACCCTGCAGGACCCATCACAAGTGTTTGGTGTCAGCTTCACTCACTCCCACAACCCCTCCCCTCCTCACCCTCCATTAGCAGGTCGGATTCACACGACGCAGACAAAAGCTCAAGATGTCAGACAGCGCCAGCAGCAGCTTACTTTGTTCAGCCAGTTTGTTATTAGTCACTACATACACTAGTGCCACTAATGGCTCGATAAGTGCGCTTCTTTTGGGAAATTCAGACACTGGACTGAAGTTTCCCAAGAAGCGCTAAAAGTGTGCACTTATGCAATTCACAGACAGGGCGTGGATAACAGAGTGGACGGATTTTCGGATATATCTTACGTCAGATATATGCTCTCTCAGTGCCTATTGCCCATGGTAGCCATCAGCAACGTGCCCACTGAGCTGCAGACACACACAAGGACCTTTACAAACAATATATTGGCAATCATATTCTCTCATGGGGTTCTCCTTCTGTCAGCCTCCTGATTTTCTACTGCATAATTACAGCAACATTCCATTTGAACTACTGACGGCCTTGGGAGAGCCAGTCCTGACAAAACTCTACCATCTGGTGTGCAAGATGTATGGGACAGGCGAAATACCCTCAGACTTCAAGAAGAATATAATAATTCCAATCCCAAAGAAAGCAGGTGTTGACAGATGTGAAAATTACCGAACTATCAGTTTAATAAGTCACAGCTGCAAAATACTGACGCGAGTTCTTTACAGACGAATGGAAAAACTACTACAAGCCGACCTCGGGGGAGATCAGTTTGGATTCCGTAGAAATGTTGGAACACGTGAGGCAATACTGACCCTACGACTTATCTTAGAAGCTACATTAAGGAAGGGCAAACCTACGTCTCTAGCATTTGTAGACTTAGAGAAAGCTTTTGACAATGTTGACTGGAATACTCTCTTTCCAATTCTGAAGGTGGCAGGGGTAAAATACAGGGAGCGAAAGGCTATTTACAATTTGTACAGAAACCAGATGGCAGTTATAAGAGTCGAGGGACATGAAAGGGAAGCAGTGGTGGGGAAGGGAGTGAGACAGGGCTGTAGTCTATCCTCGATGTTATTCAATCTGTATATTGAGCAAGCAGTGAAGGAAACAAAAGAAAAATTCGGAGTAGGTATTAAAGTCCATGGAGAAGAAATAAAAACTTTGAGATTCGCCGATGACATCGTAATTCTGTCAGAGACAGCAAGGGACTTGGAAGAGCAGTTGAACGGAATGGATAGTGTCTTGAAAGGAGGATATAAGATGACCATCAACAAAAGCAAAACGAGGATAATGGAATGTAGTCGAATTAAGTCGGGTGATGCTGAGGGAATTAGATTAGGAAGTGAGACACTTAAAGTAGTAAAGGAGTTTTGCTATTTGGGGAGCAAAATAACTGATGATGGTCGAAGTAGAGAGGATATAAAATGTAGACTGGCAATGGCAAGGAAGGCGTTTCTGAAGAAGAGAAGTTTGTTAACATCGAGTATAGATTTAAGTGTCAGGAAGTCATTTCTGAAAGAACTTGTGTGCAGTGTAGCCATGTATGGAAGTGAATTATGGACTATAAATAGTTTGGACAAGAAGAGAATAGAAGCTTTCGAAATGTGGTGCTACAGAAGAATGCTGAAGATTAGATGGGTAGATCACATAACTAATGAGGAAGTATTGAATAGGATTGGGGAGAAGAGAAATGTGTGGCACACCTTTACTAGAAGAAGGGATCGATTGGTAGGACATGTTCTGAGGCATCAAGGGATCACCAATTTAGTATTGGAGGGCAGCGTGGAGGGTAAAAATCGTTGAGGGAAACCAAGAGATGACTACACTAAGCAGATTCAGAACGATGTAGGTTGCAGTAAGTACTGGGGAGGAAGAAGCTTGCACAGGATAGAGTAGCATGGAGAGCTGCATCAAACCAGCCTCAGGACTGAAGACCACAACAACAACAACTACAATTACAGCAATGGCATCATTAAAGACAACGGCAGTTTGCAGCGCAAGTTCAGTATCTTTTGACCGTCTTCACAACCAGGATTTTGGTGGGGAACGGTCTGGAGCCATCAGTCACTTGGGCCTGAATCTGTTCACTTCTCTTGGTTTAGGAATTTACAACTCTGCCACCCACTGTCAAGTCATTGGGCGCCAGCGCCTACCTAAAAGACCTCTTTTAGAAATTGACCTGTTTCATACAGCCCTGATGGAGTCCCAGTTTCCCAGGCACATGTTGCTTTTTCCTATTAGTGACTCTGAAGTTCTTCAAAGCCAGAACAGTTTCCTTTTTACTCAGAGACAAACCTTGGCTTTAGCCACAGTGGTAGCAAGACGATGCTATACTCACCCCTTTGCAACAGACATTATGTTACCACCGTCGTCGTCATAGGAAAACCAAAGAGTGTATTGTGCATTCGTGACTGCTTCTTGAGAGCCAATAATACACATTTTCTCATGGTCACTTATCCTATCCCCTTCAGTATACGTACCGTCAGCCTCAGTTGGGATATGATACCTAAAATACAGTATAATACTGTTAATACACTTCATTTGGCATTTCCAGTGCTGCAGCCATTTTTCAGCATGTCCTTGAGTGTCTCGCCCACAGTCTGTCAGGCACATGAACTATTTAGATAAAATTTTTGTCGCACGTATGGATATGCAAGACTTGGCTTCATGATCCGCAAGCCCGCAAAACTCAAATGCAACAAATAAAATTGCTGTTTTTCACCATTTGGAATACTTGGATTAAGTTGTTAGTGTTTCAGGCATCCTTCCTACAACACAGTACAGTGAGGCAATGCCAAAACTTCCGGCCACAACATCGCCAACCAGCTGAAGCCAGTGTTGGGGCAACTTAATTATTACCACAAATTTATTCCACTTACATTAGTCTCTGTAGAACCCTTATACCACCTGTTACAATAGACGTTCATGAGGATTGGATTGCAGCAAGCCAAGCCCCTACACTTGGCAGCTGATACATCAGACTGTGGTTTGGGAAAGTCTTTTAACATGCAACTGATAGGGTGGAATGATCAGCTGCCTCTTTGTCTAGAACTATCTCCATAGTGAAACATAACTACCCCTCAGAAACACAAGCTCTAGCAATCATATTTGGCCTAAAAAGGTTTTGTGGCTGTATCTAGAGCGACCATTTCATGTTGTTCGTTGACCACAAGCTCTTTCTCCTTTCCAAAGAGTCGACGAATATTTCGTCCAAAGTGGCACAAAGCTTCCAGGAGTGGGCTCTGTTCCTTTCAAGTTATGACATTCAGTACCATTTAAAGACCTGACATGCTAACACTAAACTTCTCTTACATCTGCTCTGGGCCAGCACCCTGCCTTTGATGTGGATCCCAGAGCCTGTACCCTTCTGTATGATGCTGCTGAGGTAGCCATGGCCAACCTTCCGTTGGACGCCAAAACTCATTTCATATCTTGCTGCTGAGAACAAAGTGCTCCACAAGATACTCTGTCTCGTAGAAGAAGTGTGGTCATCAGACTGCAAGCAGATCCAGGCCTACTGGTATCTCTGTAAAACGAGCTCTTCACTATCAGCCACACACTCCTAGTTCAGGGCTGCAATGACTTGATTCCAGCAGTCCTGCAGCAGCATGTCTCGTCTCTCTTACACATCAGGCACTGGGGATTGTGTTCAAGTAATGTCTGGCCATCGAACATGTCTACTGGCGGGACATGGAACGGTGATCACCCAAATTGTTACCCCCTATCCTACTTGACAGAGAAAGCAGGCCACCCCTCCACAACACTTCTGCTCTTGGTCCTTCCTACACATGACTTAAGGCCCCTTCCAAGGGTAATACTGGTTGATCACCATAGATGCTGACTGTAGTTTACCGTATGTCTCATGCGCATCGTCTGTGCTTCCATTTTTTCAGTTAAGGGCTCTCCAAATCTACTATCACAGATAACAGACCTCAATTTTCTTCCTTGGATTTCTCCTCTTTGAGTAGCAAATGGCATGCTGCCCGCTCCCACCTTGCTTGTAATAGTTTAGCTGAACATTCACCCTTCAGATGAGGCAATTACGCTCTTTCTGGCTTCTTACTCAGGATGGATCAATCCCAGCAGAAAATCTCCGTGACTGACCAGATGAGTCGCAAATACCTGTCCTCTATTTTTTTATGTGTACATCCTTTGGCCGAAGGCCGTGTTGACCATGGACGTTCACGATTGTTAGAAAATAAAACGCATGCAGCCGTCCTTATGATCTTATTTATTGTGTAGCTACCAGCAGACACTACATCAATGGCCAACACAACTGGTTTACGCAATCTGTAACTGTTATGTCAGCACTCCAACTAGACAATTGATGGTGACATCAGTCCTTAGACCACAGAATAGCTCCTGCTGTGCAACAGAGACGACTGTCAATGTAGCTCCTGAAAACCTAACAGTGCGTGTTGAGTGAGGTGAGAAACTAAACATATGTTCCTAAGTAATAATGACAGCCTTAAATTTAATCTGTCTATCACGTTGAAGCAAATCGTGCTTTATAATATCAGTGACATATTTTGTTGACAAAGAAGATGTCTTTACAGTATTATCATAGTGTGGTAAAAGGCATGTAAAATTAATGGATTGTCTTTAAAAACCTTCTATAGAGGTTTAAATATAAAATATAAGTCCACCGATGATGAGCATGTGCTCGATATCGACCCAGTAAATTAAGAAATATAAACGAGCAAGCGTTCTTGTCTTTATATACACACAAATAAAAACGTCGTTTATGAATTCTACGTCCTATTTGTGAGTCTTCTGTTGTGAAAGAGATGCTTTGTTTTTCATGTGTGTTTATTCCAGGACGTTTCAATTTCCCGTGATTGTGCCATGATGATTTTTGTAACTGTTCCAAGATTCCGTTCAGGAAGCATATCACAGTTCTTTATTATGCTAGAGCTTTGAATTTAATGTATAAACGTAATGTAATGTAGTTAATGTAAGGAAAAGCTGTGAATGCCACGTAAGAATGCTTGTGAAAATGAAAAAGGAAATTACTTTCATGCAAGTAATTACTCTCAAATTTAACTAGCGCCATGTTACGTAGCAGAGTAAATGTATTGTTAATATTTGGAATTATGCAATGGGCTGTAAGGCTATAAGTCGGATGAAACACATTAGTTACAGAAATGGTAGAACATTTACCACTGTTCTCTTATTTCCTTTTGCACACCATTACAATTTCGGATCTACAGTCATTTTCAACTGATTCCTTATTATCATATGACAAGCACACTGTATTGCGAATCACATGAAAAGGATATTGTCTTCAAAATCTGACAAAACAGTGCACATCATGTTAGCCACACACGTACATAAAACAAGCATTAACTCCCAAATTCGATGTCAGCTAATGGTGGTTTGACATACCATAAGTAGTAGAACAAGGCTGGCGCCGTGCCACTCTGACGCCATCCAACATGGCAGCTGTGACGTCAGCTGATGACGCGGGTACCGTTATCGAAGATGTTGGCTGCGACTTCAGCTGATGGTGCAAGTACTGTTATCCAAGAAAGAGGCCGTGACGTCAGCTGATGACACGAGTACCATTATCCAAGATGGCTGATTTTGGGAGGAAAGTGCAATGCCCCCTGCCATGTCCACCTTGTGGGAACTTTAAATTTTAGCATGAAATTGAATTACGTACTTCTACGCCCCCCCCCCCCCCCCGACCCCACATACCACACCCCACTTTCCGACTGTTTTGCATGATGGTGTGTCATCCTCCTGGAAAATGGTGGGGATTTCGAATTTTGGAGGGAATTTTGCTCTAAGAGCTTACTCCTGCAGCAGAGTTAGTGTGGTGTAGCCTCCACTAGAAACTGCTCATGATGTCATTCAATTCGAATATAATTTGTTTACGTTTGTATAAACTTGTTTAAATTCGTAGTATTTTGTTTAAATATAGTATCTACCTACAGTAGTAGCGGCTTAGTGTGGTGTCACTGCCACAAGAGGCAGAGATATAGGTACTTGTTGAGCTGTCGGTGTGGCAGGAGCATGTACTGAATTAGTGAGATTTTGGTGCCAGACAGGAGGTGTTTTGATAGCTGTATTATGTGCACTCATTCAGCTGAGGAGTGTATTGACAGCTCACTGCATGAAGAATGGAAACAAGCATGAATGCTTGAACATATGAAGAGGAAGAAGAGAGTACTGTGCATAAATGCTTTGCATTAAAGATGCATTACACAAAGCATGAAAACATCTGTATCAGATCCCACCACACAAGAGACACTTGCCTCCAATCCAGAGGACCAAAAAACTGAGCTAGTTGGAGAGTTCAGCACAAAAGGGCGCCCTGATAAGCCACATGATCACGCTGTTCAGTCCGTAGGAGCACAGCGTCATGATGATGTCACATGTTTTTCTCAGCTGCACGTGTGCCCCAGCCTCCTCACCCTCCCCCCGGCCCCCCGCTCCCCCTGACGGCCTGGAAGTGGAAATTACACTGACACAGAACACTACTCTGATGTGCTAGAGATTATAATATACAGTTTACAGACCTGGAAACTTCTCTTAAATAATGCAGTACAATAATGTGCAGAGACGCAAATAACTCTTAAATTACCGAAATAACCCAGTACACAGCACACAGACGTGAAAACTACTCGTATATCACCGACATAAATGCAGACACGCTCACAACGCTTAACACTTGAAAAAATGATGCAGTGCACAAACACTAAGTGCTTGTAAAAAAACGCAACGTCTCAGCGACTTGAACCCAGTTTCTACTGGATGGAAAAGCCTAAGTGTATCCCCTAACACATGGAAACCGTCGAGATGCGGGAGAGGAAGGTTAGGTTGGTGTAATTTATTTATTTTGGTCGGGAAACTGATGGAAATTACTTAATTAGCAACAAAGATCAGTTCTATTAACATAACTATATGCATAGCGCTGCACGAGGACGGCTTAAAATCGCTGTACAGTTCAAAAACTCACCATGCAACTGGTGTTATCGTGCTGGGCAAAAATTTCGCAATACCACTCGGAACTGAAACAAATATCGAACCTAATTACGTAATTAATCACAAAGATCGATCCTAATTACACCGGTACACAAGGACAGCTTAAAATCGCAATACATCTCAAAAACTGATGATACCTCGTAACTGGTCTTATCCTGCTAAGAAAAAATTCGCAGTCCCACTCGAAACTGACCCAAATATAGATTCTAATTATCTAATTAATTACAGATATTGGGACAAAGTACGCAACTATGTGCATAGCGCTACACAATGATGGCAAAAAAGCACAATACGCTACAAAAACTGATGATACCATACAACTGGTGTTATCCTGCTGGGAGAAAATTTCGCAATACCTCTCGAAAACAGAGACAGAAACACTAAAACCCTACCCTACAACCTTGCAATATCCACGACACTATGTTATATCCACAAGATGTTAAAATGAACTAAGTGTACAAACTTCAAGAAATATGATCGATACTACGTATAAAAAAGATTGTATCGTGTAAAAATGACGATAATTATTTCATTATTTCTCTAATAATTTAATTTCTGAGTGAATTTCAACTATTATCAGAGAATTACATTCATAGACAACTACAATTATAATCTTTCTTTTTTTATCTGTGATAATTGTGGTTGAGTTTTTCTTGTGCTAATCGATGAACTGCTCGCACGTGAGATGTGTTAGGTCTGTAAAGAGAGAACCTGTAACTATATTGTTAATTGTTATTTGAAAAATAGTCGCTATTGTCTGGAAGTGGATTTGTATTTATTTCAGTTGTAATCCAGTCTAATTAATGTTTTTAAGTGTTAATTTTCAGCTCTGCAATTAAAGCCGCAGCCATTAGCGCTAGTAACTTACAGCGGAGTTTTTCTAGTAGCTGGTATAAAAAATATGAAACATTTTTCATGGAGCATAATTTTAAATGCTACAGAATGGAGAACTAGAGGCTTAGGGACTTTTATCTGAATATATTAACTTGATATAAAAGGAATCAAGAATAACAATAGACAAATTGACTATTGTCTGCTGCCACCATTTTAGCAAAAATATAGCCGCAGCAGATTTGAATCGAGAATTTCAACAAATGTTGTTAGATATAAATGAATGGAAATAAATACGCACTGGTGGTATCGAAACTACTTTAAAGGATAGAACTCAACTCAGATTGAATCTTTAAAAGTAGTGCTCACAGCAAGTTACATAATACCAATTTCTTATTTGCTAATGTATGAAGCCTAATTATTTCGAACGCTTTACATGAAATATTTTAACAGAAGACGTACGTCAGGGTTGTGCGCGGGTAATATTTTATGACTAAATGTTCCTTATGCTAGAGAAAAGTACTTCCATCATAAGTAACAGTCGTGTAAAATCTGATAAATGATATGCATTTTAGTGCCACTCACACGACTTTACAGAATGTCGAGTGGAGATTTCCTTAGCAGTGTGACAAATATTAGCCGGGATAATCATTTTTGAGATCAGACGAATTGTTACGCTGACAATAGGTAACACGCTATGATTAATAGGTAACTGGTTTAGTATACTTTTTTGATCTACCTGAAATATCATTTATAAGTAATTAAAGTCACGAAATGCTGTAAACCGGTTCCGCCACACTGGCGCCCAACGTGGGGTCACCAGTGCACATTTATTTATTTCATTATTGAGTATTGTGATTTCTTACATGTACAGTGTACCATGACAAAATATTAATGTTTGTATTGTACTTTATTTCATCACTGAGCTGGCTCTGAGAGTGTCTGTCATCTTAGATGTTGCGAGAAACAATTAAG
The DNA here is from genome assembly GCF_023897955.1 of Schistocerca gregaria. Classification (NCBI taxonomy): domain Eukaryota; kingdom Metazoa; phylum Arthropoda; class Insecta; order Orthoptera; family Acrididae; genus Schistocerca; species Schistocerca gregaria. The sequence goes on along the minus strand of NC_064922.1, from coordinate 638,799,859 downwards.
AACAATTGTGCTGTACTGTCCACCCTCAGCTGAATGCAAGGTAAGAGCGGATGTTCATGTTAGTGGTTTGACTGCATGCACACGCATAATAGACACTTCGTCTGCTTTCAAGAATTAGCAATTGTAACCGCAGCCATAAAGAGTAGTACTTTTGTATTCTGGCTACGAGTGAAATAATTTCAAGTATAGTTATATGGAAAGATTTTGTGCTCACATTTGAACCATTTTAGTTATTGTTTGTCATCTACGTATATGTGTTGCATAAGATTATTTTGTGTCAATCTTGTCATTGTCAGTGATATCCCTATATCGTGCAATATTAGTGATGAAATGGTTACGCCAAAGAAGCAGATAAAACCGAATGAGCAGGCTGATGCAGAAATGACATCAGATTCTCAAGAAAACCAATCTAGGCACACTTCTGTGCAATTACTAGAAAATCTAATAATTGGTGATGTCAATCCATTAACTAATGCCCTAAGCGAATGAGTTGTCAAAACAAGCAGACATTCCTGCAGTAAAACAGAAATTAATTATGATGTTTCTACTGGGCAAAGGGCAGATGTTAGCAATCCTCAAGCTGTGTCACTACAGGATATGCTATGGTCACTATTTGAAAGGTTCACTATCAAGTAGCAGCAAGGAAGGACTATAGAAAGACAGGAACAACAGCGAAGGGAGCAAGAGCGTGAAAAGCAACGCGAGCTCAGGGACCAGGAGCGTGAAAAGAAATTTATGGAACAGATAAGCAGTATGTTCGTAGAGAGAGATAAGGAAGTTGTTCACACAATGAATCAGGTATTGGTCGATCGCGATAAAGCTATCACTACTCATTTTAACAAACAGATCAGTGCTATTAAAACTACTATCGAACCATTAACAACCATACCAGTTCAAGTCAATAGTCTTCAAACTTAAGTCGATAATTTAGAAAACCAGTTCAAAAACTTGGGCTACTACTGTGGAATCAACGCAAATTGGAAGAAGCCGAGGTACTGAAGTTTGAAAATCAAATTTTGAAACAATGTCAGCACACAGTAGTGAAAACACTGGTACTGACAGGCAAAAGATCAGTGAAAATCTGCCAACGAACTTTAATGAATCACGAGGAAGACCAAGTTTTTGTAATCAACCCATGATTCCCCAGCATTATTTGTCACCAAGGTACTCGAACTATGAAGCAGGGTGTACTTCTAATAGAGTTAGTACACCGTCTGCTAAGGACAATAGCTCCAGGGACTTAACTACCTTGATGCATGAAGAAAACATGATTAAGCATGTACAGTTCCAAGTATTTAACGAAGAGAATAAGAAAAATATTCATCCAGTAGTTTTTATTCGGAACTTCAAAAGTGTTCTTCCAAAGTCCTGGACGGAGGAAGAGAAAATACAGTTTGTGGTTTCTCACATTTCTGGGCGTTAAATGCAGCAGAAACCTGCAAGACTTTCAGTGAGTCTGATAAAGCGTTTCTCGATCAGTTGCGGTCAGCGTCGACTCAAAATCGATTGCAAAAGATTGTCTGTAATGCAGAAATATATAATCCGAAAACAGGTCTCTTAAGAAAATACTTCGAAAAATATATTAATTTGACACGGTACTGGGATGAACCAGTAACCACACAGGACTAGGTACGTGTATTGCCGATTCATAGTAGAGAAAAATTGTTCAATGTCACAGTTACCGATTTTATCTGTGATAGATTCCCTAGATTTAGTTCAAGAGGACACCAGAAAGAATAGAGGCGAAAGTAGTCTCAAGAAAAATAAAAACAAGGCTTATAATAATGGGAAAAATAATAATAGTAGAAATTCCTACAACCAAAATTCCGACTATCTAAATAATAACAATAATTACCAGGAGTCCAATGACTACCAGAATCCGAATGGTAATCAGAGGCAGTATAATAACGAAAATGCTAATAATAACAACAACAATGGTAATCGTAAAAGACGAAATGACAATAGATCAGACAGTCCGAACAAGGATAAATCTAAAAACATGTGAGGTGACAACGAGTATTGGCGACAACCAGGGTCAAGTCACTGGCAGCCGCAACAAAATTTTATGAATCCAGGACAGCCAATGAATTATATACAGGATGTATCCACGACAAATAATCAGTATCCACAATGGTGGGACCCAAGTAGGCCACCTCCAATTGTAGACTCACAAAATGTGAAAATAGTGGAGGTACCCTCGGAACCAAAGCAGAACATACAGAAGCCAACAAACTAATCTCGGTCCCTGTAGGCCTTCGCCAAGTGACCGAGACCAAGAATGTAGGCGATAGGTCAATAAAACAGAAAATATGATTCGTTATCAGGATAGTAAGAGGATCGAAGATGAACCCTATCAAGAATCTGCTGTCCCTGACAGGCAAGAAAAAGACAATATTAAAGCAATTCTCACTGCAACCATCAGTGGTGCAGCAAATACTATTCTCCTCGACACAGTTGCAAGTGTATCAGTAATGAATACATAATTGTTCAAGAACGTAACGCAAATAAGCTGTCAATTTTGTCTGTTACAAATTGTAAGGTTGTAGGAGCGCTGGGAAAAAAGGCACACATTATAAAGCACCAGACACAGGTTGAAGTTTGCCTTGGAAATGATAGTGTTTTATGCAAGTTCCTATTAATCGAAAACTTGTTAATACCGGTGTTACTGGGTCTTGGCTTTTTACGGGACAGAGAAGCTGTAATTGATTTCGCCCTAGAACATGTATACTTAAGTGCCAGCAGCGATCAATAACGTTGAAGCTGAACTGGGAGTTCAGTGCGAACCTTCTGCTGAGAAGAGAAGTGAATCTATCTGTCAGCAAACAGAAATAGTTACTGTTAGAATATGAGCACACACGAAAGTGTCACAATAACCGAAGTAATGATGCAATCAGTAATATGAGTGACAAAGGTGCAACAATCAAGGAAAAGGTGAAAGAGGCAACTTGCATTGACGCTTCAGAGGTTGGACAAGTATCAAAATTATTATCAAGATACCATCAAGTATTCAGTGAACGACCAGGTATCATAAAAGATTATCTTTATGATATGAAGGTCTGTCCACGTAAGACCAATTGCAGAGCTTCATACTCGGTCCCCTGGACAAAGAAAAGCGAAGTAAAAATAGAAAACCAATCCAACAGAATAATATGTTTAGCACAAGTGCACTATAGCACAACTATAAATATATGTAGGCTGGCAATGGCAAGGAAAGCGTTTCTGAAGAAGAGAAATTTGTTAACATGGGTATAGATTTAAGTGTCAGGAAGTCGTGTCTGAAAGTATTTGTATGGAGTGTAGCCATGCATGGAAGTGAAACATGTACGATAAATAGTTTGGACTAGAAGAGAATAGAAGCTTTCGAAATGTGGTGCTACAGAAGAATGTTAAAGATTAGATGGGTAGATTACATAGCTAATGAGGAGGTATTGAATAGAATTGGGTAGGAGTTTGTGGCACAACTTGACTAGAAGAAGGGATGGGTTGGCTGTACATGTTCTGAGAAATCAAGTGATCACCAATTTAGTATTGGAGGGCAGTGTGGAGAGTAAAAATCATAAAGGGAGACCTAGAGATGAATATTAAGTAGATTCAGAGGGATGTAGGCTGCAGTACGTACTGGGAGATGAAACAGCTTGCACAGGATAGAGTAGCATGGAGAGCTGCATCAAACCAGTCTCAGGACTGAAGACAACAACAACAACAACAACAACAAATATGTAAATAGTACTTACAGTGAAATTCTTAACATAAGAAATGTCATGACCTTATGTGTGTACTAGTTTGTAAGCTTTCATGCCAGTCATTACATTATAGTATTCATGAAACATTAACTCAAAAAGGGAGAATCTTAATGATAAGCATTCTTACTCTGAAAAAGTCATTAACTTGACACAAGTTCTTTGTCAAATACTATTTTATTAAATATAAAAAAATTATCGATTCTACATAGGATAGAGAAATGCTCAATATAAAAAAAGAACACAAAATGTTCATACTTAGATAATGGATTTGTTCATGTATGAGAGTGAACGTGTAAAAGATATTTTTATGAACCTGACCCATGTAGACGCAGACACGTAACAGGTGTCAATTGTGTATGAGTTGCGTGTCTGTCAGAAACTGCTTTCACTGTTAGTGGAAAGTGTTCCAAATATAGTTTTCTTTACGTGGTTATTTTTTCCGTACGCTCTTATGAGCATCTCTGTGTTAGGTGAACCGAACATGGACATCTGTCCCATAATACGGTAATATACTAATGAAAACATGTATGAATGACTACAAAGAAACACGAATAAATGTATGACATTGAAAGGGAAATGTACTGATATCTACACAGTTCAATAATGATCTTATGGTCAGAACAATGTAGCAGATTTAAAACTCATATTGTCTCATATTTTATGTTACAGTCAACGATTTTTTTTATCTTGATGTGCCAATGTGCAAGACCTCACTATCTTGTAAAGTGTCATTTGCATATACGATTTTCTGTCGAGTACTTTGAGTAGTACTGGCAGCAATCAGGACAACGAAGTGTGTTTCAAAAAAACTAAAAAAGTCTAGTGGACGCGTGAAAAGGTGTGTTCTCTTTTGTAAAAAGTGATAAACAGTGATTAGAACTGTGATCATAGAACACATGAACGCTCATAGAGTCTTAAACATTAGCAGCAACGACATGACCTTGAAAATCTGTTGACAGCACTTGTAACAACATAGGACTGAAGACCTGACATTAAAGTGTTATAAGTAGTCTTCGCGTGCTGAATATTATGTGACAGACTGTACAACCAGCCGCACGGCAACAATATAATGCAACGCTGTTTACGCAGGGCCTCCGCGGAATTGTTTACATACCGCAGGAAATAAACGCACGATGGACACCTGTATGAATAGCGGTGCACTGTCAGAAATGTGCATTGTGAATCACTACATTTAAATGAACAATGTGAGGATACAAGACATCCTCCAAAAACAAACTATTTCCATCCGTGTGAAAGAAAGTGAAACTGAGACTAAAAAACTTCTTCCACAGCACAGGATGAATATAGTTAATATCTTGTCACTGATTTCCATGTTTCGATATTTCATGTACCCATCTTGTACGAGAGGGACGTGGAAAGAGAGAAGCAAGACCTGCTGCAATACTACTCCCAGACAGCCGCAGGTCTAGATCAGGATGCAGCCGACGGCAGCCGACGCTCCATGCACGCGGCCGGGGGCGATCCAGCAGCAGCCTCCAACCTAGCGGCTCGACAGGGAGGGAGGGGGGGGGGGGGGGGGGGGGGCAGTCCCGCGACTTCATCGGCAAATTGTTATTTGACATTCTTATCTGAACTATATGAACTGTGAACCTTGATGAAACACCACCATGAAAGACATTTTCTGCTTCAGATGCAATTAACCGAAGTATAAAATTTGCATTTTCAACATATAATATGTTATCTTCATGTGAAGATTGAAAATTAAGAGTAGGTAACTGTATTTTCTTGAAGCCCCTTGGATAATTTTATTCCTGGTGAACGCAAATGGAGCGGGGGGGGGGGGGGGGGGAGGGATAAGTTAATCCGGGAAGTATCCGCCACTTTTTCCGAGACTATACAGTTACTGAACCCATTTAAATACTCAGCTCAAAACTATTTGTGTCATATATTAAACAATATTGTATCTAAACATTTGCATCATCAGAACAATGAACCTACGTGGATATGTTGGTCTGATAAAAAAATCTATATCTATAAAGAAATACAGTATACAAACTAATTTTCTTTCTCAGCTGAAGGGGCAATGTAATATCCACGACACTATGTTCTATTCACAAGATGTTAAAATGAAGTAAGTGTACGAACGTCAACAAATATTATCGATACTATGTATAAAAAAGACTGTATCGTGTGAAAATGACGATAATTATTTCATTATTTCTGTAATGATTTAATTTATGTGTGAATTAGAAATATTATCAGAGAACTTCATTCATAAACAACGACAATTATAATCTTTGTTTTTGTTATCTGTGATAATCGTGGTTCAGTTTTTCTTCCTGTGCTAACCGATGAACCGTTCGCTCATGAAACGTGTTAGATCTGTAAAGAGAAAACCTGTAACTATATTGTTAATTGTTATTTGAAAAATAGATTCGCTATTGTGTAGACGTGGATTTGACTTATTTCTATTGTAATCCAGTCCAATCAATGCTTTTAAGTGAGAAAGTGGGGGAAGTACTGCTCGAGTGTTTTGGTTTCAGTGCCAGTTTGGATTCAATGAGAACATCGAAACAGTTGAGAGACGGGCTACACTATTTATTACCAGTACGTTCCAACAACAAGTGTTATGGAGATGCTTCGGGAATTAAAATGGGAAAACCTGGAGGGAAAGCGACGTTCTTTTCGAGAAGCGCTATTGAGAAAATCTATGGAACCTGCTTTTGAAGATGACTGCCAAACGGTTCTACTGCCGTCAACATGGATGGCATATAGAGTTTGTATGCAGATATAGACGTAGATGAAGATTTCGATTAGAAAATGGTCGTTGGTATGGAAGATACATTAGATAGGGAAATGAAAATAACTTTCAGAGAATTCGAAAGTAAAAACATTAATACAACTGCAGAATAGGAATTCCACTGTGTAACGTGGAGAAGAGAAAGAATAGGTGAGTAGAGTACAGGGAGTACACTGATGGTTCTGAGAAAGTGGGGGAAGTACTGTTTTATTGATGGTTTTGAGGACGTAGGGTATCTACCGTAGGGCCAAAGTTTGACAGAACGTTGGAGGAAATGCAGTCAAACAACGGAGAAGATATAACTAACATTTCTACGGAAATTCTGAAAATGGCTACCAGGTGATACGTTCAAGAACAGTGTTGAATCCATGCAACTGGAGAAATGCCGTCGAACTTTGGGAAGAACGTTTACACTATTCCGAGAACAGCAGATCAGTGCGTGAGCTACTGCATACAGAGGATCTTTCAGATGATAATCTGTTTTATACTAATAAAGCTAAAGACATCAGATAGGTAGTTCTGACATCATAGGTAAAAAGAAAACAAAATGATTCAAAATATCAAGACACTGTTTTATAGTTCGTCAATTTAAGACTGTTTAACAGTGTAAAGAGGTTCTAGATGTTTTAAACCACCTACTTGTTCACTACAGAGAAATACGGGTAACAAAGCATGTATATGAACCAACAAGGAACAATGAGAGCAGATGACTAACGTAGATTAATGGCTGCAGTCTTCACTGATGGCGTTTTATATCAAAGAAGCAATGCAGGGATTCAAAGGCAGATTGTGAAATGGGGGTAAAATTTGATTTATTGGTAAAACCGTTTAGATGATAAGGTTTGATTTGTTGTGATACTGATGTCCTCTGTTAAAAGGATTTCAGGACCTGTCGAATCCAACGAATGGTCCACTCACCACACAAGGTAGGCGCAAGGAAGCATATTGGCACAGAAAAATGTAGCAAAAAGACATCTACTAGTATCAAATAGTGACTTCTGAGAATGTGTGGAGCACACCATTTAATGGAAACGCGAGATAGGCCTTTGAAAATGTGAAATGGTGTTGCATTAATAACCGGTGTAACCGCCAGAACGTAGAAAGCAATCAGGTGTACGAGTATGCAATGTGTTGTGCAGGTGTCGGATGTCAGTTTCTGAGATGGAGTTCCACGCGTGTTGCTCTTGATCAGTCAATAACGGGACGGTTAATAGTGTTTGTGGATGATGCTGGAGTTGTTGTCCGATGATGTCCCCATATGTGCTCACTGGAGACAGATTTGGTGATGGAGCAGGCCAAAGCAACATACTGACACATTGTAGAGAATGTAGTGACACATCAACTGTCTGAGGGCGAGCGTTAATATGTCGGAAATAAAACCTCGAATGCTGTTCATGAAAGGCAGCACAACAGATCGAATAACTAGATCGACGTAAAAATTTTCACTCAGGATACCTGGGATAACCACGAGAGTGCTTCAGCTCTCATACGAGATCGCACCACAGACTAACTTCAGCAAGTCCAGTGTGTCTCGTGCGCAGACAAGTCGGCTGCAGGACTAAACTGGCATCCTGCTGAACAATACAGGCCATCACTGTCGCCGAGGCAGAATCTGATTTCATGAGAAAAAACAACGAATTTCCACCCCGCCCTCCAATGAGCTCTTGCTTGGCGCCATTAAAGTCTCAAGTGGTGGTTTGTGTGAGTGAACTGCACGTTAAAGGGCATCTGGTTCGGGGCTTTGAAGTAATCGATCTAACCGATTTCTAAGAGTTCATTGTGTCACTACGGTGCTACCTGCTGCTGAAATTGCTCCTACAGATGCAGTTACATGCGCCAGATCCATACGCCGAACACGTATGCCACAGCAGTGGCAAAAACCAGTCAATACCGTCACTGCGCGATAGCGATGGAAATGGTGCCACTAAAGCTGAGCTACTGAATACAGTCTTCCGTAATTCCTTCACTGAAGAAGACGAAGTGAATAATCCAGAAATCGAATCCAGAACAGCGGTTAGCAAAAAATGGTTCAAATGGTTCTGAGCACTATGGGACTTAACATCTTAGGTCATCAGTCCCCTAGAACTTAGAACTACTTAAACCTAACTAACCTAAGGACATCACACAACACCCAGCCATCACGAGGCAGAGAAAATCCCTGACCCCGCCGGGAATCGAACCCGGGAACCCGGGAGCGGTTAGCACGAGTGACATAAAAGTAGATATCTTAGGTGTTGCGAAACAACTCAAATCACTTAGCAAGTCTTCCGTTCCAGATGGTATACCAAACACGTTCCTTTCAGAGAATGCAGGCACTATAGCGCCTTTCGTAGCAATCATATACAACTTCTCACTTGACGAAAGGTCTGTTCCTAAAGACTGGAAAGTAGCACAAGTCACACCAATATTCAAGAAAGGAAACAGGAGTAACCCATTGAATTACAAATCCATATCACTGACCTCAATTTGCAGCAGGAGTTTGGAGCATATACTGTACTCGAAAGTTATGAATCAGCTTGAAGAAAATGGCTTATTGGTACATCACCAACACGGATTCAGAAAATATTGCTCTTGTGCAACACAGCTAGCTCTTTATTCCCATGAAGTAATGAGTGCTGTCGGCAAGTGATGTCGGATCGACTCCATATTCCTAGATTTCTAGAAGGCTTTTGATACCGTTCTTCACAAGCGACTATTAATCAAATTGCATGTACACTCCTGGAAATTGAAATAAGAACACCGTGAATTCATTGTCCCAGGAAGGGGAAACTTTATTGACACACTCCTGGGGTCAGATACATCACATGATCACACTGACAGAACCACAGGCACATAGACACAGGCAACATAGCATGCACAATGTCGCCACTAGTACAGTGTATATACACCTTTCGCAGCAATGCAGGGTGCTATTCTCCCATGGAGACGATCGTAGAGATGCTGGATGTAGTCCTGTGGAACGGCTTGCCATGCCATTTCCACCTGGCGCCTCAGTGGGACCAGCGTTCGTGCTGGACGTGCAGACCGCGTGAAACGACTCTTCATCCAGTCCCAAACATGCTCAATGGGGGACAGATCCGGAGATCTTGCTGGCCAGGGTAGATGACTTACACCTTCTAGAGCACGTTGGGTGGCACGGGATACATACGGACGTGCATTGACCTGTTGGAACAGCAAGTTCCCTTGCCGGTCTAGTAATGGTAGAACGATGGGTTCGATGACGGTTTGGATGTACCGTGCACTATTCAGTGTCCCCTCGACGATCACCAGAGGTGTACGGCCAGTGTAGGAGATCGCTCCTCACACCATGATGCTGGGTGTTGGCCCTGCGTGCCTCGGTCGTATGCAGTCCTGATTGTGGCGCTCACCTGCACGGCGCCAAACACCCATACGACCATCATTGGCACCAAGGCAGAAGCGACTCTCATCGCTGAAGACGACACGTCTCCATTCGTCCCTCCATTCACGCCTGTCGCGACACCACTGGAGGTGGGCTGCACGATGTTGGGGCGTGAGCGGAAGACGGCCTAACGGTGTGCGGGACCGTAGCCCAGCTTCATGGAGACGGTTGCGGATGGTCCTCGCCGATACCCCAGGAGCAACAGTGTCCCTAATTTGCTGGGAGGTGGCGGTGCGGTCCCCTACGGCACTGCGTAGGATCCTACGGTCTTGGCGTGCATCCGTGCGTCGCTGCGGTCCGGTCCCAGGTCGATAGGCACGTGCACCTTCCGCCGACCACTGGCGACAACATCGATGTACTGTGGAGACCTCACGCCACACGTGTTAAGCAATTCGGCGGTACGTCCACCCGGCCTCCCGCATGCCCACTATATGCCCTCGCTCAAAGTCCGTCTACTGCACATACGGTTCACGTCCACACTGTCGCGGCATGCTACCAGTGTTAAAGACTGCGATGGAGCTCCGTATGCCACGGCAAACTGGCTGACACTGACAGCGGCGGTGCACAAATGCTGCGCAGGTAGCGCCATTCGACGGCCAACACCGCGGTTCCTGGTGTGTCCGCTGTGCCGTGCGTGTGATCATTGCTTGTACAGCCCTCTCGCAGTGTCCGGAGCAAGTATGGTGGGTCTGACACACCGGTGTCAATGTGTTCTTTTTCCATTTCGAGGGGTGTATATAGAGTATCTTCTCAGTTGTATGACTGGATCCGTGCCTTCCTCTCGGAGAGATCACAGTTTGTAGTGATAGACGATAAATCATCGAGTAGAACAGAAGTGATAACTGTCGTTCCGCAAGGTAGTGTCATAGGCCCTCTGCTGTTCCTGATTTACATAAATGATCTAGGTAATAATCTTAGCAGCCCCCTTAGATTGTTTGAAGGTGACGCTGTAATTTACCGTCTAATAAAATCATCAGTGTATGGCTAACACTTAAAATTACTCGAAATAAAATAATGTAATATAATACGTGGCAGCTTATTGTTACTAACAGCGGTTTCAGTGTCAGTCTGTTTCACAGTAACGATGCCACAATTATTGATGGTCGATGTTGTCAACATTTGCGATTCAAAGGATGTGAGAGAATGGTAGAAAAAGCTGAGGAATAAGAGTAGCGGTTTGCCCGTCTATCCATTGCCGTGAAGATTAGAGCTGTAGATAACCAAGGGGTTATTGACTGTTTCAGTTGTCGATATTCCTGCAATAAGAGCCACTACGCACCCTTGTCGCAGCCTTGTGGATGTATCCAATTTCTCCCCAAATCTGCAAAGTGATAAATGCATCGAGAAGCTATGAAATGCAGAGAAGCACTGCCCCCGGGTAGTCAGAAGCATATGAATAACTCCAGTTATGAATGTCGCGACATGCGAGTTCCCGAACATCGTTAACGCCACCATAAACACAGGACAGCGAGGTTCAAAGGCCGTAAAGTATTCCCTCGCTTGGCCGTACGCCAATAGGCGAGGCACCTCGCCGCTGCCGCCGCCCACCGCCCACCACCACCCTTTCCGTTCATCCGACCGTCTTGCATTAAGCTTACACTCTTAGTAACCGGTGCAGGAGGTAAACGTGGTTTGCAAGGGATGAAAGCGTAGAACACATACAGTCCTATAACGTGATTACATTTGCATGAAACGTCAGGCAAGCCATTATAGTTTTCAAAACGTAAAGAAAGAAAGAGTACAACCTCAGCTAAATAGATACTGCATTGAATATCAATTTTTTTGCGTAGAAAAAAAGACACTATGTGAGAAACAGAGTTACGTTACTGTGATTTATAAATTCAGAGAAACCATTACATAGGAATGCGATACCGATCCGTCTTTTGCATGGATGGAGGGGGGGAATTTCACTGTATTCCACAGAATAATTAGAAAACCCCAGAGCCTTACTTTTTCACGATACTGCACTTGTTACTGTCGTCAGTAAATTGGTATGATCGTACGACGGGGGAAATTTAAAACCAATTTATAAAGCTATAATTAGGGAAAACTCATTTTTGCTCCACGTTTTTAGTAGGATTCATACAGTTAAATATTAGTGCCTGTTATGCTCCTCACACTGGTTCTTCAATGACGTTTAACTTCTAGATGGAGTTGAGAATGATTTGGAATTGCTAAAAATAAAACAGGTTCAAAAATAATTCAAATGGCTCTGAGCACTATGCGACTTAACTTCTGATGCTATCAGTCGCCTAGAACTTAGAACTAATTAAACCTAAATAACCTAAGGACGTCACACACATCCATGCCCGAGGCAGGATTCGAACCTGCGACCGGAGCGGTTGCTCGGCTCCAGACTGTAGCGCCTAGAGCCGCACGGCCACTCCGGCCGGCATAAAACAGGTACAAATATTGAAAAATATAGGAACAAATTCGCAAAAAATTAAACGTCAGATAAGTAAAGCAATAAAGTAACGTTTTATCGGTTAACGGCTGCAACATCCGGAGCTGAAATTAATGTGATAAATGATGTTCTACAAAAGAATAACAGCGTGCTGTGTGGTTACGTCAGAAGCACAATACTTCTTATGTGTAATGTGTGGGCATTTGGCAAACTTAATGCCGCGAAAACATCCTAATTATACTGTCTTTAATGTGTGCAGTGGAAAGGGCCCATAAAAAGTGAAGGAATAAATCTTAGGACAAACATTACAAAAATAAATGGCTGGTTTGTTGGACACAATTTAAGACATTTAGGATTAATTGAGTGCTCAGCGTGTGGCGGTGCACAGAAGGAAAAAAATGCAGTAAACGAGAAAGGATGTGTGGTATAATAAATATGTAGTTTACTGAATCGACTGTGTGAAGCTATGTGGCAAAGACATTATCTGAGAAACTCTATGATAATTATATCGTTGACTCGGAATATTAATCTCTCTGTGGTTTACTCGTAACTAAGCCTCCACGTTCTCCCCACTGTGGTGGACCTCCAGAGGGACGACCAGCTGGACTGCCCTGCTAACATCTCCTCCATTCGGGGTAATGAGGACGATAGTTCGAGGTAGTCCGTCTCGACATATTCGTAGTTCTTGCATTTCAGCTCTCTTCCACATCCGGCAGGGAAGCACATCCTCTTGAAGAGGTACAATATCTCCATTTCAGACGTTCAGTGGTTTGCCGGAGCTCTTACCTTGGCAGAAGGTCCAAAGGAACAATAAATACTCTTCGCTCCAAAGCTACCAAAAGTCATCTGATATCTTTTGCAGGGCTAGGCTGGTAAGCCTTCCTCCCACGAGAAAATGAGCTGGAGTAAGCACTTCGTGCTCAGTTGGTGTGGTGAGTCTTGAACTTTGGGCGGCTTCTATGTTAATGCATACGGTTTGTAGTTGTTGTTGTGGTCTTCAGTCCTGAGACTGGTTTGATGCAGCTCTCCATGCTACCCTATCCTGTGCAAGCCTATTCATCTCCCAGTACCTACTGCAACATTCTTCTGAATCTGCTTAGTGTATTCATCTCTTTGTCTCCCTCCACGATTTCTACTCTCCACGCTGCACTCCAATAATAAATTGGTGATCACTTGATGCTTCAGAACATGTCCTACCAACCGATCACTTCTTTTTGTCACGTTGAGACCCGAACTCCTCTTCTCCCCAATTCTATTCAGTACCTCTTCATTAGTTACGTCATCTACCCATCTAATCTTCAGCATTCTTCTGTAGCACCACATTTCGAAAGCCTCTATTCTCTTCTTGTCCAAACTGTTTATCGTCCGTGTTTCACTTCCACACATGGCTACACTCATTACAAATACTTTCAGAAACGACTTCCTGACACTTAAATCTATACTCGATGTTAACAAATTTCTCTTCTTCAGAAGCGCTTTCCTTGCCATTGCCAGTCTACATTTTATATCCTCTCTACCTCGACCATCCTTAGTTATTTTGTTTCCCAAATAGCAAAACTCCTTTACTACTTGAGGTGTCTCATTTCCTATTCTAATTCCCTCAGCATCATCCGACTTAATTCGACTACATTCCATTATCCTCCTTTTTCTTTTGTTGATGTTCATCTTATATTCTCCTTTCAAGACACTATCCATTCCATTCAACTGCTCTTCCAAGTCCTTTGCTGTCTCTGACAAAATTACAATGTCATCGGCGAACCTGAAAGTTTTTGTTTCTTCTCCATGGATTTTAATACCTACTCCGAGTTTTTCTTTTGTTTCCTTTACAGCTCGCTCAATGTACAGATTGAATAACACCGAGGAGAGGCTACAACCCTGTCTCACTCCCTTCCCAAGCGCTGCTTCCCTTTCATGCCCTCGACTCTTATAACTGCCACCTGGCTTCTGTACAAATTGTAAATAGCCTTTCGATCCCTGCATTTTACCCCTGCCACCTTTACAATTTGAAAGAGAGTATTCCAGTCAACACAGTCAAAAGCTTTCTCCGAGTCTACAAATGCTAGAAACGTAGGTTTCCCTTACCTTAATATATTTTCTAAGATAAGCCGTATGGTCAGTGTGGCCTCACGTGTTCCAACATTTCTACGGAATCCAAGCTGATCTTCCCTGAGGTCGCCTTCTACTAGTTTTTCCATTCGTCTGTAATGAGTTCGCGTTAGTATTTTGCAGCTGTGACTTATTAAACTGATAGTTCGGTAATTTTCACATCTGTCAACACCTGTTTTCTTTGGGATTGGAATTATTATATTCTTCTTGAAGTCTGAGGGTATTTCGCCTGTCTCATACAGCTTGCTCACTAGATGGTAGAGGTTTGTCAGGAGTCGCTCTCCCAAGGCCGTCAGTAGTTCTAACGGATTGTTGTCTACTCCCGGGGCCTTGTTTCGATTCAGGACTTTCAGTGCTCTATCAAACGCTTCACGGAGTATCGTATCTCCCATTTCATCTTCATCTACATCCTCTTCCATTTCCATAATATTGATCTCAAGTACATCGCCCTTGTATAGGCCCTCTATATACTCCTTCCACCTTTCTGCTTTCCCTTCTTTGCTTAGAACTGGGTTTCCATCTGAACTCATGATATTCATACAAGTGGTTCTCTTCTCTCCGAAGGTCTCTTTAATTTTCCTGTAGGCAGCATCTATCTTACCCCTAGTGAGATAAGGCTCTACATCCTTACATTTGTGCTCTAGCCATGGCTGCTTAGCCATTTTGCACTTCCTGTCGATCTCATTTTTGAGACGTCTGTAGGTCTTCCTCATCCCTGGTGCAGCGGCCCAGTACCCTGTAACGGCACCTTTTGACTGAACCAGTCATTCGCTCTCACCATCTTCCCCAACAAGCCGCTCGTGCTACCACAAACTTCCATGTAATATTCTATTGTTTGAGAAGCTGGGCTATCTTGTCAGTAGAGATGGTGGTCCATATATTTGTTATCTCTCGGTTAGATGCATAGAAATCTCGGCGTTACCACCATTCAAAGTGTTAGGTATACCACACTGACCAATAAATGTTTTTGGAAGGCCAAGAAGACGCGGTCCATTGTTGAATTGGTTGTTAGTTACAAATGTACCAAATGTACAGTACAGGTGGTTAACTCGCCAAAACTTCTTTATGGTGATGGCTGGTTTTGAATATATGGAGCACACGGCTTGTGAGGTTTCATTCTGTCAGCTGGTAATCACGCTTCTATCTAGAGGCCAGCGATGTTATGTGGAATTTTACAGGGAAGACAATTAAATATGACCGCTCTGATCACACGAATCGCGTATAGTATCTAGAAGGATTCTGTTAGTTGTTAAAGAACCGCTCTTACTCCAAAATGGTGTAGATTAATATGCGCGAAGTCTACATGATCAGATGGTGAAGTGATGGTTTCCTTCTATAAAAATGGGATAACATTCTTCGTTAAAGGCCTTCTATGTGTAAGAGCCGCGCGGGGTAGCCGTGCGATTTAAGGCACCCTGCCACGGTTCGCGGGGCTCTCCCGTCGGAGGTTTGAGTCCTCTCTTGGGAAAGTGTGTGTGTGTTATTCTTAGCGTAACTTACTTCAAGTTAGATTAAGTATAGTGTATACCTAGGGACCGATAACCTCAGTAGCTTGGTCCCGTAGAACTTATCACAAATTTCAAATTTTTCTAAATGTAATAAATCATGTAGTAAATGCAAGTTGAAGCATTTTATCTTGTACGGGCTAGGGCGTGGAACACATTTGCTTAGAGCGATGCTTTCCTAGGAGAAACATTCTTTGCTGACAGTTTTAACCCAATAAAAACGAAAAGATTTGGAAATTTTGAAGTAATAACTTATGGGACCAAACTGCTGAGTTCATCGGTCCCTAATCTTACACATTACTTAGACAACACATAGACCCACGTCGGAGGGAGGGTTCGAACCTCCGACGGAGGGAGCCCCGCGAAGCGTGGCAAGGCGCCTTAGACGGGAAGGCTACCCCGCGCGGCAGTTAAGAAGAGCTCAGCTATCTCTTCAGCAGTGAATTGTTTGCACGCCTACCACTTTTCTGAGGTAGTTTTCTTTTGAAGCGAATCGCTCTTAACAGTTTCCGTAAGTGCTGAATTTATTTACATCTGCTGTATCAATGATTGTGGAGCCTGAATGAGTAAATTCCTAGCTCTTAAGAACGTTTTAGGTACAATAGATGCGTGATGCTTGCTCGACCGTAAATTAGAGTGTTGTGATAGACATTGTGGTCCATTCCATCACATGATCAGTACTCACAAAGTCTGAGGTATCGATCCTCTAGAAACTATGTCCTCTGTCTTGACGCTAAATTCAGTATTTTATCCATCTACAGCAGCTGTGGTTGTATTTCTTCAAATAATGAGTGGCGCACCTCTTCAGAAGGTTATAGCTATCCCATTACTTGCGTCAATAGTGGTACGGGAATCGTTTTTTGACACCCCCAAACAGCTATAGCTTGGTGAAGTAGGGTTCTAAGGTTCTAAAATTGGTTAAAGAAATAAAATTACTTCGTGCAACTGGTTGCTGATTATTTCAGTAGGTAAGTCCGCTCAATTTTCTTTGCCTGGATAGCGGCTCCACTGAGACGGAGCGACGAGTGTTTGTATTTCTGTCTGTATTCATCCGAGGGTTACAATGGGGTCAGTACAAAATATAGCTCTGCTGAGGTCAGAGGTTGTGACCTTGCAGTAGTAGTGTAGTCAGTGCTGCGGAAGTTGAAGCCGAGGAAGTGTTATACTTGTCGCTGACCTTGCTACAGGTCGGAACTGTTATAAATAACAGTGATATGCCGCACCATATGCTCTCTCAGATGCATCACAGCATCCGTCAATATTTGTGCTATCTTTCCCTGACAATTGAATCCTTGTAATAGTGGCATTAGATAACTTAAGAAGGCTTGTCGCTCAAGAGCGCTATCTAACCAATAGGTTGTGGGACAGAGGTCCGTCCCTAGCCCTAGGAGCCAAGTGTCCTGAAACGGAGATTCTCTTACAACGCATACCGGAGTTATTAATTCCAGAGGGTTATCAAGACCTGCTGTCGCTTGTAGTAAATTTCCTTTTGTTGTAATTCTCTCTCAAAATTTTGTAGTGACTTCCAGAAGGAGATTTTCACTCTACAGCGGAGTATGCGTCATGTGACATCCGTTCAAGCTGATCGTGGATTCCTTTACAAAGGTATTTTTTTTTTTTTTTTTTTTTTTTTTTTTTTTTTTTTTTTTTTTGCAGAGGACAATTTGTCCTCTAACCGAACACGCTTAGCTACCGTGCCGGCCCGTCTAAGCTATACAAGCACGACTCACACCCCGTCCTCACAACTGCACATCTGTACTTCTGCCACCACTACCTCGTCTCTTACCTTCCAAACTTCACAGATGCTATCCTGCGAACATTTGCAGCTACTTCTCACTGTTTCACTGAGAATATGTCTTCCACCAAGATCCATGTTGTCCTTAGAATCGTGACTAGGCTGCTTTCATATTCACTTCCTGCAGCAAAGTCATCCATGTTGTAGTGGGACACGAAATTAAAGCATCACCAATCCACCAGTGTCAGCCCAGTTTGCAGGTGAATATAAGTTTAATTTTATGTTTTGTTTATGTATTTTGTAATATTTGTAATGGTTTTGAATTATCTAAAGTTTTGCATTTATTTTTATGTTTCATGTGCGGAGAGGGCGGCGCAACGAACGGAGACAGCATCTTCACTGCCGGCACTATACGTCGCGGGTCGACAGCCAAAGAGCAACGGAAGATCCTGAAACCGAGTTGTTGCGTCCTGCTTCTAAAAACTGAAAAAATTAGAATTTGCAATGTTTCTACTACAATGACATCATAGAAAGTTTAATCAAGTTGTAACTGGTCAGTCCTAGTTTGTCAAAGCTCAGGTTCGCGTCTATATGTAGTATATAGGCAGATAATAAACTAGTGTATATTACGAAAGTTTAAATACGTGTTCCGAGAATTTACCTACGAAGAATTATATTATGGGAGAAGCATTACTAATTTATTTGACAAGATTATTAATTTTTGACAAAATTCATCGCGGGTTTGAGTCTTAAAAGTTTATTCTATGTGGCTTTAATATTTATTAAAGCAGATAACTTGCATTAATATAATTTCTGAGAAGAAACAAACGACATCTACACTGAAAAAAGTTTGCGCAAACCAGTTCGACAGAGTGACGTAATTCTGCGCGTACGACTCAAAGGATGATGTTTTAATTACGGTTTCATTCAAGAACTATTCAGAGACAACTTTAAAAAGAGTTTAAATAATTTTGAAGTGTTTCATAACTGACGTTGGTGACGAAGTCTGCACATGGTCATATGTCAAAAGAAAATCATTTATACAAAACTTACGTCGTTACACTACACCGTGGCGACCTTATAAACAGGACGTGTGATGAACTAAGGCACACAGGTACGAGACAAAACTTCAAGAGTCCTTCGGAAGTCAACGCCCGTCTCTGTGGAGCCTTCACCAGCCAGCGGCGACTTCGCGGGTGTGGGCATCTGACGGAGCGCAGCCAAGGAGTACGGTCACGCAGTTATTCCACGAGAAGCGTATCTGTTGGCCACCAGCTGAACGCTGCAAACCCCGACAACCTTTTTCTCCCTAATCTAACAGGCCTATTACTTCATCAGGGGGGCGTTCCTCCGGCTGGTATTAGAAGTGTTGCTGAGGGCTTCGCCTTTCTACGGTGCGGCCGGGTGTGGTTGCAGCCAGTGACGTCTCCGGTGTTCGACTCAGCTTCCTGCCGGTTGCGGAAGCGGGGTCGCAGCATCTCAGCGGCTGCATCGATGGCTGTTACTTCTGCAGCCCATAGCAGCACACTGATCACCGAAAACTACAAACTGCAATAATAGTGTCCGGTGAGTCTGTTTTAAGTTGGAAGTGGAATGTTGTACATAGGGAGTGTGCTTTTAACAGGATTGTTGATTACAAGTCTGCGTGTGTAACTAGTTAATATTTTACTTAATGTCGGCAAGTGAAATGTCAGACGAAGAGCAATCTGTGTCGGATAGGAGCATGAGATCCCTTTTTAGGGCGATCGCTAAATTAAAACAATCTCACGGGGATTTTTTAGCTGAATTAAAACAATCTAAAGAAGAATCTACTGCTAGATTAGAAGAGGAACTAAAACAGGAATTAAAACAATCCAACGACGAATCTATGGCTAGATTAAAAGAGGAACTTAAAGGGGAGCTAAAAAAAATCTACAGACAGGTTACAGGAACATCTTAATGAAACCAGTCGTGAATTAAGTGATAAAATTGAGGCTTCTAAATTTGAAATGCAGGAAAACCTACTAGGACTTAGGAATAAGATTGCTGATAATTGCAAATGGTTAGAAGAACATATCCAGGAATCGCGTGGGGAAAAAGCTCGCATGCTAAATGATATCACTGACTTAACCAAGAGACTAGATAATGTCAATGTCTTAGTTGTAAATGAAATAGAGAAAAATAACGATAAGTTACGAGATGAATTTTCTATGCAAACAGAAACTGTTCGTAGAGAGTTATTAGAATCTATTAAAGAGATTTCTACCAAACCTGTAGAGATTTCTACAATAGATAATGTAGAATTAGAGACATTAACTCATCGAGTAGAAAAAGATCATACTGAAATAGAAAACATGAAATTTCTAATTACCGAAATATGTAGTAACCTTGAGACTTCCAAAGATAATAACAGTGACGAAGGTACAGAGCGTTCACATCGTGAACACTGAAGAATCGATGTTAGCTAACCGTGTATCCAATACAGACATGCGAATACAGGAAATTACTAAATGGTTAACGGAATTAGATAATAATGAAATCATTTCAAGTAGTAGAAGTAATAACGTAATCAGAGACAACAGTCGCATCTTGTTTGCTAGCTCGCACGACGAAAATACAAATAAAGAAATCACGGCAAGCAAATCCGACGCAACTCAGTTTATACAATCTAAGCAAAATCCAACTATGTCTGTCGCAGAATGTTGGGATGATATAACGACAAATTCAAATGTAGCAAGTCGATTTCCTATATTCAAACCAGGAGGCGAACTTCACTCTATAATCTTTATAAAAGCTTCTGAAACTTCATTATCTCCTAAATGGAGTAATGAAAAACGGATTCAATTTTTAATAGGACATTTAGAAGCAGAAGCTGCGGAATGGCAGTACTGCATAGAACTGAATTTAGGGACTGGGATGATTTTGATAAGCAAAATTATTGGTCAAGAGGAAAACAACAACACTTAACTTTATAGTTATTAGACCCTCCTCCTTATTCTAAACGGTGGGGAGGTTATAGGAACTATTTCGAATGGCATTTAAACCGTGCTAAATTAAATGAAGAACCAATTATTGAAAGTCTTCTAATACGAGTCCTAATTAGTAGGTTACCGTATTATGTAAAGGAAAGAATGATAGAAAGGGAATGGTCGCAACCTTGCGAATTATTAGGATATTTAGAACAGTTAGATATACTTAATAGAGAATCGGAAGACGAGAAATTTAGATTTGGTAGAAATGACAGTTCTGGAAACAATAATAATTCAGAACCACGAATATTTAACAACAACAATCATAGCCGGTTTTGTTATATAAAACGTCAATCCAAAGATAAAGAGAGCCAACAAAATGGGGGTAATAGCTCTAAAATGCGGCAATTACACAATTACGATCATGAGATAAATCATCCTCAAGTAATTAATGAAGGTCAAGTTGTAGGAGACGTTATCATAGAAAGTTCGGAAAACTAGTTAACTCCTTTAGTACGGGTCGACTAAAGGGAACTGTTAGTCAAAATCATACAAGACCCAATTGCAGTTTATCATTAAGATGCCAAAAGGAAGGTGATTGGCAACAATATTTACTTCAGGAAGACAATCTGAATATAATTTATAACCCCATTATTAAAGGTTATATTAAAGTTACCGAAGTAAATATTATAATCGATTCGGGTAGCGAAGTAAGTATTTTATCTAACGAATTATTTCAACTTAAAAGGAAATATTGGAATTTCCCAACCTTACCTGTAACTGGGGTGAAAATTATAGGAGTTACTGGTGAAAGAAGTAAATATTCCTGAAGAAGTTTATTTAACTTTTGAAACTTCTAAACAATTAATTTCTCACTCTGTACTTGTCGTAGCCAACTTAAATGTGGCCATAATTTTACGTATAGATTTGTTGTGTAAATATAAAGCTATATTAGATTTTAAAGACTCTTCCTTAACCATCCATAAGGAAGCATGTGCTTTTAAAGTGAGGTTTTCTAATAATCAAGTACCTGAAAATTGCTACGAATCTTTACAGATTAAATACACACAGACCATGAACCTATTAATAGATTCTAGTGATCTTGAATGTGAAGTATACCAATGTGAGGCTAGTAATAGTATCGAAACCGAAGTGAAAGAAAAATGTTATTCTACGAATTGTCTATCCGAACAAGAAAAGGAAGAGTTCGAATCTTTATTGTTAGAATTTTGAGCCGTCTTCTCAGATGAACCGGGGAGAATCTAAGATTAAGTTTGTAAACTTAAGATTAAAGATCGAAAACCATTCTTTAAGAAACCTTATCCTATTCCAGTACAATTCAAAGAACCGGCTAGTAGAGAAATAAGTAAGGTGCTAGAACAAAATATTATCGAACGATCATGTAGTGCTTTTAACAGTCCTTTGTGGGTAGTTAAGAAAGCTACTGGTGGGGTACGACTGGTTCTGGATGCTCGTGAATTAAACAAAATTATAGAGATGGAAAGAGAGAGACCTATATCTATGGAGGAGGTACTTCTTAAGATTGCTGGTTCTCGTTAGATGAGTACAATGGATTTAACTGCTGGCTACCATAAAGTCATATTAGACCCAGATTCACGGAAATATACGGCTTTTCTTTTCGAAGGCAGATCATATCAGTGTCAACATTCATTAGGGCGTTAGATTCTGTTTTGGGTCAGCAATTATTAAAAAAGACAATTTTATATGTAGATGATATTTTGGTAGCCACTAAAACGTGTGAAGAACACGTAGCTATATTACGGGAATTGTTTGACCGTTTAATTGACAGAGGAAATACTTTAAAATTATCTAAGCCTTACTTCGGAAAGGAGGAAGTGAGATTTTTGGGGCATATAACGGATAGTAAAAGTATTAGGCCAGACCCAGCACGTATTGAAGCTACTGCTCGATGCCCGAGTCCTAGAAATCGGAAACAACTGAAATCATTCTTAGGAATGGTAGGATTTCTGAGAAGATTTCTTCCACGGCAGGATATTGTTAATCCTAAATTAATGGATTTATTAAAAGAGAAATCAGTATGGCTCTGGAGAAAAGAGGAAGAGGAAGTTTTTGATAAGATAAAAGGAGAATTAATAGCAGCTGAAATGTTATACCATCCAGATTTCAATCAGGAATTTTGTATGTGTACGGATGCCTCTGATTATGGTGTGTCTTGCGTAATATTCCAAGGTGATCTGACCAATGAAAAGGGATTATATCAGTGTATTGGATTCGATAGTAGAACTTTAAATAAATATGAAAGAAATTACTTTGTATCCTAGAAGGAAGCTCTCGCAGTGGTATCGGGTTTTCAAAGATTTAGAGGATTATTAATTGGAAGAAAAACATTTGTATTTACTGATCATCAGGCTTTAACCTTTTTGAGCAATTGTCGGTTACTTCACCGTAGATTATTACGTTGGGTATTATGCTTGCAAGAATTTCAGTACGAATCTATATATATAAAAGGATCTCAAAATGTAGTTTCGGATGCTTTGTCGCGACTTCCAGTAGGAATGGAGAATATTAACATTGCGGAAGAACCAGGAACATATTTCATGTTTTTTTTCCTTTTAACTCAGGAGAACGAACGTAAGGTTAAACGGATAGTAACTGCTATCTGATGCATTCAAAGAAATGACGACCAATGTAGGGAACTTATACAAAACCTTAATAATGGGGACGAAACAGTTAACACCCTGGGTGTGTGTTATATTTCAACGACTTGTTGTATTGGAAAGCACAGAGGGAACACCAGAGATGGAAAATCTGCATTCCGAAAATTGTTGTGCACGAATTAATTACTTATATTCATGAAGGTTACGGGCATTCTGGAATTCATAAATGCATTAAACATCTAAGTAAGCATTATTATTTCAAAAATATGTCCCGTATTGTGAGAAGTATTATTAGGACTTGTGAAACCTGTCAAAAGTTTAAAGTTAATAACAAGTCTAAGCGTTATAAATTATTCCTCGAGGTCTGTGGGATTTACTGTCATTAGATTTTTTCGGCCCTCTGCCTCGTAGTTAAGGATTATTTACTTATGTGTTTGTTGTAATGGAATGTTGGTCCAAACAAGTGAAACTATACACTTTGAAACGAGCGAATACAGCAAGCGTTATACGCCGTCTTACTCGAAATTACTTTGATAACTGGGGCATTCCTAAACGACCGGTGTGCCTTAGTTCCACGCAAGTCCTGCTTATAAGGTCGCCACGGTGTAGTGTAACGACGTAAGTTTTTTGACGTATGACCATGTGCAGATTTCCTCACGAATGTCAGTTACAAAACACTTCAAAATTATTTAAACTCTTTTTAAAGTTGTCTCTGAATGGTTCTTGAATGAAACCGTAATTAAAACATCATCCTTTGAGTCGTACGCGCAGAATTACGTCACTCTGTCGAACTGGTTTGCGCAAACTTTTTTCAGTTTAGATGTCGTTTGTTTCTTCTCAGGAATTATATTAATGCAAGTTATCTGCTTTAATAAATATTAAAGCCACATAGAATAAACTTTTAAGACTCAAACCCGCGATGAATTTTGTCAAAAATTAATAATCTTGTCAAATAAATTAGTAATGCTTCTCCCATAATATAATTCTTCGTAGGTAAATTCTCGGAACACGTATTTAAACTTTCGTAATATACACTAGTTTATTATCTGCCTATATACTACATATAGACGCGAACCTGAGCTTTGACAAACTAGGACTGACCAGTTACAACTTGATTAAACTTTCTATGATGTCATTGTAGTAGAAACATTGCAAATTCTAATTTTTTCAGTTTTTAGAAGCAGGACGCAACAACTCGGTTTCAGGATCTTCCGTTGCTCTTTGGCTGTCGACCCGCGACGTATAGTGCCGGCAGTGAAGATGCTGTCTCCGTTCGTTGCGCCGCCCTCTCCGCACATGAAACATAAAAATAAATGCAAAACTTTAGATAATTCAAAACCATTACAAATATTACAAAATACATAAATAAAACATAAAATTAAACTTATATTCACCAGCAAACTGGGCTGACACTGGTGGATGGGTGATGCTTTAATTTCGCGTAATATAGCGAGACTAGGCTGCTTTCAGATTCACTTCCTGCAGCAAAGTCATCCATGTACATATTCTGATGCAGTAAGCCAGCGGCTGCAGGTAACTGGGACTGATAACTATCCGATACTTCACGAATGGTTCCTGAAATCAAAAACGGGCTGTATCCGAGGCCGAAAGGGAGACATGAGAGTTAATAAATTGCTTTGATGTGATCTTAAGCCTTGTTATTGTTGATCTTGTATCAGAACGATCTAGCAAGATCTCAGTCGTCAGGGTGTAGAGAGAGCGTCAGAAAAGTCTGAAAAATGTCGGCAATGACTAGAAGGCGTCTTAGACGGAATCTCAAAAGGATCTGAAACACTTTAGGAAACAAGATAGACCGGATTTATAAGGTTTCATTAAGAGAGGGTGCACTTTGTTCGTGTGAGGAGCCATTAGAAGCTATTTGTCATTTTGTGCCCACCTCTCTTTCTTGCTTGAGCATTTGTGGTTTGATATTTTGATTGATCTTGACATATTTGGTCACAGATGAATGTTACTGAAGAAATTTAAACATTCAATGGCATGGAGCCTAACATGAGCTGTAAACTGATAACATTTTGCAGATTGAACAAGCACTTTTAGCACAAGCAATTTCATTACACGAAAACCTATCAGACTGTTCATCCTTACGACAGGTATGGTATTACAGACGAGAAGAATAAATGGGCGTCCAGTACGTTGTCTGTGTACAGCTCGAACAGCAAGCGGTGAAGGATAACGAAGTCACGCGCTTATTTAATGCCTGTGTATCAAATTTACTGCCTTCTATCGTTCTCTTATGTGGCGACCTGTTACGTATAGACAAAATAGATTTTATAAAAATTATCTATGTAAACTATTTGGTTTTAAATACGTTTCCTTTCTTTGTCTTCCAAAGAAAACAGCTCTATAAACTAGTGCTGCCACAAAATTCCAGCCAGTATCGCTACGGTGTAATTTTACGACACAGTAACGCACGTTTTTAGTATCAACCCAGTTTTGTGCTTCCACTCTTGTGTCTTGGCAAACAGGGAGGTAGTGAATTCAGAGAGAGTTGTGTTTGTATATTATCTCATTATTGTTCCACACACGAAAACCGTTTGCAAAATCTTAAATGCTATTTACATCTCAGCTTAATTCACGAATTCGACTTTTATCGGCAATGTGAAAGAAAACAAAAAAACTCGAATGCTGCGTAATGCTGGAAAATTACCGCAAACGTGGATTACTAAACTGTCCAGTTACTTTAATGTGACCACCTGTCCAACACATGAGTAACCTTTTGAAGCTAGGGCAGTGAGGTTCGAAGGTAATGACAGGAATGTGGAGACATTCCTACCCTACTGCCGTGACCATTTGTGGTAGGTTTCTGGGATGAGGGGATTCATGGCGCGAACAGACCTATCAAGGTGGTCCCACTCATTCTCGGTTGGGTTTGAATCTGGAGAGTTTTGGTGGCTAGAGGAGTGCAATGAACACATTCTGGTGTTTTTTTAATCGCGCACGTACACTTTGAGCTGTGTGACGCACTGCAATGTGTCCCATGGAGCATGAAAGGTGATTCACCTGAAAAGGCCATGTGTCGCCTCTCAGTGGACGTCCACTTGCGGCAGTGGCAGAAAATTCCAACCTTCGTCACCGATAAAGAACAATCAGCATGGTGCATGAACCAGGCGCCAACTACGGACGACCATGTACAGCTGAACGGACGTCGAGGAGACACTTTTGGTAGCCTCTGGGCTGTCGGTTGCTTGATAGTTACACGTCAGTTGCTGTGCACACACATCCGCATCCGTCGTTTAACGCTTTCATCTATGGCCCATGATGCAATGCAGTTTCCCCTCCGCAAGGTTTAGATTGCGCTATTTTTCACACTTGCCCGAAAGACAGCAGTCATGCACTTCTGGACGTCAGATACGTCAATCTGTTTCCACGATTCGACTACTGCACTGTTTCTCGCGTCTGCTACCCGCTCGCCCCCCCCCCCCTCCACCCCCCTCCACCCCCCTCCCCGCGCGACGTGTTTTATCTTCCGTCCACTGCTACAGAGCTGCGACCTGCCATGTAAGAGTGGTTATTGTACGTTGTCGTCGAACATAGGCTTCAATCACATTATCGTGGCCGGACCGTGTGTATGGTCTTCTTTTGCTGACAAGTTTGTTCTGTAAGACGAAATTGCACATTACACACGTGTTTTCATTAATTTTATAAAGCCCTGTGTTAATTACCAATGACGGACACTTATGCAAACTACTTTAAACTCTACTAGAAAGACTATCAATCAGTTCTCACGTACACTTATGAGCTGAAACATTATGATCACTGCCCACCGCGACGGTGGATGTTGCCTGGTGATATTGCGGGCACATGACGCGGTAACAAAGGGGTATTAGCGGAGCACACACGGACGGGGATCACCCAACGAAGATATGGGCTGCAAATCGGGAAATACATTGGGATAAACTACTTTCTCAAAGGGTAGAGTATTATTATGCGGAACCTGTGAGCGATTATCTTGAAAGCGGCAAAGCTGATGGAATGTTCGTGTGCTAATGTCACGAACATCTACGGAAAGAGGCAGAAAGACAGTGAAACCACCACTAGGTGGTGCAAGGTTGGACGTCCACAAACCTTCACAGAACGTGGCGTTCGGAGGCTTGTCTGCTCTGTAAAGCAGGACAGATGGTGATCTGTGTCATCTCTGCTGAAAGAGCCCAGTGCTGATGCAAACACCAGTGTTTCGAAGCACACTGTTGACCGTACGTTATCCAAAATGTTCTGCTGCAGACCACCCCCACATGTTCCCATGTTGATCCCAACGACTTCGTTAATTAGGGTAGCAGTGGCTACGGGGCCATCGGGATACGACCGTCGATCAATGAAAATATGTCAGCTCTTCGGGCGAGTCACAGTTTTACTACACAATTTCACAGGCTGTTTCCACAAACGCCGTCATAGAGGTGAACGGCGGCTCGAAACGTGGAGCGCACCACGGACACAGGCTGGTGGGAGCAGTATTATACTATGGGAGATATTTTCCTACACTTGCATGGGACCTGTAGTAGCAATTGAAGGCATGCTGACAGCTACGAACTACTTGCTTACCTTTAAACTCGCTATCTTCTCCCACGGTGATGTCATCTTTCTGCGGTAATATTGTCCATGTCTTGGAGCCAGAACCGTGCTACATCGGTTTGAGGAGCTTTGTAGCGCACTCATGGTGATGTTTCGGCGACCAAATTCGCTTAATGTAAATCATGTGGAACCAGTCTGGGTCGCTATCGGGCGCCATCAGCGCGTACACAAATAACCATTGTGCGTAATGCTACATACCTCCACAAACTTACCAACAAAGTGCAGGATCCTTCATTGGCAGAATCAATGATGTATTTCGGTCCAAAGACGGAAAACCTAGCTATTAAGCAGGAGGTCATAATGTTTAGGATCATCAGTGTAAACTTTGTTTATTTTCTGTAGCCGTTTCGACTGTTTAGTCATTTTCAACACACATAATGCTGCTTATCCTATATCTGCATCAGAGCGTAATTATGACCATCTCTTGAAGACTGCTACTACTGTTCTCTAACACTTTAAATTTCCACAACGTTTGTACTGACTAGGACAATATTTCATACTAAAGTTAATGGTCCATAGCAGCTACGCATTCGCAGTTATCTAGTAAACATTCGTTAGAAGCCCCTTGTTTACTGGAATGCTTTCGCCTCTCATATCATATGCTATCATCCGTCTCAGTTCTCGCTAATAATTATGATTAACTGTGCACCTGTTGCCAGACAAAACTGACAATAAGATGGTTTAATGTAATCTATCGTTCGCGGGCAGAAAAGGAAATCTAAAGTACCTCATTCTGTTTTGTCCACCGATGCAAATTAAGTTGTAGTACGCAACAACTAATGATGCTTTGCTTAAATTTAAAAAAAAAGCGATGAAAAAAGCATCAGGCGCTACTGCTTTATTAAAATAAGAGGTGGTCTTCTACCTCATTTAATTTTCGTTAACCGTGATAAAATTTACTTATTCATTTCAATTTAGGCTCGAGAAAATATTTTCACACCTGAAAATATCATTCAGTATTCCATTAGCTTGCGGAACCTGGCGGCTGGATTAGCGAAACAATGGGCGACGTGTTTTGAAAGTACGATAAATGTCAGGTGCGATATAGGCGGCGGGGAATAATTGAACTGTTGTTCCGGAAGCTCTGTTGTTTTCAAAGTGTTGTAATGTATTCAGTAAATCAGCAGGCGGAAGGGATTTACATTTAATTTGTTGGAGCGCTCTGGATCTCCTGCGTGCTCCCTTAAACTGACAGTAGTAACGGATAGCCAATAAAGAGGGCAAATTTACAGCCTATTGAAACTGTTATCAAGTAGTTTTAAGCGGAAAATTCCATTAGCGGAGATCCGTGCGTTCCGCGGGAATGTATGCATTAGGGAGACGTAGAGCGGCGAGGTGTATTCCCGGCACGGAAGAACCTTCCACACGCATTATACGGCTTGAGCCCGGAACCTTTATGGAGGTGCTCTGGCATCGATTGGCTTACAAATGCCACGCTTTCACATTCAGGCTCGAAGCTATGTCGTTTATCCGCAACATACATTTTTCCTGTTGCGTACTATACGAGAATGATAAGACAAATATGAAAATAAATGAGAGTAGTTATTTAATACTCAACTTTGTTTTACGGTGACAGGTATCAGGAATATTTTTAATTGCCTAAATGAAACGAATTCCAAGATTGAACAAGTACATAACAAAACACAAGGGGCAGTCAAATGAAAACGAAATTGATGGGAAAAGGTACTTAAACTATTTGCTAGTTCTAAAGTAATCGCCGTAACTGTTAATCTAGTTATAGCGCTGTGAGCGAGGTAATGTCTCCTTGGAAAAATGTGTCCGGTTGCCTATATATATCCATGATTGTTTCCAGGACTGCAACTGTCGTCCTATGCAAATTGACGGCCATGGACGTCTTCTTCCAGAGCTCCAAAAATATGAAAATCGCATGGGAAGAGATCGGAACTGCATGGAGAATACTTAAGGGCTTGCTAGCGAAACTTCTGCAGCGTAACCTAAAAACTCTTGACTACGTGTTGGTCCACTCTTTTGACTGCCTCTTACATTATGTTTAGCCTCGTATTTCTCTAGGTGGCTCCATGCTTATGTCCATCCGTGTACTCTTATTCAAAACTTCTTTGGCAGTTTCACTGAATAACGGCTAAACTTCCTTCATACTGTTCCGATGTCCCCCAATGCAATTTCCATATGTTTGGAGCCCTGAAGACAGAAACTCATGGCCGTCGGTTTGCTTTGGACGAACAGCAGCATGCCTGGGCACAATTGTGGTTTCGCCGGAGACCGCACACATTTTTCCACGAATGCTTCGACCGTCTTGTTTCACAGTCGGGTAACTCCATAGACGGTTACGCCGATTACTTCTGAAATAATAACAGGGTACTTACTTTTCTCCATCTTTCTTATTTTCATTTGCCTGACACATGTAATGTAAGTGAAAGGGCGAACACTCCACTGAGCATTAAAATTTCAGCATTATGAAGATGACGTGCAACAAATTGTGAACTGACATGAAGTGTATTACATGCTTGGATATGTAAGTGAATAGCAATAGGCCTTCATCGTAATTTAGGTACAAGAAATACCGTCTACAATCTGTACGTTAAACAACGTGTTCCTCATTAAGATTTCAATTGTAATGTTTCCCGAATGCGTGTGTATTGTTGTATTATATTGTATATTAACTTGGGACCTAGAAACGACGGAGAGGCTCCGTCCCCGCCGCAGCCGCAGTGGTCCACAGCCCTACGACGACTACCGCAGTCCACTTCACCCCTCCGCCGCCCCACCCCGAACCCAGGGTTATTGTGCGTTTCGGCCCCCAGTGGAGCCCCCCCCCCCCCCCCCCCCCCCCAGGAAACGTCTCACACAAGACGAGAGTGTCACTCCTATGTTTGCGGGGTAGAGTAATGGTGGTGTACGCGTACCTGGAGAATTTGTTTGCGGACATAGTGTAACTGAGGAGGAATAAAGGGAACCAGCCCGCATTCGCCGAGGCAGATGGAAAACCGCCTAAAAACCATCCACAGACTGGCCGGTTCACCGGATCTCGACACAAATCCGTCAGGCGGATTCGCGCCGGGGACCAGGCGCTCCTTCCCGCCCGGAAAGCCGTGCGTTAGACCGCACGGTCAACCGGGCCGGCTTGAATTAGTGTTTGCTAATGTGAAACCTCCTGGCAGATTGAAACTGTTTGCCGGACCGAAACTTGAACTCGGGACCTTTGCATTTCATGGATAAGTGGTCTAACAGCTGAGCCACCCAAGCATGCCTTATGATCGGTCGTCACAGCTTTACAGTGCAGCACTTGCTCGCAGAGGGCATAGGTCCCAAGTTTGGTTGAAGGTCCAGCACACTGCTTTAATCTGTCAGGAAGATTTATTTCAGCACACTCCGCTGAAGAGTAAAAATGTCATTCGGGAAACACTTCCCAGCCTGTGGCTAGACCATGCCTCCAAAATAATCTTTCCTCCAGTAGTGCTCGTCCTTCAATATTCGCAGGAGAGCGTATGTGAAGTCTGGAAGATAGGAGATAAGGAAGTGGCTGTAGTAAAATTGTGAGGACAGGCGATTGGGTAATTCATATGGTCGAACACTTGCGCGTGAAGACAAAGGTCCCCACTTCGTGTCTTAATCTGGCACAGTGTTATCTGCTAGGAAGTTTCAGTTTTAATGTTGGATGAATATCAAAACATTGTGTTATGCGTAGTGTAAAATTAGCAGCATCTATCAAGGCACATCTGTGATCAACGTCACCAGGATCATTACCTATCGCGACTTCAAATTGTTGTTGCTCGTGTAGGTGGGGATACCATCACTGGATGCAGGAGCGACGTAAATAACGCCATGCAGGATTTCATCATCCCAGAACTCCTCGAGACCGAGCGGACAGTCGTATCCCTAGCTTGGCTTTGCAGGATCGTACACTCACGTCACACAGTTCGAATCAGGAAATGGGATTGTTTCCAGTAAGGCAAGTGCTGGCACGGACAGAGTCATGACACCTGACAGAACGACGAGCATTGTTACTGCAGAAGAGACGCGCACCCACAGTCCAGCTCCTATCGACAACACTGCCGTCTTTTCTGACGAGACGCACTTCGACAAATAACATCACGAGGGACACATCCGTGTATGGATGTTCGGAAGACAATGAACGTCCTCCTATTACATTTATGATCATCATACGGGGCGTCCATAAGCGTCGCTACTGGGCACACAAAACGAGCTCATATGGTTCACAGAACCAGTAATTTTGATACAAATCGTTACACTTACGTCATCTTAAGGATGGTTGCTGTGCCCTCGATACAGAGGGTGTCTTATTCTGCCCTGGTGGGCAAATTCTGACGATTTGCCATCCATTAAACATATCTCGTCACGTATTGCCAAAGGGACGGGCTCGCCACGTTTCGCCAGCCGAAACAATTGAGGAACACCGGCATAAAAGCGAGGCAGCTTGGAAAGACATACTCTTCACCCAAGCTCATTTCAGTCTATAAAGTTAAGAGCCATCGTTTAGGTCAAAGCTCAGTGCCAATCAGTCTAGCAACTTAATATATT
Source organism: Schistocerca gregaria (assembly GCF_023897955.1). Lineage (NCBI taxonomy): Eukaryota > Metazoa > Arthropoda > Insecta > Orthoptera > Acrididae > Schistocerca > Schistocerca gregaria. The sequence goes on along the minus strand of NC_064922.1, from coordinate 638,767,507 downwards.
CCACATACGATACAGCATTCACAAATTAAGTAAAATTTCTTTATTTGGTGTCCTCCTCGTGCTGCTATTTTATTGGTCAGCAGTGCAGATGTTCCTACTACCATCAGTTCTACTTACACTGTCTAGTCACATTAACGTGACCACCTGTCAAAAACGTGAATAAGCACGTTTACGCTACAAGACGTGGAGGAAGAGAGTCATTGAGATGCTGAAAGATTTCGACAGGAACGTGGAGCCTTGGCCAGCTGCTCTAGGTTTCTCAGTTGAGGATCCATGGCACTAACAGCCAAATGGAGGGTCGAATATGTTTGAAACCGGGAGTCTGGTGGCCAGGGGACTACGTAAACTCAACCTGATGCTCTTTAAACCATTAACATACATTGTGAACTCTGTAACAAGTTGAATTGTTCTACCGGCAGATGTCATTGTCCCGAGGAAAAACTAACTGTAAGTAGGGGTGGACAAGGGCCCTAGGGATAGATCCTAACATGTGATGATCCATTGTGCCTTCCCCAATCAGGAGATCACCCGGGGAATGCCTTCCAGTCAGGATCCTTCCGACTTCCGAAGATAGTTGCTTTGAGAAGTTTCACGCCGTACACGAAAATGGCCGTCTGTCCGGCGGAGCATAAAATGTGAGTCACCTGAAAAGGCCACCTGACGCTACTCAGTTCACGCGCAGTTGCCGCACTGGTGTGCAGATTCCAGCCTTCGTCGCTGAGGAACGGCATCAGCATGGCTGAATGATAGTTGAGGAGAGACTGTTAATAGCCCCTTGGCTCATCTGGGCGGTCAGTTGCATCTATTCGCCCCCACACAGCTGTGCAGCCGTCTTTCACCCATGTCATCTGTGGCCTGTGGTGCACCATAGTTGCTTTGGCACTACTTGTTGATACGCAATGTTGCCTTGCAGGGCATGCGTTAACAGCGGTAGCATGCGAATATTTTACAAACTTAGCCGTTTTAAAAATGCTTACACCCCTTGGCACAAAAGCCAATGATTCTGGCCCTTTTGTATGTCAGAGAACATTCTCCGTTTCCTCATTACGACAACGACTTTACTGTTTCTCGCAACCTCTCTTCCCTCTCCCAGATTGGCTTTATATAACCTCCTCTGCTATTGCTGCCAGCTGTCTGTCAGTTTTCATTACACGTTAACGGTGAACATAGGTGGTAGTCGCGCTGATGTGACTGGACCGTGTATAACGCACTGCTTCTATTTATTCCGTCACGGCTCTACTATTTGGTTTTTTTTTGCGACTGTATTATGCACTAAACATAATCTTAGTAGTCTCTATCGGTCCATTATGGCTAGGGGACATAGGTTGGTACGTATTTCTCAATTCAATGAACTTTAGCAACAGCCGTATAGTTCAGGTTGTTTTAGTTTACTTCGAAGGCAGCCAGTTTCGGCAATTAATTTTGCCACATTCAGGCCCCTTACGCCTTATTCGCATCAATGAGCTTATCGTACAGAGCCATAAATTTGGATACTGTGAATCCCAATCGTTGCGCAACTGATTCATACGAAAGGGTGCCACCAACTTTAACTGCCCTTTCGTATGCATCAGTTGCACAAAGATTGGGATTCAGGGTATCTAGTTTTATGGCGCTGTACGATAAGCTCGTTGATTCGAAAAAAGCGTATGGGGCCTGAAGATGGCAAAATGAATTGCCGAAACTGGTAGCCTTAGAAATAAAATAAAATAACCTAAAGTACACGGCTATTTGTAAAGATTACTGAATTGAGAAGTAATCTTAGTAGTGTTGCACCCGCCCTGCTAATCCTAAGCGCACACAGTCCAGTAATGGAGAAATATGAGGAGCACCTGAGCTACAGTAAGGTTTACTTTCATCTTGTCCCCATTTCAATTGTGCTTTGAGTATCACCTTGAAAGCATCAGTTTTATAATGACTGAAACTGTTTAAAATTAAATCAAGAAACTGTTTATTATAACCAGACTGTCTTCAGTCCCCTTTCTATTCGATCAAATAACGCTATAGAATTGTATAAGCTTATCCACTTTTAAAATACTAGGAGTGGTTTATGGAAGGACATATCCTCCAGTGACAGAAGGAAAAGATTGCTGCTCAATAATCTCTATCGTTCAAACGGCTATGAGCAATATGAGACTTAACATCTGAGGACATCAGTCCCCTAGAACTTAGAACTACTTAAACGTAACAAACTTAAGGACATCACACACATCCATGCCCGAGGCAGGATTCGAACCTGTGACCGTAACGGTCGCGCGGTTACAGACTGAAGTGCCTAGAACCGCTGGGCCAAAACTCTATCCTAGTACGCTCCAGCCAAACGTTTAAATTTCTCATGCACATTCCTGCGAAGGCTCAATCTTGTCTATATTACTGAGTGTCTCAGTCCTGTTACCACCACAATAAATTAAAATTTAGATCTAGTTAAGTAGTCACTGTGATCGTCATAGACAGGTTACTTTATCTATTTCACAGAATTAAATTCAGTATCTTAAGCAACTACATCTATTTCAGTTACTTTTTCAGCTGGTAGATTTAGTTTTCAGCTTACAAAGTATGCTACATCTTTGTAAACTTCTTGTCTACAAAATTTTGTTTTGTTGCATTATTCTCATGTCTCTTTCACAATAAGCCATTGTGTTGATTAAGTCTTGAGTAGTATAACAAAAGCTGCCTTCATTACGTGAACTGTATTCACTAGACATTTATCAGCACAAAATTCCGCTTGTTTGACAGTGTGGAGTCTAATTGCATCTGTAATAAATCAAGAATCAAGAACACTGTTGAGATTCTTTTCTGAGCTTAATGTATGCAACGAAATTACTGAAGCTTTATTTTATTGGTCCTAGCTGTGAATCTGAAGGTAGAACTAATTTAAACGCTTTCCCACTTTCTGAATTAAACTTGGTGCTTCTTAGAGATTGTGATCCACTGGTTTCAAATCTGGCAGCAGAAGTACAGCATCACGTGTGGTTTATGACAAAGAGCTAACTTAGCTTATCTCTTCTTTATAAAGAGTGTTTCAAAATCTTTGCGACAAACGTCTAGGGAGAATAAATTAGGTCATGAGCAATAACTTTTCCCCAAGACAAAATGTTGGAAATGTTGGGCGAACCTACCCAAATCGGCTAAGCACCTTCTACAATTGATTTTGCCCCTGAGAGGGGGCACAACGTAGGCAGTCAGTAGCATTCATATGCAATTTGTGTTGCCCATAAACCAGTCATTTCCTCCTCACGAAAGAAAGGTAGGGACAGCTTATAAAATACCTTTCGCCGATACGAGACAGGCTATCTTGATGAAAATCACTCTATCGTTTTACTGGGGTAGTTAGTATGAAAATCAAGCACCGTGCTAGTTAGATGAAACCTCGTCTTCACAGGACCAGTGAACTCAATAAAACAACGACTAGCGTCGATGGGGAACATCAGAAAATTTGTCTACATGTACAGGTACATCAGTACTCTACAATTTACAGTTAAGTACCCCGCAGAGGTTCAAATGGTTCAAATGGCTCTGAGCACTATGGGACTTAACATCTTAGGTCATCAGTCCCCTAGAACTTAGAACTACTTAAACCTAACTAACCTAAGGACATCACACAACACCCAGCCATCACGAGGCAGAGAAAATCCCTGACCCCGCCGAAAAATCGAACCCGGGAAACCGGGCGTGGGAAGCGAGAACGCTACCACACGACCACGAGATGCGGGTCCCCGCAGAGGGTTTATCGAACAACCTGTAAGATACTTCTCTATCGTTCCACTGTCGAACAGCCCGAGAGAAAAAACAACATTAAATATTTCTGTGTATACTCTGTTTTCTCTTTCCTTATTATGATGACCATTTTCCCTTTGTAGATGGGCGCCAACAGATATGATTGAGGAGAAATTTGGTGACTGAAGTTTCATGAGAAGGTCCTACCACAGCGAAAAACATTTTGGTTTTAATGACTGCTACCCCGACTCATGTACCATATCAATGGCGCTCTCTTCCCTGATTCGAGAAAATACAAAACGAGCTGCCATTTCTGAATCTTTTCGATGTCCTCTGTCAATTCTGTCTCATGTGGATCCTATACTGCACAGCACTACTCCAGAAGAGACCAGACAAGCTTAGTGTAGACAGTCTATTTAGTAGATCTCTTACATTTCCCGCCGGTTGTTGTGGCCAAGCGGTTCTAGACGCTTCAGTCTGGAACCGCGTGACCACTACGGTCACAGGTTCGAATCCTGCCTCGGGCATGGATGTTCGTGATGTCCTTAGGTTAGTTAGGTTTAAGTAGTTATAAGTTCTAGGGGACTAATGACCTCAAATGTTAAGCTCCATAGTACTCAGTGACATTTGATTTTTTTTGTTTTGTTTGTTACATTTTCCGAGTGTTCTGCCAATATGTCTTTGGTTTCCATTTCACGACAACATTATCTATATGATAGTTCCAATTTAAATTACTCTTCATCAAGATCAGTAAATACTTAGTTGAATTTACAGCTTTTAGATATGTGTGATTTTGTGGATGACTTCACAATATCCGTAATTTAGAGGCATTTGCCTGTTTTTGCACCATATAGATGTCTTGTCTACATGATTCTGCAATTTGTTTTGATCGTCTGGTGACATTACATGATGGTAAATTACAGCATCATCTGCAAACAATTTAAGAGGACTACTCAGATTGCTCCTAAATCATTTACGCTAATCAGAAACAACAGAGAGGTGTACAACACTTCCTTGAGTGGCACAGATATTACTTCTGTTTTACTCGACGACATTCAGTCAGTTATTACGAACTGTGAGCTTCCTGACAGGAAAACACGAAACCAGTCATACAATTGAGACGATAATCCATAGACAATAATTTAATTATAAGTAGCCTGTGAGGAACGGCCTGAGGAAGCCTTCTGCAAATCTAAAAATATGGAATCGCTACTCCGTGTGAGTAAAGAGCTTGCTGTGTTTCACAAGATCAATATTTTCTGAACCTACGCTTGTGTCCAAAATTAAAGGAACAAGCCGCTATTTCCAAAAAAAAAAAAAAAAGGGAACAAACCGCTATATCAAAAAAAAAGCTCTAAGCAAGAAAAGGTTGCCGGAGAATATGGGTTTGGTGGTGGGAATGTTTTATATCCTCTTTCCTGTTCTGCAATAAATTTTAACTAGTGACAGAGAATACTCTGTTCCAGAATCGCAAGAGGAAGCTGTATACTTGTACAGAGGGCCCAGCGGAGACTGAAGTGAAGTCAGGGTAGCTTTAGGGAAACTGTGAAGCGTCAACGATGCAAGCAAAACATAATTAGAGTTCAGTTATTTTTTCTCAGTGTTTAAAAGTCATCGCTGTTCCCCAGCAGCCTCATCTGTCGCTAATTAAGTTGTGTGTTGGTTTAAAACTGAAGTCCGTCGAGTCAGCTCAGCGTTTGCAAGCCCATGAGGTGATGCCAGCGACCGTGGGGGCGTGACTCCTACCGGTTGGCGGAGCGGCGGCTGCCCTGCGCGAAATGTTTCTCACACAGACGCCGGAGTGCACTCGGTCCCATTCCGAATACTACGATGATCCTTGAAGATGTATCTGCTATGTACCTGGTGTCGGTAGTCGTATGGTTAGGTTGTTGGTCAGAAACGTGGACCCCAACAGGCCCTGCTGGCTTTCGCGTATAAGTCCGGTACTGGCTGCACTCTACGGCGTGGTGTTGCCAGAAGACAGTCAGTTACTCCATCAGTAGCTGGTGGGCTGTGAGCGGCTTAAGTTCATCACATTAAGGCCAACATCTAGAGTACATCTTCGGCTAGTTTTAGACTGTGCAGGACCATCTAGGACACACATTCACTACAGTATCGTAATCATGGAATCGAGTGCTATTACTGTCGATGCTATCGACCACAATGATCAACTCATAACAGGGGCTTGAAAGCTGGATATTTAAAGGGAGCTAGCGTGAGGCTTTGGCGCAACCTCGGTTCGTAACGAACGAATGTTTCCTCTTTATTCTACAACACTCCTTTTGCCGGATTTTAACTGCAGTGTCGGCCACTCTCTATGTACTCTTATGAAGTAGGTACAGTTTCTTGCAGAATGCCTTACCAGCTAATGACTATGCTGGTCTCGCTTCCTTTGCCTTTATATCCTCTTTCCTGCTGAGTGCGTATTCCTTACTCGGCAGACTGTGTCGTCGACCTGACCCGCTAGCCACTTAATGGCCCGCTTCCTGATGTCGGTTCTCTCTGGCTCGACTTGTATTTTCCTGAAGTAAAGTGAGTGAGCTATAAAATTTTTTCCGATTTCTAACCCTTACTATTCACTGCCGTAAATTTTGGAAAGGGCGGGTGGGAATGGGAGGATGCCAGCTAGATTACATCATCGTCAGGCAAATATTCCTAAAGCAGACACGGGATTGTAAGGCGTACAAACGAGCAGACAAAGACTAAGAACAGAGATTATGATTGAAGATAAGTTCAAATGGTTCAAATGGCTCTGAGCACTATGGGACTTAACGTCTGAGGTCATCAGTCCCCTAGAACGTAGAACTACTTAAACCTAACTAACCTAAGGACACCACACACATCCATGCCCGAGGCAGGATTGGAACCTGCGACCGTAGCGGTCGCGCGGTTCCAGACTGTAGCGCCTAGAACCACTCGGCCACTACAGCCGGCTGAAGATAAGTAGGCTGAAGTTTATGAATCAGGAAGAATCAATGTGCAGAGAACTGGTATACGGAAGTAATAAGGGGCTAGCATATACTCCTAAAATGGACGTTCCTGCACTGAATAGCTCGGAAAGCAAGTTCAACGGACATCGACGTTCTGAGGGCCATTGGGGTAAGCTATAAGGAAAGAAGCATAATACATAATTCGTACAAGAACCAAGAAGGAACAGTGAGACTGGAAGACCAAAAACGAAGTGCTCGAGTTAAAAAGGAAGGATACAAGGATGTGGTTTTTCGCCCTACTATTCACTCTGTACGTCGAAAAAGCAATGACGGAAATACAAGTAACGTTACAGAATGGGACTGAAATTCAAAGGGTATGATTCGCTGATAACGTGGCTGTCCTTTTTTAAAAAACGGCTAGCTGTATGGAATGAACAGTCTTATAATTACAGGATATGGTTCGAGAGTAAGTGGAAGAAGTACGAAAATAATGAGGAGTAGCAGAAATGAGAACAGTGAGAAACGTAAGAGACTAGCGCTGGCACAAAGGGCATTCCTCTACTAGAGAAATTTGCTAGTATCACATGTAAGTCTTAAGTGAAGAAATTTATGCGACTGTGCTTGTGTATCACAGCACTGTACAGTACTGCAACATGGATAAGACTGTAAAGGAAAACTGAGATCGGAACATATCCAGCAAATAATTGAGAATGTATAGTGCAAGCGCTACTCTGAGAGAAAAAAGTTGACTCAGGAGAGGAATTCATGGTGCACTTCATCGACCCTCAACTCAACCAGAAAATGGATTACCTTCCTCTACCTTCCGGTAAATGCAGGTACAGTCGGCCAAGCAGGCATTGCTTTTAGGGAATATATACGAATTGGTATCAAAAAAGGTCTCCCATTTTTGTGATTACGCCTGGATAAAGCTTTTACCGTAGCACTTTACTGCGCGTGCCAGGAAGCGTCACTTTAACAACTTGCTTAATAATTGTTGTTTATTTACTCGAAGTGTTTTGTACCTTTGGTTGTGCCAAGTCATGTTAAGTTGTATATTCAGCTGGTTTAGATGATAAGAATGCCGTTGCGATAATCAGTCTGAAGACGATATAGTGGAATACGAGACAATTTTACATCTGCACAACAGTTGCCTCTCATTCAGCTTGACGGTATCCCTATATCGTGCCAGGAAACAGTAAATCGATTCTCTCTCTTTTTTAGTTTGGAGATTTATAAAGCGAGTCGCACAGTTGGGCGATATTAACCATTGACACACCAAGAGTTCGTTATTTCAGTGCAAAACGCCAGTATCCAAAAGCGCACAGCATGAGTATCAACGAAGGCAGTTCAGCTGAAGCACACTGAAGGGCGTGGTGAAAGCTTCGATGCACCCACAAACGCTACACTCGCCACCAACCTCTCTCTGCACAAACAGAGCCAACGTCCCACACAGCCGACGGGCCGACCTCGGTCCGTGTTGCCCCCTCGCCACGTATCCAGACACTACCCTCTCGACACGCTCTGGCGTGTTTCCAAGCCTAGGCGACAACGATAGCACACGGGGAGCTAAGTGTAATTCCTGCCATCTGGTGGAGCACCAGAAAATGAAATTTGAGAAGAAAATATGAAATGAAGCCTTCACAGCTCACAACACTTACTAGACTGTTCATTTTGCGAGCTAACATCCCAAAGATGTTAGAGTTCACATGCGGTTCCTCTTCGTCGACATGTCTTGGCTCAAACTCGTCTCGGGGTTGAAACGCACGTGTCGCATTACACACCGTAAATTAGACAATAGAGGCCCTTTCGTTAAATTGTCTGGCTGATGGCAAGTTTACGAAATACGGCCGGAGAAAAGCAATGGCAAACCGCCTCCGCTACGACCTTGGCTAGTCGGCGGTGCGGGCCTTCCGCATCGTCCCCTACCCTCCTCGGAGTATGGGACCTCATCATCATCATAACAGTAGTAACAATATCAGTAATTAAATTAACGACCCGCACATGCTGTAGGCCACACAGTTGCAGTTTGATTAAAATAATGTTTATTCAGCTAGCAAACTAGTGTTAATGTTGCACTCCAGCGCATATCCATTTGACACCGTTCGATCATTCACATTCTCATCGCGAATTACAAGTTCGATACTCCACCTCGCTAACTATGCGACAAGTTAGATTCACACCAGGCGCGCGGCTGCTCACCGCTCAGAGACTAAGTCCCGCGATACCACATAACGCGAAATTTTGTAAGTCTCTTCATTTCCTTGCTGCCTAAAGGCCGACCGTCCGCTTTCGCGTCTGCATCCGACGTCTACCCTTTGGTATCTCCAGCCGGACTGTGCACTTTCGCGTCTGCCCCAGCACTGTCTCTCTGACTGCCCCGGCCGCGTTTCCAGCGCGCCGAATATCCTCGCTCAACTGACTAAGGCAGTTCCCTTTTCTGAGGCCGTCCAACTGATTGGCCACAGCTTATTCTGCATTTTAACATATTTCACTAATCAAAGCTTGACCACTTTCACGTTCTAAATAAAGTAACAATAATATCCGTTACATAATAAACGTTAAATTCTTTTACATAAAACCAATACAATATCCGTCTTAGCTTTGAATGCCACGGCTAGTGGTATTGCACCTATGTACTTTCTGATAAATAAACAAAGAACAAAAGTAACTATCACACACAAAACTTGACAGCAAATATTCTATTATCTAATCATTCAATAAGGTGTCCTGCTGTGATCGGTTCAATGTTCTTTGTGTGGAGAAAATGATGATCCGATGCTTAACTGAAAATACTGATAATTTAAATTTGCTATATCTTTTAAATAAATGAAGTCACAGAAGTGGTATTTACGACATTTGTCATTTTAATGATGCGCTTCTTTATCAAATGTCGATCGTTAAGGTCGACTAAAGCGTTGAGATTTTAGCATTTAGGTTTTCGTTACAAAACTTGTGAAATTCACTTTAACAGTAAATCCTAAACTATTATAGATATCATCAATATTAAAGTTTTATTGGGATCATAATGAAAACGTATGGAGGATGGTAGATTAAAATTTCTGCGGCTTCATTCCCTGCACACTACAGAATTGAACAGTTTTCATAAATGTTTCCCTTTAAGGCCAATATTAGGTCCTTCGTATTTAACACTGCTACATTTCCTTGGCCACAAACGGTTTCTACTGGCTTTCCCTATGACGTAGGTTCTCGTCTGTCTCACTCGCACACTGCAGCGCTTACGCCTCAATAGACAATAGAAGCTTGTGAATTTCCCCAACTCGTGGTGTATCTGCGCCCTTCGTGGCATGCGTTCCTGGACGACAGAGTTCGTTTCGCAATTCCTGTAGCTGACTCAAGCCAGTTTCATCCAATGGCTCCTGTAAATCTTCTTGACTTTGACAGGATATCCCTTCACCCTGTATTTTAATCCCACTCTTGACCCTTTCTTTTCGTCCCGTCATTGCTTCTCCGGCGAATATATTGAATAGGAAAGACGGAAGACTATACTGATCAGCCAGAACGTTATGATCACTGCCCATCGTGACGTTGGATGCCGCCCAGTGGCGTTGAGAGCACGTGACGCGATAGCGAAAGTGTATAGGCGGAGAAGACTCGGCCGGGGGATCACCCTAGCAATGACAGCGGCAGCAAACGGGGTAATCCAAAGGGCAGATTGTTATTACGTACAGCCTGTGAATGAATATCTCGAAAACGGCGAAACTGGTCGAATGCTTACGTGCTACTGCAGTGAGTACCTGCGGAAAGAGGTGGGACAGTGGCACAACTACTAGGCGCTGAATGGTTTGACGTCCACGACTCTTCTCAGAATGTACGGTTCTAAGGCTAGTAAAGTAGGGTAGGTGGTGGCCTCTCATCTCTACCGAAAGAGCACAATGCTGGTGCACGCACAACTATTTTGGAGCTCACCGTTTGTTGAAAATGGAGCTCCTCAGCAGACCACCCTTACGTGTTCACATTTTTACCCTGCGACATCGTCAGCTAGGATTGCAGTGGGCACGGGGCCATCGGTATTCGACCGTCGATCAGTGAAAACGTGTCGGCTCTTCGCGTGAATTACATTTTTGCTACACTGTGTCGACGATTGTCTCCACAGTCGCCGTCATCGAGTTGAACGGCGACACAAAACGTCCAGCTCACCATGAACACACGCTGATAGGAGCAGTATTATGCTATGGGAGACATTCGCCTGTGCTTGCGTGGGACCTGTGGCAATAATCGAAGAGACGTTGACAGCTGCTAACCACCAACATCTCTTCAAGCTTTATGTCTTCCCCGACGACAATGCCATCTTCCAGCAACATAACTGTCCGCGTCTCGGAGCCAAGGACGTGCTACAGCGGTTTGAGGGGCATTATAGTGAACTCAATCTGATGTCTGGGCCAGGAAATTAGCCTGAGGTAAATCATATGGAACTCATCTGGTTCGCTATCGGGCGACCATCACGGCGTACCCAAGTCAGTGGCCCGTTATTTACGGGAATTACATGGTTCAAATGGCTCTGAGCACTATGGGACTCAACTACTGCGGTCATCAGTCCCCTAGAATTTAGAACTACTTAAACTTAACTAAGCTAAGGACATCACACACATCCATGCCCGAGGCAGGATTCGAACCTGCGACCGTAGCAGTCGCACGGTTCCGGATTGCGCGCCTAGAACCGCGAGACCACGGCGACCGGCGGGAATTACATGACCTGTACGTATACATCTAATGCCACTTGCCTCCACAAACCTACTAATAAACTGTGAAATCCCTGATACTCTGAATCATTGATGTATTTCGTTCCACGGACGGACGAATAAGTTGTTAAACCTATAGTCATAATGTTTTGGTTCACAGCCCTGCTTACACCCTTTTTAATCATGGTACTTCATTCAAGGTCTTCCAGGCCTGCTGTTCTCTCTTCGTTGTCGTACATTTTGAATATCACCCAGCTTTCCTTCTGGGTTACCTTTACTTTTCCCAAAATTTCGAAATTCTTGCACCATTTTACATTGTCGAAAACTATTTCTATGTCGATAAATCCTGTGAATGTCTCCTGATTTTTCTTCCCTCTTGTTTTCGTTATCAACATCAGCGTCACTACTGAATCTCTGTTGCCTTTACTTGCTCTAAAATCCAACTGAGTGTCAAGTAACATTTTCCTAGTTTTGATTTCCACTCTTCTGTATATTATTCTTGTCAGCAACTTGGATGCTTCAGCTGTTAAGGTGGTTGTCCATACTCGTCGGCTCTTGCTATCTCCACAGTCGTATGGGTGATATTTTTCCGAAAATCTGACGGTATATCGCCAGTCACATACATTGTACACTCCTACATGAACTATCATGTTGCTAGTTTCCTCAGTGATTCTAGTAATGCCGATTAAATGCTGTCCATTCCTTCTGCCTTATTCGATCTTAAGTTGTCCAAGGCTCTTTTAAATTCTGGACCTTCTATCTCTTCCTTGTCGACACCTGTTCGTTCTTTTATCACATTTTCAGACAAGTGCTCCACCTCCTAGTGACCTGCAGTACACTCCTTCCACGTATCCTTTCTCTCTTCTGGATTTAACATTGGGATTCCCATTCCACTCTTTATGTTACCAGTTCTGCTTTTAATTTCTCTGAAGGCTGTACTGACTTTTCTGTGTGGTGAGTCACTCCCTCAGCTGAACAGCCAACTAAGATATTCATTCACATGGTAAAAATGACTCTAAGCACTATGGGATTTAACATCTGTTATCATGAGTCCCCTAGACTTAGAATTACTAAAACCTAATTATCCTAAGGACATCACACACATCCATGCCCGAGGCAGGATTTGAACCTGTGATAGTAGCAGCAGCGAGGTTCCGGAATGAAGCGCCTAGAACCGCTCGGCCACTGACACCGGCGAGATATTCACTAACGCAGTATCTATAGCCTCAGAGGTTTTCAAGCTTACGTAGCCCACTTCATTGCGCACTGATTTTCCAGACTAGTCTCTTAAACTGCACCCTGCTCTTCTTCTTTACTGTGATGTAATCTGATTGAAATGTCTCTCTATCTCCCGGTATTTCCCGAGTATATCTCTTTCTCTTGTGTTCCTTGAACAGAGTATTCGCTATTACCATCTGGAATTTATAGCAGAACTCAGTTAACCTTTCTCCTCCCTCATTCTCACCACGAAGCCCAAATTCTTCCGTAACCCTTTCTTCTACTCCTTCCCCTACAACCAAATTCCAGACCCCAATAACTACTTGATTTTCTCTCTCCATTTACGCACTGAATTAACCGAGCAGTATCTTCATATAATTTCTGTATCTACTCACCTTCTGCTCCATAATCTACATATAGGCGTTGTCTTGCTGTCTATTCTAACAGACCTGTCACTGGACTATTCACGGTAACTCACTCCCTGTCCTTCATTCCTATTCATAATTAATCATACTTTCGTTACACCTTTTTTTGGTGTGGCACTATGCTCGTCTGACCACATACCCTTTCCTTCTTTCCATTTCGCTTCACTTACGTCCGCTATATCTAGATTGAGTCCTAAGATGTCCCTTTCCGGAATTTCTAGCTGCGCTATAACGTTCAAACTTCTGATGCTGCCTTTCATTGGTTATTCAATCTTTTTTTCGAGGTCATCTCCCCCTTGGCATTCACCTCCCAGCGAAGCGAGTGAGAGAGTAGTCCAGAATGGAGAAGTCATCGTGTTATTTTTCCAATTACAGGCTACTTGTCACGTGAATACGCATTGTGTATCTTTAATGCTCGGGTTTCTATTGCCCTCTGCATCCTCATGCCGTCAGTCATTGCTGATTCTTATGAATTGAGGGACAGTTTCCCACTCTAAGGGCAAGGATGTGCCCTGAACCTCTGTTCGAACCTCCGCCGACTTTGACAAGGCCGTTGGCAGAATATGGGTGATTTCCTGTTCCGGAAGTCTTCGGCCTCCAATGCTGATGACTTTCATTCAAAATTCAAGCAGACTGCTTAAACACTTATATTTCTTTATTAGTTATAACGGTCAAACAGAAAATTCACATTTTGGAAGGACTTGCAGTAAAGATTTAGGAGACAACAAGCAGTAAAGATTTAGGAGACAAGTGTTGAACACAAACACTCACTACTCACGGTGGTTCAAATGACGATATCATATTGTTGAGCATATTTGTACAACACGGAAAAATTATTATCAGTGTCTTTCAATTCTGCAAATGGGTTTATTTTAAAGATATTACAGGGTTTGTCAAATAAAGAGATACTTCATCGGTTTGGTGTGTTTGCTTTTTCTTTCTGCGGCCGGACTTCAACCATTTACGATGTTTCCAAATGCCCTGTGTTAGTGGCCTGTGTTCGAGCAGACGAAGCAGCGTCCTCCTACTATTCACTTGGCTATGTATACTATATGAATCTCCCCTCGCTTCTGGATACTGCAAAACAGTATTTCAATACTTGGATACAAGAGGATAGCAGTGGCTCCATACCTATCCTTCAGGTCCCGCAACGAAACTTGGTGCATTCTCTGACAACTGACGAGACTGATACGATACTACTAATTTCCGTTACAAACAGTTAATCATTGTTAGAATTTTGAAATCGTAACATACATTAAATGCACTCCGTCTTCAGGCCACAAGTGGTCCATTCGGACCATCCGACCGCCGGATAGGAGGGGCGTGTGGTCAGCACACCGCTCTCCCAGTCGTTATGATGGTTTTCTTTGACCGGAGCCGCTACTGTTCGGTCGAGTAGCATCACGAGGCTGAGTGCACCCCTAAAAATGGCAACAGCGCACGGCGGCCTGGATGGTCACCCATCCAAGTGCCGGCCACGCCCGACAGCGCTTAATTTCAGTTATCTGACGGGAACCGGTGCATCCACTGCGGCAAGGCCGTTGCCAACACACGTTAAATGGATTAGATGTAAGTACCTTTCTTCCAGTATAGAGTAAATATCAAAACAAGAGATTCGTTTTTAAAGGTAATCGATATCGAAACAAAAGTATCAAATACTTGAAACGTCCCCTTAGAAAAATTATACAAGACTGTGCTTAAACTGACACAATATCTTTAGCGCAACGCAATCTCACTTTCAAAAATCCCGATAATAGAATGGCCCTGACTAACATTAACCTATACCTTGCACAAATCACTTACCTCACCAAAAATCTTCGTTACTCGAACTACTGCAATACAGCGAGCGCCACTGCTGCCAGCTAACTAAAAGATTCAACTACTGAAGGCACTAACTACTGATAGGCATAGTTAGCAAATGAAAGATTTTAATACAGAACAAACAATGTATTTACCTGAATAGTGTTCAAAAGTCATAATATATAGAGCAGGTCATGACATCTAGTCTTACAAATTTCAAAACTCCGCCATGTCTCTCGTCACATCCACCACTGCTGGCGGCTCACCTCCAACTACGCAACGCTATGCGCTGTTAACAGCCAACTTCCCAACGTTACAATGGCAGACAACAATGCAAACCAGTCACAGACTGCTCACATCACAGCCAGTGATTTTTCATACAGAGCTCTATGTGGTGTTACCAACAAGAAAACGTAAACAGCCTACTTACATAGCCCCCATGCTCCCGACAAAAAATTTTACAAATTGTTTTGGGCACTGGCCAATACAGATTTGAAAAATTTTGTCATTATTACAGTAAAAAAGATATCAAATGGACACACTTATTGATACAATGTTGGTCAAAAGCTTAAATTTTCTCACAATCCATAAAGATAGTCCTGATCATTCATCACAGTAAGACAGCAGTGTTTTTTTCTCAAAGTCTGACAGTAAAAGAAAATGCACATGGAAGTAGTGGATTTCCGTGCAGTCTTGAAGAAGTAGTGTTGTCCTTCCAACGGAAAGACAGTGCTGACTCTTGACATGCAGACAGGTAATGGGCCACAACAGAGCAAACCCACAGCAGAGTCAGTCGAAGTTGAAGATTATTGGTAGGTAGGTCATCACAGAGCAGACCCACTGTAGTCCTGGTAGAGATTATGGTATTGGTGGGCCACCAGAGGTGCAGACTCATTGCAGTCCTTGTAGAAATAATGGTATTGGTTGTCCACCGAAGGTGCAGACCAACTTCAGTCCTTGTAGAGACGGCCAGCAGTCATCTGTTTGCGACTGTGCATGTGCACAATCGCCATCGAAGAGTCTTGCGGAGAATATAGCAAGTCCATAAACCACCACTTGGGTACTCACAAAGAATTTGCTTGAAATGTCGTTAGAACCAGCAATGCTATTATCCAGTCTGATGCAATTCAGGTCTGTCGTTACGATCATATTGTCTGTCGCCATGTCGGTAGATACCATAGTATCTTTCTTGTCGGTCACGTGGTGGAGAATTTCTCCCTGAATCGTAACTGCGCGCTGGACCGTTGCGTCTAAAGTTATTCTGTCTCGCCTGATAATATTTTTTTTGGTTCCCATATTGTCTGTTACTCTGATTGTCTCTGTGATAGTCATTACCACGGAGAGGTGAGCTTTCCCTGTAATTATTACTACTCTGCCAACGGTTGTCATACGGGTGGTGTCTGTTTTGATCACGATTTGTGTTGTGAGAATAGCCTAGTCGTGTCCCGTTATTATTTCTTTCATCTAGGAATTGCGACGGATGTGACGTGTAATTGTTGTGTTCCTGTTTTCGTGTTCCGCAATTGTCAGTGCCAATTTCTAATTATTGTAAGAGTCCCTGAAAAACTTCAATGTCCTCTTTGCAATGTCCTGCCAAAATAATATGCCGTAAATGTTCAGGTAATTTGATTAAGCAAATGCGGATGAGTTCTGAGGGGCTGTATGGGTTTGACAGGTACTGATTCTTGTGCAACATGTCTTCAAAATATTTCACAAGACTTGAAAATTCAGATTGTTCGAAATGTTTCATCATTGTGATGCCATGTTTTACTCGGTCTTGTGTCTCTTGAGACCAATATGCTGAGAGGAAGGCATGTTAAAATTCTCCTTCTCTGTGGCAATCGTGAATGACCGATAGCATTCTTACAGCTAGTTCATTCTCTAAGTAGCCACACATAAATTCTAATCTGTGTTCTAATGATCAGTTGGGAGGAAAACAATGAGAGAATTGATGAAGCCACGCTTGTGGATGAATGTCGTTGCCCGAATTCTTAAATGTTTTGAATTTACGTGTAGTAATGAACAGCTTATAGTCAAAATCATCGTGTCGGCGAGTAGCATATCGGTCATTGTTACGTCGTGTCGGTGATTCCAACTCAAAATTCGGTGCAGCTTGCCAATTTCTTTCATAAATTCCGAAATGCCCTGTGTTATTATTTTGTGGCTTTTCCGTATTTCTAAGACCCTCTTCCCGTGTTGGAGATCGAGTGTCCTCTGAAATTTGTAATTTTTGTATTACTTGTGCCAACTGATCTCATACTTCCCGTATTTCTCTTTTGTGTTGCGTATTAATTTGATTCTGATTTTGTTTGAGTTTCTTAATTTGTTCATACTCTTCTGTGTCATTAAAGACTACCGGTTTTGTGTCATTCAGATTATCATCTACCTTCGTAGATAAACTATTTAGCTAATCCGAAAGTTCGACTACTTTCTCTAATAATGAACTGATTTCCTCCATGTGTCTTTCTGAACCAATTTTCAGATTATCTACCGTGTCCTTTAAGTTTTCCTGGGTTTTTGCAAGTTGCGTAACCGAATCGGTAGATGCAACTCAGTCAATTTTAGCTTGCAAGGGCTCATGATTTTCATGAACAATAGTTTGCTGTTCTTTTATGGCTGCTTCGTGATTCTGTAATGCATTTTCATGTCGCAGAAAAAATAGGTTGAAAATGCTCACAAATCTGTGTTTTTACGTCATTACAAACTTTTTGACATTTCGATTCAATGTTATGTAACTCAGTAGTAAAATCTTCACGTGTTTGTTCAAGCGTGGTGTCTAACTTCCGAAGATTTTGTTCCATTGTGTCTAACTGTTGCTGTGTTTGTCTCTGGTGTTGTTCCATTCTGTCCAACTTTCGAAGATTTTGCTGTGTTTGTCTCTGATTTTGTTCCATTGTGTCTAACTTTTGAAGCTTTGTTGTGTTTCTCTCTGATTTTGTTCCATTGTGTCTAACTTTTGAAGCTTTTGTCCCATTAGTTTGGTAGTGAATTTGCACTGGCAACATTCACATTTTGATAAGTTGAAAATGTGTCATGACTCATATGACAAAACGGTAAGAAACCCCAAACCTGAGTCTACAATATTTGCAATATTTTGTTCTGTCATTCCCGATTCCTGAGACGAGCTGTAGCCGACCGATCGATCGATAATGCTTCCCTGTTCACTATCTGTTTCACTGTCTGCACAGTTACCAAAGTACTACTTTGAATATCTGTTAATTCATTACACAGTGGTGCTGGTAAGCTACACTCGACATCACCATTATATCTCAGTTTACTTTGGAGGCTAGTGTTATGTTTTTCACACGCCATTATTGTCACAATATTTCACACGATAACACAGAAAGGCACAATTTGAATAGCAAAAATAAGAGAACAGATGAACATAGCCCTGAAAATAATATCTGGTTCATTGCAAGAGCAGGTCGAAATACTTTTTGCAAATCTACATGCATGCCACAACTGTTTTACTGTACAACAATGAAAGACTGCAACTACAAATGAGATTCTCTCTACAATTATGTGCTAGCAATAAACTAAAGCTACACTAATTACACAAACTACAAGAAAAAAATCAGAAAATTCCAGTGAGGTATCCTGGCAGGGTCGCCATATGAAATGGCCCTGACTATCATTAACCTATACCTTGCACAAATCACTTACCTCACCAAAAATCTTCATTACTCGAACTACTGCAATACAGCGAGCGCCACTACTGCCAGCTAAATAAAAGATTCAAACTACGGAAGGCACTAACTACTGATAGGCATAGTTAGCGAATGAAAGATTTTAATAGAGAACAAACAATGTATTTACCTTAATAGTCATAATATATGTAGCAGTTCATGACATCCAGTCTTGGAAATTCCAAAACTCCGCCATCTCTCTCCCCCATCCACCACTGCTGGTGGCTCACCTCCAACTGCGCAATGCTATGCACTGTTAACAGCCAACTTCCCAACACTACAATGGTAGACAACAATGCAAACCAGCCACAGACTGTGCATAGCACAACTGTGCACAGCACAGCCAGTGATTTTTCTTATAGAGCGCTGTGTGGCGTTACCAATAAGAAAATGTAAACAGCCTACTTACATATTTAATTATAATTGCTTGCATCGGAACATCGCTAGTAGTTGCTGTAAATGAAAAGAAAGTGATAGCAGTCCACTGTCTTGCAGCATTGAAGTTGCAAGTTTGCATTCGTGAGAGTCATCAAAATAAGGCGTCTATCACCCCATGACAATTGCAGTACAACTACTGATACGAGTGATACTAGTTCTCTACATTGGCTGTCTTTTTTAGTTACCGCAAGTGGGGTCTCCAGCTGCAAGACTGTTTTGATACAGCTCTCACCTCTAGCCGCTTGAAATCTGTTTTCGCAGGACAGAGCGGATCAGGTTGTGGAAAGTTGCCAAGATTAGTTACTGTTAGTTACACAAGAACACTCAACTTTATTCCTTGAGAAACAATGCACAGTTTTCTCGTTAAAACAACAGGGATTAATTCTTGGCTGAGTTCCCAAGTAACTTCTCAATAATAAAGTTTAAATAACTCCTTTTAAAACAGTAGGATTTAGAGAAACGCCTGAAGGCCTTATTTAAGTAAAATTAAAGTATCTCTAAATGATTCCTTTTAAGGCTCAAGAATTTAGACAAATGACTGAAGGCCTTACTTAAACAAAATAAAAATATTGAAATGCCTGGGCTCGCAGGAGAGAGCGGATTAGGTAGTGGAAAGGGGCCAGAATAAGTTCCTCTCAGTTGCACTCAACATACAAACTTTATTTATCTACACACAATATTACAACCTGGATGCGAAACACTCAAAACTTAAATCGACCGCCTTTCATTAACTTTAAGTCGGCTGAAGGCCACATTCAAAATCCAAGACACAAGGCTTAAGCAAAATAGAAATAAAAGGTATTTTTTTTTCAGATTTCACCCAAGAATATTTTCTAAATCTTCAATCTAATCGGCTGAAGTACTTATAAATTTAATTTTTATGGAACTAGGCTGGAGGCCGCATATTAAGCAATAAGAGGAGTTTCAATCAGAAGGCAGAAGTCCTTATCTTAAAACATTTCATGCAAATTGGGTTGAAGGCCACATTCAAAAGCACAACAATCTTATGCCTTAAGGGAAAGAGAGGAAGATTAATTTAAGAGATATTAAAACTCGGCTGAAGGCCGCTCACCAGCAAATAATTTAACGGCTTAAACCTAGAAGAAGAGTTTCAATTTTAAAGGGCAGAAGGCTGTATCTTAAAACATTTCATATGAAAGAAAGAATAGCAATCTCACGCCTTAAGGGCAAGACAAGGACATTAATTTAAGAGATATTAATACTCGGCTGAAGGCCACACATCAAGAAATATGTTTAACGGCTTAAGGCCTAGAAAGAGTTTCATTCTAAAAGGCAGAAGGCCTTATCTTAAAACCTCTCCAATAAAATTCGGCTGAAGGCAAATATAAAAATATAACAATCTTATGCCTTAACGGCAAGACAAGAAAATTAATTTAAGAGATACTAATACTCGGCTGAAAGCCAAACATCATCCAAATAACTAAAACCCAAACAGAGAAATTACTACGTAACACACAAGAAACGGCGCTGAGAAGTTTGCAAGGGTCAGCCTGGGATTGTAGCACTAACGCCCGTTTAGGCGAGACAGGCAGCCTGTCCAACGACTTCTTATTCTGGAGGCAACCAAAAAAGCAGACAGCCGACAGACCAATCAACCAAATCAGTTCCGCTCCACGCAACCAGCAAAACGACCACAAGATTTTAATACACGACACACAGAATATTGGCGCCAACAACACCTCAGCTGTCGAACTACACTCCGTGCTGGACAGGCGAGGAAAACACAATTACGTCAGCGACCAGGTCAGGTAACCGAAACGTCAACGCCCACAAGGCAGAAGACACCGCTGTTATTCCCATAACAGGGAATAAATTAAGTTAAATATCACAGGAAGAGATCTGGAATCTTGGCCGACTTTAATACACTCCTGGAAATGGAAAAAAGAACACATTGACACCGGTGTGTCAGACCCACCATACTTGCTCCGGACACTGCGAGAGGGCTGTACAAGCAATGATCACACGCACGGCACAGCGGACACACCAGGAACCGCGGTGTTGGCCGTCGAATGGCGCTAGCTGCGCAGCATTTGTGCACCGCCACCGTCAGTGTCAGCCAGTTTGCCGTGGCATACGGAGTTTCATCGCAGTCTTTAACACTGGTAGCATGCCGCGACAGCGTGGACGTGAACCGTATGTGCAGTTGACGGACTTTGAGCGAGGGCGTATAGTGGGCAAGCGGGAGGCCGGGTGGACGTACCGTCGAATTGCTCAACACGTGGGGCGTGAGGTCTCCACAGTACATCGATGTTGTCGCCAGTGGTCGGCGGAAGGTGCACGTGCCCATCGACCTGGGACCGAACCGCAGCGACGCACGGATGCACGCCAAGACCATAGGATCCTACGCAGTGCCGTAGGGGACCGCACCGCCACTTCCCAGCAAATTAGGGACACTGTTGATCCTGGGGTATCGGCGAGGACCATTCTCAACCGTCTCCATGAAGCTGGGCTACGGTCCCGCACACCGTTAGGCCGTCTTCCGCTCACGCCCCAACATCGTGCAGCCCTCCTCCAGTGGTGTCGCGACAGGCGTGAATGGAGGGACGAATGAAGACGTGTCGTCTTCAGCGATGAGAGTCGCTTCTGCCTTGGTGCCAACGATGGTCGTATGCATGTTTGGCGCCGTGCAGGTGAGCGCCACAATCAGGACTGCATACGACCGAGGCACACAGGGCCAACACCCGGCATCATGTGAAACGTCCCCTTAGAACAATTTATACACGACTGTGCTTAAACTGACACACAATATTTTTAGCGCAACGCAATCTGACTTTCAAAAATCCCTACGAAAGAATGGCCCGGACTAACATTAATCTATACCTTTCCCAAATCACTTACCTCAGAAAAATCTTCGTTACTCGAACTACTGCAATACAGCGAGCGCCACTACTGCCAGCTAACTAAAAGAATCAAACTACGGAAGGCACTAACTACTGATAGGCATAGTTAGCAAATGAAAGATTTTAATACAGAACAAACAATGTATTTACCTTAGTAGTCATAATATATATATATCAGTTCATGACATCCAGTCTTACAAATTACAAAACTCCGCCATCTCTCTCCCCACGTCCACCACTTCTGGCGGCTCACCTCCAACTGCGCAACGCTATGCGCTGTTAGCATCCAGCTGCCGCTGCCCAACACTACAATGGCAGACAACAATGCAAACTAAACACAGACTGCGCATGGCACAGCCAGTGATTTTTATACAGAGCGCTAGGTGGCGGCGGCGTTACCAATAAAAAAACCTAAACAGCTTACTTACATAGCCCCCATGCTCCCCACAAAAAAATTTACAAATTGTTTTGGGCAGTGGCCAGTACAGATTTGAAAAAATTTTTCATAATTACAATGACAAAGAAATGAAATGCACACACAACATACAATGTTGGTCGAAAGCTAAAATTTTCTCAGACCCCATAAAGACAGTCCTAATCATTCATCAAAGTAAAATTGCAGTGTTTTTCTCAAAGTCTGAGTAGTAAAAGAAAATGCACACGGAAGTAGTGGATTTCCATGCAGTCTTGAAGAAGTAGTGTTGTCCTTCCAACGGAAAGACAGTGCTGACTCTTGACATGCAGACAGGTAATGGGCCACAACAGAGCAAACCCACAGTAGAGTCAGTCGAAGTTTTCAAGAATATTGTTAGGTAGGTCGTCACAGAGTAGACCCATTGTAGTCCTGGTAGAGATTACGGTATTGGTGGGCCACCAGAGGTGCAGACCCACTGCAGTCCTTCGAGAAATAGTGGTATTGGTGAGTCATCAAAGGTGTAGACCCACTTCAGTCCTTGTAGAGATAGCCAGCAGCCATCTGTTGCGACTGTGCAGGTGCACAATCAGCATCGAAGAGTCTTGCAGAGAATATAGCAAGTCCATCAACCACCACTTGTGCACGCACAAAGTTTTTGGAATTGTCCTTAGAACCAGCAATGCTGTTATCGAGTCCCTTCCTGAATTATTAACACACGTGCAAACACTATCAGTTCCTACTTCTCACATATTATCCATATACTATGACCAACAGAAACGTGTGCAGTGAAATGTAATTTACAAGTTACTTAATTTGATGAACTGGTGTCAATTACAATTTTATAACATAAGAATACAATAACAAAGGTACAAAATACTACTTTAAAAAACATAACAATACAGATAACATTTGCAGTAGTACAGGCTTTACAAAAGAATCGAAATAGCAAATACATCAGTGTTACAAAAATTACGACATAAGTACATACATAAAAGATCACAATAACTTTTGAAACATCAACCTCACACATGAGCATTAGAACAAAACAGAATAAATAATGTGTAGATGTCTTTACAAAGTAAATAACATGTTATTAATGCAAATTATATTCGAGGATAACAGTATTCCTCATCATACTGAATGTAGCTTAGTATTAGAAGAGCAAAAATTCTATGAAACAGTACACAGAGACAGGAAGAAAACAAATACACAAATGTACAAAACACATAACGGGATAATATGAAAGGAAAGGACAGGATTTGTTTTACTGCAGTACTTTGCATAGAGATCTCCCTTACTTCATCATTATTCCCAAAAAGTCCTATCTAAACCTGCTTTCAGTATTCTGTTCACATCCTCTTTCAAAAATAGTTTTTCTCCACTGTACACTACATTTTTGGCCAAACCATTTCCTTATAGCTTCTCAATGCTTTTCTTCCAATTCATCATAGTTAGTTTCTTATATAGTCTACCCCCTCTTAAGCTAACTTAAAGCTACTGAGCTGAGATGCTAAACCAAGGGACGAGGCAATGCAGCAGCGCAATACAATTTATACAAACAACAATGAAATAAAATGGAAGTTGTCAAAGAAGCAGCAATATTAAAACTAATATAAGGCAATGCACAGCAAACAAGAAAAATAAATCCGTAGTAAAACTGGCTTAACAGAGTAATACAAAGTGAAATTCAGTAGCACAATGCCTGGCACACAGTAGAAGCAAATGCAACAGCTTATAACTAAACATGACAAAGCTCAAGCAGAAAAAATATTACACTACAGACAACAATGCAGATAAGGACAATGTCTATTCACATATTAATGTCTATGCAATTAAAGTGGTGCACCACAAAAACTTATTCTGTGAAATAAATTACCAAGTACTTGAAAAGACAATTATGCATGCAGTTCCTGTGAAGGGAAATGTCTTTTTGTGCTCCCTCATTTTTTTGGAAATATATTACAAAATTGTTATTTACTGGATCTGTAGACAGAAAATATTAATATTGGTACATCTATAAAATTTTGTTTTAACCAATGCTGCATTGCACCTAGAAACTAGATATTAAACAAAACAGGCAAATATATACAAAGGAAGGCATGAACATCATTCACTAGCCATATGGCATTTCATAATGCAGTAAACAATGTTTCAACTAGCAAGACAATAGATGTGAAATGTATCTCATCATTTCATTTCAGTAAATATCATAAATTAAGAGCTCCACAGTGTAATTATATGTTTTCAAGTTTGAGCGTGTTGTATTTGCGATGCTTTCGACAAAGAAATGTGAATAGCGAGGATAATGACCTATTTTTTTTCACCTAAGGGCTTTCTTTTGTCAGGTGACTATCTCCCAGCTGGGCGCCCAAAACGCATTACGTCAAGGTCACTTACCTTTCTTACTGAAATATGTAGGACATCAGTTTCCTCTACAGTGACAGTCTCATATAAAAATATTTTCACAGGTTGAGAATTTGCGTTACAAATGTGTAGAAAATAAAATCCTATAAATATAACAGTGTCCAAAGAATTTTCGACAGCATTGTAATACATTCACGCATGTACACACGTTTCATAATTCTTAAAGTACGATTCTCGGTTTCCAACATCTTTTTCCACAAATCAGAGTCCCTAACCACTACTCATTATTCCTTACCTTATTATACATATACATATTTGTCGACACTTCTTCAATATTTCATCATAAGAAATACTTAGCATAATCAGATTCCTCATATACGGTAGCATCATCTTATTGATCATAAACATACCGCAACAGCATAATACACATGGTCATCGTAATAATAACATAACATCTCAGTCAATTCTCAAAATCGTCGTAGCATCCTCCAATAATTTCAAACCTAAAATAATTCTCTGCTCATTTCAGTAGTGTCATCTACCTCAACCGTACTTTAAATATCATGATCCCATACGAAACACATCATTCAAATCTCTCATAGTTTCACAATGGTTTCGAAAAAATATATGAAAGTTCACAAAGTACAGACAAAATACAATTTCATAAGGGTGAAGTTATCCAACTGCCTAATTGCGTAAACATGTGTCATTGACGTAGTAAAAAATTTTTGTTTCTCTGTTAAATAATTAGATTGCTGTGTAATTCTGTGTTAGAGAAATATGGTACCGATATGTAAAGTTGTATAAGCGAATACCATACTAGCTAGGGCTCCTTGTGCTTGCCATACACATGGTACACAAAGTAAGCGTGTACCCCCCTGAGGATTAATGTAATTATATCCTCAGGTGTTACAGATTACAGCAATGGAATGAAATGTATCATGGAAAACCTTTGTATCATTGTACTTCAAATATCTTTAAAAATAAATGTTTTAAGTACAAAATTAATCACTCAAATACGTGTACTGTAGCGCTAAACTGTGCGCCTTATTGTAAGATAATCTCTGTGGAAGTGTCGTAGTTATCGTCCTCCGAAAGCTAAGTTCTGCAGAAGTCAATGTACTTACCTCATGATACACAAAAAGTGAAATGCTTTGCTTATAGATATCGTAGTTCGTGATGAAGTAAGTACTGTACTGTAACGTATTGTTGTGCTACAGAAATGGCTGTCTCATTGTATCTATACCACAAAGTTACTACTAAAACATGTTTTACTTTCCAGAAAAATTCAGAAAAACTGTGCAGATATAAAACAGATAAACTGCAAAAGCAACATTGTAAATTGTCACTCATTAGTAGCGTCGTGATAAAATCGTGTAGCTGTCACATAAACTAAATTCTAAGTCATCTTTAATTTCACAGAAAGTACTTCACGTAAAGAATGTCTTTTCAACTAAACCAAAATGTTGCATTAAAATCTCATTAACAGTACATGTTCTAAGAATGTAACCCTTATAGTCGTTGCGTAATCGTGCGACTAACAAGCAAGAATGTACAAATAACAACACTGTGTCGTCTGTTCACTATAACAATGCATTCGTAATTTCTGTTTAAAAATATTCCCTAGGTTCTAGACTGGATAGTTAACTACAAAACATTGTTGCATGTTAACAGTTTGTCAGTGTGACAAAGCATACTAGAAATATGAAGTGAAATGTTTTATGACAAAGACAAAGTTAAAAAGCAGATTATCTTTCAATAAACGGTTTTACATGTGAAATGTGGTGTAAACCTTTTACCCTTTATAGTACTCAGAGTTTAAACTTGAATGCAATTATCATGTGATTACGTCGGTAAGGAACACTGGAATTTTGCTCAAGGTTAGCTTATGTTATTTTTCTCTGAGCCAGCCGGCGCACGCGGCTGCCTGCGGTCCGAGTTATTGTCTGTTTCTTTGTTGGCGCGCGTCGTTATTGGGATTAGGAGACCTAACTTCTACAAATTCACCTTGCCGAGAGGGCCCTGTTCTGTTTGAATCCCGCCAGTTCTGATGCAATTCAGGTCTGTCGTTACGATCATATCGTCTGTCGTCATGTCGGTAATTTCTGTAATTAATTTCTTGTCGGTCACGTGGTGGAGAATTTTTCCCTGAATCGTAACTGCGCGATGGACTGTTGCGTCTGAAGTTATTCCGTCTCCCTTGATAATAATTATTTTGTTTTCCATTTTGTTTGTTTCTCTGATTGTCTCTGTGATAGTCATTACCGCGGAGAGGTGATCTTTCCCTGTAATTATTACTACTCTGCCAACGGTTGTCATAGGGTGATGTCCGTTTTGGTCACGATTTACGTTGTACGAATAACCTTGTCGTGTATTATTTCTGTCATCGCGGAATTGTGACAGGTGTCACCTGTAATTGTTGTGTTCCTGTTTTCGTGTTCCGCGATTGTCAGTGTAAATTTCCATTTCTTGTAACAGTCCCTGAAAAGCTTCAATGTCATCTTTGCATCGCCCTGCTAAAATAATTTGTCGTAAATGTTCAGGTAATTTGATTAAGCAAATGCGGATGATTTCTGAGGGGCTGTATGGGTTTGAAAGATACTGATTCTTATGTAACATGTCTTCAAAATATTTGACAAGACTGGAAAATTCAGATTGTTCGAAATGTTTCATCATTATGATGCTATGTTTTACTCGGTCTTGTGTGGCTTGGGACCAATATGCTGAGAGGAAGGCATGGTAAAATTCTCCTTCACTGTGGCAATCGTGAATGACCGATCGCATTCTTACAGCTAGTTCATTCTCTAAATAGCCACACATAAATTCTAATCTGTGCTCTAATGACCAGTTGGGAGGAAAACAATGAGAGAATTGATGGAGCCACGCTTGTGGATGAATGTCGTTGCCAGAATTCTTAAATGTTTTGAATTTACGTGAAGTAATGAACAGCTTATAGTCAAAATCATCGTGTCGGCGGGTCGCATATCGGCCATTGTTACGTCGTTTCGGCGGTTCCATCTCAAAATTCGGTGTACTTTGCCAATTAGTTTCATGATTTCCGAAATGCCCTGTGTTATTATTTTGTGGTTGTTCTGTATTGCTATGTCCCTCTTCCCATACTGGGGCGCGAGTGTCCTCTGAAATATGTAATTCTTATATTACTTGAGCCAACTGATCTTGTACTTCCCGCAATTCTCTTTTGTACTGAGTGTTGATTTGATTTTGATTCTGTTTGAATTTCCTAATTTGTTCATACTCTTCAGTGTCAGTCAAGGCTACAGGTTTTGTGTCATTCAGATCATCATCTACCTTCGAAGATAAGTTAGTGAACTGATCTGAAAGTTCGGCTACTTTATCCGACAGTGAAATTATTTCCTCTGTGTGTCTTTCTGAACCAATTTTCAGAGTATCTACTGTGTCCTTTAAGTTCGCTTGAGTTTTTGCAAGTTGTGTAACCGAATCGGTAGATGCATCTGAGTCAATTTTAGCTTGCAAGGTCTCATGATTTTCATGAACAATAGTTTGCAGTTCTTTTATGGCTGCTTCGTGATTCTGTAATGCATTTTCATGCCGCGAAAAAATAGGTTGGAAATGCTCACAAATTTGCGTTTTACGTCATTACAGACTTTTTGACATTTCGATTCAGTCTTAAGTAATTCAGTAGTTAAATCTTCACGTAATTGTTCAAGTGTGGTGTCTAACTTTTGGAGCTTTTGTCCCATTTGTTGCATTAATTGTAATAACAGTGCACTGGTGTCTGAAATATGTTCCTTAGTGCTATTCGGCAATGCATTTGAACCGCCAATATTCGCAGTTTAAAAACAGAAAGTGTGTCTTGACTTATTTGAGAAAACGGTGAGGACGCTAAATCTGAATCTACAGCATTTGCAAGATTGTGTCCTGTCATTTCGGAATCCTGAGGGGAGCTGTTGCCGACCGATCGATCGATAATGCTTCCCTGTTCACTAATTGTTTCACTGCCTACACCATTATTTGCAACTCGCTCCATTTCCCTATGCGTTATTACCAAATTACTACTTTGAACATTAGTGAATTCATTACATGGTGACGTTAACACACTGCTTTCGTCTTCACTGTCATTTCTCAGTTTACTTTGGAGCCTAGTGTTACGTTTTTCACACGCCATTATTGTCACAATTTTTCATACGACAACACAGAAAAACACAATTTGAAGAACAAAAATAAGAGAACACATTAACATAGCACTGAAAATAATATCTAGTTAATTGCAAGCGCAGCTGCGAAATACTTGGTGCAAATCTACATGCATGCCACAACTGTTGTACTGTACAACAATGAAAGACTACAACTACAAAGGAAACTCTCTCTATGATAACGCGCTAGCAATAAACAAAGGCTTCACTAACTACACAAACTACAAGAAAAAAATCAGAAGATATCACTGAGGTATCCTTGGCTAAGGGTCGACATATGAAACGTCCCCTTAGAACAATTTATACACGACTGTGCTTAAATTGACACACAATAGTTTTTAGCGCAACGCAATCTGACTTTGAAAAATCCCTACGAAAGAATGGCCCGGACTAACATTAATCTATACCTTTCACAAATCACTTACCTCAGAAAAATCTTCGTTACTCGAACTACTGCAATACAGCGAGCGCCACTACTGCCAGCTAACTAAAAGAATCAAACTACAGAAGGCACTAACTACTGATAGGTATAGTTACCAAATGAAAGATTTTAATAGAGAACAAACAATGTATTTACCTTAGTATTCATAATATATATATCAGTTCATGACATCCAGTCTTACAAATTACAAAACTCCGCCATCTCTCTCCCCACGTCCACCACTGCTGGCGGCTCACCTCCAACTGCGCAACGCTACGCGCTGTTAGCATCCAGCTGCCGCTGCCCAACACTACAATGGCAGACAACAATCCAAACTAAACACAGACTGCGCACGGCACAGCCAGTGATTTTTATACAGAGCGCTACGTGGCGGTGGCGTTACCAATAAAAAAACCTAAACAGCTTACTTACACATGGTGTGCGGAGCGATCTCCTACACTGGCCTTACACCTCAGGTGATCGTCGAGGGGACACTGAATAGTGCTCGGTACATCCAAACCGTCATCGAACCCATCGTTCTACCATTCCTAGACCGGCAAGGGAAGTTGCTGTTCCAACAGGACAATGCACGTCCGCATGTATCCCGTGCCACCCAACGTGCTCTAGAAGGTGTAAGTCAACTACCCTGGCCAGCAAGATCTCCGGATCTGTCCCCCATTGAGCATGTTTGGGACTGGATGAAGTGTCGTCTCACGCGGTCTGCACGTCCAGCACGAACGCTGGTCTAACTGAGTCGCCAGGTGGAAATGGCATGGCAAACCGTTCCACAGGACTAGATCCAGCATCTCTACGATCGTCTCCATGGGAGAATAGCAGCCTGCATTGCTGCGAAAGGTGGATATACACTGTACTAGTGCAGACATTGTGCATGCCCTGTTGCTTGTGGTTCTGGCAGTGTGATCATGTGATGTATCTGACCCCAGGAATGTGTCAAAAAAGTTTCTCCTTCCTGGGACAATGAATTCACGGTGTTCTTATTTCAATTTCCAGGAGTGTATTTCAGATCAGCAAAGGAAATTCTTTAAAAGATAAGCATTTACAAATTTCGGCTAAAAGCCATATTAAGGAAAATTTAAATTAATTCCTCGACTGAAAGCCCAATAATATTTCAACACAATAAAAGGAAACCTTTAAAGATATACATTCACACAAAGAAAACTATCTTGAGAAAACTTGAAATGACTTGATAGCTGAAGGCCCAAACAATTATTCAAGATAATTAAAGACAATCCTTAAGATAAGCATTTATACAGTATGGCTGAAGGGCATTTTAAGAATTCAAGGTAATTAAAGAGAATCCTTCAAAAATTGGTTCAAATTGCTCTGAGCACTATGGGACTTAAGTTCTGAGGTCATCAGTCCCCTAGAACTTAGAACTACTTAAACCTAATTAACCTAAGGACATAACACACATCCATGCACAAGGCAGGATTCGAACCTGCGACCGTAGCGGTCCCGGGGTCCAGACTGTAGCGCCTAGAACCGCTCGGCCACACCCGCCGGCAGAGAATTCTTACAGACAGGAATTTACACTTTACGGCTGAAAGCCACAAATTTTAAAACATATGAATCTGAAGGCCTAAATACAGAGCAAATAAGAATTTTAAATAGAACAACCGAAGGCCTAATCTTAAAATACTTCACATAAGGT
The DNA here is from genome assembly GCF_023897955.1 of Schistocerca gregaria. NCBI lineage: Eukaryota > Metazoa > Arthropoda > Insecta > Orthoptera > Acrididae > Schistocerca > Schistocerca gregaria. The sequence goes on along the minus strand of NC_064922.1, from coordinate 638,736,688 downwards.
TCGGCTGAAGGCCATATACTAAACATAGACAGACTAAATTAATACATGGCTGAAAACCCGGCACATTACTTGCCTCAAAAGAATATCGCAATCACAAACAACAGAACAGTGGTGCTCAGAAGTGTTCGAAGTGTCTGCCTGGGGAGGAAACGTTAACAACAGACGAGACAAGCAGCCAATCGTAACACTGAATACTCGGGTGGCAGCACGATCTCGGGACGGCTGAAGAACCAACCAACAACCCAATCAGTCCCCCACTGTCGTAACCGACCGACTGTACGCAGACAGCATTCATCTGCTCAGCCGAAATCACAGAAGCTACACAGAGTTCCACGTGAACACTTGCACCAAGAACGCCGACAATCCTAGAACATATTCACGGTGGAACAACAAATAGAAATGATAAGTCACACACACACACACACACACACACACAGACAGTTTCCATAAGCGGTCGGAGACCAAATATACAAATATATAAATGAGTCGACCTACCGAACGACAAACCAAGGTCGTCCCCACTCAAGTTATGAGTGTCGGCAACGGTCGGCCGAATTTTGGGTGTCCGGAGCTCACTGGAGGTCCAACTCGACTCAACTCGATGTTCGTTCCTAACTCAGAGACAAGGCGACCCGGGCACACTGGCACAGACCCACCCATGCAGAGGTAACTTTATCCCATCGGTGACGACATCTCTGCACGACAAAGCAACCGACTCAAGTCCGGCAAGATGACCAACTGATGAAGCCCACAAATGGTCAAAAGACCAAATACACGTCGCCCAATGAGACGACCAACCGAACGACCAACTGGCGGTCGTTCCCGCTCCAATCTCCTTCCGTTGGACAGGACATGTGTGTGGCCAGTGGTCGACAAGTACCGACTGTCCGCATCTTACTGGCGCTCCGTCCCCAACTGAACACACGACGACCCGAAAATACAAGCGGTATTCCAGAGATAGTACGACAGTGCACTTATCGATAAGCGCTGCTGCTGCCACTCACGGGCAAGCAACCCAGCAACCTAATGACGCCAGTTAATCGAATTAAACGAAGAAAGAGGCGATAAAACCACAAAAACAATACGACGAACAATAAACGGCATGGCCGCGAACCGCTCACGGTTCACCGCTAATTTATGCTGTGGAAAGTTCTTCGTCACTACCGCATCCTGTATCCACTTGAATATGCTTACTGTCGTCAGCCGGTGTTATCATATCTCTCCCCATTTCAGCATCTCTTCATTAGTTTCATCGTCTACCCACCTAACCTTTAGCATTCTTCTGTAGCACCTAATCGAATTGTCTCAGCATCGTTAGATGTAATTTGACTACTCTTCATTACCGTTACGTAATATTTTCAGTGTTCATCTTGTAACCCCTCTTCAGTATATATTCCTTAAGTTTCTTATCAAACTCTACATGCGTAATAAGGTAACATTTTACTATTGATGTAGCTTTCTTTATCGTGTGTCTTGAACAACGCTTATTACCAATATGGGTTGGATTACCCTGAACAATAACTTGTTCGTCGCCGTTCATAATCTGTACGTTGATAATGTGGCAATGTTTGGTGATAATCTTGTAATTATTACCACTGGGAAGCGAGGTACGTATCTTGCAAATGCTGTCTACAGCTCTTTCCACAGACAATAATCGAATTTTTGTAATTACGTTAACAGATCGTTCGGAAAAACAGCTATATATGTCAATAATTTGTTTCTTCATTTCACTTTATGGTTCAACACCTTTAGGCTTGGTTTGGGCGAATCGTTTCACAACAAGAAACATGAAATCAAAACTCTAATAGAGGATAAATGGACTTCCTTCATGACAAAATCACACGAGTATTTTGAAATGTTTAACCGATTTCGACCAGAGAAAGGTTATCTTCAGACGAAAGGTGTACGCTACCACGAAGCACAGCTAACGTGCAAAAAATAAGAAATACATTTTGTGGTGTCACCGCCAGACACCACACTTGCTAGGTGGTAGCCTTTAAATCGGCCGCGGTCTGTTAGTATACGTCGGACCAGCGTGTCGTCAGTATCAGTGATTGCAGACCGACCGCCGCCACACGGCAGGTCTAGAGAGACTTCCTAGCACTCGCCCCTGTTGTACAGCCGATTTTGCTAGCGATGGTTCACTGTCTACATACGCTTTCATTTGCTGAGACGACAGTTTAGCATAGCCTTCAGCAACGTCATTTGCTACGACCTAGCAAGGTGCCATATTCAGTTACTATAACCTTCAAGAATGTATTCTGAACAGATAATATTGTGTATCATGAATCGTCAAGAGCGACGTTCATCATTAATGGATTAAAGTTAAGTATCGATCTAATTACGTTCGCTTTCTGAATTCTCATTCTTTGTCGTGTTCCAGACCTCACGTCAGTACAGTTCTTCTCTCCTCACGCCAGCCTGCGTGAGCTAAAACGCTTGCATTTCGGCCTCCACTCTTAACACGGTGTTGGCTCTTCAGCTAACACAAAACATTTAACTACATGTACATCATGTTCCTGATCGTAGTGTGCTGTTCTGCAATACATTAATACATTAATACAAGTGTAGCTCGGGTGGCTGTCGTTCCAGAAATCAATTTCAGTAACGTGACATAGTATCACTGCGATTTGTCAGGCAGAAGCAATTTAGTATCCGGTTTGATTTTTGATGATGACTGAAGATAAATAAGAAAACTGCAGGCGTGAGCGTGAGCGTATGGGAGAGAGAGATTTGTTCTCGTAACTACATTGTGTGGTACTCTGATCTGCTTGAGGCGTGACGGCAAGAGGGACAGGAGCAATTTTAACGTAGTTGACATGGCAAGGCCACTTAATGCACGAATCTCTGGAGGTATCCCTGCAGAAGAAAGACGTCGTTATGCAGATCATTATCTTGATAGACATCTTTCAAACAAAAACTCCAAAGCATGCAAAAAAATAAAAAGCTCGTTTCAAAAGCGAGGTAAACTAGTTAGTGTCATAAGTCGAGACCCAGAAAATTTGACTTAAGAAAATTAGATTTGTATCTTTACGATTATACTCAGTTATCTCAAACGCTAGGAGAAGAGTTTGACATAATTGCCCTGTGAATCTTTTCCCTCAATTTTTCTTTGTGGTCTAAGGAGAGGCGTGCTGAGCACTTCTCTGAATTAATCATATTTTAACTGACTAGTTGAGCAGTGCTTAAATATATTATGTGTTTTCGAGACGACAAAGACACAGAAATTAGATTTTGTTATTAGTTAGGTGCGGCAGCAGTTCGGCTTTAATTCTCGTACAACTTCGCTCTAATTTTATGTAACAGCCCCCCATGACTTACTGCGCCAGTGGCACGGTCTCCGACCGTGTGCCACCTATTTTGGACTATTAAAAGGACTTAAAAGCGACCAGCACGTTCCCTTAACGCCGTGGTTAATTTGTCCGGTGGACTTGACTTTGATGTCTTACAGGATTAAACTGAGAAGGCATGGATTCTATCCGTGGCTATGCCGTTGAAAGTGGCAAAATTTTTCTGGCAATATTAATCATCCATGGTATAAAGGAAAGTGTCTTTGAATTATGGAAAGTATGAGAGAGATAGTGTCTGATATATACAATAACGGAAAATAAACGCAGCTCAAAAAGATAATGTGGAGTAATGAAATTTTGGGCATACACTTATCTAGGTCACGTTTTTGAGAGATTAACATTGGAAGGTCAGATGTTAATGTATGCACGAAGTAAGAATTGAAAATGTGAAACGCTTGTATACTACTTAATCAAAAGTATCCGGGCACTCCCAAAAATATATGTTTTTCATATTAGGTGCATTGTGCTGCCACCTACTACCAGGTATTCCATATTAGCGACCTCATTAGTCATTAGACATTGTGAGAGAGCAGAATGGGGCGCTCCGCGGAACTCACGGACTTCGAACGTGGTCCTATGATATGTCTAGACGCGAGATTTCCATACACCTAAACATCCCTAGATATCTGACGCTCACGACCTTTACAGCGTCTAAGATTTCTCGGTTTTGATGATGTTACTGGATGTGTTAATATTTGTAAAGGAAAGTGATGTGGTCAAAGAAACTGTTATTAGACAACCGTATTTGTGTCTGCTATGGTAGCTCTGTGGAGTCGTAGAATCTTTGACAGTCAGTTGTGGATAGCTGCAGTGCGCAGCAGGCGGGGTTCGTCGAGTGTACAGTATAATGCACGGACGTACTTTTGGAACTATGTGTGGGAATGAAGACTCAGAACAATGGTTGTGTCGCATTCGGACTTGAAAAAAAATTTAAATGAAAAACAAGGTATTATTTCATAAGGCAAAAGGTTTATTATTATTTTAGCATTCTTGGTCCACTTCACCCTCGTCACAGTTGAATTTTCTATACTTATTCTGTTGATTGATCTTCTCGGTTAATTTATGTACCATGGAAAGTATTAGATCAAATGAATTTTCATATTGGAGTCTGTAAATGTTTTCTTTGGTAAGTTCCTTCTTAACTGAAATTTCAGAAGTTAAAGATTGAGTCACTTGTTCGACTGACATTCTCTGTCAAGATTATGAACCCAGTTTCCCTGGACCAATTGTAATTAGTTTTTAACGGTATTTTTAGCTGTTGCGAAGTCTTGCTGTGTTACTATTTTTGCCAGCACTTCATTTTGCAGATGAGACTCTTTATACTCATACGTGACTGTTTCGTTTACTTTACTCAATGTAGGTTGAGTCAGTTTCTTTACTTTACAAGGGCCATACGTCACAGCAGAAATTTTCGTGTGTTTTATGTTACATTATTATACAGGTCGACATTTCATTTGTTTTACATGCAGTTAAGGTTTTTCAAGTAGTACAAGCGTCTATTTAAAGCGTACCCGATTTGCACCCTCATGGCGACTCTCTTAATGCCACTCATACGTGACTGGCGCGAAGTTTGAGTAGACATAGTTTTTCAGGTGTAGAAATACGCCTCCTAACTTTCGTCTACATCGCACGACTCCTTCACGGTGTACTCTAACTACAGACTACGTAGGAAGCAATACCATATAGTTTATGCACATGAACTTCGTCACTAATACCTGGCTGCGGCAAGCATTCGATATCTGCATGTATGAAGAACAGCAGCTTCAGCTGAATGCTATACTTGCCTAAGTTAATAAATTGTTTTACTGCTTAGGGTATGACACTTAACTGGTTTGAGAGGTGAATAATGAACTTAATGTATAATGACGTTTGCTTTAGAGTGGACGTACCACTAACGTACTACAATACAACGATGAGAAGGAGTAATGCTACTGTGTGCTAGCCTGGAAAGGTTTTTTATGGCAATAGAAATGGTAAATTTACACATTTGTAACAGACATATTAGCTTCTTCGTGTGTTTCTGACGATATGGTATTTTGAGGCACACAATGGAACTACGTTTAACTCTTTTCTTTCGTATTACATTGTCCTCTAATAACTATCATCCCGTGCTTGGACGACTGGAAAGCACAAAAATTAACATATCCTTTTATGTTATTTTCCTCAAATATTTCAACATGCCTTGGATCCCTAGAAAATGGAATATTTTCAAAGTTTAATGCATCTAAATAAGAAACATTATTTGGCATGCACTTCACCTAGTCATCTGCGGTGTATAAACCAGCTTAACTGACCATGTCAAGCAATAATTGTTCTTAGATTCAATTTCAACGTAAAATATTTGTTTGCAGTCACTTTTGGTAACATCACACGTGTTGTCATACAAATTTCTTAAATTTCTTCACTACCCAAAGTTTTAAAATTTAGTTTAACCCCAACAGGAATCACGAATTTACCATTTTTCCAGGTCGTTTTTTTATGTCGATCTATAGCATTGGCTGAATGCCATTCATAGATGTCATCAGACATCGATAGAGGATTCTTTTCCATATATCGGATCTTATCTGACTTGAAAAGCAAGAATTTATAGACAAACAAGGAATTTGTCTTAGGTAGCTGACTGAAATTTGTTGGTGAAAACTGGATTGCAGATGTCAAGGAAGAGTTTTAAATCCTCAGACCAGTGATGTTTAGCTATTACTGCATTGGACATTGTTCGCTTACAGATACAGGGTAGTTTTCCGACTCAGTATTATGTAAAAATGAACGCCTATTTCTTTCAGGCACGGTTTGTGATGTGTATGTTTTATATACTTTTTTATATCAGGTTATGCAGTAAACTTTCTAAACAAATTAGAAGCATTTTGAATATTTTTGAACCTGCTTACGGTTGTTAAAAGATTACAAAGAAATTGATGCAATTATTTTTCCAAAATGCTTCCTCAAATTGAGGTACCATTTAATCTAATTTTATACATTTGAAGGAAAACAAATTTTTTCCAGATATGCGTTACATAATAGCTAAGGTACTAGACCTATTTAATTCCATCTATTATGTGTTTACAAGGATAAGAAAGTATCACATCTGAGATTTTAATTTTTATAATTTTTTCTAACAAAAATATTTTTTTCTATAATTTAGTTGATTCTCAAATAAAGATTAGGTCTACTTCATAAGTATGGACTACCGCAAGTTACAGAAAAAATTAGAGCAATGCTTTATAAACTTTAGGAAATATTTTTACCTGAATTCTGAAAAATACAACTTGTGGGAAATTGCGAGTGAAGACAGGAATCCAATCAAATTGTGCCTCAGAACATTCCTGAATCATAGTCTTCAACCTGCAGCTTTTCTTCATCTTCAAGCTTCCTCTTGGCATTCCTTTTAGCACTTCTTGCTTCTTTGGTAACTTGAAGAGCGAATCTTTCAGCTTCATGCACCCACTGTCTGTCACACACAAGCAATTGATCTTCCATATTAGAGCTACATTTTATGCCTAAATTTCTCAGGACTTCCAAACCTTCCTATCACTCCATTACCGATAAATATCACTGCATCTAGTACACCAGATTTTAATGTATTTAGTCCTACAAAAACATTCTTGGGTAATCTTTCCCATATGCAATGGATGAAACTTTCATTTGTTTTCTGAGTGCCTCCATGAAGACATTTACTAAGCAAAATAGTGTCACTCAGGTCTCTAAAAATTGATTTTATTTCATTCATAACAGACTCAGGAGGAGAATGCTTATATGGTGTATTAGACCACTTCGTTTTGCTTTTTGGTATCCTCACCAAGAATCTGCTCCTTTAAGATAAAGTCCTTAAACAGAGTGGTCATCTGTTCACAGCTTATGAAAGTAGATAGACCATACAGCTTCTCATCATTCAGAGAAGCAGTTCGTCTAATGGCCAGTTAATAGTATCTCTGAAGAACGTCTATTTCAGTTTCTGAAAATCTGCCTCGGCCAGACAGATTTTCCATCAGACAGCAATTTTTCTTTCATTTCTGTTTGTAGATTCCTCAATCTAGCACCCATCCTCTTTTGCACATGTCCACAACACTCCAGTTTTGTTACCAAAGTATCGCGATTAACACTGAAATTCATTTTATTGAAAGCTTTACAGTCACCAATCACCTAGACACTTCGCATATCTAACGTTATAAATGGGCACCGACCTCTGAAATACTTTTAGAGTGCCATCACACTCCATACCTCCACTGTAACCATCATAATTCTTACAGCAGTAATGTTCAATATGTCCATCAGTGTTACCGTGGCAGATGTGGCAGTACTCAGAGAAGCACTCAACTTCAACAACTTTACCATTCTTGCGAGGAAGAGCACTTACAATCACATTCAAGAAACGGTGTCCTCGACGTTTCAATGTCCCATCAAGTGCAACAGCAATGTCCCTGGTTGCACTAATACTTAATTTCTTCTGCTGCACGTTTCATCGATGGTTTATACAGAACCGTCAAAGCACCTAAACGCATTTTATGTACTTTTTTAAGCTACTGGGAGGAGGGGGAAGGTACACCAAAGCACAATACGTCTGAGCAACCTTTATTCCTTTTCATATTGCACTCATTGCATACACTAACTTCAAATCCACATCATATGAACTATGCACAACGTTAGAAGTCATTTTCAAGGTAGATTTATCGCAGGATCTACACAGAACCTCTAATTTTGACGCTAAACCCTTCTTGCTACTTTGTTGTTCAGGTATTTCCAGACAGCGTACATCATCACATTGCTTACATTTTGCCACATCCGTTGTCAAAGAAGAAAAGATGCCAACATCAACAACAACCAATCCACTACAAACAGCGTCATTCATAACACAAAAATTTGAATCATCAGGAGGTGTGCCATGTAGGAGTTTCTCCGCTGAAGAACTGATACGTAGGTTACTTTCAACAGTGTGGCTCGCTTTGTTTGTGAACTGATTACCACGGAATTTCCTTTTATTGAATTTCTTGATGCATGGCATAGTTCATATTTATTGCACACTAAATGATATGAATTTCCACAAATATATGTAGCACTTGCACAACGAACATTCAGTAACACGTGAAAAAGCTGCTTCAGCGAAACAGAGTTAAATACTAGCAATGACAATTATTTACAGACTCTAGAAACCTACACTGTTACCAACATATACAATGTACCATACGTATAATCACTGTAAACAGAAATTTCGCAGCTCTTTTCGAAATAATACTGGTTTCTGTAACAAATTAAGGAGACGTGGTGGCATACATCACCACAACTTCAAAACTTTATATTTGTTTAGGTCATTTTTCATTTGAAACCGTATAAACTATATATAAATGTAATCAGGGAAGACTATAGAATCTAATAAAGTCATAAATACTTCTATTTTTCCACCATTCCTAAGTATCCGCTACCCTTACAAGGAGAACCCCCGTTAATCATTCAGCAATGTTATTCAAGAATATTATTTTATTCAACCTGCTGTGTCGATAGTTCACTCATTATTTGTAATGAGTACTATTACTCAGGCTATTGGGCCATCCACAACAGCTCTTCCTTCCCTGCAAAAGCTTGTAAACGGAGGTGTGAAAGTATTGGCTCTGAGCGCTATGGGACTCGACTGCTGTGGTCATCAGCCCCCTAGAACTTAGAACTTCTTAAACCTAACTAACCTAAGGACATCACACATCCATGCCCGAGCCAGGATTCGAACCTGCGACCGTAGCAGTTTCACGGTTCTGGACTGCGCGCCTAGAACCGCGAGACCACCGCGACCGGCTGTGAAAGTATTCTGGATTGTCATGGTTGCATTTAGTACCTACAAGAAGAAGATTCTCTTATGCCACATCAATACTCTAGCGTAATAAATAAAAAACTAGAGTGTATATCCGTAGTAAAGTCCTTCAAGAGTACATTTTGAAATTGAAAAGAGTTACAGACGTGTACCAACAAAATCTCTCATAACACCATGCACACAGAAACAGCACAGCATCTGTTAATTACTACTAGTTACTGATTTGCTTTTAATATCTGCCTTCTTCATAAGTCAACAAGGTCTCTGGCCGGTCGAGATTATTTTAACCTTACTAATGTGCCTTCAAGAAATTGTTTACCCAGTGACCAGACATCTCACATTTCGCCAAGTCCCCCTAAACCTTCCGTCGTTGATGGAAAACATTTGCCCCACTGTAGTAATATGCAGTTATGAGCGTTTAAAGGTATGTATCTCATATCTGTCTAGTGACAACGCAGCGAGATTCTTTTGAAACTTGGATAAAAACACTGTTGACCACCAGATGGGCTATATAGAAGCCTCTGTGCGCAAATGGGGTGGCGTGCATTTATAGGTGGCGAGGTGAGTCTGTTTCGCGAAAGTCAGATCAAAACACCGTCTTCTCCATTTTAAGAACGTTTGAAGGCACCAATAATGTTTTATAGACATTGTTTCGAATCGTTGCTACCTACTTCAGTAATTTTGCTGGTTTGTATATAATTGGTATGAAGTGGGATGTATATGCCCTAGGAAGCTTCATCCAATGTAGAAAACTTCCGTACGTCAAAGCCATCTTCAAATGTTATGTTGAAAACCTAGGAGCGATATTTCATTTTTTTTTTTTGTGGGAAGAGTAAATATCGTTTGGCGCTGATTTGTTGAACTTTTTCCATTCTGAAGTAATCATTTTAAACGTAGGTTAACATCAAAATGTGAATCTAGTTATGTTCATGGGGCATATGTGTCCCACATTAACGATTTTCAAAATCGGATAGCTTAAACAATTTTGGTACTGAAATTTTCTGACTTCCTTTTTCAAATAAACGAAAAATAAATGTTAGCCATGAAAGAATTAAATCATGTGTAAGAAGCGGTTACCTCATCACGTGTGAGCTGTGCAACTTCATGCAACAAATATGTTTTTGTTATTTGTAACGAAATTTAGATTTTTTCGGTGCTTTCAAAACCTTCCTTCTATTTTCGACACTTTTTCGATACCTTTCGGGAGTTACCACATTTCTTCGATCTTTTTCATACTGTAGTATACTGGTTCTTTATGCATTTACTTGTTTCACTTTTTATTTCCCCATAAAAATCTTTTTTCAGTATATATAATGTACACAAGATATTGGCCAGAACATAGTTTCTGCTGTTTGGTTTACAACCATCAAACATATATCACTTAATTTTTGACAAACTGATTCCATACCAGTTAATAATCACAAATTTGATTAAATACTGCTCATCTACAACTCATTTATAGTATTAAAAGCTTGAAGTACATTTTTAACGCATAAGATACAATGAGCTTCAGTAGTAGCACTTTCGCAGTAAGCAGACTGTTACAGAATATTTTAAGTTTTGTAGTTACGGATGAGATTTGATATGTTTTGGTAATCTGTTGCATAGTTTTGTTTCCTCATAAAGTACACCTTTGTGGCATGATGTGGTGTTTCAATGAATAACATATGTCCTGCCTGACCTGGTACTGTAATAATAGGCACTTGTGTTTTGAAGAAAAAGTTTTGTTTTCTATGTGTACTTTTCTAGACAAGCATCATTAATTCGAATATGTAAGTGCAGGGAAGAGTTAAATCTTCAGCTCTTTAAAGAAAGATTTTCATGGTTTTCTGCTGCTTCTTTGCTTTGTTGCTCTTCCAGTTGCCTTTTGTATCCTGAAAATTGTTGTGATCTTGTGTGTATTTCCTCAGCAAATGATACTATACTTTAATATTGAATGTACACAGGCAAATTATACAGCTCTAACTCCTTCTGCACTAGAATTATTATAAAGAATTATTACCAGATTGATCATTTTTGCTACTTTTGAATTAAGGAGTTTGATATGAGAGCACCATTTAAGGTTTTCCTGGACATTAACCCAAGGAATTTAGTTTCAGTGACAACACTAATATTTTGTTTATCCACACACGTTATTCGATGTGCTACATTATTGTCCTAATATGTGTGAAAATTCCTGAGTACTGTTTTCTGTTGATTATGTATTATCCAGACTACGAAGTCTTTCGCGACGAAGTCCTTGCATAAAAAGTTCTCGGTTTGCTTGCCGCGTCAAATTTGCGTAACATCCCAAGCTTTCGATGACAACCTCCGTCATCTTCGTCAGGGGAAAAACTGACTGTCATGGACCGGTGAGGCTTTCGCTTTTGTAAGTAGTGGACGGCTTCTCATTGGCTGGATGACGTCACGGTGAAAGCGGCGCGTATCGAGGTGGCGGCCTCTATATCCATAGATTTTCTTTGCGCACTTTATCCAGCGTTGCTTGCAGCGCTATCCATAGCAACAGGCGGAGAACTGCGAGGAATGTAAGAAGTCTCCCTCTGCGCTCTTTGTTTATCAACTGCGCGCTTCCATGCATTGCTGAGTGCATAACCGGAGTCTCTGTTGAAATTATTTTCGCAGCGTCTAATTTCAACTGCTTAACTGATGACAGAGTCCCAATAGTTTGAAGCGTGAGCAAGTAATCTTGTTTCATCGACCAAAACCTTATGTTTATTTAACAAACTGTGCTCAGCCACCGCTGATTTCACTAGCTGCCTGTTTTTCAGGTGACGCTGATATTCCACATAGTGATCGGCAACAGTTCTTATAGACTTGCCCACATAATTTTTGCCACACTCACAAGGAATGCTGTAAATTCCCGGCACTCTCAGGCCAAGATTATCTTTCACGGGTCACAACATCTCCTTAATCTTCCTGGGGGGCCGGAAGACTGGTCTGATTCCCTGCCGGCTCAGGACTCTGCCGACCTTGCTGGTCGTTGCACCGTAGAATGGTAGCCGCGTGATATGTTGGTCCTCTTTATCTGTTCTAACAGCGTCCTTCCTAGGTTTCTTCGCCAGAGTAGATCTGATATCACGATCGGAATATCCATTTTTCTAAATGCCGTCGTCAGATGGTTAATCTCGGAGCCGAGATGATCCTTGTCCGAAATAGTCCTTGCTCTATGTACCAAGGTATTCAGCATAGCTCTTCGGAGGTGTGTGGTGAAAACTACGAGCGTTTCGATATAAATATGTATGCGTCGGTTTTCTGTACACAGAATGCCCGAGACGCCCATCTGATTTTCACTCCACCAGCACATCTAAGAAGGGTAACTTGCCACCCTTCTCCACCACCACTGTAAGTCGCATGTTCTGATGTATACCATTCAGATGATCAATACCTCACTGCCATGTGGCCAGATTAAAAATGTATCGCCAACGTACCTGAAGAAGCAGGATGGACGTAAGGGAGCACTGTTCAACGCTCGTTATTCGATATCCTCCATGAAGAAGATAGCTATGGCTGGTGACAGTGGCGAACCAATGGCCGTTTTAATTATATTTTGTTGTTTACTATGTGAAATACGTGAAACATTAAAAGTGCGTAGGTTCTGATATTTATAATTCTTTTCTCGAATCACATGATTCTGTCTGAGATTGTTTGTAGAATCGTTTTTGCATTATATATATTTATTGCACTTACTTTTTTATTTCCAAGTTTTGTGTAGGTTTACGCTGTGGTTAAGGCTTTGTTTATGTCACTGGTAGCCGATAATTCTTTGAGGTTAGGTTGAAGTACTGGTTGTTGAATTTTACATCCAGAATTTTGCAGCTTTCTCCAACAAGGCTACAGTTATTTTAAGTTCGTCGGAGACGAAAGTGTTTGAAATGGACTTAAATGTTTACCTTCATGTTGCAAATGTGAAAAAGACGTAAACTCAAACTTTAACCTATCTGTGAGGACAATATAATTTATTGAAATTGCAGCCCATATGTTACAGATATGGAAAAGATATAGTGATAGCTGTAACCGCAATTGTAGCCAAGATTTTAGTCTTGTTATGCTAATGGGAATGTAGTTGGAACACACTAGTTAAAGTGTAGAAGGCTAACGATTTGTTACGTAAATCATACAATAAACTTATATGTATAACCACTGAAACCGCCGTGCCTGTTTTAACTTGTAAGGTAAGAAGAATATTCTACATATTTCATGCAAGGCTATATTTCCCTAGATGATATCTCGTGATGTCTTATTTCGTAAGAGAGTATCTGTGTAAGAACCTGACTGTTTCCAGAGATACAAAGTATAAGCCTGTTCCTACCTTCTGGGAAAGCTTTCAAACACATGCAGACATACTTAATTTGTCAACATCACTGGATGAGATGATCTTATGCTCAAACTGTCCTTTCTGTAGGAAGCTTCCTGATTGGCAAGGGTTGAAGGGTGATGGGATAATTGAGAAAAAGAGCATAGAGGGGGGTGGGGTTTCCTACCTGTGCATATTGTCTGAGCATATGATCAGTAGGGAAGCCGAGTGAAACTTACTGTACTTCGACGTGAGCCAGACTGCAATTTAAGTCACTAATATACGTTTCGGGAGAAAGTTTTCACACGAAATGAAACGTCGGAAATTTTGTCCTCAATTAACATATTCTGAAACTTACGTGAACAAATATCACTGCCAAACCCGTGCTAGTCTTAACACAGTTACTCATAATCCCTTTCCCTCATGTTAGCAAGTTTATGGTGTTGCATTTCCCGAAAACGTAATAGCTATATATATACTGATTGTTTTGATTGAAATTCTCGCCAAATATTAAGTCTGTCCGTACCTAATGCAGTTACAGTTTTTAGCCACCGACCTGCTCAATTCGCCACGGGGAATGTATGTCTTTTCACGTTACAGAATTCACTTTGAAATTGCGAAATTTCTACATACCCAACCCAATAATTAGGGCCGCCACTTTACAACAATTTTGGTGTATGAAACACTGCTAGATCCGGCAACTTATCGTTTCCATCGGAGCTACTACTACACACCTCCGAACTGTTTCATTGCCAGGCTTCCACTCCTTTCTAGAATACGGCAAGTCTTCTCTACCAGCAGAGAAAGGCGCGCGAAGAATATTGCTTTAACACTGATCAGTTTACTCAACATCCAACAGCACAACAACATTCTCCGCGTCAATCCGCGCTTTTCATCAATAACCAATCGCAAAATAGTAAACCTAACGACTGCAATTTGTACCGACGTAATTATCTAATATGCTGAATCTGTGCTTATGGATAAAGATATTTACTGTTGTTATTTATACCTAAATTAATTTTCTCTTTACCATAAACATACTTCACAAATTTATTCTACAAAAATCCCCTTTGTCCATATCCATACTACTTCGAAATGTTCCCACACTAAATCCTACTACATAACTCGTTAAACAATTACATTCATACTAACCTTAAATCACACTCAAGCATCATTCATACTGCTAAAACCGACTTATAAAATTTTTCATACACAAAAATACATAAAAACACTTTATGAAAATATTAGAACAGTTTATGAAAAACCTATTACTTCAGTGCCCTCTAGTGGGCACCATCGAAACTAAAATCACAGTTCCCCTATCCAATACTGTCCTCTATCGGCTGATACATGAACTCCGTGCGCGTCCAGTCTCGCGTGACCATCTGTCACTATCCAGCTCTGAGACACATCTCTCACTTAGCCACCTCCAAGGCAGGATCGGTATTCGGCGTTACGCCTCAAAGCGTGGGTAACGACGAGGGAGAGCAGTTGGAAGTTACGTTTCAACCAGAAACAGCATCGAATGCCTACAAATTTCAGTTCACACTTTATCCTCTTATTTAACGCAGGTAATTCGCTTATTTCCTTACAAATACTAAATGATAAGTGTTAATCGAATTACTTATGAGTAATATGAAAAGCACTGATTACAGTAAATACTAGCAAGAAGACGTCTCCACTTGTGTGATCGACTTTTGGAAACTATCTACAGTGTGATATAGTTTAAGATCCCCTGTATCATACAATGTAATCACTGCACCTAGCGTACTCACTTGCAAGTAACAGACGAAAAAAATGTAGACGTTTGTGTAACACTCAACAATATTTAAAAAATGCAACATGTAGTTTGTGTGGTGAAATGGAGCGGATAACAGCTTCGTGTGCAGCATGTTGGGGGTTCAAATTTTGTCTGGTGCAGAACTTTTTATATTTAAGTCTTTATATAAACGACTTTAGTTTTGTTCAGTTAGTTAATTTAAATGTAATATTTTGATCCCACTCCTTTATCACATAATTTTAATCGTAATATCAACTTCTTGCTTTGCTCTCTTTTTTCTTCCTATTGTTCTTTCTTCCCTGGAAAGTTGTATTCATGAGTTTTAGTTAATTTTATGTATTTATTTAGATATAATTTCTATTGTTTCATCACCTTGATATTTTGAACACACTACTCCATTCATTATTTCTATTTCTCATTTTGCTCGAATTTTGTTTCACTTATAAATCCGTCATTCATTTAAATTTTCATCTGCATTATTTGGTGCATAGTACAATAGGTATTTTGGTTACGTTTTAACAAAAATTCATTTTTCACACCATTGGACAAATATGCATAGATCACTTCGTCTTTTGTTTGTTGATGGATAGATTGGAATTTTCAAATAATTGAACATTACAATCGATAAATACAGTTCATATTCACAAAAATTTAATACACTTCATATTCACACAAATTTTATTTGGAAACAGAATAACATGAAGAAAAAATGAAACTAACGAAAAAGTTCATGCCGCTATTAAAATGATGTGACAAAGGAATAGAAACAAACAATTACATGTAAACCATTTAACTGAAAAAAATAATGATCAAAACTATTTCGATAAAGGTTTAAAAATAAAAGAAGCTTCTGCATCTTAGGAGATTCGAACCTACATCCTCCTGCATGCGAAGTCGTACATGTAAACCATTTAACTGAATATAAATAATGATCAAAACTATTTCGATATAGGTTTAAAAATAAAAGAAGCTTCTGCATCTTAGGAGATTCGAACCTACATCCTCCTGCATGTGAAATCGTGGGACCATTCATTACACTGCAAAATCGGATTATGTAGAGCAAATTTTATATCGCTTTTAAGTATCACACAAAAGTAGATCGCACCACTGGGGACCTCTCCTTGAATAAATTTTAATGAGCATCTATATGTACAGGAGCAAGTGGTTCGTATCCAGGTCATGGGCGTCTGAAACCAGTTTTTTTTCTTTCTTTCTTTTGTAATGAAAGGGTTTAATTAGAGTTTACTTCGGTAGATTCTTCAGACAGATTACGTATGAGCACGTCCACATACAGGGTGTTTCAAAAATGACCAGTATATTTGAAACGGCAATAAAAACTAAACGAGCAGCGATAGAAATACACCGTTTGTTGCAATATGATTGGAACAACAGTACATTTTCAGGCGGACAAACTTTCGAAATTACAGTAGTTACAATTTTCAACAACAGATGGCGCTGCAAGTGATGTGAAAGATATAGAAGACAATGCAGTCTGTGGGTGCGCCATTCTGTACGTCGTCTTTCTGCTGTAAGCGTGTGCTGTTCACAACGTGCAAGAGTGCTGTGGACAACATGGTTTATTCCTTAGAACAGAGGATTTTTCTGGTGTTGGAATTCCACCTCCTAGAACACAGTGTTGTTGAAACAAGACAAAGTTTTCAACGAAGGTTTAATGTAACCAAAGGACCGAAAAGCGATACAATAAAGGATCTGTTAGAAAAATTTCAATGGACTGGGAACGTGACGGATGAACGTGCTGGAAAGGTAGGGCGACCGCGTATGGCAACCGCAGAGGGCAACGCGCAGCTAGTGCAGCAGGTGATCCAACAGCGGCTTCGGGTTTCCGTTCGCCGTGTTGTAGCTGCGGTCCAAATGACGCCAACGTCCACGTATCGTCTCATGCGCCAGAGTTTACACCTCTCCATACAAAATTCAAACGCAGCAAACCCTCAACGCCGCTACCATTGCTGCACGAGAGACATTCGCTAACGATATAGTGCACAGGATTGATGACGGCGATATGCATGTGGGCAGCATTTGGTTTACTGACGAAGTTTATTTTTACCTGGACGGCTTCGTCAATAAACAGAACTGGCGCATATGGGGAGCTGAAAAGCCCCATGTTGCAGTCCCATCGTCCCTGCATCCTCAAAAAGTACTGGTCTGGCCGCCATTTCTTCCAAAGGAATCATTGGCCCATTTTTCAGATCCAAAACAATTACTGCATCACGCTATCTGGACAATCTTCGTGAATTTGTGGCGATACAAACTGCCTTAGACGACACTGCGAACACCCCGTGGTTTATGCAAGATGGTGCCCAGCCACATCGCACGGCCGACGTGTTTAATTTCCAGAATGAATATTTCGATGATCGTGTGATTGCTTTGGGCTATCCGAAACATACAGGAGGCGGCGTGGACTGGCCTCCCTATTCGCCAGACATCAACCCCTGTGACTTCTTTCTGTGGGGACACTTGAAAGACCAGGTGTACCGCCAGACTCCAGAAACAATTTAACAGCTGAAACAGTACATCTCGTCTGCATGTGAAGCCATTCCGCCAGACACGTTGTCAAAGGTTTCGGGTAATTTCATTCAGAGACTACGCCATATTATTGCTACGCATGGTGGATATGTGGAAAATATCGTACTATAGAGTTTCTCAGACCGCAGCGCCATTTGTTGTTGACAATTGTAACTACTGTAATTTCGAAAGTTTGTCTGCCTGAAAATGTACTGTTGTCCCAAGCATATATAGCAACAAACGGTGTATTTCTATCGCTGCTCGTTTAGTTTGTATTGCCGTTTCAAATATACCGGTCATTTTTGAAACACCCTGTAGTTCTGTGAGATCACCAGCCAGTCAAGATAGTATTCTAAAAACAAAATCCTGCAAATAAGGGAATAGGTGGGATTCCATTTCGTTGTTAGCTGAAATTTAGCACTAGAGAGAGGATCCTGTCTGCATGCAACATACCAAGCGACAGACAGCTGCCAACACGTTATTTGTCTCCCACTCTTCCGACTGGCTGCGAAGAATAGGTCGACAATGGGCAGTTGTCAGTATATCGCTTTCCACAGGAACAAACGACTTTGCTAAATCGATCTTAATTGGGACGTAGGCTACAGTGAATGGTACTTGAACAATTCAGGAGAATATTGATGGGAAAAGTTGGAAATAAAAGTAATTATCCGAAATACTCCAGGGTCGGCTACGAGGTGTACAACTGCATGCGAAAACGATGTGCGGACCGAGGCTCGGCCGGTCTCGGCATTCTCCTTTCTTCTCGGAAGAAGGGCGTAGCAGCGCGACATTTCATTTAGCACTATGGTCCGCTTTTTCCGTCTGCATCAGTATCTTCAAATCGCGGAATTTTGGCGTCATTGCTTTTTACCCTTAACTGTTTGCTCTTGCCGTACAGAGAGGTCACAGGTTCAGTAGCCGTTTGCTCGAAAAGAGGCACTCTAGTGATATATTGTCTGAAGCCTTTAAAAATGAAACGGTGAGACAGAAGAGGAAGATAAGACTTCTCAGTATCGCATAACAGACATACGTTCACGTAATAACTGGTACCATGAATTTGCTATGAAATGACATTAAAACACCATACAGAAAGACGTTAAAGATTTAGTTGACCACGTAATAGCGGAAAATGACGATCGACAGACGGCATTAATTTTTCTGTAGATCAGGAAACACTCTGTGCTAAATTTTTGGGCAAGGAGAACGTGGCTAAATTCGTGGTACGAGTTCCGAAGTTACACGCATAATACTCTTACTGCTGCGAGCCGCAACAGTTTTCGACGGAACTGAACGAAGAATATGCAGGCTTTGTGCGTACTGGAAAGTACGTTGGTTAAGTCAATGAGTATGCCTGGTCGGATGCAGTCGTGAGAAATCTGAAAATCTTCACCAGTCTGCTGCCGCGGTGTGGTTAGATTGTCACAGTGAAAACTCTCACCCCTTTTGCCAGTGTATCGATAAGATAGTCGTTGGACAGCAAGCCACAGAAAGTACTGAATTAACGCAGTGATTCATTTGTCTCTACTTAGGACCTTCCATCTCCAGACTATTTTAGATGTGCAACATTGAGCTGGAATGTTGGCACGGCAGATATCGCTGAAACAGCTTGTTTTCGGCTTTACCGTTTTTCATCTCCAGTGCAACCCGAGTGTTAAGACTGCTCAGAATAAACGTTTTTGTTTTTAATTGGTATTATTTGCAGAAATAAACGTAGATTACTGAACAAATATTAGAAAATTCTTAGATCCTTCAGACATTCGCAATATACATTTCAAGGCATGCAGAACCAAAATATCAATTACTTTTGTCGAAAAGTAATGGGATTGAAACTACAAAATACCGCCAATATTGATTCAAATGTCTCGAAGCTCTGCTTAAGAATAATTTTTAATCGAGGATCATACCAGAATTAGTGGATTACGAAAACTCAGTGCTAACGCGCGAGAACTTTAGTCAGACTAAACGTTGTGACGGCAGCGGCTGTATTATTCCGCTCTTGGTCCTAAGCGACCTTGCGCTTGTCATATTCCATGGAGTATTTCATCTGGTTGACAATCATGTTATACTTTTACATTTTAGTTTTTATTTCTACGACATTTCTGTTTGACGAGAGCTCTTTTGTTCAGACGTTTTAAACCATATTATGATTATTATTAGATGTATTCCATGTATTCCACGTAACTATTTATTCTGATGAAGATTGCCCTAGTGCAATCGAAACCGTGTTCAGTTGACAAAATCCTGTGCAACCGAAGTGGGTGTATGTAAGTCCTGTAATTAAAAGAGAATACAGTTGCTGGATCACAGCCCAACAAAAGTTTAAAATAATCTAATACTTCAAAGCAATGAAACCCTTACGAATAAATATCTTTTGTTTTTACTAAAGCCTTATTTAAAAACTAAAAATTTAGTGTCATTGTTATGGAAAATTCATAAACCGCTTGCTTTACCCGGTTATTAGGAGAAAATAAAGTTACTGTTATAACTCAGAAGAAACAAATATCGAAAAATACCTGAGCTGTGGCGAGCTGGTGCCAGTGTTACTTTGTTCATGTATCGTTGAGATTGATTGTGGTTGAGCTAAGCTATCTTTGCTTCTGGCGTGTCTTACCTTCCGGGTTGGCGCGTGAAGCGTGTTGGTTGTTAGTGTTCGACGGGTAACCCTCGAGATCTCGTGACATTCGCTAGGAGACGAGAGTCAACGGCTGACGAACGTCCTGATAATCGTTATATGTCGTGGTGTGAAGTCCGTCGGGCGTTTTGTTGACGTGGGCAGCTTGGAGATACAAGTTCTGTGACTTAGCTGGGAACAAAATTTGAAGTGAAGCGATGAAGCTTTGGAACCCGCTCCTTCGTATCGTGTACATGATATGAGTAAGTGGTCGTAATTGTGTTCTGTTGATCGACGCACTCAGAGTCAGTGAAATTTTGTTATTATGGTGAGACTTTCACAGTCGAACTTTAATATGGTGCGGAAGAGTTCAGTTGGACTAGTTAAATGGTGGCCGTTTTTTGAAAGCTTTCTCAGAAGTTTTACTAGTGCGCTGTGTTTCTTATAATCAAATGATTTTATGTTGGCGTTTTCAAAGCGTGCATTCTATTAACACAGTTGTCCACGTGTAAAATGCTTAAGGTCAAAGTTACGAATTTGTCAGTAGTGTAACGTGTTCCTTTACACGCTTACCCATATATCGAGTCAAAGGTTCTGCCGAGTGTTTCTGTGTTTCAGAGTTATTGGAAATTCTCTGTGTCCTTTGATTGTGCCAGCACCCTGGCGGGGAGTGAAACGTCACCCGAGGTCTCGGCCCGTCAGTGTTTAAGAGCCTGGCCACTACCGCGTTTTGTTCACGTACCGCCTTCCAAAGTTTAGTATTTTTCTTCCTTCCGCCAAGACGAATTAAGCTGGTAGATATACAAATATATATTGTATGTAACCTATTCTTATAAGAAACTGTTTCCTTAAATATTAGCGACTGGCAACTGGATAAACTATAAATTGGATAGCATCTGTTGAGTTCCTTGCGCAGCTCTTTCTAGCAGTCTTTTATTAACTCAACAAAGCAGTGAACACTCATTTTTAAAGATCAGTGTTTCTGTTGTAGTTTTTTTATATAAGTGGTGCTATCATGTTATGTAATTGGATGTTAGCTTGGCACTAGTGTTGGAGTGTTATTCAGTCACCCTCTATTGGTAACTCTTCTTATTATATGTATTTTGATGGAAATCATACATGGGAGTTTCAATTTCTGAAGTTTGTCAGTAGTTCTGTTTTCTTAATAAGGAAAAAAACGTCCAATCGAAAGACTTGCAGCCGGGAAGCCCTAGTCACACGACATTTACATTTTAACGTTAAGTTTCAAAGTTAAGTTTGTAATTGACCTTTAAACAAGTACTTCTTTAACGAACTGAAATAAGTTTATAAGGGTATTTTAGTGAAGAATGTTTTAAGTGTGGCCATCTTAATATAATAACTGGTTTTAAAGAGTTTGATGAAGTGGCTATGTGAAGTAATTTATAACTGCTATGCTTAAGGTCTCTATAAATGCCTAGCACAGTACGTTTTTTATAACTTTCTCGTATGGGACTGTTTGAGTACTGAGTACTTTGGGTTTCTAACTGTATATGCAAATTTTATCTAGCGGCTCGTCCATAATTTGTAATTGTGAAATTCCTTAAAAGTCTTAATGTCAATGAACTGTCTTAATTACAATTTGTGACTACCAACCATGATTCCATCCTCCTTTCTCTTTTATGGTATCTAAAGTATGGTGGGTAAGTGTGGTATGAATAAAGGAACCCACGTATAAGTACCTATCATTTGGTACTATAACAGCGGTGTCGGGTTTTACTGGCCGGTTTTTCCTATTCCTTCTGAAATCCACCAGTCCTAACACACATTTGGCTAGCTTTTATTACATTTTGCAAGAAAGTGGTGACATTTTCGCACGCTTTCAATAAGAACAGAGGTGTGTGGTTACCAGTGGGAAAACTGATTGTCACAGCGGACTGTAATGCCAGACAAAGCATTTCAGCATGTGTAAAGTGCTCATATAGCGGTTTTTGTTTTGTCCGCAGCTGTTCCTTGAGTTCCATGTTCTTAAGAGCAAAGGACGCTATATCATCAAACAAATCTTGAAGTGGGACACTAATGCTCGGCTTTGCAGTACTTTTCATCTATGTGCGGGCAGTTGGCAATCCATCCACTAAGTTAGTGGCACGTCGTGTACTGAAAAAAAATTAAACATTCTCTTGGACTCAGTACCTCAAAACAAAGTATCTTTTTATTAAGATTCGTACTTTTTAAAATTAGGTCAAAGATCCATAAACTCATCACGGTGAACTGTGATTTATTTTGAGGCTTAGACATTTCAATTATATTCTGAACAAAATATCGTCCACAGGTCCACGACGAGTTTGACTACACTAGCACACACGATGGCTCCCATTGTTAATCACTCTGTCCAACATTAGTGCCGTTATATCTGCGATAGCCTGTCTGACGAATGTTCGCCGTTCCAAAGACTTTAGCTTGTCAGCATAGACCTCGGTTTTTATGTAGCCCCAAAGGATAATATTCATTGGAGTTAAATCACACGACTGCTGTGGCCAATTCACAGATCCGATCGTCAAACATCTCCCAGTGCAAATTGAGCGTATCATCACTGTGTCGCAAATAGTGCCATTCAGGCGGAACCACATGTTTTCAATATCTATGGCCTCAACTTCTCGCCGAAGAAATTCAAGTAGCATGGATCTGTACCGGGTGCCACTGCTGGTAATGTTTCTTCTCTCATTATCTCGAAAGATATAAGGTCCAATGACGCCTCCACCACATAAATCGCACCACACAGTGAGATTCTCTGAATGAAATGGCACCTCGTGGACAACTTGTGGGTTCTTGTCGCTCCAATAACGATGATTTTACATACTGACAAAGCCACTAGAACAAAAACGCACCTCGTCTGAGAAGATTGTTTTTGTAATTGAAATCAGGATCAGTTTCCAACTACTGTATGGTCCAGTCAGCGAACTCATGCCGCAATGTGTTATAATTTGACTTCAACTCTTCAGTCAATACAACTCTATACAGGGTGAAAGTGTTAAAACCGACAAACTCTGGGAGGTTGTAGGGGCATCAAAACAAATATTTTCCCTAATGTCATTTTTTCCTATGAGGAGTATTTAAACCGGTAGAGGAAGCTTTCTCTGGCGGCAAATTAATTAAACGAGCAAACACTTTTCCATTTCTTTATGACCAAGAGACGACAAATTATCACGAGCTAGCCTGAATTACAGTAGATTTTCCAAAATGTCTCCATTGACAGGCAAACAAAGGTTACACTGTCGGATCATTTTCTGTCTGACACGGGTGAAAACATCAGGAGTGTCCTCAATTGTTCCCTATCCAAAAACGTGGGGACAGAGCAGGCCAAGGTACAGGACCACCTCTGTCAAACCACGTGTCTGGGAACCGTCGGTCTAGGAATCGAC
The DNA here is from genome assembly GCF_023897955.1 of Schistocerca gregaria. NCBI lineage: Eukaryota > Metazoa > Arthropoda > Insecta > Orthoptera > Acrididae > Schistocerca > Schistocerca gregaria. Next base: position 638,712,953 of record NC_064922.1, on the reverse strand, counting down.
GCACACGACGACTGAAATGTACCGGCGCCCCGTCGTGTTGGAACCACATGCGTTGTCTTTTAAGGATCGGGACGTTTTCCAGCAATTCTGGCAATGCTCTAGCGAGAAAATTGTAATAGTGCCTGCCATTTAATGGCCTAGGTAGCAGATACAGCCCATTAAACAGTCCCCAACAATACCGACCCACTTATTAACGAAGAACCGCACTTGATGAGCGCTAGTAACTGTGGCTTGTGGGTTATCCTCACTCCAAACATGTGAATTGTGCATCACCCCTGAACGTTGCTTCATCGGTAAACAACACAGACGATGGAAATGTAGGATGCATTTCACACCGTTTCAGGTACCACTGCGAAAACTGTGTTCTGGGTGGATAATCAACTAGTTCCAGGTTGTGGACACGCTGTAAGTGAAATGAACGTAACAATCGCTCTCGAAGGACTGTTCTTACGCTCGTCTGATTCGTCCCCATTTTATGTGCAATTACACGAGTGCTGATTGAAGGATCCCGCTCCACATGCTGCAAGACAGCTTCCTCAAATTGCAGCGTTCTTACCGTGCGACGGTGTCCCTGTCCAGGAATCTGCTAAATGATCCCATCTCACGTAGACATTGGTACACAGCAGCAAAGGTCGTATGATGCGGGGTACGGCGATTAGTATATTATTGTTGATAAACCCGCTGTGCAGCTCGTCCGTTGTGGTGCGCTACGTAGTAGGCACCAATCATATCAGTGTACTCACTCCAAGTGTACCGCTCCATTAGTAAACAGACAATGCACTACTACCCTGGTGGACAGCAGTTTCCTACAACTGAAGAGCGTACTACACCCTTTAACAACTGAAGAGCATAATACGGCCTCCACCAGTTTAAATAATCCTCACAGGAAAAAAATGACATTAGGAAAAGTATTTGTTTTAATGTCCCCTACAGCCTCCCTAAGTTTATCGGTTTAAATACTTTTCATCCTGTAGGGATGCAGGTCCATATGCTTTCGCAAAGGCGTCAAGTTGATGTCTTAGATAGCCGTAACCGTGGAGATTGTCTTGAGATAGCCTTATTTGGGTGCTCCTAAATACTGGACGCACCTGCTGTCATATTGTCCTTACTTCGTGCTTTACGTTGTCTGCTTGGTGGGCTCTAGACGTGTAGAGCAGGCGCTCTCAAACGTTTCCGTCGCACCCCTTTTGAACCAAAAGTGATTTTCTCTCCTTCCCCCAATCCTGTTGCAGATAGGATGATGCGGAAAAGAAAATAATGTACATACTTTCATTAAATTCGAATCTTTTTCCTTATTAGTACTGAACACTTTGGAAGAAGAAGAGACACCCCGCGAATCACTTCCTTGGGAGATCTTGGTACCACTGTGAATCAGTAACATATCCAACGGAATGGAGGAATTTTATAACTTTATTTTAAATCTGTTTGACTACTACCACTGAACGCCAAAAAGAATTCTATCAGTAGCAAAGTCACTGTGTTTGAAGTGACTCCGGCAACCTGACTGAAATCCCGTAGACAATAACAGTAACAGTGATTAACAATGTCTTCTTGTGGTCAGTGTTGCAACGAAGTGCCGGTCACATTGTCAAGTGGCTTATTTTCATTAGCGACTGGTAAATGTTAGGTATGTAGCAAACCCTGCGAGTGATCGGTGACAAGGACTGTGTCTTCATCACATATTACTGGCGACTTTTCTCGGCATTTCTGCTGAAGGGATTTACTGGTCGGTTTGTAACACCATAGATTACACACTAAATACCTTTTGTTGATTAATTTAGCTTTCTATTTTTTTCAACGTCCCATCGTTGAACTCCTGTAATTAGTGTACGATTAATTCGATACTGTAATGAAGTGTAATCTCTGTAATATGCACAATATGAGCAAATGATCTTTTGTCTTCCTCATATAATCTCTTTGGTTATCTTTAAAATTAAATAATTTTATTTAAATAATTTTGTTTATAACTACCTATGTGTGCAAATGATATGTTTTGTTTAAAATGATTGTTTCTTGTTATGTAAACTGCAGACCTTCATTTAGGATTCTTAGTTATTCTGTTTTTAAAAGATAGTGTAGTTTCCCTCGGATACGGAACATGGTAGCATGCGCAAGTTGTGGTTGGCCTAGATAGAAAAGGTGGAACAAAGAGTCAGTCGGGGACGAGGTACCAAACTGCCCATGTAAGAGTTGTATATTGTACTAAAGAGTCAGTCAGGGACGAGCTACCAAACTGTGCACTGCCCATGTAAGAGTTGTATATTGTACTGGTTCCGAGAGAGCTTTTCCTGCCGCTTTCCATTGCCTCGGATGGATGGATACAGAGCTTGAACTACTCTGAAATCGGTATCTATCATCGCCACCAAGAAATTACAGAGTCCAGCAATTCTACCTGCAAATCCACCTACTAACATGCAATCGCCACCACACTGCGGAATCACTGCAACGGAACACTATAATAATGTACAGTGAAGGATCAGCTTATTGGAAGTGTTAGTGTGCTCAACTATAAGGTAATTTATAACTGAATTTATGTACCTACCTCGATTTTTTTTTTCCATATCATGACACCTCTCAGGTTGCTCTCCGTTTGAACTAAAGTGATTACCGAGTGTCCTTACTGCAAGAACATTAAAGCCCACTGTTTTACTAATTAATGTCTCTTGAACATAGTAAAAAGAAAGTTAAAGTTAATGTGGCAAGAAAGTGAACTAAACTAATTGATGCTAGCAGAAAATAATTTCTCTATTAAAACTGCGTATTAATATTTTGTTGCCAACTTCAAAATTAAAAGTTCTTAAGACTGAGGCTTATAAAGTTCTGCTTCGTAAATGATTACATTGCTGCTTGTTGTAAATAGCAAAAGGTGAGTCAGTAACTTACAAATATGTTAATTTTGTGTCTCGCTGTAGTAAAAGTGGAAAACTGCAACAGTGGAAAGTTATATGCTCATGCTTGCTAAGCACTTGTTTCTTTTGGGTATTGGAAGTGCATATCAATAGTGTAATAGCATCCACAGGTTATCCTTTACTCTCATGATAAATAACACCTAGTAGAGAGACCACTATTTATGAAAACAATAATTTCTTTATTCAAGAGACAGTGAGAAGTAACCTGTTAGTGAATTCCATTTAAATTTCATTCTAAATGGAATAGTATGTAGTTGAGAGATACTTAACCTGTGATCAGTTCATAATTTTGCAGTGCACTACATTTACAATTTTATGTCTGCTTGGAAAATGTGTGAAATGTAATACTGAACCTATGTCAAATTTATGATTCTACAGTGAATATTAATAGTAATGGTATAAAGACCATTGAGTTTGAATAATCCTTGAAAGTGTGTATTGTCTTCAGTTATATTTATGCCAGTAGTATGTTCTGATCTGTTAACTCCCACCTTAACCTGAACACACTGTATTCAGGTGCCAGAGTTCATTGCACTCGCGTGTGGCAAAGTATAGGTTGTGTTTGTCCGTTAAAGTTACCCATACCTATTTTCTTAAACAAGTATGTAAATCATTCTCTTGCCTAACTAGGCTGGCGACCGTTTGCCTTATTCTTTGAACAGTGTAGATAGATAAAATTTTGTTTGTTACTGTTTAAATATTTACGTGATTCTCACACTTCGGATATGCCACCTCCGTTAGGTACAACACGGCCAACATAACAAAATGCCTCTCAGAGGGTAACACTGCTCTGTTTCTTTATACCATAATTGCTTTAACAAGATAGTTTTATTTCACGACCTGCCTCCTACTTTAAGGTTATGGTATAGCAGTAGCAGACGGAAGTGTTATAAGTTCTTGTGTCAGCGTATCAACTGTGACAGAGCTCCCGAACTTTGTTCAAGGAAATAAAAATCTGACCCCAGCTGTATTTGTTTACAGGAAACTTTTTCTTACTGTAGTTATTACGAAAATTTCAATGAATGGCAGTGGCCCCGCTATTACTCTTTGAGCCCATCCAGGGGAGTGGTGCGCCCCTCCCCCCATCCCTCCCCCTTCAGGACGGCTAGTGTAGAGTGCTCACTCAAACTTGGTCACAGTTCGGCGTATAACCTAAACAGAGAAACGGTGATGATGACCCATTTATCTGGCGAACAAATGATGAGCACCCACAAGTAAGCTGCTACTTTGGTAAAATTTTTTATGATTTCTAAACGTTCAAGAAGTGTCAGTCGCTGCATGATGAAACTGCAAATTGTACTGAATATTTTACATAAAAAGTATGTTAGAGAACTGTAATTAAAAAAAAGTCACTCATAATGAAAAAAACAGCAAAAAGTTTTCTTCTGAGCGTCTGTTGCCACATCGGCATCCTCGGCTCATCAGGCCTGCAGATGGGCAGCTGTAAAATGGTAGTCTCGACGTCTAGGCGTTAACAGCATTAGCGGCGAGGTGTTAATCGCACGGGTGCAGCTGACTAGAGCTACAACCGTAGCTAGCTACAGTGTGTGGGGCGTGACTCCACTAGCGGAACGGCGGTTGGCGGCCAAGTGGCTAGTAGCGAGGTGGCTGCGTACCGACCCAGAGCATTGTCTGTCGCCGGTCCAGCTAGCTTCTGACGATTTAGACAGGCAGTTGAAGTAAAATTACAAACTCCCTTTTTTTCCTCTTATTCACCGACCTTCGGGTCGGGTTGATGGGACCCCCTACGCCGGCCGCGGTGGTCTAGCGGTTAAGGCGCTCAGTCCGGAACCGCGCGACTGCTACGGTCGCAGGTTCGAATCCTGCCTCGGGCATGGATGTGTGTGATGTCCTTAGGTTAGTTAGGTTTAAGTAGTTTTAAGTTCTAGGGGACTGATGACCACAGCAGTTAAGTCCCATAGTGCTCAGAGCCATTTGAACCATTTTTTTTGGACCCCCTACAAATTCCTCCACTGCGCCAATCCATTCATGTCTGAGTAGCTGTTGCAACCTATTGTAATGCCACTTCCTCGAGCGAGAAATAAAAATCAAAAATTGGCTCCCAATACCCCAAAGATTTCCCCCCAAATCGCAAATTCCCAGAAAAGTGAATAAGCGAACGAAGTTCCATTTATCACTATTATTAAGACAATAACAAGTAATTAAATCAGGAATCTAAGACTTGACAATTTAGCAATCTACGAAAGAGATCAAATTTCAGTAAAATTAAAATCAAAATCATAATAAATTGCAAAATTAGCATAAATTAACATTCGCGAAGTATAACCAACGATCCCAAAGAATACTCCGTGTGAGTACTCTTTGGGAATCGTGAGTAATGACTAAGTATAATTCAATGAATTGTCACTATGTTACTAGAGTTAGCCGAAGCAGGTCATATATTTGAATGCTCGTACATGTAGGCGCGCTTAGATTGTTTTTTCAGATTGAATAATTGCGATGTATTATGACGCAGTAATACGATCTTCTGACTTCAAATATCACTGCATTACAATTCGAACGGAGGACTTTTACCTACTGGAATAAAGTGAACTTTTAACTACTGTAGATAATTGAACTAAACATTACTTAAGACAGTGATTTAGGCAACGAACACTGATAGACCATTTTCATTCATAAAAGCCAGTGGTTTATAGAACTTCAGTGATAGGTCCGAAGCATATAATTAAATCCCCCCCAACACCTGTGAAAGTTTTTTTCTCAAGGCTCGGTTAGGAAGTGACTGATATTGGGGAATAAAACACCCTCTCGTGCCAAGTCGTGCATTAGTGATTTAAAATTCTATCAGATTGTTGACATGAAACTCCCAAGTAATAATTACGCGCAGCGATAATATTTGACTGTAGCGCTCGGCGCTTGTGTAGAATCTTTGACTCAAATAACAAGCTCACTGTTATGATTTCTTAGATACTTGAAATTACGACCAGTTTGTAGAGAATTTGTTGTGGATATGACTGTATTGGTTTTATCATTAATATTTCATCATTAATCAGTTAAACATCGATTACGAACGATTAGTTACGGTTAATGGTGAAGTAAATATCTCACGCACGTCGACATTTCGGTTCAGCACGGTTATTTGTGTAACGTCTTCATAACTTGATAACGATCTCAACACTCTACCGACTCTCGCCGAATTTAAGGGGAGGCCAAGTACAAATCAAACCAAATCATCAAGAAGAAGAGCCGTTATACTATGTCCTCAATTATTTGTTTGAGGTATTCCAATTTCTCTTTTTTTCCGCTACGGTTTTTCCACTCTCCAGCTCCCTCTAGAACCATGGAGGTTACTCCATCTTTATTAACCTAGTCCCGATATCCTGCACCTACTTCCTATCAGTAATTTCCATAAATAGCCTCGCCGATTCTCCGGAGAACCTCCTCGTTCCTCACCTTATAAGTCCACATAATTTTCAACATCCTTCTGTAGCGCCACATGTCAAATGCTTCGTTTCTCATCTCCGGGTTTCCCAACAGCCGATTTTACAATACCGCACAATGCCGTGCCCAAAACGTGCACCCTGAGAAATTTCCTCCTCAAATTAGGACCTCTGCTCGATACTGGTAGACTTCTGATGGTCAAGAATTTCCTTTTTGTCACTGCAAGTCTGATTTTTGTGTTCCCCTTGCCGTGTCTATCATGTCTTATTTTGCTGCTTAGGTTGTGAAATTCATTAACTTCGTCTATTTCGTGATCCCCAATTCTGATGTTCTGCTACTTCTCATTACTTTCGTCTTTCTTCGATATATTCTCAATCCATATACTGTATGCATTAGACTGTTCATGCCATTCAACAGATCATGTAACTTTTCTTCATTTCCATTGGGGCTAGAAATGTCATCAGCGAATCTTGTCAGTGGAAACCCTCCACCTTATGCATTAGACTGTTCATGCCATTCAACAGATCCTGTAACTTTTCTTCATTTCCATTGGGGTTAGAAATGTCATCAGCGAATCTTGTCAATGGAAACCCTCCACCTTCAATTTGAGTACCACTTTTCAAGTCATTGTTTATTCGATCTGTAGATGGAACAGTACTGGGGATATACTACAACCCCGTCTTACATCCTTTTTAATCCGAGCCCTTCCTTGTTGGTCTTCCAGCTTTATTATTCCTTCTTGGTTCTTATACATATTGTTTGTTACCCTTCTTTCCCTGTAGCTTACCCATACTTTCCTCAGAATATCTAATATCTCGCACCAATTTACATTACCAACCGCTTTTCCAGGTTAACAGATTCTATGAATGCTTCTCGATTTTTCTTCAGCCTTGCTTCCATTATCAAGTGCACCGTCCGAACTGCTTCTCTGGTTTTTCTAAAACCAAACTGATACTCGTCTAACAGATCCTCAATTATCTTATCCATTCCTCTGTGTACTATTCTTGCCATCAGCTTGAATGCATGATGTGTTAAGCTGTTGTGCAGTGATTGTTGCACTAGTCGGCTCTTGCAGTCTTCAGAAATGTGTGGATGATGTTTTCGGAAAGTCTGATGCTATATCATCAATTCCACAGATTCTACAACCTACGTTTTGGTGCCACTTTGTCCAATTTCAGGAACTCCGATGATATGTTATCTGTTTCTTCTGCCTTTTTTTTTTTTTTTAGTCTTCCTAAGCTCTTTTAAATCATGCCTCTAAAATTAGATCGCCTATCTCTTTCTTGTCGACTTCTGTTCCTCCCCCTATCATTTCATCGGGCAAATCGGAACCTTCATAGAGGCCTTCAGTGTACTAATTTCATCTATTCGCTCTCAAATCTGTGTTTAACAATGGAATTACAATTGCATTCATAATGTTACTGCCTTCGATTTTATTTTCCGCGAAGGTTTTTTTGACTTCCTGTATGCTTTGGCACTCCTCCCGCAAATGATATCTCTTCTGAGTTCTTCTTACTCGTATTTTTCATGTAATAATTTCGGCTTATCGTACATGCACTTTTTATTACATTCCTAAGAGACTTGTATTTACGTATTCCTGAAGTACAGTCAACGTTTTTGCTCTCCTCTCTTTCATTGAACAACTGAAATACACAAGTGGCCATTAAAATTGCTACACCAGGAAGAAGACAAGCTACAGACGCGAAATTTAACCGACAGGAAGAGAACGCTGTGATATGCAAATGATTAGATTTTCAAAGACAACAATCATCTGCACAAACAAATCGACGAGGTTTGCAACAGCATGGACTATCAGCTCGGTGACCATGACTGCGGTTACCCTTGACGGTCAATCACACAGGAGCGCCTGCGATGGTGTACTCAAGGACGAACCTGGGTGCACGAATGGCAAAACGTGATTTTTTTTATGAATCCAGGTTCTGTTAACAGCATCATAATGGTCGCATCCTTGTTTGGCGACATCGCGGTGAACGCACATTGGAAGCGTGTATTCGTCATCGCCATACTGGCTTATCACCCGACGTGATGGTATGGGATGCCATTGGTTACACGTCTCGGTCACCTGTTGTTCGCATTGACGGCGCTTTGAACAGTGGACGTTACATTTCAGATGTTTTACGACCCGTAGCTCTGCCCTTCAATCGATCCCTGCGAAACACTACATTTCCGCAGGATAATGCACGACCGCACGTTGCAGATCCTGTACGGGCCTTTCTGGATACAGAAACTGTTCGACTGCTGCCCTGGCCAGCACATTCTCCATATCTCTCACCAACTGAAAACGCCTGGTCAATGGTGGCCGAGCAACTGGTTCGTCACAGTACCCCAGTCACTATACCTGATGGACTGTGGTATCGTGTTGACGCTGCATGTTCAGCTGTACCAGTACACGCCATCCAAGCTCTGAGTCAAAGCCTAGGCGTATTAAGGCCGTTATTACGGCCAGAGGTGGTTGTTCTGGGTACTGATTTCTCAGGATCTATGCACCCAAATTGCGTGAAAATGTAATCACATGTTAGTTATAGTATACTATGTTTGTCCAATGAATACCCGTTTATCATCGGGATTTCTTCTTGGTGTAGCAATTTTAATGGCCAGTGGTGTTTTTCTTCCTTTACCTGTGGTTTACTCGCAATTATCTTCATTGTAAATATTTTATTCTTCCAGTTTCGGTGTTTGTCGTTTTAAAGACGTCCATTCAACTGAACTGCTCACTAAACTATTCATTATAGCATTATCTGTAGCGTCAGAGTACTTTAAGCGAATATCTTGATTCTTTAGCACTTCCTTATCCCACTTCTTTGCGGATTAGTTATTTCTGACTAGTCTCTTAAATTTCAGCCTACTAAGTTGTGATCTGAGGATATATCTGCTGCTGGGTACTCCTTACAATTCAGTATTTGATTTCTCAATCTCTTTCTAACGACGGCGTAATCTAGGAGGAACCTTCCCGTATCTCCCGCCATGTGCAAGGATACACCCTCCTCTTTTGTTTTAGGAACAGAGACCGAAAGGTGGGGGATCTCCCTTTTCGTACAGGTGCATACAGATGACTGATCAGCGTAGTCAATTATGTAGCATCTGAAAGGAGTTTCTTTTGATGAAGGAGTTAAATTTTAATTATCTCAGTATATTCTTTAGATGTAAGTCGAATCGGCCCGCCTGAGTCGGCCTGCGATGCCGCAGTCAGTCCATATGGTGAAGAAAACGTGTTACTTATAGTGTCTGAACAAATTTCGAGAAATAATGAGGAAAGGAATGATTTCAACGTCCCCGCCAGATGAAGTCCGGTTCCATGCAGAGACAGAATAGTCTGGATACGACACTTAATGTTTTTCTCCAATGTTTCCAACGGGCAGTCAAAAAGTGAAGTGTAAGTAATTGTCAGCTGGTCACGTTCGACTGGAACAAAATACCTTTGCTGACTCCGTGATCCTAATCGGCACGTCGGCCACAAGGTACTGTACTTGAATGCATCATTAGAAGGTTGGAATGAAGCATAAGAAGTGCGTGTAAAAATCTTGCATACTCCTTGCACCGGCTGAGGACCTGCAGTTAGCTGTAGATCCTCTGCTGTAGCAAAGTAAATCTTCAGTGGCGAAGCAGTGACAAGGCACTAGACACACACGCTGACACGACTCTCCCTTCATGGGTAGATTGTGGTAATCTTAAGACTTAAGCACTAAAGCACAGTTTCATAGAACTTTAAGCGTATCTCTTGATTCTTTAGCTTGCATTTATCGCGAATCTCGTGCCCAACGTAAAGTCCCGAGCGACTGGAAAAAAGTGCAGGTGACGCCTGTATATAAAAAGGGTAGAAGGATGGATCCTCAAAATTACAGACCAATATCCTTAACATCAGTTTGTTGGATGATTCTCGAACATTCTCAGTTCGAATATAATGAATTTCCTTGAGACAGAAAAGTTGCTGTCTATGCATCAGCACAGCTTTAAAAAGCATCGCTCCTGCGAAACGCAACTCGCCCTTTTTTCACATGATATCTTGCGAACCATGGATGAAGGGTATCAGACGGATTCCATATTTCTTGACTTCCGAAAAGCGTTTGACACAGTGCCCCACTGCAGACTCCTAACTAAGGTACGAGCATATGGGATTGGTTCCCAAGTATGTGAATGGCTCGGAGACTTCTTAAGTAATAGAACCCAGTACGATGAGTGTTCATCGGAGGTGGGGGTATCATCTCGAGTGCCCCAGGGAAATGTGGTAGGTCCGCTGTTGTTTTCTGTCAACATAAATGATCCTTTGGATAGGGTGGATAGCAATGTGCGGCTGTTTGCTGATGACGCTGTGGTGTACGGGAAGGTGTCGTCCTTGAGTGACTGTAGGAGGATACAAAATGACTTGGACAGGATTTGTGATTGGTGTAAAGAATGGCAGATAACTTTAAATATAGACAAACGTTAATTAATGCAGATGAATAGGAAAAAGAATCCCGTAATGTTTGAATACTCCATTAGTAGTGTAGCGCTTGACACAGTCACGTCGATTAAATATTTTGGCGTAACATTGGAGAGCGATATGAAGTGGGACAAGCATGTAATGGCAGTTGTGGGGAAGGCGGAGAGTCGCCTTCGGTTCATTGGTAGAATTTTGGGAATGATGTGGTTCATCTGTAAAGGAGACCGCTTATGAAACACTAATACGACCTATTCTGGAGTACTGCTCGAGCGTTTGGGATCCCTATCAGGTCGGATTGAGGAAGGACATAGAAGCAATTCAGAGTCGGCTGCTAGAGTTGTTTTATCGTCAGGCGAGTGTTGAGGAAATGCTTAAGGAACTCGGGTGGGAGTCTCTATAGGAAAGGAGGCCTTCTTTTCGTGAATCGCTACTGAGGAAATTTAGAGAAACAGCATTTGAGGCTGACTGCAGTACAATTTTACTGCCGCCAACTTACATTTCGTGGAAAGACCACAAAGACGAGATAATAGAGATTAGGGCTCATACAGAGGCATATAGGCAGGACAGGAGTAGAACAGGGAGAGAAGATGCTAGTTGTGGTACGAGGTACGCTCCACCACGCACCGTATGGTGGATTGCGGAGCACGTCTGTAGATGTAGATGAAGAACGTGATGAATGGTAAAATGGAAAACTTAGTTTTTTCAGAACCTGAGTAGGTGAAAACCATATTTCCACAAAACATCTATAGATGTAGTGTCTTCTTTAGAAGAGTAAAAGGGTAAACAGGCAGTGCTCCTATAGTCCATCATTCTGTAATAACGTGACTGATAAAATCAGTTTGCAGAATACATTTACTTTTCACAGGCAATGTTGCACTGCTCTTAAATGCTTACAAAAGACTACTTTCGAAAATTTTGGCCTTAAATAATCATCATTTCGACAAATATTCTCAACATAACAAGGAAGATTGTTTTTTTACTTGAAAAGGGAAGTAAAGCGCAGATGTCCGCTGTACGAAGCGTCATGGTGAGACGTATCCGTCAGATTCATATCATATAATTACCTAATTTTATAAGTCACTGAATTTTGAATTACCACTCGCCATCTGCTTGGGAAGGTTTTAGGCCTCTCTGAAGGGAATGGGTCGTTTTAGTCTCATTATTCACCTTAAGATTTGTGCAACTGTGTCCTTCAACTATCCTTTTCCTATTATTTTGTGTGCTGTGTTTAATTGAGACGGAGTTATCGTAAGTGATGCCAGTATCTGTTGTATGCTAGAGCAGTTTTACCAATAGTGACAGTTTCTGTCAATAGCAGTGAGATTTAGCCTTGGCGTAGGTTAGCCGGATGGATAGGTGTACAGTTAATTTGGCAGGAGGGACACTGGTCATGTTTGGATGTTTGGCTACCCCGTCCCCGCTGGAAAGCGAAAGGGGCTCTGTTATATGATCTTAGAGCCTGCGAGGCTCCGGGTCCCCGTAAGTGACACGAAAATGTCGTGTGCGTGTCCAGGAGCGCATTTAGAGTAAACTGAGCGCGAAACTGACACCACTGGATCTCGTGGGAGCGTGGTCCCGTAGTTATTACAGAAACAGCAGCTAGATATTTCACTCGCGGCAATTTGGTCCATTTGGGGACGTAGGAAAGACGATAATTTCATTGTAGATGCTTGCACCAAGCAGAAACGGAGTAAATAAGCATATGATTTTACTGGGAAGCAAAAGCACAAAAAATTTGAGCGAAACTATACAAGTGGTAATATCTACTTATTATGCTGATAAATTTTAAAAATTCTCGCTGCGAACAATAATGCTGTCTGTAATAATCACTGTTCATTTAGAGATTTTTCATGATAAATAAAATAGTTTAACTCAGGAACACGCTTTCTGGCCTATAACAAACTATACAGAAGATTTAATCAAGTAACCTATGGGATAGATCATGTGCATATTTCACATTTTATTAATCCTATTTTAGCGACATCTTTCTGATACCTTTACTAAAATCTTCGAATTGCTTCACATATGTACCTGCAGACATCAAAAACGACCTAATGTACAGCATCTACTGAAATGCAAAAAAATCAATGTTGCAGATGTTTCGGATTACTAATAACCGGAGTGTTAGTCTTACTTAAGCTTACATTGGCTGTCATTGCTGTTTTTAAATTTCCTCCTCAGTTGTAATGAGTAGCCAGCATAAAGTGTCAACCTAAGTACGTCCAGTGCTAATATATAACTTCAGTTCAGTGCAATACCTCCATACATTTCAAGTTTACGTACAGTTTCCGACACGCTAACAGAACGAACAGTACAAGAAAAGGCGTTTTGATGATATCTTTAATGTGGTGCCTCACTAAAACTGCGTATTCTCGTAAGATACAAATGTAAACACGGAAGTCACCAAATATGACATGTTAGATTCGCAAAATGATGAATACAATGCGATTTTTCGTCCTGGAATCTGTTATAAAAGCTAATGTGGACGCAAACGTGGTTTATTTGATGGTGCAACTCGATTTTTTCATACACACAACCATAGTGAACATATCACCTGATTAGCATTATTATTGGCCTTAATGCATCCGTAAGTCTTTTACTGCCAGTCCGTCATTAACTGACGTTTGATTACAAAAATTCGTACCAGACGTGTTTGCGATATATCCTCAAACCGCTATTTCCTTGAACTCCATACTGCAAGTTATAATACAAAAAAGCAAAACGCCACGAAGCCAATATGGCGAATGCCGCATCGAATGTCACGGTGGTTTTACGTCACTTCCACAGCGGGTGCTAGAAGGGTGGAAGAGTGGGAGGAGCCGCGCGGGATTTAATGCTTGCTGTCTCTCCACGTCGGACACCTCACTCAGCCAATGGGAGTGGGTGGGAGCAGGTGTCCCACAGACACTGAGTATATTAAGATGTTGGAACTGTACCTAATGTGTAACGTTTAACCATCTTTATTTCAGCCTGTTCGGCTCAAAAAATGGCTCTGAGCACTATGGAACTTAACTTCTGAGGTCATCAGTCCCCTAGAAATTAGAACTACTTAAACCTAACTAACCTAAGGACATCACACACATCCCTGCCCGAGGCAGGATTCGAACCTGCGACCGTAGCGGTCGCGCGGTTACAGCCTGTAGTGCCTAGAACCGCTCGGCCACACCGGCCGCCAGCCTTTTCTGGGTAAAATTGTTAGGTTTCGTGGATGTTTATGTGAGAGTTACACGCCATATGTGTTGTAGACAAAGAAACCTCATTGTCTTACGTAGTTTTTAAGGTGAAATTGCTTCCAATGTGTACAGTAAATGCACATAACTGCGAGAAACAGAGGACTGAAATTTTCTTTTCCAAAAGTTTTTGAGACTGTAAAAACTAGGCTTTGTTGAGCTAGATGTTAGGGCCTACATGGGCAACTGTAGGACCGAAGTCTATTCCTTATTTAACTCTCAGTAAACGGCTGTAACTTCAGTGTGAGTGCTGTCTATTAAAGCTTCCAAACTGAAACGGATTTCTCCTTCATAGACAGGTGGGTCTTCTTTGTTTGATTCAAGTGGTGATCAACCAAATATTGCTCAGAGTATAGGGTATTGCAAATAGTTGTTAATCATTGGAGATATTTCGGTTGGCAGAGACGCTTATATGGTTGCACTATTTTCCATCTTCCTCATCGCCACGGGTGTCACCGAAGTGGCGTGAACTAAAACGACTTGCACCAGGCGACCAGTCTACCCGACGGGAGGCCGTAGCCACACGACATTTTATTTTTATCGTTTTTGAATGGTGTAATTTAACAGATTTTAATGGTTTGCGGACTTTTCCATACTGAGTTCTTTCTTTCATTTGTTTTCCACCAAATAGTTACGCGTTCATCGTTTACCGGTATAGGACATTTGTAGACCGCACTAAATTTCAGACGAATTTTATGGAGGAAGAGATGGAGTTTCTTTGTACTTTGTACGTTAAGTGGCATGCTTAAAGACGTGCTGTTCAGAGTACGTTGAAATTCTCTTTTGTTCGTTAGATACATCGAAATTTACGGAACACACTGAATGCCTATGTTTGGGAATTACATTTATTTTCGTTCACTTTGTGAAATTCAATGAACTTTTCGTTGCTTGCTGCCTGCTCGGGATTGAGTTGAGATTTTCTCTGCTGAGTAGGCAGTCAGCACGTTAGTGGGACTGGTGATGGAGAGTGTTGTGGTTGGCAGGAGAGCCAACCGTATGGTTAAAGGAGGCCGAAATGCACGCGTTTTAGCTCACACAGACTGGCGTGAGGTCTGGAACATGACTAGGCGATTAGAATTGAGAAAAACGGACGTAGCTGGTGGAATACTTAACTTTAATCCATTCATGGAAAACGTCGCTCTTTATGGTACATGATTCACAATATCAATAGTACGAATACTGGCGTCTTGCTAGGTCGTAGCAAATAACGTAGCTGAAGGCTATGCTAACTATCGTCTCGGCAAATGAGAGCGTAGAAGTCAGTGAACCATCGCTAGCAAAGTCGGCTGTACAACTGGAGCGAGTGCTAGGATGTCTCTCTAGACCTGCTGTGTGGCGGCGTTCGGTCTGCAATCACTGATAGTGGCGACACGCGTGTCCGACGTATACTACCGGACCGCGACGATTTAAAAGCTACCACCTAGCAAGTGTGGTGTCTGGCGGTGACACCACATTCCTCCCCCTGCAAATCGGCGTACGGCTGTGGAATAAGGCTTCCGCCCGCCGTGGGGAGGGCCGCTTGTTGACGTTTGCGACGACGTAGGGAGCCTAACAGCAGGCGAGGCTGTGCCACCCGCACCTTGCCATTCGGACCTCGGGGAGCGAGGAGACGCCTGAATACCTGCTCAAGGGTGCACGCCAACATGCGGTGTATGCGCCCGTAGAGAGACAGGAGGGGCCGAAGGGTCGACCTCCATCGGGCCGGGGCACCCGACGGGCGAAGACGACACATGGTACGGAGCGGGCAAGAGTTCCATGTCGGAGGACAACTGGTCCCGGGAAGCGATCGGCGGCGCGTGACCCAGGAAGGCGCCCGGCGGTTGCAGCGACGCGTCCACTGCGGGTGTCGCCGGCGGGAGAATAGGCGGCGGCGGCGCGTCGCCATGGGGCAAAACGGAAGGCACCGTCGGTAACACCTGGGGCTTAGGCGAGCCAGTAGATGTGTCCCCGGGGCGCTGACCGGACGGCACCGTCGCTGAAAGCAGAGGCGCAGCTGATTGAGATGCCGACGCACCTTACCAGAGGCCCCCAAAACCAGATACATAGCGCGACCGAAGCAGCGAAGAATGCACCCTTCGAGCCAACGCCGTGAACCTCTATACTGGCGATAGTAGACAACGTCGCCTGGAGCAAAAGCAGGTGTCTGCCGCTGCACAGGAAACTGATGCGGCGGATGCAGCAAAGACATCAAGGTTCGATGAGGGCGACCGTGGAGCAACTCAGCCGGCGAGCGACCATCTCGGAGCTGAGAGCGATACGAGGACAAAAAGAGCAATAACGCGTCCTCCCGAGAATGCGACTCTTTCAACTTCAACATCTGTGACTTGAAAGTCCTGACCAATCTTTCAGCGGCACCGTTTGACTGTGGCGAAAACGGCGCGGACGTCAGATGTTGAATACCATTGGCCTTGCAGAATGACTGAAATTCTGCGGACATGAACTGTGGGCCATTGTCGGAAACAATAGTCTGTGGAAGACCTTCAATGCAAAAGATAGCGGATAACGCCTGGATGGTGGCAGATGACGTCGTGGAAGACATCCGGACAACAAAAGGAAAAGTATTGAATGACTCTACCACAACCAACCATCGAGCATTCCAGAATGGACCAGCAAAATCGATGTGTAAGCGTTGCCAAGGGGAAGTGGCTTTTGGCCATGCAAAGAATTTCCGTGGTGGTGCTGATTGTTGTTGGGCACACACCATGCAAGAAGAGCACATATTCGTAATCGCGGCATCGATTCCGAACCAAGTACAGTGCTGACGAGCAAGTTGTTTCGTTCTCGATATACCCCAATGTCCTTAGTGGAGAAGCTGTAAGACAAGAGGACTGTAACCAACGTGGTACCACGACCCTGGACTGATCATTATCAGAACGCAACAGAAAAACACCACGTCGTACAAAAAGTCTCTCCTTGTCAGCAAAAAACCGGCGAACCAACGGGTCCCCGATCCGTGACTTTGCAAGGGCCATTGCGTAGCAACAAAACGCAAAACGGTAGCAACATTGTAACACCAAATACGAGAGCCAATGCTTCTTTCTCGATCTGTGAAAAATTTCTTTGCGCAGACGAGAGCAATTTGGACGCAAAGGCAATAGGGCGATCATACGATCCATCTGTGTGCGCAAGCACAGCACCGATCCCGAAATCCGATGCATCCACCATCAACAAGAGGGGCTTCGGGAATCGAATGGCGTAAGGCAAGTATTAGAAAGCGACGCCGATTTCAACTGGCGAAAGGCGCGTTCGCATTCCGTCGTCCAGACGAATGGAGCTGAAATGGAAGAGGCGAGTGGAACATAGTTGTTATAGTAATTTATTTTTCCCAGCACACTCTGTAGCTGCTTCAAATTCTGCGGCGAAGGCAAGTCTTGTATGGCACGAAGGTGCGTGGGACTGGGATGTATGCCTTGGGCATTGAGTACATGTCCCAGGTATGGCAAGTCCCGAGCAAAAAACACACATTTGTCCTTCCGCAAGCGAAGACCATTTTGTCGCAAGACCTGAAATAATGTTCTAAGATTTGCCAAATGTTCTTCTTCCGTCTTTCCAGAGATCACAATATCGTCCAGATAATTTGTTGCAGTAGGGACCGACGCACAAACAGTTTGTAGGTACTGCTGAAACAATGCAGGGGCGGATGCACACCCGAATGGCAGTCGTTTGAATTGATACAACCCAAGAGGCTTGTTAACCACCAAAACGCGCTGGGATTCATCGTCCACCGGTATTTGCAAGTACGCGTCTGCTAGGTCCAACTTCGAAAAATATTTACCCGGACACAGTTTGTCAAAAAGATCTTCCGGGCGGGGTAAGGGAAAAGTTGCAATCACTAGTTGTGGATGCACTCCTGCCTTGAAGTCCACACAAAGTCACAATTTTCCGGAAGGTTTTGGCGAAATTACTAAGGGTGATGCCCAGAGAGAAGCCTGCACACGCTCAATTACACCTTGTGATTCCAAATCGTGTAATGTTTTTACGCCTCATCACGCAAGGTGTGGGGAACATTGCTCGCTCTGAAAAATTTCGGTTGCGCGTTTACTTTCAGTTCCAAATGTGCTTTATAGTTCTTAGCGCAACCGAGGCCCGGTGCAAAAAATGTCTGCAAATTCTTCACATAGACGAGAAACACTGTCTGAAGGCATAGTCTGGTTCACTGATAGGACCTTATTTACTATAGACAAGTTAAACAACTGAAATAAATCGAAACCAAACAAGTTCACTGCAGAAGAAGAACGAAGGACGTAAAACGACACAAGTTTTGTTTGTCCTTTGTATGTTGCAAGAAGGCTGCACTGTCCTAACACAGGGATACGTTGCCCTGAATAGCTTGTTAACTGAACATTTGCGGCACGCAACGGAGGTGTATCCAGCAGTTTGTAAGTGTCTTGATTGATCAGTGAAACTGCAGCTCCGGTATCGAGCTGGAATGGTATCACTTTGTCTCTAATGTCCAAGTCTACAAAAAGTTTATTGTCCTGCTGACGACAAGAGCAACTGTCTCGTGCAACGTGAACTGACACTGGTACATAATCACTAGTGACTTGACGGGAGTTCCGGCGATGTCGACGCACAGTCACTGTTAGAGATAGTGGCACTGGGCGGAGTGGAATGAACTACATGAATTTCCATGGGCGAAGTTTCGCGAGCCTGAGTATCCTTGGTTCGATTCCGATTCCGGCGCGAAGCAAAGGGCCTGGAACGGTTTTGAGCTTCCACTCTGAGCTTGTTCTGGCAAACGCTCTGAACATGTCATTTTTTTTATTACAATAAAAGCAAATAGCCTGGCGTGACGGGCAGTTCTCACGCGAATGTTTAGTAGCACACCGCGGGCATGATTTGATCATTGCATTTGCTTGCCTGCGCGGTACACGTGGCTGAGAGCCTGGCGGCAGCGGCGCGGCCGGGCGCGAGGACTGTTTACTGTTCCGTGCAGCTCGCCCGGCGGGCCGGTTAATCTGACACACTGCGGGCGTAGTTTCAAATGATTCCTGAGCAAAGTCAAGTGTGTCCTGCTGATCCAATATGTCCATCACTTGTTGAAGGGAGGGATTTACTAGTTTCAAAATTTGTTCCCTTATACGAACATCAGAAACGTTCTGTGCAATTGCATCACGTACCATAGCATCTGAATAAGGGAGTCCACATTGACAAAAGCACAATCCCTAGTAAGGTCTTGCAAGGTTGCAACCCACTCCCGATTAGTCTGACCTGCCGTACGTTTTGTACGAAAGAAGGTATACCGTTTGGCAACTACATTGACTGATTCTTTGAAGTATGCATCTAATGCAGACAAAATTTCTTCGTAGGACAGAGTTGCTACGTCGCGTCGGGGAAATAATTTGACTATCACGCGGTACGTGGTCACGCCGACAGAAGACAATAAATAAGGCTGCCGCCCGTTACCTTGAATTCTGTAGGCGGCGAGATGGAATACAAATTGGCGTGACCACTCCGTCCAGGTTTCCAGTGCAGCATCAAAAGGTCGAAAAGTGGGTGCAACAGCGTGTTGTGGCTGCGTTAGCGGGGAAGCGGCTGCTGCCGCATCGTTTTGCATCGCACGTTGACCCTGGACGAGCTGTCCAAGGGCATCCAGTAAGGCCTGCGTCTGCTGATTCTGTAAGCGATAAAATTCGGACAGTACATCTGGAGATTGTGACGAAGCCGTTACACAAGTAAATCAGGGCAATTTAGAAAAGAACGCGGTAGTGCCTCGTCGCCAATGTTGTGGTTGGCAGGAGAGCCAACCGTATGGTTAAAGGAGGCCGAAATGCACGCGTCTTAGCTCATGCAGACTGGCGTGAGGTCTGGAACATGGAAAGGGAATTAGAATTGAGAAAAACGGACGTAGCTGGTGGAATACTTAACTTTAATCCATTAATGGAGAACGTCTCTCTTTATGGTACATGATTCACAATATCAATAGTACGGATACTGGCGCCTTGCTAGGTCGTAGCAAATAACGTAGCTGAAGGCTATGCTAACTATCGTCTCGGCAAACGAGAGCGTAGAAGTCAGTGAACCATCGCTAGCAAAGTCGGCTGTACAACTGGGGCGAGTGCTATGGTCTCTCTAGACCTGCCGTGTGACGGCGCTCGGTCTGCAATCACTGATAGTGGTGACACGCGGGTCCGACGTATACTACCGGACCGCGGCCGATTTAAAGGCTACCACCTAGCAAGTGTGGTGTCTGGCGGTGACACCACAGAGAGCTATTCTCATTTTTGCTTCCTGAGGCATGAACAACTATATGATTACGAAATTGGCATCCTTTTGTTATCGTAGATATCTCCCATCATCTTGTGCACCGGAGTTTTAACTCTTTTATGGAGTAGGGATAGTACCATATAATAAGTTGATAAGTCCATTTTCATCGTCTATACTTGGTCCATCAAAACTTATTTTATTAATAAATCTTCCAGACCAAATGTTTCAGGCATCATGATATCTGCGTTACACTCCCATCCTCCATCCTTAATGAATCTGTGGTGGAATAAGAACAAAAATCATTGTAAAAATTAAATGAGATATTCTGACTATTTAGTTGAAGAGTCTGAAGAAAATAGGGTTATACACTGCATTATCCTAGTGCCATTGTCTGATTAAAGCCATGTATGAATAAATTACAGTAACAGTTTGATTTATCGCAAGAATGGAAACAAAGGTATTCCTTTTACCTGCTATTGATAAAATTTCAGCATTTTCATATGTAGAACTAGGTGCCTTTCAGTGGTTTTACAGTAAACTTTTGTTTATTGTCATAAGATAAATAAGTTATAAGTACCATTTGTGTAGTGCAAAGAAGGCAGTGGCAGTTTGCTAGAACCATAAAGCTATTAAACTCCATGAAGCTACAAAGACGTTCACATGGAATTACAGTGTCTTACGGCTCAGTGGACTCTCGTGTTCTGCCTGCACTTTTGAATTCAAACAGCCTTTCTCCCATAATACTGGTAACATTTGCCGAACTGTTGAAAAGACTGAAAGTATTCAAAAGTAATTTTTCCAAATATAAAATCTTTTTACAATTTTAAGATGACCTTTTTTGTATAAGGCACTTGTTTGTATAGATGTACCTTGGCCTAACAGATATGGTTATTCAACTACACTTTTTACATATAATTTTCCTCTTAAAATAGCAGGAATGGAAATACTGTATTCGTTGCAAGAATATTGTCGGAAAATTGTGTAAATCAGTACTTGGTCACTATCCTTTGCGAAGATTACGTCCTACACGATCTTGTGAAAGCGATAAGTTAAGAAGTATCTTCTTCTCTTTGAAAATATAAAGGCATTTTATGTTAAAAAATAACTATCCCAATAAAAAATTTAATGTTTTAATATCAATGTCTCCAGCCACAACAAAACCGAAAAGGCCGGCCGGTGTGGCCGTGCGGTTCTAGGCGCTTCAGTATGGAACCGCGAGACCGCTATGGTCGCAGGTTAGAATCCTGCCTCGGGCATGGATGTATGTGATGTCCTTAGGTTAGTTACGTTTAAGTAGTTCTAAGTTCTAGGGGACTGATGAGCACAGATGTTAAGTCCCATAGTGCTCAGAGCCATTTGAACCAAAACCGAAAAACATATGACTGTGCAAGTGCTAACAATTTTTTTTTTCCTTTGCAATAATGTACAAGACGTACAACTGCAAACACTAGCTTCTATTATTGTACCAAATTAAGAAAAAATCGTTCTCTGAAACAAATTAAGAAATCATTCTCTGAAACACGTTGTGAATGGTAAGGCGATGAAAACAGTTCCTGTTAATGTGCATTAAAACATTGCAATATCCACATTGGCTTGCAGAGCGTAAATAAACTTATAAAACATTTCTGAACTCTAAGGTGATCCTTATACCGTTTTTGAATAGTTTACCAATTGATAAACACTATTAGTTTCCGTTTACTTAGAAGAAGAGTATTACTTTGACTACGTCAGCTGCAGCACTGCTGTTTCTACAGCAAGGTATACGTTAGAGCGAATGACGTAGAGAGACCTTATAAACGCTGTGATAGTAGGAATAAGAAACGATATAACTAAAAAGGTTTGGTTAGCTAATTATTCATAACGCAGAAATACTTAGAAAACCTTCACACACGATGTAGAAGCAGGTACCAAATTAAAACGATACATTGTTAAATAGTAAAGGAGCCTAGTTGCAGGCTTTCACTTTCCTTCTCAAAAGAAACTTCCAAGAAATCGAGTTTATATCCTTGAGGTTTCGGAGCGGAATGTGAAAAGAATGCTACAACCAGGCCCTGGAATTCTTCTCCCCATTATAATGGTAGCCGAACAACCGAGGGTGGCTAAGGAAATCGCCGGCCTTTTCTCAAAAAGTTTAACACGTCCATCGTGCAGCTGTTGTGTTCTCTAATGGCGAAGAGAACTCTTTGAGGAAATGGAACAAAACAGTTCTTCTGAAATGCACAGATGGCAACCTTACGATGTCCGTAAGCATTCTTTGTTTATCCCCTGTGTAAATGAGTCGTGCACAGTATTGACGGCCTCGAAAAGTTGTCGATAGAGATATGTAGTTAACAAGTGTGATTTCATCAAACGGCAACACTCAGCGAATTAAAAGTGTAAAGGAGCGATGGGCAGGAGCATGGTTTTGGAGTGGTGAAGGGTTAGATTAGCTAATAAACACGTAATCCTTTAAAACACGTTTATTACAGAGATTTAACAGGATCATAATTATACCTTTGGCTGATCACGTCCACAATGCACTTGAACAAGCAAACATTACTAAATGAAATTAAATAGGAAAATCTCTTTTAAACCTTGAAACTCTCAATTAACTTTAAATTGCAGGAAATTAGTGTTCCACAACACAAAGAGTTCTTCCAGTGACAGAATTTACTAGCGACGACAGTAAAATTGCAAGACATTAACAAAGTTAAAAACTAGTAAAAACCTTACACAGCATTCCATTAAAAGAACTACTTTTTCAGCCAATTACAGAGTAAATTTTACCGATCATTAAGGTTACACGTTGTCTCAAGAATTATAGCAACAAAAGAGCTAGGCATCACGCCGAGAATCAGCAGACAAGCGGATACAGCTACGGGCATCAGGCAACGGAACGATTACACGTAGCGGTAATATGAGACCAATAAACACAGACGTACAAAATGCTCGTCAGCAATCAGTGTAAGCCCCAGGATTTACAAGCGCAATTATTAATCTACTTGAAAAACATGAAAGAAACATAAACGCAGGCTCAGAACAAAGGAACACAATTTAAAAGCAAAGCGTTCAGATTTCCACACATGAACTTGGACTTTCTGAACTATCGTGCATACTAAAAAACCGTGTCAAAGCAACCATTTAAATGTATCAACGGCTCTGACCAATGTCCTATGCAATGAGGTAATCATTTAACACAAATTTGTCCGCTCTCAGAACACTTTAATTACACCACAAGTCTCAAGGCAAATTTTGTCACAACCCGGATAACCACACTCTGCTAGATTCGGAAGACTCTTCGCCCTCCCCCCCCCCCCCCCTCTCCGCACCGCCACCACCACAGGGTCGCCCCATCAAAGAAACCTAACCATGGCAGACGATGACAGTGCCATAAAGCTGGTAGGTTTCCTCACAAGCACAACAGTTCCCTAAGCTTCCGCATCAAGCCGACAAATCAAGCCGGGTTCACAAGATGTTTATGATCCAGGCGAGAAGTCGCCATCGCACCTGCCATATCACAACAGCTATGGCTCCTAGCAAGGCGTGCAGTAGAATTTCCCGTCCCGCTATGACCCAGGAAAGCGAACCCTCTCTCTGTGACGTGCTTCAGAACATCATGGCAATAAAGGAGTGCCACCTCGGTTCGCCAGTCAGGCCCGTAGCAAGTGCACAGCCACCACTAAGAGTGTACCAGAACTCATCCGATCTCGTGAAACGCCGTCAAACCTCCTTTTGCCTCCTCGGCATCCACCCCCTTCCACCATATCATCTGGTCGCAGCCTACGGCCCAAAGAGATTTATTGCCTACTGACTGCACTTCTTCGAGCGTAACCAGGGGTTATCTCATTCGCTCTTCTAATTGGAATCTATGTGGTTTTTTCTCCTTCGTGGAAACGGGGGAGGGGGGGGGGGAGCGGGGGAGGCGGTTGCTTAAGCTAAAAATCTGTGAGGTGTACGTCAGTCTGAAACTAATGAACAGTTGAAGGGAGAGGTGAAGCAGTAGGACAACAGCGTCATTAAAAAAAGGAAGCACCAAATTACAGGCACATAATGTGTATCTACAGGACAGGACGCCTGTAATTAAACAAGTATGATGATAATCTCAGTGCTACCAAAAGATTTCCGGTTAGTTCCCCATTCGAATCTCCTTGAGGAGACTGTGAAGGAAGAGGTAACCTTGAGAAAAAGATTGAATAACCAACGAGAACGTGAAATTCCACGGTTGGGAGCGTTGAATGTTAGAAGTTTAAGGTGGTAGAGAAGCTAGAAAATCTGAAAAGGGAAATGCAAAGTCTCAGTGCAGATATAGTGAAGGTCGAGTATAGGGAAATATCAACAGCAGCCGCAAATGATATACCAGGAGTGGAATTCATTATGAATAGTGAGGTAGGGCAGAGCATGAGTTATTGTGAATAGTTCTCATAGTTCCTATGAGAACCAACAGCAAACAAACACCAACTACAACACTACAGCTGTATATGCCGGTGTCACGTCCTTCGCTTTTCTGACCGTGTCAACCTGTGCCAGTGCTTCACCAGAATGGTTACGAAATTTATAGCGTTTCTCATTAGCGAAACGGAATGAAAATTTCATTTCGCCACAGTTAATTGTAATAATAGTGTGCCGGATAAAGTAAAAAACAAAAAATGACAGAAGCACTTAATTGACTGGCTAATTTCGCCTTAAACGTCCAAGTGAAATCCTGGATCCCCAGCTTAATGGTGAATTCCCCAAACACGTACAGTATACCAGAGTTGGCCATCCTACACTTAGCCACTCCAGAACTTATTGTAAGTGACACAGTGCTTGTCACACGTGATACTGCTTTTCACTAATTAGTGATAATAAGCTTCACGTGTCAAGTAGGATATTAACCAGATCTTCGTTCACAATTAGGCAATTGGTGGAACAGGAGTACTATGAGAAGCCACTATCCTATGACATACTACAGGTCTGCTGACCCTAACGTTGCCCCTGTTTCTAGCCTACCAGTCATGTTTCTCCACGTCTTTTTGCCGGACGGCTGGACCATTTCCTTTAAAATACTCAGTATTTAAAATTCTCAGTACTCCCACACGTGAACGGTTCCCTAATGTGGCCTTGTCCGCTTTTCTTAGTCGCCTTCGAATCCTGTCTCTGCCTTTTGCTCCATATCTGCTTAACGGGCAGCGTCCACCTCCCGTAATACTCGTTGTAGGTACGCGAAACAGATTGCAACTTGTCCTTTCGAGAATATCGTTGATAACCTCTGATATGGTAATGACGCGAGGTTCCTGAAGTGGTACACGATTGAGCCCACACTCTTCAGAAAAATGTCACAAATTTATATCACCCGAACAGTTCGCATCAGCACATGCTGCTAAACTGATCGCGTTTAAGGGGACTTTGAACGGAAAATTATCTCTCACTTTCGCATTTTTACCTCATTATAAATTTGCAATTTTCGGAATAAAATTATATATATATATATATATATATATATATATATATATATATATATATATATATATATATATATCACTTATAAATATACATAGGAAGTATTTTATTTTTCAACTATAATCTACACCAGGGGGAATTGTTAAAATGTTTACGTGCATTACTTCAAGATCTAATACAATCGGTAATTTTTTGTATAGAATGCTGTGGATTGCTGCATTTTAAAGGTCATGTCCAGAAGAGGATGGACACCAGGTTCAGGAAGTTGAAACAAGGTTTGAGAGACAAGAAACTTTCTGATGGTAAAACCATAAGCGACAGGCTGAAAGGCAAAATGATAGGTGAACCAAGACAGTATTATGGCATGGCCATTAAAAACAATACTGAGGATTTTTGAAAATGAAGCACGTGGCACGAGCTACCTTCTTCCACAGACTGCCAGCTGATGAAAAACCAGTACACCAGATTTGCCCTCATGAACCTGATTCATGGTGCAGTTACCACAATGCCCAGTACTTAACCAGTTCATACAGCCTTTAACGTTCCATCCCAGCAGCAGTCATGGATATCATAAAAGCTATTTACAAAGAGCTGGCAAATCCTGAATTACTGAAGAAATGTCTGCATGGTCAGACTCAAAATCCCAATGAGTCGTTCAAGAATCTTTTGTGGACTCGCTTACCAAAAAAATGTTTTTGTTTGAATGAAGTGGGGGATCTGTGATTCTCGTATTGCCTTTAATGATGGCATGTTGGTCGGGTGAAAGTTTTACAACATATGGGAATTAATCCTGTAACAAACTGCATCAGAGAACTTGAACGGATGGACAAGGTTCGCTTTGAAAAAGCAGAGCATGCAGCGCAGTTGGCCATTAAGGACTGCAGATAGAAGAAAAGAAGAAAAAACTTCGAAAAGAGCGAGAGGGTGATCTACAGTATGGTTCAGGATGCTTCTGAGTGACTACAAATAAAAATTAAACATATATTGAGTTTCAGTCTTAGGAAACTTTAGAGGCCGTTGCCAAAAATTTACATTTTCTGTTGCATTTCTTCCTAATTTTTGGAGGTCACTTCGAGTAGAGTATTCAAATTTTCAGGGAGTAATAATATACATCTTGGGCTTATTGCACTAAAAGAAGAACATAAAGTTATGTTTAATCAAAACTGTGTAGGATAACTTACAAAAAAGTACACATAATTGTAACCGTGTTATGAAAAAATTGTATTTCCGAAAGCAGTGGCTGAAATGTAATTATTGTAGTTCAGTAGAGTCGTATCATACAGTTTAATGTCTGTAAAAGTTTCATGTCAATAGCTACAGTGGTACCTGAAATGCAGGGAAGCCAAGTCACTAACATTGTCAGGAAAGGGCCTTCTGCCTCCACTTAATTATTAAGTTAGCGTCGGCAGGATGAAACTGTGTGGAAACTCCAACACAATAAATACTATAACATGAAAATAGTTTAAAGGCGCCAGCAAACAATCCAGGAAACTTGACAATATGGTTTCAAAGGTTATTTAA